>NC_137779.1:20305291-20920431 GCF_963455305.1 Plecotus auritus
TCTCTCAACAAGGGTCTAGTTCATCACTTTGGATAACACACACACACACACACACACACACACACACACACTTATACATATATATTATTTTATTTTACTAACTTGCCCAGCTGCACCCTTTTTTTCCTGGTTTTAAAGGGAAGAAAAGAGACACAAAGGAAAGGACGCGGGATTTCAGGATGGAGGGTGAGTTCTCTGAGCAGATGAGGTGCTTATTCAAGGTCATCAAGGGGCTTGATATAAAAACCATCCATTTTTTAATAAATGTGTTTACAATGAGTCAGAATTCGAAGTGCTAAGAAGAGGGCTCGGCACCTTAGTAAGCATTTGTAAATGTTCATTGTTTTTCTATCATCATTGTCATCACAGGTATGTGCTCACATCTGGCCTGGCAGAATAGTTGCAGAGCATCTGGAGTGAATCTTGGCACCGGTCCCCTCATCCTCAAGGGCTCTCTTCTTCTTCTTTTTCCTCTTCAAAAAGATTTTTTAAAATTGATTTTTAGAGAGAGAGGAAGGGAGATGGGGAGGAAGAGAGAGAAAGATCGATGTGTGAGTGAAACATTGATCAGCTGCTTCCTGGCTTGTGCCCTGACTGGGAATGAAACTGGCAACCTTTCGGCGCACAGGACAATACCCAACCAGCCGAGCCACACCGTCTCCCTTCAGGGTCTCCCTCCTTTTATTTTATTTTTATTTTTATTTTTTAAAATATATTTTATTGATTTTTTTACAGAGAGGAAGGGAGAGGGACAGAGAGTTAGAAACGTCGATGAGAGAGAAACATCGATCAGCTGCCTCTTGCACATCCCCCACTGGGGATGTGCCCGCAACCAAGGTACATGCCCTTAACCAGAATCGAACCTAGGACCCTTCAGTCCGCAGGCTGACGCTCTATCCACTGAGCCAAACCGGTCAGGGCAGGGTCTTCCTTCTTTTAGAGTTGCCCCAGGTGCTCACCTGATGGAAGGAAATGGACAGAACGGGATCCAAATCATGAACACTCTGGTGTGATAACGAGTACTGCTAGGGGTGTTTGAGTTTTAAAAGACCCTGGGAAGGGGAGCCCAAAGAAATAAAGCACTAAGGGTAGAATTTCAGACACTGTGGCTATAGCACGAGGGAGAAATTGGGGAGCCAGGGACCTATGTCAGGGCTCCTAAGTATTTGATGGGGAACCTGCAGGTGTGTTGATAGAGGATTCTTAAGTGGGGTTGGGGGGTGAGATTATGAGGACTTTACAGCCTCATCCATCCCACTTTTCACGTATTCTTGAGTAGTAGAGGAAATTAGCATTCTTTTGACTTTGGATAAAAAAAAAATCAGTTTTTTTTTCTTTCTTTCGGACATCCAGGTCTAGTGCAAATTGTGCAGCTTCCTGCCAATCCCACTTCCTGAGATGACTGGGGTGATTTCTTTTCAGAATGTTCTTCGGCTCCGTGTGAAGTCTCATCAGGCTCATTGGCATTAGACAATTTTAAAGAGGGACGTAGACATCAGAGGTGGAAACGCCTTTGGCCTCTCACTTTGCAGATGGTAAGTGGAGACCTATGAGATGTCATTTTCCCAGCGTCACACAGCTGGTTGCCAGGAGATTCAGGGCTGGAAATTGGGTCGTCAGTCCCATGTTCTCTCCATGTCACGTCTAATCCCACTCTCTTGTGCAAAGCAGAACCCGAGCTCCCAGGGTTTGTGTGTGAAATGACCCGAGTCACAGAGCTGCCTGGAGGTGGGCCTGGCAGCAGAATCCAGGCCCACGGAGTGCAGTGGGACACACTGCTCTATCTCAGCAACCCTTGTCACCCAGCCTGACCATGCTGCCTTCCTTCAGAACTCTCCCTCTGATGTTTTTGGTTTCCCCCAGTAAAAGAACCTTCCATAATGGAAGCATTCCAAGCACTTAGAATTTAGCCATATCAGTGACTCACAAAGAAGTGTTTCCCTGGTGTGAGACTATCTAAGAATGTGGGGGTATTTCTTGGATGTCTCAAAGCGTGGTGGAGACGCAGGGGAGGCCTGAGGATTTAGGAAGAGTGGGATTTGGAGCAGCCACATGGCAGGGGAGGAATGGGAAGGGGGGAGGGATGGAAATGGCCCAGTGCTTCCAACTTTGAAGACTTCTTTAGTATCTTGCCTTGTGTGTGTGTGTGTGTGTGTGTGTGTGTGTGTGTGTTTGCGCACACTCATACCCATTCATTCTCCCACTGTCTCTCTCTCTCTCTCTCTCTCTCTCTCTCTCTCTCTCTCTCTCTCTCTCTCTCTCACACACACACACACACACACACACACACACACGGTAGTGGGAGAAGTAGCGCACCTTTCTATTTCTCCTCTTTCTTCCCTTTCGCGTGCTCTCATCTCTGTAGCTCCTGTCCCAGTTTTCTCTCTTCTCCTTGGACTTTACTAAATTTTCTTCATTTTCTTCTTTCTTCTTTTCCTTTCTCAGCTCCCCATTCCCTGTATTTTCCAGTTTAGTGAATGATTTCATAAACCTACTATGTGTCGGAAATGGTCCTAGGCAACATGGGCAAAGAAATACGGAAGGCGGTCCCTGTGTTCTCAGTATCTGTGTTATCCCGACAGTTCCTAGTCTGGTGAAAGGGAACGTTAAAGAGAAAAATAATGATAATATAATGTTGCAAGTACAATACTAAAGCTATCTGCAGAAAACCCTGGCACATAGAGTAGGGATTCAGGAAACATTTGCTGAGGGATTGATTAATAAGTTATGAGAGCCCAGAGAAGTTAGTGATAGCTGTGTTTTGATGGGCAGAGATCAGATTGGAAAAGCATCCATTTAAGTGCTATTTGTATTGGACTTTAATGAATAAGCAGTCGTTCACCAGACATTGGAGGGGGGAACCATTTCAGAAGGATGGACACACACACACACACACACACACACACACACACACACACACACGAACCTTTTGTATTTGGGAAAGTAATTGAGTTCATTGAGTCTTGCAGGCCTGGAGTGTCAGGTGCCAAGGAGTGGTAGGCAATGAAGCCAGAACAGTCACCTGGGGCCAGCTGAAGGGGCATATTCAATACCTGGGCACCGTGAGCTCTCTCCCAGAGGGCAATGCAAACTCATTGAAGACTTGTGAGCAGGGAAGTGATATGACTGCATTTGTCTCTTAGGAAGGTAACTAGCAATTATGTAGACTAAGGTTGCATTGAGGAAGAGACTGGAGTGATGGAGATCTGTGAGGCTGGGCTCTCCAGAGGTGGCGTGGTCTGAGTGAATGAAGGAAGTGGCTGTGGAGATGGAGAGGAAATCCATTGGAGCCTTTAAAAAAAAAAAAAAAAAAAAAAAAAAAAAAAAAAATATATATATATATATATATATATATATATATATATATATATATATATTTATTTCAGAGAAGAAGGGAGAGAGAGAAAGAGAGATAGAAACATCAATGACGAGAGGAAATCATTGATTGGCTGCCTCCTGCACACCTCCTACTGGGGATCAAGCCCGCAACCTGGGCATGTGCCCTTAATCAAACCCGGGACCTTTTAGTCCACAGGCCGACACTCTATCCACTGAGCCAAACCGGCTAGGGCAGTTGGAGCCTTTTTGAGTTAGCCCATCGGGGTAACTGGTGATGGGTGCAGGGGGCCGAGGGAAGGAGATTAGGGTGACTGGTTGAGTGGTGAGGTGAATAGGGAAGCCATTGGCTGAGTTGAGGAAAACAGGAGGAAGAGGTACAATGTACGTGTGTGTTGTTTTGGGGATGTGCCTAGAAGGGGGTTTGGTTTTAGATCTAAGGACTCTCTGGGATTGCTAGGCGGAATGGAGGCACATCAACGAAGCTCAGGCAGTGACGGGCCTGGGGACGTGAATTTGGGAGCCGGAAGCTGTGCGGCATTCTGTTGTTTGAACGTGTGAAATAGGGATTCTCCTTGTTTCCTTTTAATTTTCTTGATTCCCCACTTTCTTTTCACAGCTCCAAGAGTAGAGGTGAAGGCTGCCTGTCCAGTCTCCATTGTTGCTGTCTCCTCTCCCTGATGTCTGGGGCCTTTCCGGAAGCAGGAAGTACCGTTGCTTTTTTTTTTTTTTTTTTTTTTAATGCTGTGATTTTCACCCACCTGGGCTCTGTGGTCCACAGGTGCCTTCCAGTTGGTCCGTTGGTGGTGGGCTGTCTTGATGTGGAGAAGATTCCTGGCTGGCGTGGACGGCAAAGGGGAAGGAGGGAGAGATCTTTGCTTGGAGTGACTTGCTGTTTGGAGTCTCACCAACCACAGCTTGAAAGTATTGGACACTTTGCTGGGCTGCTCCCGCCAGGTTGGCTAAGAAGCAACATTCCTGGATCCCATCACCTCTTGGCTCTCAACAGTGACAAGGGAGGGGCACAGAGGTGCAGGGAAGAGGAAGCAAGGGCAGGCAAAGCCCGGACAGCCTTTTTAAAAACAGGAGATCACATCTGGCCTCTCAGCAGAGCACTGGGGCGTCCAGGGGGTGGGGGATGGGAGGAGAGAGGGCTCTGCTCTGGAGCCCACACTCAGGTGGGAGGTGGGCCTGAGCCATGAGGCCACAAACAGCTTTCCTCCAGCCACCGGCCTGGGTCAAGGGATGGTCTTATGTTCTTCTTTAGTTAAATACCAGAGTTATCTGACCTTTAATTTCTTTTTTTTTTAAATATATTTTATTGATATTTTACAGAGAGGAAGGGAGAGGGATAGAGAGCTAGAAACATCGATGAGAGAGAAACATCGATCAGCTGCCTCCTGCACACCTCCCACTGGGGATGTGCCCGCAACCAAGGTACATGCCCTTGACCGGAATCGAACCCGGGACCCTTCAGTCCACAGGCTGACGCTCTATCCACTGAGCCAAACCGGTTTTGGCTGACCTTTAATTTCTAATGGTCTTGAGGATCAGAGAAGACTCACGCCTCTAAGCCTCATGCATGCCAGATTGTGGACGCTCAGTTAGAGATTTCCTTTGCCAGGCTGGGCTCCCTGCTCTCACCTTGGCGTTCATGCCACTCATCTCCATTGCCCACTCACCTCTCCACTTCAAGAGTGACGTGAAGGCCCTACCTGGTTTGGCTCAGTGGATAGAGCATCGGCCTGTGGACTGAAGGGTCCCAGGTTCAATTCTGGTCAAGGGCACATGCTTGGGTTGTGGGCTTGATCTCCAGGAGAGGGCGTGCAGGAGGCAGCCGATCAATGATTCTCTCTCATCATTGATGTTTCTATCTCTCTCTCCCTCTCCCTTCCTCTCTGAACTCAATAAAAAATATTTTTAAAAAATAAAAAAAATGAAAAGCTTAAAGTTTAAAAAATGAAAGAGTGAGGTGAAGGAGTGTGAAGCATGGATGTAATGTGCATGGATGAGGTTAGTAAGAGATGGGGACGGAGGAGGCAGGCATTCCACAAAGTGTTTCTAAATGAGATGCCAGAGGAAAAAAAACAAGGCAAGTAGCTCACTAACTGGAAACCCCTCATCTTGGAAGGCACAGTCAGAAAGCTCCCAACCCGCTGGGCTCAGTAAGAGTGATGGGTGACAGGGGCGAGGATAGATGGAATCATTTGTTTCTCCTTTATAAGAATTGTGCCCCCTGGTGGGCAACCTGCACCACCCCAGGGGTGACCTGACCTCAGGAGGTCTTTGGTCGCCCCTTTCTCCCTCCTCTCCTCTTAAAGAACCCCTCTCTGGTCACTGTCTGACATTCTACTATCAGAACTTTGTTTAGAAAAAGGCTTTGATCTTTTTAAGGTGCAAATATATGTGAGTGGGAAACATTGTAAAGCTGTTATCAGCTATTTTCACCCTGGTGTAAATGAAAATGCTGATGGCAGCGGAATTTTGAGAAAGGGAAGTGTGGATGCATGAGAAGAATGAGAGAGAGCTGCCAGAAAGCATGGGGGTGCTGAGGCCAGACAGGGAACTGGAGAGGTGGAAGGGAGAGGGTTGTGCTAAGAGGAGAGAATGGAGGAATGGTGCCTACCCCTAATTTACCTAAATGAAGAGAGCAAGAGCCTGTAGCTCACCCCGGGTTTTCTTGGCAGAACTGATCAAGTAAATTGCAAACTCCGGAGGTGAGAATTGTATCTATCATGCTTTCTAATTGCAGGAGTACCAAATAATGTTCTTCACTCCACGGACTCGATGTGTGAGACTATTGTAAGACCATTCTTCCTCTTCCATTAATTTACCCTCCCCCTGCGAGGAACATGACTGTATAAGGGGGAGTCAGGGCGCTGCTAGCAGGAGGCAGCCTGGATGTATTATTCGGTGCATTTCCCAGAGTGTAATCAGGACCCTTTGTTTCAGCCTCCTAGCTCCAAGAGAATAAACAGGAGTTAAACCCCAGAGGACAAGGCAGGGTGGGTGGCTGAGAGGGGAAAAGTAGAGTTAAATATTTCCTCTGAGCAAAGAAGCATGGGCCCAGGCCCAGAGCTATAATTCATGGGTCCTTAGATGAGTGTCCAGCTGCTTCAGCTGTCTCCACATCTGGGAGAGGATTGGCCAAGGGGGCCGGCACGTGAGGAAGCCAGTGGATGAGGCGGCTCACTCCCAAGCCTTCCAAGCAGCTCCCCAGAGCCTGTGCCTTTTGAGATGTCATCTGCCGTGCCCAGCTCTGTGGCACAGTTCCCACGAAGAGCCGATGAAACACATCTGGGATGCTTAGGGATCTCTGACCCAGAATGGTGGCGACGTAACGCACACACGCACACAAACGGCCAAGTTCTGAAATCTCTTCTCTGTGTAAAACCTGGTCTAAATCTGCTCACATGGTAAATCAATGACTTAATAGTGTCTTATCTGAGGAACTGGAGATTTCTTTCAGCCGCTTCCCTCTCCCTTGCTGAGGTCATAGAGCTTATTCTTCTTCATTTCTTATCCTCCTCTCTTTCTCCTTAATTCTTTACTCCGGTTTGGGGAGATACTCCGGGATGCTGGGTTTTACAGGTAGGCGGAAGTCATGCTTGGTCCTGATGCTGGGGAATCATTAGGATCAGAGAGAAGGGAACTCTAAGTCTCCAAACTGAATTCTGTGGTTGCCTCCTTCTGGCTTCAGTGCCTCATCCTTTTGGTTGATCATCATCTACTTTGAACCTCCTGCACCCATCTGGCTCTGCCAAGCAGTCCACATCTGCTCTGGGGATTGCCATGGAGACTGAACTAAAAGGAAAGGAAGCCTTGGCGTTGAGGAGTTTCCAGTTTAGGGTGGCTGTCGTGCAATCTTAGCAAACGAGTTTGGCATTTAATTAGCAAAGGGCAGGTAAATGCAAATGAGATATTCCTGGGCTGGCAATGGAGTCCACATTTGCTGAAGACACAGAGAAAAATGAAGCAGTCAGATCTGTGTGAGTTCCATTTAGCGGCTTCCTAGAGGAGGTGAGAGTTACACACACGCAGAGGTGAGGCTGAGCGAGCGCCTCTGTGGAAGAGATGCTTACACGGAGCCACACGTGCTGGGATAGCAGCTCTGAGCAGAAGCCAAGCTAATTAATTTAGCTAGAGCCAGGTTTCCACGTCAAGGGGAAAGAGAAGTGAGTTTACAAGATGAGCAAAGCAGCTGGCTGGGTCGCTTTAGACAAGTAACGTTATCTTTCTGGTCCTCAGCTGCCTCCACTGTGAGATGAGGGTCCTGGGCGAGGTGACAAGGGTCCTGGGCTAAGGTTTCTGTCACAGAGGTGTAGGAAGTTAATGATAATGGGGAGCAGTGCGTTAGGCATTCTAAACTTCCCTGGGAGACAGAGCCAATCCCCATTGTAGAGATGAAGTGTCTTGCCCACAGTTTCACAGCCTGTGAGTGACCAAGCCGAGAGTAGAATTGAACCCATGTAGTCCATCAGTATGAATGAAGAGCGCCAACTTGCCAAGCTCTGTGCCAGGCCCCAAAAGATGTAACAGTGAATGAGACAGATAAGCCCTCACGCTCATTCTAGCTGGGGCAGGAGGGGAAGACAGGCAACAAAACAGTAAAGATTCACGTGAACAAAACAGGTGTACATGGAAGTAAATGCTACGGAGGAAATACAACATGGAATCCTGATCGTGACTGGGGCTTCTTCAGTTGGATGGCCTAGGAAGGCTCGCTGAGGAGGTGGCACTGGGCTGAGACCTGAAGGACAGGAAGCAGCCAGCCTAGTTGTCGAAGGGCATAAAAGGCCCAGCGGAGGAGTTTAGAGTCACGGCATGAGCTAAGCCAGCCGTGGGCAAACTACGGCCCGCGGGCCGGATCCGGCTGTTCTATCCGGTTCTCTTGCTCTCCCCTCCGCTCCTTTACTTTGAATTTATATTAGTTCACACAAACACTCCATCCATGCTTTTGTTCCGGCCCTCCGGTCCAGTTTAAGAACCCATTGTGGCCCTCGAGTCAAAAAGTTTGCCCACCCCTGAAAGCCCTCAATCTCTCCTTTGGGGAAGGAGTTGCTTTTTATTTTTCAAAGATCACGGAGGACAGGGAGAAACAGGAGGATGGCGATGATAGAGTCCAAATATGGACGTAGGGCTGCCAGTGTATCATGGGAAGCCCATGAGCAAAGCGGGGAGAGGGCGTTTCCATTAGCTTTCCTCCCTTCCATCAGGAACGCCAGAGAACATGGGAGGGTGATGATGGCGGCCATCTTGGGGGGCCGAGTAAGAGTTGGTGGTAACAAAAATAAGAATAAAAAATGAAAATATTAACAGCACTGTTAGATAACATTTATGAAACTTTAAAAATGTATTAAGAATATTATTATATTTAAAATCCTTTTATTCTTGAAATATTAATGTTTATTGCATGTAATATTATTATATGTAAGATCATTTTTCTTGAGTAATGGGTGTTTATTGCATGTAACATCATATTTAAAATCGTTTTTCTTGAAATAAAAAAAAAAAACAACCCCTGAAAAAAAATGTATGAAGCACTTCTGCCCTACCCAGTTTGGCTCAGTGGATAGAGTGTTGGCCTGTGGACTGAAGGGTCCTGGGTTCGATTCTGATCAAGGGGCATGTACCTCGGTTGCAGGCCCAGTCGATGTGTCTCTCTCACACTGATGTTTCTCTCTCTCTCTCTCTCTCTCTCTCTCTCTCTCTCGCTCGCACCCTTCTTTCCACTTTCTCTAAAAATCAACGGAAAGATATCCTTGGGTGAGGATTAACAACAACAACAAAATGTATTAAGTACTTCTGAGCACTGCTTAAATATTAACTTATTTAGTGCTATAGTAACTATAGAGATGAACAGTATTATTATCCTCACTTTAATAATGAAGAAGCTGAGGCTTTGGGGAGTAGAGTAACTTACCGTAATTGAACAACTGAAATCGGTGGGGCCAGGACCCACATTAGGGTCCTCCAAGCCTGGGCTCTTTTTTTTTTTTTTTAATACATTTTATTGCTTTTTTACAGAGAGGAAGGGAGAGGTATAGAGAGTTAGAAACATCGATCGGCTGCCTCCTGCACACCCCCTACTGGGGATGTGCCTGCAACCAAGGTACATGCCCTTGACCGGAATCGAACCTGGGACCTTTCAGTCTGCAGGCCGATGCTCTATCCACTGAGCCAAACCGGTTAGGGCCAAGCCTGGGCTCTTAATCATCATGCCATATTGCCTTCCACAGCCTCCAACAGTCATGTAACGTTTGATCTGGAAGTGAACTTAGATTTTATGTAGACCAGAATTCTAATGCAGCCTTGTAACTGACAACCTCTGACCTCGGATGATCCCTCTTCTTTGGACAGGTGAGAAAATCAAGCCAGAGAGTCAGATCAGTGATGCAAATGGAGTACCGATGCTGAGTTCTAACATCTACTCTAGTGCTCTACATACTCTGCTTAAGCAGATACCTAGATCCTCAATTCCTGGTTAGGAAGTCATGGCAAAGCGATTGAACAGAAGTGCAGCTCCCCAAGAGGGGAGAGACAAGTGTTAAATAAGGGAACGTGTATAAAACTCTTGGTGCCGTGCTGAGCACAGAGTAAGTGCTCAATGCACTCCAATGCCTTTGAGAAAGTCCACACATGGGGTTTCTGTGCTCCGGGTTGAGGCAGTCGGCTGTGATTAGGGAAGAGGAAGCTTGATTGACATGCTGCGGCCCCCGCCAAACCCCACTGATCACAGTGAAAGTAAAATGTCGTTGGAAACCTTGTAACCCGCCATTATAACGGCTGGGAATAGCAAAACAATTGCTTGCCCTGTACCAGTGACTTATGATTGCCCTTGGTTGTCTGAGTTTCTCTTTAATTATAGTCCCTCTTTAAACACCCAAACACACAAGGCCTTTGTCGACTTGAACTCCCTCTCTCTCACACACAATCCTCCCCTAGGCACACTCTCCCTTTCATTTACAGAGCATAAACACCACGTCTTACTCATTCACATAATGAATTTCAGCCCCGTGAATCTCAATGGAAGAGGGGCCCCTGGGGACTGATGGGCATCTGGGCAGCTTCCTGTTCCAAGGCCCCAGGGAAATCTTGGAAGAGTGGATCCTTTAATGGGGAGAAGATAATGGGTAAAAAGTGCTCTTCACGGATGGACCAGTCCCGGCGTTCTCTTCCTTTCAGCAGTGGCATTGTTTACTTGAGCAGCCACTTCTCTAAGAAAATTTCAAAATTCTTCCACACACCTCCTTTATTATGCTTCATAATCCTGCCTTCTCCTCTTCTAAACTCAACTCAGAGCCTTTTGGTTCTGTGATGATGTTCTAGGTATCAGGAGAGATACCCAGAAGAAAGAAGTTGCCAGAAGAAAGCAGTTGATGTTACTGAGAGACATGGAGGATCTCAAGGACCAGCGCTTGACACAGGGCTCCTAGGAGCCCCCCCAAACTAGTCGGGAGCTCATGGCTTGATGGTCTGTCCCCAGGACATGCACTCAGTCTTTCACGCCAGTGCCCTGCGTGGTACTTAGTCGAGGATCAAATGAAATAAACTCCTGGGAGAAGTACCCTCTGGTTTTTCTACTGTACACCAGTCCCTCAGGCCCTCCTTGGCGGGAAGACCACCTTTCTCCGTATCCCCACCAGGCAGTGGTGTGCTAGTCATTGCTGAACAAGGGCTCCACTCTGTTCCCTAAGCCCTGAGGGACAGCATTCGCCTATTTCTGTGGTGTAAATACTTCCACCAGGATCGCTTCCAAGAGTAGCATACCTTCAGCATTTCCACCCTCTTCCCTCCTCCTTCTGCTCTCTTCTGGAAGCTGTGGCTGTCCTGGAGGGTTGGTGGTTCAGAGCCCAATAGTCGATTAGGGAGTGACGAAGTTTGTTTTTAAACATAATTTATAATTGTAAGTTTATAGAATTTAACTTTTTAATAATGGCTGTGTTTAACAGCTGACGGGCAAAATGCCTGAAAATTTAACAGTCTGCACCAACCCAGCCAGCACACCAGGCCCCCTGGGCAGACTGTGGGCGTAGGTGGCCCTGGGTTTTAGAAGGGCTCTGAAGCTGCCCTTCTGGCATTAGGACATTCACAGGGATAATTCTTGGTTTTGGTTCTTTTAGGGGACAGTGTCATGAAGAACCAGCAGGGATGTTGCAACAGGGGGGGCTGGGGGGGGGGGCGGTGGCGGGCGGGCAGTGGTGGGTCTTTATTCCCAACTTGTCAACCAAACTGCCTGGAGAGTGGCAGTGGGCAGATGTCCGTTGGGGCAAGTAAGCGATGGGTCGGGCGTGTCGGGCACCAGGGCATAACTTGAGGGCAAAAAAACGCGAACTGAGATTCCTGTTTCTTGGCCAGCCCACGCCTCCTGCCTCAGCTCAACGCCACTCCCTCCCCGCCAAGTGGCTCTCGGCTCTGGAGGCGGGACCGAGTTCTTCGATGGCCCCCGGAGGCTCCCAGCTGCAAGCTTTGGGAGGCTGGGAGGCGAGAGAGGGAGGGGCGCCGACTGGGCAGTCCAAAGAGAAGGGGGCCTTTAATAGGCTCGCCCAGCGCCCGGTTTGTGGCGCTACGAGTGGCTGCAGTTGGGAGAAGCGGCCCGGCACTTCCCTCTAGTTCTCGGCTGCAAATCTTCGCCTTGCACTTGACAGCGGTTGCACTGAAGTTCCTGCCGCGCGCTTTGCTAGGGAAGGCGCAGGTAGGAGGCGCGGGCTGCAGGGCGCTCGCTCACCGCTCGCCGCTCGCCGCTCGGGGAGCAGTCGCCCTCCCTTCGCTCTCCTTCCTGGGAGCTGCCCGGAGTGTCGGCGGTGCCAGTGCCGGCTGCACCGAGATCGTGCCGGCGGCTGCTCCTGCTCCGAGAGCGCGGCTGTGCGCTGCCCGGCGCCATGCTTCTGCTGGGCATCGTAACCCTGGCTCTCGTCGGGGCACCCGCGGGCGGTGCAGAGCCAGAACGGGAGGTGGTGATGCCCATCCTACTGGACCCGGACATCAACGGCCGCCAGTACTACCGGCGGGGCCCCGAGGACCCCGGGGATCAAGGGCTCATTTTTCAGATCACGGCGTTTCAGGAGGACTTTTACCTACACCTGACACCGGATGCCCAGTTCCTGGCGCCCGCCTTCGCCACTGAGCATCTGGGGGTCCCGCTCCAGGGGCGCCCCGCGAACTCCCCGGACCTGCGACGTTGCTTTTACTCTGGGGACGTGAACGCCGAGCCGGATTCGTTCGCTGCCATGAGCCTGTGCGGGGGGCTGCGCGGAGCCTTCGGTTACCGAGGCGTGGAGTATGTCATTAGCCCGCTGCCCAATGCCAGCGCGCCCGCGGCGCAGCGCAACCGCCAGGGCGCACACCTCCTCCAGCGCCGCGGCGCCCCTGGCGGGCCTCCCGGAGACCCCACCTCTCGCTGCGGTGTGGCTTCAGGCTGGAACCCGGCCATCCTGAGGGCTCTGGACCCTTACAAGCCTCGGCGGACCGGCTTAGGGGAGAGTCGCAGCAGGCGCAGGTCTGGGCGCGCCAAGCGCTTCGTGTCCATCCCGCGCTACGTGGAGACCCTGGTGGTGGCGGACGAGTCCATGGTCAAGTTCCACGGCCAGGACTTGGAGCACTACCTGCTGACTCTGCTGGCCACCGCGGCGCGACTCTACCGCCATCCCAGCATCCTCAACCCCATCAGCATCGTGGTGGTCAAGGTGCTGCTCCTTGGAGACCGCGATGCGGGGCCCAAGGTCACAGGCAATGCGGCCTTGACGCTGCGCAACTTCTGTGCCTGGCAGAAGAAGCTGAACAAAGTGAGCGACAAGCACCCCGAGTACTGGGACACCGCCATCCTCTTCACCAGGCAGGTAAGTTCATCTGTCACCTCTCTGGACCCGCACAACTTCATTTCCATCAGGTCACTGCCCTTAGCTCTCCAGATGCGCTTTGTGCGCGCAATGACCCCTTCTCCCCCCATTCAAATTTCGTTGATCTCCGATGCTCACTTTGGATCTTCCAGGGAGAGCCCGCTCCTAGGCTCAGCGAACTCTGGCTCAAGTGCGTCTGGGTGCACGTGGGCGGTCAGAAGGTGTTGGCCTGGCGTGGCCAATCAGCGCCTCCTGGATCAGGTGCCAAGGGGCCGGAGCCCAGGAAGTTGCCGCCCAGGAGCCGCAGTTTGTCTCCGAGGCAGATAGGAGGCATTGCAGAGGGCGGGTGGGGAAAAGTCCGCCCCTTTCTATGGGGGCGTCTAAGTTGCTTCAGACACCCAGGTTCCCTCCTTCTGCTGGTAGATCTGGCAGGTGATTCAAATGGCCCGGTGAAGCACCTGGCTACATTTCTCATGGGTGACATGTTCAGTTTGTCCTCTCTGCTCTAGGCCTGGAAAACCTGGATGTGGGATATTTTGTAGGTTACAGTGACAGGACAGACTGAAGTACTGGGACCATTCCCTTGGTCATTGCTGCCTCCTCTTGTGCTGGGTCCGACGTCTGTTCCAGGGGCTTCCAGTACATTCAGAGAAGCCATCTATGTAGGCACTTGTTTGGAGCTTGAAGTTTCACTGGGAGCTGAGTTGGAAAGATCTCTTTCAATTTTCCCATGTCCTTGTTGGTGGATGGTGACCCTTGGCCCCGATGTATGCTGTGGAACAGAGCAGGCAAGGCTGCTCCTGCCCTCAAATCACTGAAACTGCCTGCGACTGCCTGGACCACAGCGCTCCGGCTTCGGCCCCTGGCCGTGTGGCCGGGTGTGGGCTCAGGGAAGGGCATTGGAGACCTTAGCTACAGGTTTGGAAGGAGACTGAATGCTGGGACTAGAAAGCAGATCGGAAAAGCAGCCGTGCCTTTGCTATGGGTCTGGGAAAGTGGAGGTCTGTAGATGTTGGAGTGACTGGGTACTGCGAAGTGTCTGGATTCTTAAAATTTGATAGATACTGAAGCCTGGGAGGAAAAGGGGCGTTCACGTGACCCGCTTCCTCTGCTTTTGGGGGCTGCGACTTGAATCGGGGCCATACCACAGCGTTCTGGGGCGGGCACAGACCCCAGGGTTACCCGTGGGGCTCGGAGTCTCCACAGCTTCCGAATGGCCCCTCGAAGCGGGACTGGCGCACTTGGGGCTGGAGCCGGAGTCTTCTACGCTAACCCATTTGGCACAGCTAGTCCCTTCCCGCAGTTGAACTTCCTCCTTTCCCAGCCTTCTCCTCCCACCACCTGGTTTCTCTAGGGAGGTCTTTGGCCCGAGTCTGTTTCCTTGCGCTCATTCTTCCAACTGAGGTCTATGGAGCTGCCACTGCCCAGCCCTCACCAGCACCGCCTGAGTCATGGCGACATGACAAAGGAGGTGGCTTTGACCTCTGCACGCAGGCCAACTCGGCAGGCGGATTGCCGGGGGAAGCAAGCAAAGGCCGAGAACAGGATAGCTTAATGGGCAAAGCAGCTGCTGCTCATCTGCTGCCTGGGATGCCCTGTGGAGGGAGGTCGCTCGCTGGCTCTAAAGCACCAGACCTCAGTCTCTGCCGCCCGGTGGCCAGGCAACTTTTGGAACCAGCCCTGGGAAGAGGACTCCTGCCGGGACCCCGGGCCCTGCTGCCAGAAGGACCTCCCTCCCTTGTGACAAAGAAGCCATCAAGCAGCACGCCAGCTTCTGTGTGTCAGTGTGTAAGCTAGACCCCTGGGGGCTATGTTGACAATGCGTAATGGGTCCAAGATGTATGACCGCTGGGGTCAGAGACGGTGACGAGCAAGATGTGACTTTCAGAAGCTCTCTTCCTCTCCATCGTCCAGAGGGCAAAGCCGGACAGTGGGGAGGCCGCACGGGCAGGTCCGTCCTCCACGTATGGGCTCTGCGCGTTAGAGTAGATGCCGCTCCCTCGCCGCCTGGCCAGCACAGGCTGCAGAGCCCGCTGCATTCCCAGAGCCTGAGGAACTGCTCATTCCTGAACTCCCCCGGGAAGGTACAGTATGCGATGAGAACATGCGCGCACAGCTGCGCTTTCCAGATGTGGTCTCCGGGAACCCGGAGGAGTCGCCGGCTACCCTCCTACGCGGGAGGGACTTCTCTTTCACTTCGCGAGAGTCAGTAGTTATCCTTTATGTCAGATGCATGAGCTGCTCTGCTTAAACCTGGCTTATAATGGCGGCGTAATCCATGTATTTCAAACTAAAATTTGAATGATATATACTCTATGCATGTAGTTTGTTTGGCTAAGAAGTTTTTAGAAATGCACTTATTTTGTAAGTCAGCTTTTGTTTATAAGGGCTCCGGAGAGGAGGGACACTTTTAGAGTCACCTATTTCTTTTTATTTTTTAATACATTTTATTTATTTTTTTTTTACAGAGAGGAAGGGAGAGAGATAGAGTTAGAAACATTGACGAGAGAGAAACATCGATCAGCTGCCTCTTGCACACTCCCCGCTGGGGATGTGCCTGCAACCAAGGTACATGCCCGTGACCGGAATCGAACCTGGGACCCTTGAGTCCGCAGGCCGACGCTCTATCCACTGAGCCAAACCGGTTAGGGCGAGTCACCTATTTCTTGATTCTCCCAGAGAAATCGGAAAACTGGCTAGTGACTCGAACCGATCACACAGTCTAGTTGTGGTTTCCACAGAGAGGAAGCGGTTAGGAAGGAGCCGGGCTTGGTCCCTTGGAGCTCCAGGTGCCAGGGGTACCTGCAAGGAGAGCAGTCAGAGCGACAGGACCTGCGGCACTGGAGCCCCCGCCCCCCTTGGACCGCCCATCGAGCCGCTGTGTATGACAACAAGCCTGGGCGGGACTGTGAGGAGATGCTGCCGTCCTTGGCAGGCAGTGGGAGGGGCGTGGGGTGTTGAAATCAAAACACTGGGAAGACAAGACCCAGGGAGTCTCCTGTGTACAAAAGGAGAAAGAAATGGATCACACGACAAGTATTTTGACAATCTGAGGAGTTTGCTTTAACGATTCAGAGAAAGTTCATGTTCCTGGAGAAAGTGCACGTCTCATCTTCTGAGGCCATCAGCTTGCAGCCTCATAACAGCAGGGTGAGGTCAGCGCAGGATGGGAACCAGGGCTGTGCGAAGCCGAGCCAGGCTTTCTGGGTGGACCTTGACTTCCGAGGAGGGAAGTTTCTGAGGCTCCCTGTTGCTCCAGCAGCCGGAGCCAGCTACTCCATGCGAGACCCTCTTCTCTCTCCAGGCCCAGAGCCTCCGTTGTTTGGGTAACTGCGATAGACTGGCTTCCATTCATGTATTCGTACATTCTTCTAATACTCACCGAGCATCTATTATTTCCAGGTACTCTCCTGGGCCGTGGAGATAGAGATATTAGTAAGATGTGGCCTCTGGCCCCCAGGAATTCATCGCGAGTCAGGGAGCCCAACAAGGAAACCTTCTATCCACGGGCCGACGCGCTATCCACTGAGCAAAACTGGCTAGGGCAGTGGTCGGCAAACTCATTAGTCAACAGAGCCAAATATCAACAGTACAACGATTGAAATTTCTTTTGAGAGCCAAATTTTTTAAACTTAAACTTCTCCTAATGCCACTTCTTCAAAATAGACTCGTGGTATTTTGGCCGTGGTATTTTGTGGAAGAGCCACACTCAAGGGACCAAAGAGCCGCATGTGGCTCGCGAGCCGCAGTTTGCCGACCATGGGGCTAGGGCAACATATGTTTTAAATTGAACGCTGTTAGTCGTGTAGCAGCCCTCTGGGTTATCATCAGATCAATTGTTGTGGCATTGAAGTGCTTGTATTCAAGTCAGCATGATTTTACTTAATAATGGCTCCAAAGTGCGGGAGTAGTAATGCCGGCAGTTCCAGTATGCCAACGAGAAGCTGTAAAGTGCTTCCTTTAAATGCAGAGATGAGTGCAAAATATCAAAATAAGATATTTCGAGAGAGAAAGAGACCACATTCACTTAACTCTTATTTCAGTACTAGAGGCCTGGTGCATGAAAATTCATGCACTGGAAGGGGGGGGATCCCCTCAGCCCAGCCTGCCCCCTCTCACAGTTTGGGAGCCCTCAAGGGCAGGAGGTGACCTGCCGATCAGAGGATGGCGATGCCCCATCACACCTCTGCTGCTGCCACTGCCGGCAATGCAAGCCTCGGCTGGCCCTGGTTACCTGAGCCTTGGGCGGCCCTGGGTGGCTGGGCAGCCGCCATCTGAGGCTTGCCTGCACCTCGGGCCAGCTCTGGGTGGCTGGGAGCTGAGGGGACTGGATGCTGCCATCTTGTGGCTGTGGGCACTGCCATCTTTGCCACAGCGTGAGGGCCAATTAGCATATTCCCTCTTTATTAGATAGGATATGGTTAAAACTGTTCTATTTCATTGCTCATTTCTTACTGTGCCTAAGTGATAAATTAAACTCTATCATAGGGGTGTATGTCTAGGAAGAAACATCGCATAGATAGAGTTCAGCACTAGTCATGGTTTCAGGCATCCACTGGGGGTCTTGGAACATATCCCCGGTGGATGGAGGGCAAACTGTGTATGTTTGCTGTTGCTGAATGATTACCTACAGGTCCTTTGCCAGAATCACATCTGGGACAGGCCTGACTGAAAGCATTCTGTCCCGTGGCCCTTGCAAGTTTCCTTGACACCCGTCTGATGACATTCCTGTTCTTGTGTGGGAACTGCGGGCTCCAGCATTTGCCACTCCCCCTGATATGTCAGCTCCTGTAAGGCAGGACCTCTCTACCTCTGCTGGGCCCCTGCACACACCCTTGTTTTGTATGTGTCCACGGAAGGAAGGCGCCGACACAGTGAAAGGGCTGCGCGTGGCTACAGGGCTTGGTAGTTCACCTCCCTGCCTGGGGCTCATTAATCCAGCGTTGTCTTAGGGCCTAAGACTTAGGCTGTCAGGCTGCAGGGCTGGGAGAGGGATGTAACCTCCTCTGGCATTTCATCTGGGCTCTTTGCCATCAGGCTTTTCCCTGGAGAAAGGAGGGGCCCCGTGAGGAGCCAGCAGGCAGGGTACACAGCAGGGATGGGGTCAGTGTGTCAGTACAGGTGTGGGGCGTGGAGCCAAGGCTTGCTCATCCAGGGAGCTGGTGCAGACACTGCGCTAAGAGCAGTCTCCGAAGCTAATCCTGCCGCTTCCCCCGCCCCAGACCTCTCCCCACTCAGAGATCAGCTGCTCTGGGTTTGGGGTGGACAGTCTTGCCTTCTTGAGATTCCCCAGCATGTTCATTCTTGGGGTGCATGTGGACCGGAAGCAGTGCAGGTTTGTGGGAATTGCTCCGTTCTGAGGCTGTGCTGCCTGGATTTCAATCCTCCTCTGTCCCTCCCTCCCAGCCCAACCCTGGGCTCACTGACCCTGGCCTGGTTACTTATCTTCTCTGTGTCTCATTGTAAAATGGAACCTCATATTGGCATCTCCCTCCTAAAGCTGTTGTGAGGATGCGATGAGCTACCACAGGTAAGACTCCACAAGCAGTGTCCCGCATGTAGTAGCGACTCAAGAAACGTTAGCCACTGTCATTGCATTTGGTGTGTGGCCCCTTGTGAACGGATGATTTCTAAAGAAAGTTTGGTCTTCCCGCAGGCTTTGGGTTCCTCTTCTTCCTCACTGAGGGAGTTCTTGGGGTTTTGATGGCCTCAGTCTCTTGCTATAGTGCCATCTGTACATCCCGAGGGCTTTATATTCCAGTGACACCCAATCTGCATATAGAAGGGCAAGTTCTCCTCTTACCAGGCAGCCTTTGTCACATTAGCCTAGCATTGAATTGCTAGATTAAAAAAATTTTTTTTAATTGATTTCAGAGAGTAAGGGAGAGATAGAAACATCAGTGATGAGAGAGAAGCATTGATTGGCTGCCTCCTGCATGCCCTCCACTGGGGATCAAACCCCCAACCTGGGCATGTGCCCCAACCAGGAATGGAACTGACAACTTTTCGGTACACGGGACAATGCTCAACCAACTGAGCCACACCGGCCAGGGCCAAGGTGTTCTTCTTATTTATTTATTTTCAAATCGTGACTCCAATCTTAAATGATTTTATAGAAAGGGACAGTTAGGCAAGAGTAATCCAAGAGAACTAGGTTCTTGGCCAAGATGACTCTTGGGTCACCTGGAACAGCAGCTGCAGCTACGAGGAGAAATGACAGATGATCAGAAACAGTGAGGCAGGTAGGGACTGGGCTGAGCAGCAAGCACGTTCCCAAGGTGGGAAGAGCCAGAGCAGTTTTCATTTATGGAGAGGAGACCCTGCGCTAAAGAGCTTAATGCAGTCTGAGTGCATCTGAGTTCACTCCGGAGGGTGGAGGCATTCAGCGCCACCAATGAGGCCCCACTGGCCCCGCACACTGCCCGCAGGCGCTCTCAGCACTGAGCCCAGAGAGTCACCGGGGGAAGAGGGACAGGCAGAGCCTCTGACCCCAAACAGCTGCATCTTGCCACAGTGAAGGAACTGGCTACCCTAGGACAGTTGCTCTCAGCTACACCCTGACCCTCAGGACATTTGCCGGCTCTCTCCTTGTTCCTCTTGTTTGATCCAGGGAAACTGGGATTTCTTAATGGAAAGAACAGGTTGCTCCTGGCCAGGAACGGCCTGCAGCTGCTTGTCTTTGCTCCACAGAGAGTCCACCCTCCCTGAGAGGAAGGAGGCTGGAAGGAAGCTTCTGGCTGGGCCACTGAGCTCCAGGGGCCGCCTAGACTCAGGCTGAGCTCCCCACCTGCTCTAGTCATTTCTGGGAGCAGAGGGGGACAGGACTCTGAACTTGCACCTGGGTGACCTTCACTTTCTGTGAGTTTGTTTCACTCTGCCCCGCATGGGTCAGTAGACAAGATGATCCTCCTTGTTTTCCATTCTGAACGTAGACCAGTCTCCGTGTTCCTTTACAGCCTAGAAGGCCAGACGGGGCTGAGAACCTGGGATTGGGGAGGGAGCAGAGGTGCAAGGCCATGGTACAGTCTTGGTTCAGGGTGACAATGGGCCCTTTCCCAGCGCTGGAAGCTGAGGCCCCGAGGAGAGCAGTGACTTGCCCAACGTCACACATGGGGACGGGACCAGGACCAGAATCTAGGCTTCGCAGTCCTGTGTCCTCTCTCTCATGTAGGCCAACAGGGAGCGTTCGTGGTGCCCCAGGGCCAAGTAACATGCTTGTCCTACAGGCTCTGACCATCAGACTAGACTTTTCCGGGGTTACCGCCTTAGGGGATCCTGTGCTCTAGCGTCCAGGGACATATGGGCTCCATTGCAACCTCCTTCGTTGTGCCCCTGCATAAACCTTCGTTCCCCTTTCCTCATCGCGGGCCCTTAGCTGCATCTCAAGCAGGTCCATGGAACTCACTGCTGCTCCCCAGCCTTCAGGTTCCCTAAACTGCGGGTCAGGTGCACTTCCCGCCCCAGCTTTGGCAGCGGGTGTCTTTAGGTTTCAGAATCCTGGGGAAGGAGATCTTTCTGAGCCTTGGAGAGGGAAGGGTAGTTGGAAAAGAAGGCAGTTTGAAGTTCGCCTGTGGGGCTCCCAGAAGTGGAGGGAGGGCCACACGCCAGCACAGGACAGCAGCTCGAGGGTGCCCAGGCGTTTCGCCCGTCCTTGACCGTGGGCTCAGTCTGATCACCCTGGCAGTTCTCTGCCCGGATAACCTCGCTCATGAGGAGGTGTGACTATCACCTGACCATGGGGAGCCGAGTTCCACTGCTCAGGTGGTAAACTTCTGAAGGCTTCACATTAAATTTTGCTGATCTTCTGAACCATGACCCCCTTTCCTCCTATGCCCCCTGACCTCACTAACTGGGTTGCCCCCCTTTTCCTCAAGTCAGCATGCACTTGCACATGCACACACGCACACAGCCCTTAAGAGAAGGAAGTCAACAGCTGTGTGTGTGTGTGTTTGTGTGTGTGTGTGCGTGTTTGTGTGTGTGTTTGTGTGTGTGTGTTTGTGTGTTTGTGTGTGTGTATGTGTTTCTGTAAACACCTGGGCTCCCAGAGGAGAACATGCGCAGCTCTTTCTCTGGAGGGTTTGCTCAGGAGGCACCAGGCAGTCGACTGTGAAGTCTGGAAATAGTGCTGACTGTTACCGACCTCAAGGGCACGTTTTTGCCTGAGATGCGAACCTCTCTAAGCCTCAGCTTACTGTCTGCAGAAGGTGACAATAGTCATTATTCCAGTGGGATGTGGTGACGATTCAGCAGGGTCACGTGTGAGAAGTGCATGCACAGTGTCAGCATCTGATAATCATCACCGTGATGAACTATGATCATGACTCTCAGTTTCCGCCTTTGACAAATAGGCATATCATATACCTGCCTCCTAAGGCTGTTGCGGGGATGTAATAGTTTCCTGTCAGTGTAAAGTGCCCTCCACAAGAAAGGCAAAGATGGAGAGAGGAGAAAGCCAGCATCACTGGTCAGCAGTGTCTTCTCAAGAGGAGCAGAATGGCCCTGCCAGTGTGGCTCAGTGGTTGAGAGTCAACCTATGAACCAGGAGGTCACGGTTCGATTCCTGGTCAGGGCACATGCCTGGATTGCGGACTCAATCCCCAGTAGGGGGCGTGCAGGAGCAGCCGATCAATGATTCTCTTTCATCATTGATGTTTCTATCTCTCCCTCTTCCTCTGAAATCAATAAAAAAATATTTTTTTAAAAGAGGAGCACATATATGCAAGTGTCTTATTCTAGCTCCAGGTCCTGGGCTTTGCAGTATCTAGATGTATCGCTGGCCCATACTGTTTAATAGGTTCTTTGAGGTAAGCCACTCAGGACTTCCATATCCCTCGAAGTGCCTCCTGTCAGGGGTGTTGCTAAAAGCCCTACTTCCGGTTGCAAGTTACCTTTCAGTACAAAAAGAGGGACCTTCCTACTTAGGTCACAATCCACTTAATTTGTTTTCCTTCCTAGCAGCCATTGGGCCCACTGTCCCCCTGAGCTTCCATAGCAAGTGAGCTGTGTCTGGACAGAGGCTTGGGCCCACCTCACTGTGCCTCCTCGCAACCCAAGGAGTCCGGATGGAGGCATGTGTGGGCCCTTGGCCAGTGACCCTTTGGCTGAGAGTCTGGGCTTAATTGATGGTTGTCCAAAAGCAGCCACTCAGCCAAGACCAAGGCTGCCCAGAGCTGACTGAACGGACACCGTGCTTGCTTTCCACCCCCGCCTGCCTCTGTTAGGCACAAGCAGAGACTCGCCCAGCTGTAGGAGTCACCATTTCCTGGTCTGGAAGGCCGACTCTATATAAAGCAGTGGCCCCGTAGTTTAATTCGGTACCTCCTCATTTCCTCCCACAGGACCTCCCAGCATAGGACTTGTGAACCACAGAGCTGTCTTCCGAGGCCTCCTCCTTCGGCCTGGGTCAATCCCATGAATAGCCAGCCCACAGCCCCCTGGGAAAGGGCCTGGCTGAAAAGGTGCAGCACCCGGTTAGGCTTGGAATGGGAGCAAGCTGGAATGCTCTTTCTCCCCTCAGGTCTGCCTGTGACTGTCTCTAACCTCTGGCTGGCTTCTGCTTCCCTTGCCTGGCAGGACCTGTGTGGAGCCACCACCTGTGACACGCTGGGCATGGCTGACGTGGGCACCATGTGCGACCCCAAGAGAAGCTGTTCTGTGATCGAGGACGATGGGCTCCCGTCAGCCTTCACCACTGCCCACGAGCTGGGTGAGGCTGGAGGGGGCTCTCGGGTGGTGGGAGAGCTCCCCTCAGGGGTCACTCTGGGTTCCCTGGTAGCTTGGCAGGGGAGACACATGGGCATGTCTGTGCTTCCTCGTGGACACAGGAACATGATGTTGGGGACGTGTGCTAAGCAATCCATCAATACGTAGAAATGGTCAGCCTGATTGACCCAGCTCTCTAGCTGCCCCAACTGGTCCTCCGCCCCCCACCTCTCCCCATTGCCTCCTAACTGCACAGCCACTGAGCCTTCTTGCCTCACCCCACAGGCCATGTGTTCAACATGCCCCATGACAACGTGAAAGTGTGTGAGGAGGTGTTCGGGAAACTCCGGGCCAACCACATGATGTCCCCAACGCTCATCCAGATCGACCGTGCCAACCCCTGGTCAGCCTGCAGCGCTGCCATCATCACCGACTTCCTGGACAGTGGGCATGGTAAGCTGGGGCGACCGAGCAGGAGTGTCAGTCTGTCACTGATGGCGGTGCCTGCCACCTCTCTGGACCTGTCCTCTGTTACCCAAGGTGTGCATGACCCCGAAGAGGTGGGCTCTGAAGAGGGTCTGCCCATTCCATTACCCCTTGCTTCATTCTCCCTACCATTCAGGTACTCGTTAGCCAAGCCCCACCTTCCCCAGCTCATCCCTCATGCATACCCTTGGCTCTCTGCAGGGGACTGCCTCCTGGACCAGCCCAGCAAGCCCATTGCCCTGCCCGAGGACCTGCCGGGGGCCAGCTATACCCTGAGCCAGCAGTGCGAGCTGGCCTTCGGTGTGGGCTCCAAGCCCTGTCCCTACATGCAGTACTGCACCAAACTGTGGTGCACCGGCAAGGCCAAGGGACAGATGGTGTGCCAGACCCGCCATTTCCCCTGGGCAGATGGCACCAGCTGCGGCGAGGGCAAGTTCTGCCTCAAGGGGACCTGCGTGGAGAGACACAACCTCAATAAGTACAGGGTGAGCGTGCTGGAGGGGAGTAGACCCTGGGGACCTCCACAGGGAACTTGTCTTATCCCAGCTTTGCTATGTGACCATAACTGTGTCACCTTGCTGTGCTGTGCCTCGATTTCCCTGTCTGTGGTTCTGTTACCTTCTTGACTCTAAGGCTGGAGAAAAAGATAGGGTAGGTCTTAGGCAGGTGGGCAAAGCCCTTCACCCGGAGTGAGGGGTCCCCGTGCCTAGCTCTGCACCTCATCCTACCTGGGAGCTCTGGACCAAAGCTGACCACTTGATATTGGGGTTGCTCATTCTTTGGTTCCTTCCTTCCTTTCTTCCCTCATCAGCTCTCTCTGAGTGTGTTCCATGTTCAGGGAGCTGTGGGCCAGAGGTGAGCAAGGCTCCAAGCTGAAAGGAAGCCGACCCCTGGGCAAGCCTCCATATTTGCCGCATCCTGAGCCAAGCATCAGTTTCTGTTGTGGTTGTTAGTTTTTGAAGCCAAACCACAATGGAAGAAACTTTATTTTTCCTGATAAGCAGGAATAGCAATCAAACCAGAACACATTCAAAACCCCAAATATTCTCTGAATACAATAAACACTTTCTCCAGGTCCTGGGTAGGGATGGTGAGGGGATTTGTACGTTCCCAGGCAGGAATAAGAAGTCCATCTGCTCCCTCAGTCCTGGGGAGGATCATCATCTCCCCACCCTGGCCAGGCCGCAGGAGGGCTTGGCTTGGGGTTGTGCGTACACTGAAGCAATCTAACGAAAAAGCACTCACCAAGCACGTTAGCAATTGCCCTGAGATGGGTGTGGTATGGAATTATGTAAAATCTTTTTCTGTGTTCTGGGAACATATACTTAATTAAACTTTAGCCATTTATTAGGCAACAGCCCCTTGTGTTCAGGGGACTGTGTAAGACACGGTGGTGGCCAGAAAAACAATAAAAATGGGCCATGTCTCAGAGGGCTCACAGGCTGGTGGGGAAGCTGGAAACGGAACTGTAACACAAGCCACAGGGAGGTGTGAGTTACGCGTTAAGGCAGAAGCACGAAAGTGTGTCATGGGAGATCAGGATGAGAGTTTGATGATCATTAGAGGGGTCTGAAAAAACTTGGATGAGGGGGTCGGATTGGAAGAGAGCTTTGAGGGATGAGCGGGGCGAGATGGAGCAGAGATGAGCGAAGTCAGGGAGGCAGGGCCAGCTGGAGCGTTGGGTGGATGAGGGGGCTCTATCAGAGTCAGCTTTGGGCAGATGGTGTGGGGCTGGATTGCAGTTGTCTTGACCACCAGGCTGATGCATTTAGACTAGAAGGTCCTGGCCAGCTCCTGCTCCTGAGAATGAGATGAGTCAGGAGGATAAGGAAGAGAATAACTTCTTAAGGTATTAGATATAGGAAATGTGATCTGAGGAGCACCATCTTTCCCCATGCTTTCTGGAATTCTCAGCCCATCAGCAGCAAAATCCACTACATCCTCAACCTCTTTTCTGAACAGTCTCTTCACCTGTTTCACCTGCAGCCTAGCCCTTTGCCGGGGACAGTCACTCCTCTTCTCCCAAGACCTCCAGGGCTCAGTCCCCAGCCCTCCCCCCTCTTTCCGCTAACTTCTTAGGTGATTCATCTCAACTGCTGCCTGGAAACACTATATTTCTGTGTCGAAGACTCCCAAATTGGTACCTCCAGCACAGACCTGCCTCCTGAACTACACGCCTGAATGCCCCACCCAGTCTTGATATCTCCGCGTGGGGATCTGATACACAGTGTAGACGTAACATCTGAGAAACCGCGTTCCCGATCAGCTCCCCTATACCTGCCTTGGGGACTCCATCTTCCCATTGCTCACACCAACACCATTTTCCTCTCACTTCACATCCAATACCTCAGCAGTTCCTGTGGACTCTATTTCCAGAATAGATGCAGGAGCCAGCCATTGCTCACCACCTCACCTGCTGTAACCCTGGTCCAACCTCCATTATGTCTTCCTTGGGTTAGTGTGGCTGCTCCCTGACCGACCTTCTTACAGACTATTTCCACCAGAGCATCCAGAGGGAGTCTTTCAATGTGAGCCAGGTCATGCCCCTCCTGGGCGTTACTCATTTCTTAGAACCAATGAGCCCCGACTCTCTTCCTCTCCTGCTTCTCTCGCTCTTTGACCCTGGAGCACTCTGGGTACCTGCCTCCTCCAGGTCTTCGTATTTGCTCCCTCTACGTGGAGTGCCCTTTCCCTAACCCCTGCACAGCTCATTCCTGTACTTCCCTTTAGGCCTCTGTAAAAATGTCACCTCAGTAGTGAGGCCTCTGAGACCCCTTATAATACAGAGCACCCCAACTCTCCGAGGCCCTTCCCACCTCTCTTTCTCCCACCTGCTTTTAACCCCACCTGACACTATGCACAGGCTTTTTATTTTTTACTTTTTTAATTTTTATTGATTTCAGAGAGGAAGGGAGAGGGAGAGAGATAGAAACATCCATGATGAGAGAGAATCATTGACGGGCTACCTCCTGCACACCCCCCACTGGGGATTGAGCCTGCAACCCGGGCATGTGCCCTGACCAGGAATCACACCATGACCTCCTGGTTCCTAGATTGACACTTAACCACTGAGCTATGCCAGCCAGGCAGCACATATTTTATTGTTCACCTGCTTGGAAGCAGTCCAAGGATTTGTTGCACAGAGTCAGACAGGTAGTAGGAACTCAATGGATATTTGGTGAATGAAGGAATGATGGCACATGGGAGGAGCATGATGAATATTTCCTTTAGAAACCAGTAGGAAGAAGTGGTGCCAGGTAGCATCATCTCAGAAGTCATGGGACCAATGCTAAATAACTGCAGAAAAACTAGAGACGGCCCTAGCTGGTTTGGCTCAGTGGACAGAGCGTTGGCCTGCAGACTGAAGGGTCCCAGGTTCAATTCCGGTGAAGGGCACATGCCCAGGTTGTGGGCTCGATCCCCAATAGGGGGCTTGCAGGAGGCAGCTGATCAATTATTCTCTCTCATCATTGATGTTTCTATTTCTCTCTCCCTCTCTGAGATCAATTAAAAATATATATATACACATAAAAGAAGAAAAACTAAAGATGGCCAGGCCTAGCCACAGGCTCTTTCAGTCTTGAGAGGTCGTTGCTGATGGGGAGTGGCTTCCCTGGTGCAATGGGGAGGAGAACCACATTGCCAGCACAGAGCGGGGAGGAGGGAGAAAGAGCAGATGCAGAGGACTGTCTTAGAAATAAAAGACTGGAATGAGGTGGGGCTCCGGCTTGAGTAGAAAGCAGGCCCGAGGGAAAGTGGTTTTTACAGGATAGAACCGCCACATTGACACAATGAAGCCAGAACTCTCTGACAGAAGGACAGATCGGGCAGATACGCTGAATCTATGAATATAACTTAAAGTTCTTCTGTTGCATGCGGCCAGCTCCCCGTGAGCTCCATGTGGATTAGTGGTTTTGGATGATGTGTGACAGCGTTTTAATCCCAGGCTTGTTTCGCGGGGCTGATTCCTTTATTGCCCAACTGATGTGCGCTCGGGGGATACAAACTCACTTTACTGTCATCATAAGGAAAACATCCCCAAGACTATAATTTTCTATCCCCTCTCCACCCTCTTAAAAAATAAGACAACACTGCATAATTCAGCCCAAAGCCAAGTCGAGTTGTAAGATTGCTTCACAGTCTTTTATGTGTATCTCCTCTTAACACAAACATCAGAGCTGCTGATAGTGAAACTTCTTCAAATTCAGCCCCCAAGTGAGGTTAAGATCAGTCTGGTTTAGTGAAAAGTCTGCATTAGTAAACATGTACAGATAAAAGTATCCAGATAGCTGTGTTTTACTGGCAACAGCTAGGGGCTGGCCATGCCTTAGATTTAGAGACTTAAAAATATGCTAACAATAGGTAAGGAGACACTTTGAACTCCTGCACGGTGGCAAGCACAGTGCCAGGAATATTCATACACGTTGCATCATTTAAATCTTCTGGGTGACCACACGCCTGTGTATCATGGGCCCTGTTTTTGCGGATGAAGGACCTGAGACTTGGAAATTTTCCCGACTTGCTCTTGACCACCGTGTGGCGAGGGCAGAGGAGGCTGTAGAATTGGGCTTCCTTCGGAGGGAGGGGCCCAGGGAGGCTGTACCAGTGTTGCTCTCTTGTAGGCTCAGGGTGTGGGTGTGGCACCCCCGACCCCTGCACGGGCATAACAGACTCTTCCTCACAGGTGGACGGCTCCTGGGCCAAATGGGAGCCCTACGGCCCCTGCTCTCGCACCTGTGGCGGGGGAGTGCAGCTGGCCCGGAGGCAGTGCAGCAACCCCACCCCGGCCAATGGGGGCAAGTACTGCGAGGGAGTGAGGGTGAAGTACCGATCCTGCAACCTGGAGCCCTGCCCCAGCTCAGGTGAGGAGGGAGGGCGGCTGTGGCCTGGGCCTTGGGGAGGCAGGCCAGGCTAGAGGCCACAGCCCCCACTTTGGGTCATTCATGGCCACAGAGTTACTGCAGTTAAGACTTGTCTGCCTTAGGCCAGAGCCTGGGAATGCACAGGTGCGCATTCCTTTTGGGATAACTTCTCTGTCTACGTCCTTGGCTGGATGCTTAGACTGGGAGGCTACATGGCCCCAGGGAACGAGACGTAAGCAGGAATTCATTATCCAGGGAACCACGGCCTTGGGTGGGAAGAAAATGACATCTTTATTTTTATTAACGTAATTTTTAATTTAAAATTTAGAACTTCCTTCTGTTAGACATTTAGTATTTTTACTAACCTTTCTTTCCAAAATGTAGTGGTAGCAGTACCGATGACTTTGTCACCAATAGAAATCATGGCTGTTTCACATTACATTTTAGTTGTCATGGATTTCTCAAAATGCCGTTTGTGCTTGTCACTACTTCAAAATTACAGGGGTTATAGACTCATTATGGAGTCTTGTTATTTATTGTGTAATAAAGAAGCACACATATCACAATAGGTTTCAAAATATGTTGTTTATTGTATATCGATGTAATTAGTATTCCATGTAATGTATTTTATACATTTAATAACATTCTGAAAGTAGTTTCAGTAGCCTGCTGAGGGGCTGGTTCTATAGCACAGCGGGTTAGGGTACCTGATACAATGGCTCTAAGGCCAGACTCCTGGGGAAGGTGGCCCAGAGCCTGGGAGATGCCTTATCATCAGTGCCCTGCATCCTTGGGCCCAGCCTGCTTTAGTCCTCTGAGATGCAGTGGCTTCAGGGCTGGGGATCACGCAGCTGAGGGTGGGGAAGAGCCCCAGGAGGGCTCTCTACTTCCTCCCACCTTGGTCCCCTCCCTTTAGCTTTCTGCACCTGCTTGCTCCCTCCCCAGCCTCTGGCAAGAGCTTCCGGGAGGAACAGTGCGAGGCCTTCAATGGCTACAACCACAGCACCAACCGGCTCACCCTCACCGTGGCGTGGGTGCCCAAGTACTCAGGGGTGTCTCCCCAGGACAAGTGCAAGCTCATCTGCCGAGCCAACGGCACTGGCTACTTCTACGTGCTGGCACCCAAGGTGAGTGACCTGGAGGTCAAGAGGTCGAGAAGGTTCAAGGCCTTTGGGGAAGCCTCCAGTTGACCTGTCCCTCTCTCCATTCCTCCCCGTCCTGGGGGCGCTGCAGGTGGTAGATGGCACGCTGTGTACCCCCGACTCGACCTCGGTCTGCGTCCAGGGCAAGTGCATCAAGGCTGGCTGCGACGGGAACCTGGGCTCCAAGAAGAAGTTCGACAAATGTGGGGTGTGTGGGGGAGACAATAAGAGCTGTAAGAAGGTGACAGGACTCTTCACCAAACCTATGTGAGTTCTGGGCCCTGGAGGGAGTGGCCAGGGAGCAGGGGAGAGGAGGAGTGAGTGGCATAGCGCCCAGGCATTGGAAGCTTGAGTTCGATTGGGATAAATGTCAGATCCTGGCCAGTATATGTGAGTTCTGGGCCCTGGAGGGAGTGGCCAGGGAGCAGGGGAGAGGAGGAGTGAGTGGCATAGCGCCCAGGCATTGGAAGCTTGAGTTCGATTGGGATAAATGTCAGATCCTGGCCAGTATCCTTGTTGTGGAGACCACTCACACTCTTCTATGAGTATGACATTCATTCATTCATTCATTCATTCATTCAGCAAGCAAAGATGACTGCAAAGATGCACGCTCAAGGAGTAGCCCACTCAGCAGGAGATGCTGCTCAGGGGGATGGCAGAGAATTGTTAGGGTCTGTCTAGAGCCCTTGTTGCTGTTGTTTTATAGAAGTTAATATATATATATTATTGATTTTAGAGAGAAAGGGAGAAGAAGAGAGAGATTGAAACATCAATGATGAGAGAGAATCATTGATTGGCTGCCTCCTGCACGCCCCACACTGGGGATTGAGCCTGCAACCCGGGCATGTGCCCTGACTGGGAATCGAACTGTGACCTCCTGGTTCATGTGTCGATGCTCAACCACTGAGCAACACTGGCTGGGTCCACCCCAGGTTTCGTGAAAGGGGAATCTTTATGACGTTAGCGGGACCCAGGTCTTTATACCCAGGCATCTGTCTAATGCGCAACCCCCTCCCGCTGCAGGCACGGCTACAATTTCGTGGTGGCCATTCCCGCCGGCGCCTCGAGCATTGACATCCGCCAGCGTGGCTACAAGGGGCTGATTGGTGATGAGAACTACCTGGCCCTGAAGAACAGCCAAGGCAAGTACCTGCTCAACGGGCACTTCGTGGTGTCACCCATGGAGCGGGACCTGGTGGTGAAGGGCAGCGTGCTGCGCTACAGTGGCACGGGCATGGCCGTGGAGAGCCTGCAGGCCTCCCGGCCCATCCTGGAGCCCCTGACCGTGGAGGTCCTCTCTGTGGGGAAGATGACGCCGCCGCGGGTCCGCTATTCCTTCTATCTGCCCAAAGAGCCCCGGGAAGACAAGTCCTCCCACTCCAAGGACCCCCGGGGCCCCCCCGTGCTCCACAACAGCGTCCTCAGCCTCTCCAATCAAGTGGAGCAGCCGGATGACAGGCCCGCTGCGCGCTGGGTGGCCGGCAGCTGGGGGCCGTGCTCCGTGACCTGTGGCGGGGGCCTGCAGAGGCGGGCGGTGGTCTGCCGGGGCGCCCCTGGGCAGCGCGCAGCATCTGCCTGCAATGCCAACCATCGGCCGGCGGAGACGCGAGCCTGTGGGGACCCCTGCCCGACCTGGGAGCTCGGTGCCTGGTCGCCCTGCTCCAAGAGCTGTGGCCGCGGCTTTAAGAGGCGTCCACTCAAGTGTGTGGGCCACGGAGGGCGGCTGCTGGCCCGGGACCAGTGCAACCTGCGTCGGAAGCCCCAGGAGCTGGACTTCTGCATCCTGAGGCCGTGCTGAGTGGGACCTACGGTGCTGCCGGTGTTCTGGCCAGCGGGAGCTGTGGGCAGGGGGCAGTGGCCCGGGGCCCATGCCATGATGTCACCACATCCAGGGACAAGGATCATGGGTGGGAGCAAGCGGTTTCCTCCTACCCCCTGGCCTGGGCGGGGAGCTAAGTAACTAACACACAGTCTACCTCACACCTGGCTCCTCCAGGGCCCAGTCTCGGGAGAGGCTGAGAGGTGCGGGTGCTGGGCAAGAAGGTGCTGGGGCCCAGTTTCCAAGAGACCTGGAGGGTGGCCACTCCCAGGCAGACTTCAGGGACCTGGGCCCCCCGTGAGGGAGGCCACAGGCTGCCGGAAGGGCCATGGCCCAGCAGCTGGCACCCTCAGGTGGCCCCGGGGGCTCTGAGCCGTCTCTGAACAAGGTGCTTTTAGCCCACTTTCCTTTTCTGACCGACAGACTGAACCATGCACATGGGCTGGGGGTGAGCAGGCGTGGAGGGAGAGGGAGGTGAGGTGTGCCTGCAGCCCGGGCCACTCTTATTGAGAAGAGCTGGATATATGGGGGAGTCCTGAGGTTCCTCATCTTCCTTCTACTCTGGGCCCCCCTTTAGAGAGACACCTCTTCTCCTGTGTCATCCAGGCATCCAGCGGGAGGGCTGTCACACCAGGGTCCTCCGAGGCTCCGCGGGAAGGGATGGGAAGTCGATAGGGAGCTGTTGTCTTCACGAGGGATCCGACCATTTTGAAAAACGCTGGAACGTATAAGGGGAGATGGATTCTGTGGCTGGAGCAGGGGGTTTTGGGGAGAGATCTTGAGGGCTCTGCGGTCCCTGCGGCTGGGCTGAGCCTGGGGAATGTCACCCTAGGGTGGGAGGAGGAGGCCCGGGTTCTGATGGCTTCCTCCTCCAGGGAGGCAGGTGTCAATCAGGCTGATGCCTTTGGCTCTGTGTTGCCTTCCCAGTGGTCAGGGTCCCGGGCCTACTAAGAGGGCATGGGGTGGGCCCAGGAGGGCCGGTGCTGAAACTCCACATGCCTGCAGGTTGGTCCTCATCCGGACAGCTCCATGCAGTCTGGCTTGGGCATGTCACGTGGCATCCCAGGCTGTGGTTTCTGCAGTTGGAAAATGGGATTCACTAGTTGCTACCTCAGGCTGTACTCTCTGGGAACCCACCCTTGGCCCTCCCCTGGGGCAGTGGTGTCCTGGTGCTTCCAGAAGACCTGGCCGCGTCCTCTGTAGACTGAGGTGTCCAGGCACAAAGATGAGCTCGGGTGCATGGCTCTCTGCTGTCCACAGCCTGGCCACGCACTGCGGCTCTAAATACACAGACAGGTGCCCTCTCTCTTCAGGTGCCCTGGCCGCAGGAGACACCAAGACTCGATCACCTGACCCAGGGGTCTTGATAACCGCCAGTGGGAGCAGCTGGCGAGCTGTCTACTTTGGAGACATGTTAGGGGAGTGGAAACCAGGGCGTTCCTACAGCTCCAAGTGGGAAGATGTTTTGGGGTTGGATCCTTTGGCCAAGTAGGGTGTCTTTGTGAGGGCTCGGCTGCCCCAGGATGCACATGGAAGTTTCTGCTTCTGAGTGTAGGTATGAGTCCTGGACTTCAGCGAGGTGACATCAGGGCAAGTGTCTTCATTCGGTTTCCCCTCTTAGTCAGAATCCGCAGACGAGCCGGGCAGCCAGGCGGGCCTGGGGGGCGGTGTTCTCATCCCAGTCTACCGCTGGCTGAGCCGGGCACAGAGCCCCTGGAGCAGGGGGCATGCCAGGCTTGGAGGCAGGGCTGCAGTCTCCCTGGGAGACCAAGGGAGGAGGATTCCTTGCCCCGCAGGAGCGAGCACTGGAGGCTTCAGGGCTCAGAGGAGCCCAGGGTGCCAGGCCGGACACAGACCTGCCGACCGACAACAACGCTGCGCCCTGTGTCTGGTGTACCCGTCCTCGGCGAGGAGAGGGGGCCGTGGGGGCCGAGTGGGATGGGCAGGGGAAGGGGTGGGGTGGAGGGGGGGGAAGGAGCTGCCATCAGTGGGGTACTTGGCCCTTCACAGAGCAGCTTTCTGAGTCATGCCAAGGAGGGATAACCAGTCTTGTTCCTGACACAGGCTGGGTCTCGCTGTCCTTGTCTGTCGTGATGTTTTTCTCTTTCCTTTTTTTTTTTCTTTTCAAAAGAAGTATGACCAAGACAACTTGGGAGGTTGGTCCTGTCTTTGACCATTTCACGAATCCAACCATGCTCTCCAAGGCCGAGCACAGATGAGCCTCAAGGCACAGGCGTCTAGGGATGGGATAAAACGCTAAGGTGGTGTCTCATGTCCAGTGGAAGGAGAGGAGCATTCTGGGGGCTCCAGCAACTTCTTTTGCGGGATGTGGCCCAGGAAGGACCTGGGCTCAGGAGCCCTCTGCCCCCTCTGCCCACCGTGTGCACTGATTGGAGGAGTTCGAGCGCATGGCCTTGCCCTGCTGAGGGGTGGGGTGGGGACGGGTGCAGAGACGTGCGTGTTTCTGGCCTGGAGGGCACCGTCATCATGGAGCCCCCTCTATGTCTGGTTCCTTTGCATTCCGTGTTCTGCAGGGGATGGGAGACCCGGGTACCGCCGGGCTGTGTATACTGTGTATACGTGGGGCCGGCTGCTGCAGGGACAACAGCCTTCTCCTAATAAAGTTGTAAGTATTTAAACCTGTGTCCTGCCTCGGTGACTTCATCTCGTCTACAAACACTCATCCCAAATCTACTGAGCACCCACCATGTGCCAGCCACGGAGCTGGGGGCTGTGGTATAGCGGTGACTGGGGCAGGTGCAGGCCCGTCCCATGCAGATGGCTGAGGAGACAGAGCAAACGAGGCAGCACAGTGGCGAGTGTGGTGAGTGCCAAGGAGAGAGGAACTGGTGCACGGAAGAACTGAGGTCAGGGTGTGTGGGGTGTGTGGGGTGTGTGACCCGGGAGAGCCTGGCCAAGGGCGGGACATAGCCTGCTGAAGGGGCAGGAGCCGTCCACCATCCAGCAGAGGAACAGCACGCTGGGGCCTGGGACCAGCAGGAGCAAGAAGGCCGCTGGGGTCACCTGGACCCCTCTAGTGAGGGGCGAGGCACAGGAGGGGCCAGAGGGTCTACCGTGCAGGGGCCTTAGGAGGAAACCCCAAGTTTCATTCTGTTGGGAGGATGTTTCTCGCTTCCCAGTTGTGTTTTGGTTGGCCAGTGTTAGCAACCAAAGGGGAGGGGTGGGATGCGTTTTGAATAACATCCAACTGCGAGTCCAGAGACTTGTCTCAGATCTGAGGTCCTCTCTGGGAACCCCGCTTCCTGTCTGCGAGGTGAGAAGGTAGGGTTACTATTTAATGTTCCATTAGGGTGTTTTGGCCTTAACAGTCTGGGTTTCTAGGCACAGTTATGGCTGAATCTTTGGGAGACGATTGTTGGGTGTCAGCTGTGGGTCAGAGAGGAAAGGGCCCCTTTCCATGCCTTTCCTGCAGGGCCTCAGGGAGAATGGCTTCTCAGAGCCCACTGTACACGGAGAGGGGCCGGGGAGGGATCCAGAGTCGGGGCCTGGACATGCTTCAGCCCTTGATAAAGGTTCTGGAGAAGCAGGCCTGAGCCCTAGGAGCCCAGGTGACCCTATGGGCTGGGGGAAGTGGGGAAGGGTCTGCAGGGGCTCACGCTGGTGTCTAAGCTACAAGTCAGCAATTGTACGATCTTCGTAGGTTTACACAAAATGCTGCCACGTTCCCGGGCTTGTTATTTTTGTCACCCCTTCTGTTTCCCACGACATCCATTGCCAATAATGGAAATGTCCTCATGGGCAGGGTTAGGGGTAAAGGAAAGCTTCCTCTACTTACAACACCTTTGACACGAAATGTGTGGGTTTCCCCCGCCCCCCCACGCCAACCCATGTCCCAGCTCTCTGACGCCAATGGGTGGCCTAGAATTGATTTCTGCCACTATCTAGCTGGAGTCAGCATCAGACTCCATGGGTTCAAGGGCACAGTCCCACAAGGCGCCCCACTGCAGACACCAGTCTCAAGTCGTGGTCCCTAGGACGCCCAGGCTTCGGACACACTTAGCTACAGAGTTGAGGGTTTCCACAGTCCCCTCTCAGGGCTGGTGATTTGCTGGGATGGCTCACAGAACCTAGGGAAACACTTGCTTATGTTTCCTGGTTTATGATAAAGGGCACAGGAGAACAGCCACGGGCAGAGGCCTGTGGGGTGAGGACCCGGGGGTTCTGAGTGCAGGAGCTCTGTCCCCGTGGGGCTGGGGCATCACCTCCCTGCACTCGGGTGTTCCCCAGGCCGAACCTCTCCACACCTGTAGTTCAGGGATTTTCACGGAGGTTTCCTCAGTAGGAACGAGGGATTGTTAACTCAATCTCCAGCCCCGTCCCCTCCCTGGCAGGTGAAAGTTCTAGGTTTGCAATATTGGCTTGGCCTTTCTGGTGATTGGCTCCCATCCAGAGGCCATCCAGGAGCCCACCAAGAGTCACCTCAGGACAACAGCAGACACTTCTATCACTCAGGAAATCCCAAGGGTTTGAAGAGCTCTGTGTCAGGAAGGAGGGGGCAGAGATCAATATATTAATCTCTATCTCTATCTCTATCTCTATCTCTATATCTCTATCTCTATCTCCATGTCTATATTCATATCCATATCTATATCTATATCATCTATATCTATATATTTCTTTCTTTTTAAAAAATATTTTATTTTTTTAATTTTTTAAAATTTATTGTCTGAAGTTTTACATATGTCTCCTTTTTCTCTGATCGACTCCCCCCACCCCCAGCCATTCCCACCCTGCGCAAGCCCCCAACTGCCCCAGTGTCTGTGTCCACTGGTTATGCTAATATGCATGCAACAAAAATAGATCCAGAGACAAATGGCAGGGGAGGTGGGGGGGGGGGTTAGAGAGCAATCCAAGGACTTGTATGCATGCATATTAGCAAAAAAGTATTTTTATTCATTTCAGAGAGGAAGGGAGAGAGAGAGAGAGAGAGATAGAAACATTAATGATGAGAGAGAATCATTGATGGGCTGCCTCTTGCACGCCCCACACTGGGGATTGAGCCCACAACCCAGGCATGTGCCTTGACCGGGAATCGAACTGTGACTTCCTGGTTCATGGGTTGACACTCAACCACTGAGCCACGCCGACCAGGCTATATATTTCTTATTATGTCGCAGCAAATAAAGGAGAAAGGAGAGGAGGCTGGGTCTCGCCTCCGGAAGCTCCAGGTAGGGTAAGGGGGTAGCGACTGACACTGGAGCCGCCTGGAGCAGACAGCCTGGCTATCCTTTGAAGCTTTCCGCACGCATGGCGAAGGAGCCCTTTCCTAACCTCCTGGCCTTTGAAGAGAGGCAGGAACAGTTTGCTTTGTAATTCATCCTCCGGAGAGGAATGCGTTTTTGTCCCAGTGGAGAAAAAGCCTCAATAATGGTCAAAAGGTCTTGACCCCCTGGGCCCTGCTCCCCTGCCCAGCGAGGCCTGGCTGGCCCCCAGCAGGCTGAGCTGGCAGGGCCCGTGGCAGCGTGTGTGACCCAGAAAGTCTTTCCGTGGCTCCCTGGCTTGCACCCAGCCCTGTTGGGTGAGTCAGCCCCGAGGCCTGCAATCCTAGCCACGAGCCCCAGGGGAGCCGAATGTCTCCCCCTTCAAACTCTCCCGATGCCACCACATTGCCCAGCCCGGGCAGCCCCAGGGGACCGCAATGACATCTCTGCTGCTCCCAAGCAGGGGTGCCAGGCGCTCAGTGCCCCGCCCCCGGGGGCTCAGCCCTGGCGTGTTTGTTCTGTGTTTGCTCAGTAACGTAAATCACATTCCAAGCACTGGCCAGAACGTTGCTGAGGGAGATAAGAGTTCCTGGCTCCCAGGGCATTCCTGAGAAGAAGCAGAACGCTTTGTTTCCCAAGGAGAGGGATTTGGGCAGAAAGGAAGGGCAGGATGGAGAGGAAGAGAGAAGGGAACCTCCTCGTGAAAAATCGGATTTGGGGACGTGGGAAACAGAGTCCTGGGGAATGTTCGGAGGCTGATGAGATTTCAGCCACATCCTTAAGTTGTTGCTGTCTGTCCTCCCGCCCCCTCTCCTCTGCCCCTTCTTGGAAACCACGATCCCAACAGTATGAGCAGGGGTTTAGGCCACTGCTCTCTTGACTTTGACCACCTGTCCAGGTGACCTCATGGGACTGGGCTTCTGGTCTCACCAGGGAGCACCCATCACCATGGTAGCACGGGCGATCCAGCAGATATTCCTGACCTGGTGGTGTTGGTCTTGAGGATTTTGAGAAAAGAGCCTTTGGGGGTGTAAGGAAATGTGTTCAGGAGAACGACGCGACCTCTGACCTCTGGAAGGTCCCTCTTCGGACTGTTTGCAGTGCCCCAGGCAGCAGGTAGGTACACCAGCACCTGCCTGGGGCCGGGACACAGCCAACTGTCAGGGAGAATTTCCAAGGTGGAGGCTTCCTGGGAACGTGCGTGAGAGCAAGATGATGCGGCCAGTCGCCTCCGGGGCCATGAGGACGCCGCCCTGTGCGGGCACTGTTCCCATGTACAAACATGGTCCCGTCTGGTCTTCACAACCATCCTTTGAGGATTGATCAACCCAGAATGCAACCAGGGTTTCAAAATGTGAAGTAACTTGTGCAAAGTTACCCAGGCCAGTGGCAGGCCGGGATTCAAGCTCCTTGCTTCCTTCCAGCCCTGGGCTCCTCGCCACGCGGACAGCTGAGGAAGTCTTGTCAGCCTCTCGGTAAGGCTGGGAGGCAATTACCTGGCCATTTATTTTCCCTGAAAGACTCTTTGGAATGACCTCGGAGCATGTTCTGGAGACAATGTTCTGTGATTTCCAAAGGGCCTATCAACACAACCCACACTGGCCCTGATCCCCATCACATCTCCTAATAGGAAATCTGTTCTCTCGACTACTTTCTTTCTTATTTAAAAAAAAAATATTTTTATTGATTTCAGAGAGGAAGGGAGAGGGAGGGAGAGAGATAGAAACATCAGTGATGAGAGAGAATCATTGATTGTCTGCCTTCTTCGATCCCTTCACTGGGGATAGAGCCCAGAACCCAGGCATGTGCCCTGACTGGGAATCAAACCGTGACCTCCTGGTTCGTAGGTCGATGCTCAACCACTGAGCCACGCCGGCCGGGCTCATGGCCTTCTTGCAAGTTTCCCAGTGGAGTTTCCTCTGAGGTCCTCAGGGCTGGCATTTGGCTTTGGAACCACCCTACCACCTCATGAACCTGGAGTCCGGAGGCCCCGGAAACCTTGGATGGTTTGAGCTACTGTGAGTGTCAAAGGGCAGAGAGGAATGGTGAGAAGTGGAGTCCAGCAACCCCAGTGGCTCTTTCTTTTCCCTGGAAACCTGGAGCCTGTTCCTTCCTTTTCCTCAAAGTTATTAGTAAATATTGAAGACATACAGAAGGAACAAGGAATAATAGAATAAAGCTTAGGTGATTTATTTTATTAATCATGCAGCATGAGAAATAAAACATCACTAATAGAGCTGGTGGTCCCCGTGGGAGTCTCTCCCTCCATGTTCCTCTCTCTCTGCCAGGGGTGCCCATCATCTTGAATTTGCTGTTTATCATCCCTAGACATCCCTTTATCCTTCCACTGCATAAATCTGGATCCCTAAACCAGTGGTCGGCAAACTCATTAGTCAACAGAATGACAAACCCACTGCCCTAAACAATGCAGAGTTTGCTTTGCATGCATTCCACCTGTATATGCAGGTAGCTCCTGTGTATCCCTGCGTATCCCTGTGTTTTCTGCAACTTACTAATACTCTATTTGCTTAATGCTACATCTGGTGGACTCATTCCTGTGGCTACATGTAGTTCTAGTTCACTTGTTTTTCTGTCTGGTGTATTGTTTCATTATTTGGATGGAATGATTGACATTTAGGTTGCCTCCAGAATTTTGCTAATACAAACAGTTCCACTGTGAAAATTCCGTACATGTTTTCCGGGGGCTTGTATATAGGAGAGCTGCTGGGGGTGAAATTTCTGGGCCATAGGGTGTGTGTACCTTCAACTTTACTATGAGCTATTTCCAGATTGTTCTCCAAGTGGCTTTACCATGCCCAGAGTTTTGCCAATTTGCCTCCCCCCGCCCCCCACCCACCCAGGGGCTGCCTTCTCCACCAACTGGGGTTGCTTCTTGACCCACCTTACTGTTAGAAGGATTCAGATTTCTCCAGTTTACCTCCTTTCCTCTCTCTCCCTTCCCCCCTCTCTTCCACTCACTATCAGCCAGGATTCCAGCAGGAAGTAGATGGCACACTCAAATTAGAATACTCTGAGGAGAGAGTTAAATAAAGAACAGTTTATAAAGTTGTGGGCAGGGGGTAGGGGAACCCCAAGAGCTAGTGCAGCCCCCAGGCTGATAACTGTTGGGCTCCGTTTCTACATGAGGCTAAAAGGTGAGGGGAGAACGATTGTGAGGACTGGAGTTAGGGAGGTCTATGTAGATAGGGCGGTCGGACAGGTGCTGACACTTTTTTTTTTTAAATATATTTTATTGATATTTTACAGAGAGGAAGGGAGAGGGATAGAGAGTCAGAAACATCGACGAGAGAGAAACATCGATCAGCTGCCTCCTGCACACCTCCTACTGGGGATGTGCCCGCAACCAAGGTACGTGCCCTTGACCGGAATTGAACCTGGGACCCCTCAGTCCACAGGCCGACGCTCTATCCACTGAGCCAAACCGGTTTTGGCAGGTGCTGACACTTTTGAGGGGGGACACACTTTGGGTTGCTTTATCTATAAAAGGGGAAATAATAGTACTTTCCTCTCACAGCCATTGTGTGGATTCAAGGGGCTGATGTATTTAGCACAGAGCCTAGCATGTAGTAAGTGGGCAATAAATGCCAGCTAGTTATTACTTCAACCCAGGAGTAAGTTACAGAGGCTCAAGAATGCTCAAAGAATGTTCATAGCTGTTATTTCCCAAGCTGTGTTGAAATATAAGTGGGTTAAGGTTATTCTTCTCATTGTTGTTTCCCAACATTTAGAAGAATAGCAAATGTATCTCCATTTTTTTTTTTTTTTTGGTACTTTTCTGGGACGCTAGTCTTTTATATTGCTCCTCAGAAGTCAATATGGTTCCTACTTTCTGAATATTGCAGAACTGTTTTGGGGAGATGAATGTCCAAGTTTTCGGGCCTATATTTCTCATTCTTTTTCCAAAATTTTATTATGAAAAATATCAGACATACAATAATGGGTAAAATATATGGACTATCATACATCCTTTACTTAGAGTCTGTAATTGTTATTTTACTGTGATTCCTCTCTTTCATAGACATTTTTTTTTTTTTTTTTTGTCAAGCTGCTTGGAAGTGACACCCTGACACTTCTTTTTTATTTTTAAAATATATTTTTATTGATTTCAAGGAGGAAGAGAGAGTGCGAGAGAGAGAAAAATATCAATGATGAGAGAGAATCATTGATCAGCTGCCTCCTGCACGCCTCCTACTGGGGATTGAGCCTGAAATCCCTGTGTGTACCCTGATTGGAATCGAACTGTGACCTCTTGATTCATAGGTCGATGCTCAACCACTGAGCCACACTAGCCGGGCCTGATACTTCACTCTTAAATACTTTCATGTGCATTTCGTAAGAACAAGGACAGTTTCAATACCATGATCATATCCAAGAAAACTAACCATTCCCTGGTAGCATCGATATCTAGCCCATCTTTAAATTTCTCCATTTGTTCCAAGAACGTCACTTAAAGGATCCGATCAAGGTTCCCACACTGAATTTCAGTCTCTGGTTGTTCCTCATGGTGCCTCCGACTTGCCCCGTTTCCTCTGTGTTTCCTGCGTGGCTCATGCTGCATCATATCTGCAGGCTGGAAAGGCAGGTTTCCCTGTGCCGCGCCAGCACGGCCGATGGTGACCCTGAGTGGGGGCGGTGAAGGATTGAGAAAAGACAGACAAAAGAATGAAAGCTGGGTGGGACGCTGTCCTCTCTGATGAAGAGCTAGCGACAGCGCCACAGACTACAAGCCATGTATTTATTTTATAGCCGATGCCACGAGGCAAAGTAAGGGCGTGGTCAAGACGTTTACAACATTCTCCTGGGTTTCAATCCTACTCAACTACATGAACCTGATCAAGCTTTGTTTACTTGCAGCCTATATCACTTAGGCACGTGGGGCTACGTGTTCGGACCATAGGCTCAAGCTTACAACTACAGCTGTTGGCTATAATTGTGCTGGGAGGGCCCTGCCCTCCAAGCTGGGACTTGCACGTGGCCATGAGAGGACTGTGCCCTCTCATCAGTCTGAGGCTTGAACCTGTCCAACACTGTAGCCGCTCTCCACATTTCCCATAAGTGGTGAGGATGTTAGGGGCAGAAATAGAATATTGGGAGCCAACAAAAATTAAAAGAAATATTAACCAGGTTCTGTTCACCCTGATGGTTCTGTCCTGATTAGAGAAAGCACATTCCAACCTGGCTGAGAGTTGTACGCCCTAGGACATGGGAGCAAACATCGGAATGCAGTCCATCCTCCTGTCCCGGCAACTGCCTACCATTATGGAAAGATCTACAACCTCGTTGCTGAAACAATCTAGTCCAGGAGGCACCTACTTTTTATAACCCCCAGCCCCTATTACCTGTAATCTGGTCCCAGGGTGCCTGAAGGTGACCACCCTCCTTCGACTCCCCCAAGCCCGCATGACTTGCAACCTGCAATGATTATCCCATGCCTATAATTCCTACTTCCCCACGTCATCATTGTCCTTCTACCTAATATGAGCAGCTGGCTTATGGTGGGGGCAGAGCAGATTTTTGTGGATGACCTGCTGCTCTCCCATACTGCTGGCATTACTGGAATAAACACTCATATATGATTCAACCCTGTCTCTGCTTCATTGGCTCAAGTAGTGACAGGCAGCCCTGACCCCTTGGTTGTTCGGTCACAAGGCTGGCGGGTGGCTTGGCTTCCCTGATGTTTTCAGGTGGCCTTGAGGAATGTGTCCTCTCTTCACTCATGGGACCGAGTTCAGTCACCTTTCCTCTCGGATTTCCCTGCTCTCCCCTGAACTGCAAGGGCCCTCTCTCCTTGGTCTTAAATACCCCGAAGATTCTGTTAGGGCAGTGGTCGGCAAACTGAGGCTCGTGAGCCGCATCCGCGGTTTGCCGCTCTGTTGACTAATGAGTTTGCCGACCACTGTGTTAGGGGAAGATAGTAGGTGTGCTCCTGTTCCTATGAAAGGCCTTTCCCATGTCTTCAGTTTTAAGTGGGTCATTTAGATACAGTGATTCATTCATTTATTCCACAAATATCTGCATATCTACCAGGTAGCAGGCACTAAGTGTACCTCTACTTCCTGCTTCTGTGCTGGGCTCCTCTTCTCTCTCTGCTTGTTCCTGCTCAGTTTCCCTCATCAGCTCCTCCTTCCTTCCTCATTTCAAACCCTTTCCCTGGGGAATCACACGCTCTCCCATTGCTTCGTTTAAAACTGACTATCAATGGCTCATGAATCTGCATATCTACACCTTTCCCAGACCTGTGCTCATCCAGGGTCCTCCCTGGAGGGACCCTCACATCTCATGGGTCGTCTAGTCACGTGACTTGATTTCACTCCCCCCTCCCCACCCCATCCCAATGTCTTTAAATTTGGTCCCTACTGTGCCTTTTCTGGCGCTACCACCTTAGTGCAGAGTAGTATCACGTCTCACCTGGAGTATGTCAATAGCCTATCCCCAACCTCTCTGGTTCCAAATGCACCCCCTTCAGTCCTTTCCCAGGAATGGCTTCCAGTCTAACAGAAGATGCCCCATTTAGTGCTCTCCTGGCATCCTCTGTGTCCTTTACTAGACATATGTATATAGATCTATGGGATTATAGGAGAGCAATGGCGGTAGTAGTTTTCAATGGGCCTGGGGAAGACCTCACAGAGGACCTGGGTCTTGAAGAATGAATGGAATTTGTTAGTAGATAAGGAGGGAAAGCATTCCTCACAATGGGGTGAGCATGCACTATGGCATAGGAGCTTTAAAAATGCAAATAGCTTGGTATGGCTGGACCAGGGGTAGGCAAACTTTTTGACTCGAGGGCCACAATGGGTTCTTAAACTGGACCGGAGGGCCAGAACAAAAGCATGGATGGAGTGTTTGTGTGAACTAATATAAATTCAAAGTAAAGGAGCGGAGGTGAGAGCAAGAGAACCCTCTGCTCTTTCGGCTCTGTGGGCCGGATAGAACAGCCGAACGGGCCGGATCTGGCCCGCGGGCCATAGTTTGCCCATGGCTGGGCTGGACTGTAGAATGCATGGGACAGAGTGGTGGGACAGATGAAGCTTGAAGGTTGGGCTGGGGTCTTATGATGAAGGGCCTTCTATGGGAATTTGTGCTTTGCTTGGTGGGCCAGAGAGCGTCATAAAAGGATTTTAAATCAGATTTTTAAATGGGGTCAGATGTTCATCAGCTCACAACTCTAGTGAGCTTGTAGTAAGTGTGATTAGGAGGAAAAGACTGTTGGCAGAAAGGCCCAGTAAGAGGCTCCTGCAATAATCCAGACTTCAGACCGTGAAAGCCTGGACAAGGGCAGTGCAAGTGAATTGAAAGCGATGACAAATTCTACAAATGTATAGGATTAAGTGTGAGCTGGACTTGATAACTAACAGTGTACAGGGTATGACAATGAAGGAAGTGCCAGAGGAATCTGCAGATTCATGTTTTCCCTCTCCTGGCTTCCTTGCTTTGCAAAAGAAATAAAAAAAATTAGGCGATTCCTTGACACATGGACACAGAGCAAGGGGAGAAGAAAGTGGATATTCTTGATCTTCTCTCTGGATTAAGTTCTAAGATATAGTACAGCCAGGATTCACAGGGAAGGAATGACTGAGATTTTTCTTTTCTCCTGTTTTCCTCACTTCTGACCACACCTCCTTACTAACTGCCTTGGTTTCTGGCATCACAACCCCCTACCTCTAATCTTACTATTCTGTGGTTAGCTTGGCACCGAGAAAGCATACAAGGAGACGTGGAAAATGGAAAGAAAAAAAAATAGACTGATTAGAGGAAAAGTCAGAGAGATAGTCCACATACGTTAGAATGCAAGCAACTGGATGGTGTTTCAAATGTATTTCAGCATAGGACATATAAACAGATTTATTTTTTAATATACCCCCTGTATCTTTCAATTAACCATACATTGTGTATAACATATTTTAATACACGTATCTGAGGATGAGAATAACAGAAACATATGTTAGCAGAGTTTTATTAACTCTAGGGATAATACCACTGGGTTACGAGACATTATAGCTCCATATGTTACCCATAAAGAATCCCGGGGCTTTAATGTGGAACACACTCTGTTTGGATTGGCAAATGGATTGGAATCAGGGTGAGAAAATGAGGATCTTCTGAATGAGAAGGTTTATGTACTGTATCTGGGCAAGAAAATCTTCCTAAATCAATCTGGCTAAATCTCCTTCCTGCCCAATCTCTGTCTGAAGTGGAGAGTCCAATAGTTTAGGCCAGTGATCGGCAAACTGCGGCTCGCGAGCCACATGCGGCTCGTGAGCCGCGGTTTGCCACTCTGTTGACTAATGAGTTTGCCAACCACTGGTTTAGGCCACTGCGATTTTCTCCCTGCCTTTCTGGGAAGGTGTGACACAGATTGCTTTTGAGATGATTAGATAAATACACAATTGCTTAATGAGAATCTCCTGGTTGCCATGAGTTCAGGGCACTATGTCTTGGGAAGTCACTTTGCTTTTATTTCTTCAAGAGCTACCTATTTATATGAAGCTCTAGGGGCCTGGACAGCCAAGACCCTGGGAGACAGGAGACCCAACCTTCTGTAGAGGCTTTGCTACCCCCGGGGTCCAGTGACCTTTTGCAAATGACTTGTCTTCTCTCTGTGTCCACCTCCTCATTTGTTAGATGGGACACATGGTGTCTATCTCCTCATTTGTTAGATGAGATGTTGGATCATGTGGCCCCTTTCAAGTTCTAAGACTCACTGATTGCGTAAATTGAATATCTCAGCTCCAAGGGGACTTTCAAAAGCCATTGTCTGTCCCTTCTTCTGAAAGAAAAGGAGATGCATTTTTTTTTTTGGGGGGGGGGCCTTTATACTTTGTAATTTTCCATGCTTCCTCACTCATTTTGGAAGCTTCCTACCCGAAGCACTTCTACCTGCTCTTCTACATGTAGACAGCCCTCAGAAGAAGAATATATTTGAGAAATCACAAGACGTAGGTTTCCTACTGCCTCTGGGGTTCCTTGAGTCCTTCTTGACTTCTAAAGTCATTTCGGACGTCAGGGAGCAGGAAATGACACTTAAATATTTCTCTTTCTTCCCTGTACGCATCATGCTCATCCCTAGACACCAAAATCCATTTTGAACTCTGCACTGCCGCCCAGTGGGTGGCTCTCATCACTGCATTCTCTTTGTCCTGGGCCTGGGGGAAAGAAACCTGGGTACATTTTGGACGATGGGATAATGAGGCTGCTGCTGCTAATAATAGAGCGTTTCTACATCCGGCTCAAGCACTGGGAAGTCTTTATATGTTGTGTATGTTATACCATTTTATAGGTTATAAATATTTATAGGTTACATGCTGTGCATCCTCATAGCAGTTCGATGAGGTAGGTTCTATAATTAGTCCCATTCTGCAGATTAGGAAGCTGCCCTTGGTAAGTGACAGCTAGCTTGGGAGGATTCAGGGATAAACACAGAATGGTTCTTCCTAGGCCTCTGATCTCACAGAAAGTTTTCTCAGCCAAGTTTCTGTTCGACTGCAGCCTCAACATCAGAAGAGAATGGATGTTTTGTTGGGCAGTGTGTTCAGCTCAGGCTATTGCAGTGTGCGTGGAGCTGTGGAGCATATGAAAGGAGCTCAAGAAATGGTCCTCACCCTTATAGGGCCTATCGTCTAGCTCGAAGGGTTGTTCATATACTTCAAAAATATAGTGAGGGAAGTCCAGAAAGTTTCATGGAGGAGGAGGAGAAGGTAGATGGATGAGAAAAGCACTCATCACATGTGGAGGCTGGAGGAGATGGATGGGAAGTGACCCGAGTATGGATGGATTGGAAGGTAATCTCCCTATTCTTTCTCTGATCCTTTCCCCTTTTCAGTATTTCTCATTTCCTCCCTGGGCTCCAGGAATGTGGACTGTGCGACATAGGATCTGCACTCAGAGAGTTCACTGTCTAGTGGAGAAACAGTACAATGAACCTGAGTAGGAGCACCAGCCCGGGATCCCAGAGGCCTCTTTGCAGGGAGATGAAGAAGCTGGCTCAACGCAGAGGCCCTGTGCCGGAAGGTGTGGTGGGTGAGAACCAGACTGTGCAGGCCTTGAATCCCTGCCCAGAAGGTTGGGGCTTTATGCGGAGCCACAGCCATGGGGAGTGTGGTTTCTAAACAGAGGGCTAGCATTCCGAAATCACGTAGGATTGACTTTTTAAAGTAAGAGAAATGAGGAGAAGAGAGAAGAATATAGACTTCTATACCTTGTGCCAGAAGTGAGTCTTGGCATCCGTGTTTTGGACTCTGAGGCCAACTGTGGAGGCTTCCCCAACCCTGCTGGCCTGTTGCTTTTCTCCACCCTCAGCCACGCCTGGAGGCACTTAGCGATGACCACCAACCCCATCGCTCCCTAGGCTGTTTACTATTATCTCTGTACCTTCAGGAAATTGCGTAGGGAACTCAAGAGAGGAAGAGCCCCAAACTGAAACTGGAGACAGAACCGACTCCCAACTCCTACGAGGCTGAGGGGTCCTGTCATTTTTTGGAGTGAAGCATGTGACAGATGTTCTCCCCTCCCCTCTTCTTTAGTTCCCTCCCTATGGAAAAGGTCAAATGCAATCCAAAACTGAAATGGGCAACATGGGAGAGAGAGCAGGAAGAGAATGGTGAAGGAAAAGAATGGTGATGAATTATTTAGCCAACTATACGCATGCAGAACTCAAAGCTCCCAGGCAATATGTACTGACTTAGAAAACATGCTTCTTATTTGACATGAGAATTCTTCTTTGAGGAATCTGTTCTATAGAAAGACTCACTCATAAATGTGCAAGATGACACCCAGGAATGCTGATTACAGCATTCTTGAGGAAGAAAGAAAAGAAGCAAGGCAGGCCTTATATTCCTGTTAAAAGGGGAACTATTTAAACATGTATGGTACACTCATAATGTGGAATTCTAGGAGGCCATTAAGAAGAAATGTGGTAAAGCTATGTATTCGTTTTCTAGGGACTTGATAACTAGTACCTCAGACGTGGTGCCTGGAGCAATTTTCTCACAGTTCTGGAGGCTAGAAGATCACGGTCAAGATCAAGGTGTCAGCAGGCTTGGTTTCTCCCGAGGCTTCTCTTGGCTTGCAGCTGTCTTCGTCCTGGGCCTTCACAGGCCTTCCCTCTGTACATGTCTGTGTAAGGACACGAGTCATATTGGATTAGGGACCCTAATGACCCGGTTTTAATTTAATTACCTCTTTAAAGGCAGTCACATTCTGAGGTACTGGTTGTTAGAACTTCAACATCTGAATTTTGGAGGACACAAATCAGCTCATAAAAAGCTACATATACTTATATGGAAAGGTGTCTAGAATTGTTAGAAATAAAGGAATTGAAATCAATATAATAAGTATGATTCCATTTTGAAAACATATAGTTTATATGTAACATATATGTACATATGTATACCCAAAAGCATATGGACAGATATACGTCAAACATTTAACAGTGGAAATTCATGAGAAAGAGGTGGGCATCATAGTGAAGGGGATGGGCTATGTAGGGATGGATTGTGGGGAATTTTTCCCCACTTTATTTATTGTATTTTTATTTTTTATGGTTTATTTTTGTTTTATCTTAGTGGCAAAGAGCACATACCCGAGATTCAGGTTGTTTATTTTTTTTAGAATTTCAAGAAAATCTGTGGTGTGGTTTTATTTTATTTATTTATTTAAATTAATTAATTACTTTTAATTTTTCCATCACTATTTATCCCCTCTATGCCCTCTTCCACCTCCACTCCAGTCCCCACAATCTCCACATGGATTGTCCATGTCCATGAGTTCTCTCTCTTTTCCTTTTTCTTTGAGTCAGGCTGTTTAATTCATCATTTGAGGATGGGCTCAAGCCTTGGGTTTGCCCCTCTGTAGCTGCTTCTCTAAACCTCTGGAATTTCATGGGAAAAATAACCAGATTTTTATGGCAGTCACATCAGATAATGAATGTGAAACCTTAGGCACAGTGCTTGGCACCTCACTCAGACCAATGAATAGAAGCTATTTTTATTACTCTGGTAATAAAGATAAAAGCTTTGACTTGCAACAGTGGGGTAAAGAGGTGTGTTCTTAATTCCAGAGGGTTGTTGAATGAATCTGGTTCCATTGAACAAATAATTGAGAATCTCCCATGTATTCAAGGCATGGTGCTAAAATCTGTGGAGAAACAAGGGCGTCAGCTCAGGGCCTGCCTGTAAGTAACATAACAATAGGCAGATGGGGCTGTGTCTACAACATAACTCTACAAAACAGCAGTTGCTAGAGTGTCTAAGGAGGAAATACCTACACAGCACTTAGTAAGAACTGATCCAGAGACATGGAAGCATGAATAGATTGTCAAACCTCAGAGGGAAGGCAGGGGAGGGTGGGTGGGAAGAGATCAACCAATGAACTTGTATGCATATATGCATAACCCGTGGACACAGACAATGGGGTGGTGAGGGCCTGGCGGGGTGAGGGAGTGGGAGTGGAAGAGGTCAATGGGGGTCGTGGGTAAGGGGGCTTATGTAATACTTTCAACAGTAAAGATAAAAAAATGAAACCTAAATACATCATTATTGTTGTTATTTCTTTTCTCTCTTCTGTAACAAATTCTACTTGGAAAATGAAATTTAGAAGACAGATCAGGAAGGAAAGATTCAGGGAAAATTTCTTAAGGGCATGGCACTCAGCCATGCACATTCCAGATCATTCCAGGATAGGAATACCTGTGATGGCTGGTCAGGGTGTCATCTCCTCAACACGGGGGCTGGTTGGGGCGAATCAAACACATGTCCTTTTCAATATTCTTTTTTGGAATAGCTTCTTAAAATATAGCTGAACCACAGATATATGTTAGATCTTTGCCCAAACCTAAAAGACTGGCTTCTTCTTGGGGCTTCTCCCTATAGGGTTGCTTCTGAAAGGTCCCTGCAGATTCTTGTCCTTTGCCCATGTGTCTTGAAAAACAGCTTTGTTTGTGGTGCCTGTTAGCCAGTTCTCGGTCAAGTACACAGCGTCATCCTTGGTCAGTGGTGATGGTGATCATCTGGGACTGGGGCTTTGCTCTCCTGGACCCGTTAACAGGCCCCAGGTTCTTCATCTTTGTGCCCAGGTGTGTGTCTGTCCTGACCCCATCTGCCCACTGTGTGCACATCAGAGCCGGCGGCCAATGGACTCCTCCATTCAATCATAACAGACTGCTTATCACTAGGTGATAGGAATTTTCCAGCTCCATTATCAACTTGACAAAAACTAAAAAGAGTAATCAGGCTAGAAAGAGGGGAACAGTTCATTTCTTCTTCTTTTCTATCTTTTCCCTTGAGAGAAGTCATGTAGAATTGGCTGTTTTAGTGAGAGAGAAAAATACAGGTCATGCTGCTTAGTGATGGGATATGTTCTGAGAAACGCATCATTAGGCAACTTCGTTATTGCGTGAACATCACAGAGAGCAGTTACACAAGCTGAGATGGTATAGCCCAGTGGTCTGCAAACTCATTAGTCAACAGAGCCAAATATCAACAGGACAACGATTGAAATTTCTTTTGAGAGCCAAATTTTTTAAATTTAAACTTCTTCTAACACCACTTCTTCAAAATAGACTCGCCCAGGCCGTGGTATTTTGTGGAAGAGCCACACTCCAGGGGCCAAAGAGCCGCATGTGGCTCGTGAGCCACAGTTTGCCCACCAGGGGTACTATAGCCTGCTGCACATCTAAGTTCAATGGTATAGCCTACTGCAGTGGTTCTCAACCTATTTAATTCCGCGACCCTTTAATATACAGTTCCTCATGTTGTGGTGACCCCCAACCATAAAATTGTTTTCGTTGCTACTTCCTAACTGTAATTTTGCTACTGTTATGAATCGTAATGTAAATATCTGTGTTTTCCGATGGTCTTAGGCGACCCTGCTAGCGGTTCTCAACCTGCTGTAGATCCTAAGACCATCGAAAACACAGATATTTACATTACGATTCATAACAGTAGCAAAATTACAGCTATGAAGTAGCAACAAAAATAATTCTATGCTTGGGGGTCACCACAACACGAGGAACTGTATTAAAGGGTCACGGCATTAGGAAGGTTGAGAACCACTGGCCTGCTGCCACCTAGGCCCAATGGTATTGTCTACTGCACACCTAGGCTACAAACACGCACAGCATGTTACTGTACTAAACACTGTAAGTAATTGTAACACAATGGTAAGTATTTTTGTATCTACACAGAGAAAAGGCACAGTAGAAATAGGGTATGATAAAGATTAAAAATGGTACCCCTCTATAGGGCACTCACCATGACTGGAGCTTGCAAACTGGATGTTGCTCTGGATGAGTCAGTGAGCGAGTGGTGAGTGAATGGGAAGGCTAGGACGTTGCTGTACAACACTGCAGGTCTTATAAACACCGCGCACTCAGGCTACATTACCTTTAGAGACATGGCATACTGTTTTACAGCAAACTTTAAAAAAAATAAATAGAAAGGGTAGATACGCCCTAACGATAAGAAGTGTGATTTGGTAAACACGTAAACCAGTCACAGGCATTTATATCATTGTCCAGTATCACATACAGTACATAGTTACATGTGCTATGCTTTTATACCCCTGCAACGCAGTGGGTTTGTTTATGCCAGCATCCCCACAAACACGCAAGTCATACTGCATGTTCGCAGAGTAGGATGGCTACGGAGTCACCAGGTGATAGGAATTTTCCAGCTCCCTTACCATCGTATGGGACCACTGTTGTGCACGCAGTTTCTCCTTCACCAAAATGTCGTTATGCGGGGCGTGGCTGGACATACAGGCGTGGTGCCAGAGGCGTTGGGTTTGGGAGTCCGGCCAAAGGGCTGCAAGCAGAGGCCCAGGGAGCTGAGCTGAGCTGAGCAAGCAGAGGGGAGGGGGCATGGCGGCATGGCCGGTGGGTGGGACACTAGTCTTCAAGGGAAATAAGCTGCAGGGGAAGCTCAGGGGAGTGGCGTGAGGGCGGCACTCACACCTGGAGGCGGAGGGCGGAGGGCGGAGGGCAGAGGGCGGCAGGGCCTGTGGGAAGCCAAGCAGCCAGCAGGCTCCTAGAGCCGGGGATCCAGGTTCTCCTGGGGCTGACCTGCCCGTGACCTTGTGATTGCTGCTCTTCCGGTTGCTTTGGGGCCCTTATCTGTAAATGGAGGTGATATGAGTACCTGCCTGGTAGGTTTGCTGAGCGGACTGGGAGATAACACACGAAAAGCACTTGGAACACCCAGTGCCTGGCTGTTCTTATCATCGCCCCCGAGTGTGCTGGGCTGGGAATACAGAGCAGTTAGGGGCACGCAGGCCTGTGAGGAAGGGGACTGGAGGGGCATCCTCCTGCTGCCCCCCCCCCCCCCCGGCCTCCCCCCTCCCCCTGCCCTCCCCAGCTGCACACCAGCTTCCTGCTCACATCTTGTGTTACTCAGGCAGGTTCTCAGTGGAAACTTCCCGCTCTCAATCCGGTCCCCCTTTCCAATCCCCCAGGTGGCACCTCCTTGAGCCTCAGCCACCAAGGCCCCTTTTGGGGAGACCTGGCTCCTTGTAGCCTGTTGGTTTTGGAGGCTCAGGCCCAGCCGGCAGAGAAACGTGCCTCAGCCACCACTGCCGCCGGGTCACCCAGGAGGCCCCTGGGCGGACAGGCCTGTCCCTGAAGGAGGCTGGGGCCGGCTGCCTGTCCGGCTTTCTGCCGCTCCAGGCCCAGCCCTTGTCCAGCTTTCATGTTGGAAATATGAAGTGTGACTTCCCTTGCACAGGGCAGCCCCAGCCAACCCACGTTGGGGCTTATCTCTTTACTCAACGCAGTGTTTGTTTTAGGGAAAATCAAAGCACATTCTCTTTCTGCTTTCTTCAAAGCGAGGAAGGGCCGGGCTAGCTGCTGCTGGAGCAGGGGCTGCTGAGTCCCGAGGGGCCAGATCCAAGCTCCTCTCTCAGCCACTTCCCTCTGGTCGCTGGAGCCCACCTCCAGGCATTAGCTGGTGCCAGGGGCCCCGCGCTCAGGGCTCTCACTGGCAGTCTTTCCGAATTTTGGCTCTGGGAGGGGAAGATGCTCCAAGTTCGCCCACCCCTATAAACCTCCTCACTCTCTCCAGGACACAACCCTTCACCTTTGCACTGCTGAGCCCCTTCCTCCCCCCCCCCCCCCCACCCCGGGCTCCACCTTGAGGGGCCACCCCTCGAGATTCTGTGGTTCCTGCAGCTCAGCTGCAGGGCTAACTCGAATGTCTGCAGCCAGAGAGGCCTTGGCGCCCCAAGAAAGTTATCCCTCCCCTCCTCAACTGCTTGCTTCTTTCCTTTCCTTCTTCCCACCCCAGGTCCACGATTCCTAGGGCCAGCAACCCCTCCCCCTACTCTCACCCTCCCCACCCCCACCCCCCGAACCCCCGCACCTCCACTCAGGTCAGAGGTTTGTAGCAGGCTTCGGATGCGCTCAGCCAGGACTGGACCAGGCCTGTGCCTGAACCCTGGAAAGTCATCTGCGCTGCCTGGGCTACTGAGTCCCAGCACCAGGGGAGAAATGATCATCTTTGGCTGGGGCTTCACAGGCTGCCATCACCTGTCATAGCCAGAATCTTGCAGTATAACTGGCAATGCTCCTAGGTACAAACAAACGAACAAACAAACAAACAAACACACAAAAGCAGAGAGAATAGAATAATGAAAGCTCAGGTAACGCATCACCAGCTTCAAAGGGTCCTGACTCTCTGCTGCGGAGTTTCCTGGGAGCGGGGAGGGGCGCCCCACTTCTCATCTCTCTCTTTGCAATCCTTTTTCTTTTAACTTGCAAACAGTTGATGATTTTTTAGATAAACTTGGCCCATGCCCTTCTGCCACAGCAAACAGAAAGCTAATGCTATTATCATGGCTTATTTTTTTTTTACACTCAGGGGACATGGTCTGTTTTAGCAGAGCGCTTAATCCAATGGCAAATTATTGTCAGAAAGAACAGCCCAGCCTAATGCCAAGTGGAAAATTGTTGTTTTAGGCAAGCATTTGTCTACACCCAATCAGACAACATGAAATAATGATGTGACTGGCCAAGTTATGCAGCTGCTGGGGGCGGGGGGTTGGCTGGGGGCTGGGTCTTTACTGAGAGACACTGTCCAGTCTCCCCAGGAGCAGGCCTGTCTGGGTACGAGGCTCTCCTGGAGCCTTGATGGTTCAGGGAGGGGGCAATTGAGGATGTGGCCCCTGATATTCCTTTTTTTTTTTTTTTTTTTTTAAAGGGGTAACTCGATAATTTCTGCAAAAGGCAGCTCCGGGAAAGGGTTTGTCTTTCCTGATATCTAGCATGATCTTTTTTTTTTTTTTGACAATGAGAACTAAGAACACTGTGGATTTTGCTTTTTGCCTTGGCTACCAGGAAGCTTGGTACTTAATTTATAGCCCAATTACGGTGACTGTTTCACCTAGGGTCCAGGTAACTTACCTCCCCCCACTTCCTGTCTGTGATTTCCGATTTCTCACTTTTATCTTTATATGCCTTGGGTACAGGGGTTTTATTGTACCCAACCTTCATTTTCATTTCTTTGAATTAGGAGTGGTAGAAATTAAAAATAAAAGCAAACAGAATGTAACTGCACCTTCCTTATCCATAGATCCTTTGGGAGAAATCCAGAGGTTAAAGCAGTGGTTCCCAACGTGGGGCACACGACCCACAGGGGGGCAATTTGATTTTTAAGGGGGGCAATTCGAGAATGAGTTATTAACAGTGAATTTTTTGCATTTCTTATGGTTCTAGAGGCCTCATATACAATATATAAAAATATATTGTGACATATTTATGCATTTCAGTTCTCTATTATATGTTTTGAAACTTTACTTTCTATTTTTCATATCCCTTCATATTATTATTTTTTTTTAACAATTTCTTTCCTCAGTCCTTCAACTGTCCTTTCGTTCTTTTATTTTTCTCTTTCATGGATGCCGTGTTCTCTGGAAGCTTGTTTAGACCAAGTTAATGGCCTTTTAGGCTTCCTCCATGTGAATAGGAGTTCACTTTTTTTTTTTTTAAATATATTTTATTGATTTTTTACAGAGAGGAAGGGAGAGGGATAGAGAGTCAGAAACATCGATGAGAGAGAAACATTGATCAGCTGCCTCTTGCACACCTCCTACTGGGGATGTGCCCGCAACCAAGTTACATTCCCTTGTCCGGAATCGAACCTGGGACCTTTCAGTCCGCAGGCTGACGCTCTTCCACTGAGCCAAATCGGTTTTGGCTAGGAGTTCACTTTTTGATAATAAGAATTCTGTGTCATAGGGGAGGGGGTATCAGGATTTTAGAGATGCTTAGGTGGGGCGTGGCCAAAAAAAGGTTGGGAACCAATGGGTTAAAGTATTGGCCAAGACTACAGAATCAGTAGTGATGAGGAGGAGTCACCAGGCCTATTATATGCAGTACATTTACACCTTGTAGTTTACAGTTTTCACTCTTAAAACGACTTCCTCAGGTCTTGGACAAATCGTCTCAATTTGTCCTTGATTTATTCTTTCAACAAATACTCTTTGCTCAGTTTATCTATATCAGAGTAGGCACCATGAATGAATACATAAAGATAAACCAGACACTGTCCTTAGGGACTTTACAGTTTAATAGGGGATATCAGACATGTTCATCTCATTATAACAAGATAAAAATGGCGGGAGTGTTTTAGATAAAAGTTTATTGAAGGCCTTTATTCCTGATTGCTTTCCTTGCTCCAGAGTCTGTTCTTTCTGAAATTAAGATAGCTACTCCCACTTTCTTTTGATTAGTGCTAGCATGTTATATGTTTCTTTACTCTTAACTTTTCATCTATATGTGTATATTTAAAGCTTTTTTTTTAACTAGACAATGTGTAGTTGGGTTTTATTTTTTGATTTACTGTGACAATCTCTGTCTTTTAATGGACATATTTAGATCATTGACATTTAAAATGATTATTAATATAGTTGAATTAATATCTACCATATTTGTGACTGCTTTCTATTTGTTACCTTTATCTTTGTTCCTATTTTTGTCTTCCTTCTTTTCTCTCTGAGTATTTTATGATTCCATTTTGTCTCCTTTCTTAGCATTTTAGTTATATTTATTTATTTTTACTTCTTTTAAAGTAAAAAAAAAAATAGAGTTGTGACATACATTTACAACCAATCCATGTCCACTTTTAAATAACACCATATTGTTTCACAGGTACTACAAAGTCCCTTCTTTTTTTTTTTTTTAATATATTTTATTGATATTTTACAGAGAGAGGAAGGGAGAGGGATAAAGAGCTAGAAACATCGATGAGAGAGAAACATCGATCAGCTGCCTCCTGCACACCTCCCACTGGGGATATGCCCGCAACCAAGGTACATGCCCTTGACCGGAATCGAACCTGGGACCCTTCAGTCTGCAGGCCGACGCTCTATCCACTGAGCCAAACCGGTTTCGGCCAAAGTCCCTTCTAACAGCAAAATAATCTAAATTCCCTTGTATCTTGTCCCTGGTATCATTGCTTGCCATTCATTTCACTTATACATAAACTTACATATATATACACACAAGCATACATAATTTAATACCTTGTTGCTATTATTACTTTGAACAAACTATTATCTGTTAAATCAATCAAGAATAAGAAAAGTAAAAGTTTTTATTTTACCTACCCTGATGCTTTTCCTTTCTTTATGTAGAACCGAGTTTCTCAGCTATATCACTTTCCTGCTCTCTGATTAACTTCTTTTAACATTTCTTTCAAGACAGCCCTAGCAACAAATTCCCTCAATTTCTATTTGTCTAAGGAAGTCTTTATTTTTTCCTTTTGAAGGATATTTTCACAGGGTAAAGAATTCTGGGTTGGTGATTTTCTTTTCTTCCAATACTTTAAGTATTTCACTCCATGCTCTTCTTGCTTTCATGGTTTCTGAGAAGTCAGATATAATTCTTTGCTTCTCTAAAGGTAAAGTAGCTTTAAACCCTGGCTTCTCTCAACATTAAAAAAAAAATCTTTGATTTTCTGCCATTTGAATATGATATACCTATGTGTCTTATTTGTCTTTGCATTTATCCTGCTTGATGTTTTTGAGCTTTCTGGATCTGTGGTTTGGTTTCATTAATTTGGGGGGAAATTCTCAGTCATTATTGCCTTAAATGTTTTTTCTGTTCCTTTGTCTTCTTCCCCCCTCCTTCTGGTAGCTCCATTGCGCATCTTATATTTTTGTAGTTGTCCCACAGTTCTTGGATATTCAGTTCTGTTTTCTTTTTAGGCTTTTTTCTCTTTTCAGTTTTGGGAGTTTCTTCTTTAGCCATGCCAAGTCTACTACTAAGCTCATCAAAGGCATTCTTTATTTCTCTTCCAGTGTTTTTTATTTTTATCAAAACTTTTTAAAAATATTTTATTGATTTTTTACAGAGAGGAAGGGAGAGGGAGAGAGAGTTAGTAACATCATGAGAGAGAAACATCAATCAGCTGCCTCCTGCACACCCCCTACTGGGGATGTGCCCACAACTGAGGTACATGCCCTTGACTGGAATTGAACCTGGGACCCTTGGGTCCGAAGGCGATGCTCTATCCACTCAGCCAAACCGGTTAGGGCTTTATCAAAACTTTTTGATTCCTTCTTAGAATTTCCATATATATATTTTTTGTTTTCAATATCTGTATTTTTAGTATATTTAGATCATTTGCATTTAATGTCATATATTTGCATTTGCATATATTTGCCTTTATATACCAATAAAAGATTTGCCTTTTAATATACCAATATTTAGATCATTTTCATTTAATGTTATAATTGATATATTTAGGCTTATGTCTGTCATGGGAGGGGTGTGTGTGTTTGTTTTATTACAGCTAGGAGACATGAAGTTCTGATTTTCCACTAGGTCTCCTCTGACACAAACTCTACTGAGGGGGGCACCTCATTATTTCCATGTGGACTTGACATCCAGGTCTCCTTGGGTCTTCACCTATATCCCGAGGGAAGGTGACTTGTTACCTCCCAGTGGGGATAAAGCTCCTAGCTCCTTTCTTGACCTCCTATGACACTGCCATGTGGGAACGTTGGGGGCATCTCATTATAGCCTCATGAGGGTGGTGAAGAGTGGCTCCCCCCTCAACCTTCCCAGGCAGCGATGGAGTGGGGCCACAGCATAGGAGAGCAGTGATTGTCCACGAGTTTTCTGTCTTGCTAGGCTCCCGTTTCATGGTTCTTTCGTCAGAGAAGGCTTTTGTTGGGAGTTTGTCTGTCTTCTGGTCTTTTTGCCACCTTCTTCCGCTCCAAGTCTGGTATATACGAGGCAAAAACAAAACAAAACAAAAAAACACAAAATGCAACCCAAAACCCACAACAAGCCCAGGGAATTCATCACTGTGTTGGGAGGAACGAAGTCCCTAGCCAGCCTGCCTTCTTCTCTCTGCCTTTCAGTCTCATTATGTTGGTGTATAAATTCCGTCCAGGGCTTTTTGTTGTACATGCAGGAGGAACAGGGGAAAGTATGTCTATTCCATCTTCCTGGAAATGGAAATCTAGCCCTCTTTTTGAACCCTCACAAACGTTACCACACTGATCTAAGTTGGGGCCTGGGGTCCTGGGGAAGGGCAGCTTTTACACTTTTTTTTTTTTTAAATTTAATGTATTACACTTTATTAGTGAAACTATATTTAACATTTAACATTCCGATTTTATATCCTCTCGTTTCACCTGCACAATCGCCCTTTGTGTGCACGTTCTCATTACCTTGGATTCACCGATTAGGAACTGGAGCTTGGTGAGTGGTTTCCCAAGGGTTGCTCAGAGGTCAGTGCAGGGCTGGGCTCTGAACCGGCACCTGATTTTAAAGATTCGCCCGAGAGGATCACTGCCGCATTCTTCTGTCTCGGAGGCCTGGCCGGCTGCTGGCTTGTTGATGGATTGTTGACTAAAAGAGTTATGTGGTTTGGCCAGAATCTTAACTTGCTGTGGTTGTTGGTGCCTTTCAGGACTGCCACTGACCCGGGAGGTTACTTGGGGACAATTCTTAGAAAGTCAGGGGTTGAACCCAGGCTCTCAGGGCCACTTCCCTCTTTTCCAGTCTGCGAACCCAAACAAGTTCTTCCCTTCACCGGAGGTCCGTCCCATCTGCACACCTCACGAGAAAGGGAATTTGTTTGAAAGTCTGACCACATGATTGGCACTAGCACCTGACTTCGCTGGTGCCCCTGAGTCACTCAATTAGAAAAGAAAACCTGCCTCAGTGTCAGGAGCCCTCTGGCCGTGCCCACGAGTGCCTGTAAACGGAGGTTTTCCCTAGCGTAGCTTGCAGGGGTTTTAAGCTCAGGAGGTCTGGTTTAAAAACAAACATCTAACATTTGTCTTGGAGCTTAACCAACTCCACCAATCTAGCATTCTCTTTAAAGTGCAGTTGTGACTCCAAAGTATGTGGTGAAGCAAAAAAGGAACACCCTTCACACTTCGCATCCCTGGCCCTAGCTGGAGCCGAGAGTCCACCTTCACAGCGGGTGCCTGTGTGGGCCCTGCTTCTACTGGGGCTGTGGGGAAGGAGAGGGCTGAGTATCGAAGAGACAGAGTTCAGAAGTTATAGGTTCCTAGGATGGTTTGCCATATGCACGCACACACACACACACACACACACACACACACACACACACACGGGATAGTTCTTATAGGAATGGATTATTTATTTGTTGTTGTTAATCCTCACCGGAGGATATTTTTCCATGGATTATTTAGAGAGAGTGGAAGGGAAGGGGAGAGACAGAAAGATTGCCTCCTGCATCTGTCTGGACCAGGGCTGGGGATCAAGCCTGCAACTGAGGTACGCGCTCTTGACCGGAATTGAACCTGGGACCCTTCAGTCTATGGTTTGACACTCTATCCACTGAGCCAAACGGGCTAGGGCCAGAAATGGATTCTTATATGACGTGGGATGTACTGGGCAGAGGGAAAGGTATGGTTAATTTGAGAAGCTGAGTTGCCTAAGTGGCCCCAAGGAGTGGGAGCAGGTGGGGAAGTTGACCAGAAACCAGGTGTCTGGTGGCCTGGTTTGGCCGCTGGAGGGCAGGGCTGGTGCCCGGAGGAAAAAAGGCACAAGGCGTGGAGGGTGAGCCGGACTCACAGATACTTCTGTGACAGCCCAGATGGAGTGGTGGCCTCTGCCCCGCTTCTGCCTCCAAAGCCAGGGCAAGTCCCACCGCGGGCCAACTCTAACCCAGAACCACCCAGGCAAGGGGTTCTGGGAAACAGCTCCAGCGTAACCAAGTGGTCAACGTGACAGTTGCCATAATACATTGAGTGGCCAGATTATTATGATCTCTGAACACATAATAATCTGGCCACTCAGTGTATATCCTATATAATAAAAGGCTAATATGCAAATTGTCCCCTCGACCAGGAGTTCGACCAGCAGGCAGGCTGGCCAACCGTCCATGTCCCCACCCCCTGGCCAGGCTGGCCGGACCCCACCCATGCATGAAATCATGCACCAGGCCTCTAATATATATATGCTGAATGGCCAGATTATTATGTGTTCAGAGATCATAATAATCTGGCCACTCAGTGTATATTTCTGAGTTTCTAGGTTACCCGTAATTGCCCCTCCCCCCATCTGTTTTCACTGACTACTAACCCTTATGCCAGAGAGGAGAAAGACAAAAGCCTTTGGGCTTGCAAAAGAGACTTGGGGAGAACCTTGCCCGACATAGAAACCAGCCCATTTTCCTTGAAAGGCCAAGTCCTCATGGCTATCCCTGAGTAGACTTTGGCCTGAGCCCTGTAACTAGGGGAGCAGATGCCCTCGTTTGCCCCGGTTCCAATTCACATCTGTTGTCCCAGCGTAATTATTAACAACGCGTCCTTGATTCTCAAGAACATGCTGGTTTGGATGACCAATGTCACCGTCACTGGCTGTTAGCTCAACAGTGAGCTTGCACTTGCAGATGCGGGGGTGGGGGAGCTCAGGGCAGAGGTGTGGGTCTGCTGGGATTCCCTGGAGCCACCTACCTCCCACCCCCTGCCTCTCAGTCATGCTACGGTCACTAGGGGATGAGGACACTGGGCTGTAGCATGAAGATCAATAGCCAGAACAGGGGAGAAAAACTAGACTGGGCTCCCCCTATCCCAGAGCCCCTCTGCTTCCCCGAAATTTCAGGAAAATGCTCGCCATGTATCCTGCTCTTCCAACACCGCCCCCGTCCCCGCCCCCCGCCGGGTTTGGGGTTTGGTCACGTGGCTCAGTGCCTGCCAGCAACCTCAGCTTTCCTTCTGCTCACAGACTATGCTGCCCAAGGTCTTGATGCTGTACTTCTGACCTGGCCTTTTCTGAGTGTGTCTCCGTGGGGGGGAGGGGAATGCCCAGAGAGGGTGGGGACCAAGGGGGCGTGGTGTCTGGGACAACTCTCCCTTCCTCCCAGGATGATTAGAAATAGAGACATTATTGATATAAATCAATCAACGGGTTGCCTGGCACTACGCCATCACTCAGAGCCACTCTGGGAGATGCTGGTGTTTTTCTCATTCCTTCTCCAAACGCGGCTCTGCTGCTCTGCTCAGAACTTCCTGCTCATTTCCTCTCTAGTCTTCTCCAGGTTGCTTTTTGTCCCCTGAAATGCTCTCTGTCCAACGTTTTCTTTTTGTGTGAGCGTTTTGAACCCCCCACGGAGCCCACCTCGCCAGGAAGCCTCCTGACTTCTCTGCTGTCCTCTGAGAGCCCGCCTGCCTTGGCATTGATGGCACACAGCTTGGGGCCATTGGAAGCCGCCCCACGAGCAGATGCGGTCTTCTCTCTCCAGTGAGATGGTTCGATTCTTATTTGTTTATTTATTTTTTGGTTAATCCTCATGGGAGGATATTTTTCCATTGATTTTTAGAGAGAGTGGGAGAGAGGGAAAGACAGAGAGAAACATCGATGTGAGAAAAACACATCGATTGGTTGCCTCCTGCACGAGCCCTGACCAGGGCCTGGGCTGGGGAGGAGCTTGCAACCAAGGTACGTGCCCTTGATCAGAATTGAACCCAGGACCCTTTGGTCCGCAGGCCAACACTCTATCCCCTGAGCCAAACTGGCTAGGGCGATGGTTCGACCCTTGCAGACAGGAAGTCTTGCCTTTGTGTCCGCTCCTGGTACAAGCGCTCACCCTGCGTGCAGTGGTATCTGACTGCGCACAGAGAGCCAGACGCCTCCTCCCCTCTGGTACCGAGTTTTGTGGGAAGACAAATTTGAGGACAGCGTAGTGTTTACTCCACGGATTCCTCTATTTCCCAACAAGATTGCTTGCGTCCTACCCTCCACCCTCGTTTCCCAGCTTGGAGTTCTGCGGTTGCAGGAATCCCAAAGATGCAGGTTCCCCAGGGCCCGAGGAGGCTGCAGAAAGCTACATTTCAGCTCAGCGAGGAGCCTGATGCTGGAGGTCTCAGCATCCTTCCCAGGCACAGCGCTGTCCCCGAGCAAAGACTGGTGGCCACCTTGGCCTTCTCCGTGTAAGCCTGGGAACTAAAAGTGGCTCTTTCGCAGCCAAGCAGCCTTGACTGGGAGGGTGTGAGGCACAGAGGAGGTGGAAGGGGAGGGGGAGGTGGGGCTAACTCTGCTTCCAGGTGGAACCCATATATTTGGACACTCGGTAGAAGTGGGGATCTGGGAACTGTAGCCCATTACGTCGTAGCTCCATCATTCTTCCTTCAAGCTAAAGTTTGTTAGTGTGGATAGGACCCGACTATTTTTCAAAAAAATATATTTTTATTGATTTCAGAGAGGAGGGGAGAGGGAGAGAGATAGAAACATCAATGATGAGAGAGAATCATTGATCGGCTGCCTCCTGCACGCCCCGCATTGCGGATCGAGCCTGAAACCCGGGCATGTGCCCTTGACTGAAATCGAACCTGGGACCCTTCAGTCCACAGGCCGACGCTATCCACTGAGCCAAACCAGCTAGCACAGGACCTGGCATTTATCATGCCCATTTGAACTGCACATTGTGGCAACCCAGTGGTGAGGTTTTTGCTGAAGGCTCCTGTTCCCCTTTCGGCTGCACCGCAAGCATCGGACCCCGGAGTGGGGTGGACAGGAGGTTCTGCACACGCAGCCAATGACAGCGTTACTTGGGCTGTGTACCGAGGAGCCAGGAGTGCTGTTTCTGTCTGGAGGCGGAGGCAGCAGGGTGCCCCCGAGAGGGGCTCCGTGTGCAGCGCAGTGTGAGGTGGGTGTCTGTGTGAGGCCTGGGTGGGGAGCGAGGCCCGAGGGTGGGGGGGGTGCGCGTCCTGCTGTGTGTGGTCCTCCCAGCCTTGGGGCCGAGGCTCTGTTTTGAATGTCACTCTCAGCGTCGGAGGGCCTGGGCCGCTGCCAGCGGAGCTGGTTGGTGTTGAAGGGCCCCGGGTGATGGCGGTGGGAATGGCACCAGCCCGCCTGGCCTCTGAGGTAGCTGGTTTCCTCTGTGTCCCAGAGTGGGAGAGGTGTCACAGGCTGTGTGGGAAAGCAGGGACGCCCAGGGTGGAGACGGGACAGCGCTGGGTGTAGCCCGGGAGGGGCCAGGGAAGAAGGCCGAAGGGGGAGTCCTCGGGGAATAAGGAGAACAGGGCTTGAAAACAGGGATGAGGCATTCCTCCAGCACTTGGCTCCCTTTATCTCTTCAAATTAAAGCCAGGCTTCTGCGGGAATGCTTCCCTGGAGAGTCTGCTGGGAAATGAGAAAGGTCGGGGAGAAGTGGGAGAGGGAGTGGGCTTTTCTGCCTCAGGGACAGCATATATGCTGGGTGGGCGGCACAGTAATTTAGTATTTATTTATTTACTCATCAATTGATTACTGAGCGCCTACGATGTTCCAAACCCTGGCTTGAGGGGCAGATAAAACAGAAGGCATGGTGTGTGCTCTAAAGCAGTGGTCACCAACCTTTTGGACCTCATGGGCCACCAGTGGATCACCGGTTGGTGACCGCTGCTCTAAAGGGCGCATAGTCCAGGGAAGAATGTAGATAAATAAATAGATGACGATGTGATAACATTTTATTTATCCTGGAAAACGTCGGTAGTATATTATCTATAGTCCAGGCGTCCTCAAACTACGGCCCGCGGGCCACATGCGGCCCGCCAAGGACATTTATCCGGCCCGCCGGGTGCCGCTGCCTGTCCTGCTTAGCAGCTGACTCGTCCCGGGCCCGCAGTGCGCATAGGAATTTGTTCATAGTTTTTTTTTTTTTAAACTATAGTCCGGCCCTCCAATGGTCTGAGGGACAGTGAACTGGCCCCCTGTTTAAAAAGTTTGAGGACCCCTGAATTCTATACTATATTTATTAGTGTATAATATAGTACTCATATTAATGAACTAATAACATAATTTTTAGTATACAATAGTAATGTAATTTATATGTGTAAATTATATGTCTGTACATAGGAAATCAATAGTATATACATACTATATACATATATACACTTATCCACATATATAGGGTGTTCCAAAAATGTATACACACACTTTGAATAATTATAACGCCAGTGTTTACTAAAATACATTTCATTTTCAAAATTGAGCTATCAGCTATTAAAGTGTGAATACATTTTTGGGGGACACCCTGTACATATATAGCCTATTAGATAGTATACACACACAAACTGAGTGGCCACATTATTATGATCTCTGAATGCATATATATATATATATACATATATATATATATATATGAGGCCCGGTGCATGAATTCATGCATGGGTGGGGTCCGGCCAGCCTGGCCATGGGGAGGGACATGGGTAGTTGACCAGCCTGCCTGCTGGTTGAACTCCTGGTTGAGGGGACAATTTGCATATGAGCCTTTTATTATATAGGATATACACTGAGTGGCCAGATTATTATGTGTTCAGAGATCATAATAATCTGGCCACTCAGTGTATATACACTATTCATATTCTGCATTTGGATATCCTATATAATAAAACCCTAATATGCAAATTGACCAAAAGGCAGAACGACTGGTCACTATGATGTGCACTGACCACCAGGGGCAGACTCTCAATGCAGGAGCTGCCCCCTGGTGGTCAGTGCGCTCCCACAGGGGGAGTGCCGCTCAGCCAGAAGCCAGGCTCACAGCTAGAGAGTGCAGCAGTGGTGGCGGGAGCCTCTCCTGCCTCCACAGCAGCGCTAAGAACCCCCGAGGGGTCCCGGACTGTGAGAGGGTGCAGGCCAGGCTGAGGGACCCTCCCCCAGTGTACGAATGTCATGCACTGGGCCTCTAGTAGGTATATGTATATACACACATACAAGTACTTTTGCATGACCCCTCTGCCTCTGTTAACTCAGATAATCTCTACAACGACTCTATGCTAGTAAGTGGCATGACTGGACTTGAACCCATGCAGTCTGCCCGAGGTCTACCTCTTAATTACTCCCCTATACAGCCTTTCTGTAGAGGCAGACACAGGCTGTAAGAGGACGTAAAAAATAAGAATGTTAAACTCTGCCCCAGGGAGCCAGAGGGGCTTCAGAGCACAGGTTTTGGAAAGACTGTTGTTTCAGGATTGGGTCTGCATCTGCATTGGGGATGGGGAGGAAGGGTGGAAGGTATTCCGTGTAAGGAATCAGAACTTCCCAGGGCACGGAAGCAGGGGCGAGGCGGGCGCCTCACTGCAGGTCAGCCCAGGCCAGGGACAGGAAGCCAGCACATAGCCTGGACTGTCCAGCCCGGGCCTCGGGTGCCACATCATAGAAGGCGGTGTCAAGGCCCCCTTTCCCCCCCCGCACCCCCCACACACGTGCAAGGTTCCTATCAGCTGACGGCTGTCCAGGCTCCAGGCAGTGCTGATGACAACAGTGCTGACTCCAGCCAGTGTGGGGAGGGCAGGCGGGGCATGTGGGGGAGGACTGGAGCCCATCTACTTCCCAGCAGTGATGCCCATCCAGCTGTCAGCCTTTGCCAGAGGGGTCAGCACAGCGATGGTGAGGAGGCTGATTAAGGAGCTGTCCACGATATTGCTCAACCTCGGCACGTGGAGTCTGCTTGCCTGGGTCAGCTGGCCATCTGCGTCTTGTTTAGCATCCCTACTCCTGTGAGTCCTGCTCTCTGGCCATCTGTCCAGCTGAGGGGGAGGTTTGCAGGCAGAGGAGGCTGGCCTCCTTGTTCTTGCTGTGTTTCTCCAACGAAACAGATGCATGGAGCAAATAAACAGCCCAGGCAGCCTTGGAGGGGTTGTGTCAGGCTTAGCTGAGATGTGCTGTCCTTTTTGACGACTGCGGATGTGCTTGAAGGGATCCACGTCGAGGGCCAGATCCTATCTGAGAGCGTATGAAGGCCAGGATTCTCCCATCATCCATAAGGACAGTACCTGCTATTTGTTTAATGCTTCACAGTTTCCAAAGTCCCACCGTCACCAGCCAACAAGAGTTCACGGGGACCTTGCATTCAAGTTCTTGGACTCCAAATCGTGAGCTCTCTTCTCTGCCTGTGTGATTCTCAGCCTTGGTCGCTTAGCCCAGAAAATATTACAAGTCCCCGTGGATACTGCAGGTTGTGCTTCGACTGATTGTATGAGTTTACGGGTTACTGTCCCCTCCCTTCCTGTGGGAGAACAGGCTGGGGGAAACCTGTGGGACAGAGCTGTTCTTCAGTGGGGACTGTCCCTAGTCAGACCTTCACCATCCTGGGGCAGAGAACGAGCCGGCTGGGCAACCCAACAGACCTGAGCTTTGGACCCTTGCCTCCATTTGCAGGACCTTGGATGAATTCCTTCACGTTTCTGAGCCTTAGTTTCCCTCTCTGTAAAGTGGGCAGAACAATGCCCTGCTCGTGACCTCCCTCCCCATTTTCTCCCCTGGCTCGTTCCTCGAGTCTCCTCTGGCAGGAGAGCCACATGCAATTGCTTGGCGCCTTTCTTCTCCCTTTACTTGGCTGCCTCCTTTTCAAGTCGCTCCAGACTCTTATCCAGCAAATCAGTCACCTATGAGCCTCAGCCTCGTCACTGTCCAGCCGCCACCCAAACATGGCAGTAAGGGTTCCATGGGCTTGAAGGAGATAACCCTGTATCGTGCTAAGCAGAGGGTGGCTCACTAACCTGTTCAGTAAGTGTTAGCTATGACTATTACTGTTAAGTGGGATTTATGAAGGAAAGCGTAATGACTCACAAATCTTGGGGCTGGAGGGGACATTTGTGAATATTCCTGTTTTGATAGATAAGGCCTAAGCAGCAAAGTAAGTTCAGATATGGGAGTAGATCCCAGTACAAACTCATTCATTCATTCATCCATCCATTCATTCAACAAACACTGATTGAACCCTTACTATGTGCCAAGAACTGCACCAAGTATTGATATAAGAAGGTGAGTGAGGCACAGTGCCGGCCGCCAAGGAGCTCATGATCTAGCCGGGGAGACAGACACATAAATACTAATAGGGTATGATAACGTGGCACGCGCAACAATGGAAGCTCACATGGGCACTGCCTAACTCCCCACAGGGTTTCCTCTTCCTCTGAGAGATTTATGCCGCAGCCTCTTCTGGTCTTAGCCTGTGTCCATCAGGTGGGCAGGAGGGAAAGGGCCAGGTGGTCAGCCTCTCCAACTTTTTCAGCTTTCGCCTGCTTTGACAAATGACATAAATCGTACTCTCATTGGTTAGGCCCAAGTTAAAATACTCTGAGACTTCATCCATCTCCCCACTACCCCCACCCCGTCCCCCTCTTTCTTTCTTGATCCTTTGATGAATCTAATTTGGGTTGCTTCAAAATTCATCCTAGAATCAGAAGGAATGGTTGGGGAGACTGCATGGAGATGTAGGCTTTGAGCCTATTTGGGATTCCAGCTAGCTAACTCAAAGGCTAACACGGGCCCTAACCGGTTTGGCTCAGTGGATAGAGCGTCGGCCTGCGGACTGAAAGGTCCCAGGTTCGATTCCAGTCAAGGGCATGTACCTTGGTTGCGGGCACATCCGCAGTGGGGGGTGTGCAGGAGGCAGCTGATCGATGTTTCTTTCTCATCGATGTTTCTAACTCTCTACCCCTCTCCCTTCCTCTCTGTAAAAAATCAATAAAATTTATAAAACAAAACAAAACAAAAAAAACAAAGGCTAACACGGGCCAGATAAACAAGATTAAAGTTTCTGTGGGCCGCAAAAAAAACCAAAAGCTTCAATTTTCATAGAAGCGTAGGTTTATTTCAATAGAGGCATGCTGAATACAAAGGGCTGAAATAAATGAGTCATCGTTAACATAAAATAATAGAACATTTTAATAAAAATTAATATTTTTCTTGTTCTCCGAAAGCGAAATATTTCCTGTTGCGCACACCAAACAAGTCAGTCCAGGACTAATGACGTGGCCATCGGCTGCTAAAATATTCGCTGCTAGTGTTACTGGAGAGAAATGGAGCGCCTGCTCTTAAGGAGCGTAAGAGAAATGAATGCAACACGATTATAGTAATCAGTCATTAGCGAGCGCTGTAGTTCATTATTAATAATTATGTATAACAGGATATTGTAAAAATTAAGTTACGAAATTTTTATTAACACGTTTCTTACATACTGTTATATTGGCTGGGCTGCAAAAATATTCGTTGTGGGCTGCCTGCGGCCCGTGGGCTGTGAGTTTGACATGCTTGGTGTACTTGTTTACTCTAATGAGAACATTTGGGAAGACCATACCTATCATCTAGCTTTTAGCCCAAGGCTTTGTAGGGTACGAGAGCCCAGAGTTCAAAGCCCCATCACCGCATGCACTTTCAATGGCACAAACAGATGGCATTTATCAAGTGGTACTTATTCATGGCCTTTAACTCTGCTTTTCCTCGTTTCTCTTCCTCTCTCCCTGTCCTGGGGTGGGGAGCCGAGGAGAACAGGAGAGGGGGGAGAGACAGTGACCCCAGCCACATTCCTTCATTATCACACTTCCTTCTGTAGACGGAACAGGCATTCCAGGACTCTGATCTGTGTGAAAGCTCTCCAGGCCTGGTGGGAACGCTGCTCCCAGAATCTGACTCGTTTCAGAAGCTTATCGTGTACATGCACTTCCAAAGAAAAGACTTAGAGACTTAGGCGGGGGGGGGGGGGGGGGGGGGAGGGAGGGATACAAGAGGCAATCCAAGTGTGTGTGACGCGGATGGAGTGTGAGGTGTAGACGCCCAGCCCATGCCAGGGATTAGAGAGAGAACAAAATGAATGTTGCCTAAGCCCCTCCTCAGTGATTTGTAAGAAATAAACTAATAATATGTCCAACTTACCTTTCACCCAGCCCCACTCAGGGTCATTTGTCATAGCCCTTTCATGTCCTACTTTGGGTCCAATCAGCTATGGCTCAGGTGGGTTACCAGGTGGAATAACCACCGCCTACAGCTACCCCTCCAACAGAAGCTGTGCACAGAGCAGTTTCACTGGAGGAGGGTGTGGGGCAACCTGGGGATCATGGCTGATGTCTCTGTTAGAGGTTGGAGCTTCAGTGAGGGGTGCAGGTAGCAGTATATGTGTGTAAACACACACACACACGAATATATGCAAGAAGGAGCATGTATTTGTTGGGTCCTCATGTCTGATTCAGATGGATGCTTGGGTTTGAGGCCAGCGGGATGGCGAAGGAGAGGTAGTGCTGGGGGAGGGGAAGGGAGGGTGGGAGCTGAGGGAGCCAAAGGCTGCAGTAGGAAAGGGGGGTGTCGTGGGAAAGGTGGGTGCATGAGAACGGATTTTACAGCTAAAGGGAATTTGCAAATTCTTTGTGTGGATACATTAAAAGGATAAAAACCTTTTTTTTATGCTGAAGAAATGATTTTATTTGCTCTCTCCTCTTGTTTGGTTCTTTTCATACAATACTTTGCCAAACTCACTAAAAAAAAAAAAAAAAAAAAAGTCCCTCAAATGGGTTCAAGGTGCAGAAAGCACAGCTGAGCTCCGTGGGAAGGAGCTGTGTGTGGCTGAGGAGGGCGGGCTCAGCTGGTTTGGGGACGTGTTCCCGGGCTGTTGGCCTCCTCCCCTGGCAGGGACCAGATCCCTGCCCACCCATTTGGCAAAGCTGCTCTTTATCTTTTGTTTTATTTTTTTTTTTATTGGCATTTTCTCTCTTCCCTTTTAACTGTGTCCAATCAAATTGGCACAGAGGAGGCTTAGGAAGACCAGTTGGAGCCATCCCATTATTCCTGCCTATCAAATTCTGGGGTTTCTGTTTCCCATCCCATCCTGTCTCCTGACCCCAGCTCACCCTGCCTCCACTGACATGGCCTTTACCATCCTCAGACTGCGTGTCTGTAACTCTGCCCATTCACTTTGGCATGAGGGGTGAGGGTCGTGACTGTGTGTGAAGCATAACAAAACCATCCAGGGAAAGGCACATACTTTCCCCCGCATCATTAGCTCTTTGCATCTTCATTTGCTTCCTACTTGCTCGTTTTGTAGATGTAGGACACAGTGACGGGGAGATGAAATAAATTGCACGGTCGCTTTAATGAACTAGTGACAAGTGTGGCTTGTTGGTTCTTTGAATACTTATTTCCTTTTCTTGCCCCATGTTAGATACTGAGGGGACAGTTGAATCATAGACTTTTATAGTTGGGAGGGATCCTTAAAGCACGTTCGCAGAAGTGCACACTTTGCTCTGGGAAGCTCCCTCGGAAGTCACCCACTCTGCTTCAGTCAGAACAGTTCCAGGTTTACTGATTGCGGGTCTTGAGTTTTGGCAAGTTGGAAACTCCTTGGGTGTATTTTCACACACCTTCCCTATTTAATGGATGAGTAAAGTGAGCCAGACAACAAAGAGAAAAGAAAACAAACATCTTCAACCAAGAGCTCTACTTTTACTTGCAGTCTTTCCATCGGAGGTTCATTTTCTGCCACGATGCCCAATGCCTTGTCTTGTTGCAGAAGACCAAAGACAAACCAAGCGCAGCCTTAAAGAAGAGGAGGGACACTGTTCAATACACCGGCGGACTCAGGGAACAGTCTTCCAAATCTGAGTGAAGGAACATGCCTGGGGCTTTCCTTTATATCTCCCTCCCTGTGGTCTTTGTCCCGCAAAAATGGATTATGCTTCCTGTCCTTTTCGAGGGCCTTGCAAGAAAGCCCCCAGGTGTTGGGGGACTCCAGGCCATATCTGATGGTCTGGCCTGGCGTCAGCGTTAATAAGCCTCCCTCTGGGGCAGTGCACTATCCACAGCCCCATGGCCTCTGTAACCGGTTCTGCAAGACCAGGATCTGGGAAGGAGGCAGTGACTTAATTATAAGTTATCTGGCATGAGTTCAGATCACTAGCCTCCAAATATCAGGGTTACATTGGAATTAGCCCCCTTTTAGCCTTCTCGGTCTTACTACTGACTCCCACTCTGGCTCCTTCAATGACCTCCACACCCTGAAGGAGGCAGTGGTGTCCTTCAATTCCATGAGTTGCTGGGGCTCCCCAGGTCAGCTGACCTCCTTGTCCTTGCTCCATCATTCAATTTGTAGGTGGAAATTGGGATTTCCTGAATGCCCTGGGGTAAAACATCAGAGGAGACTCACAAGGAAGTGGTGGGATTATACATGGCAGAGGTTGAAGAAAACATTTGGTTCTAGGTGGGGACCAGCGAGTAATGAGATGTTCACTTTTTGAGTCCAACTATGAGATTTTCTTATTGAAAACCACCTAAGGAGACTTTATGGCCAGTCTCATTGTTGCTTTTGCTCTAGGGAAGTCTTTGAACACCTTGGGTTGTGATGTCTGTACAGTAGGCTGTTGGAACCGGGTTAACTTTTAGGAGATACTATTTCAAACTCAACCTCCATGATTTGGATGGTTGGTTTGTTTGCCCCAAGGCATCTGCTTTATAGCAAAGCCCATTTCATAACTAATAGGTGACTCATAGGCCACCTCTGCTGTTTGGTTGGGGGTGAGGGTAAAGATTGTGGTTTAAGAATAGACTTTTTCGCCCTAACCGATTTGGCTCAGTGGATAGAGCGTCGGCCTGTGGACTGAAATGTCCCAGGTTCGATTCCGGTCAAGGGCCTATACCTTGGTTGCAGGCACATCCCCAGTAGAAGGTGTGCAGGAGGCAGCTGATTGATGTTTCTAACTCTCTATCCCTCTCCATTCCTCTCTGTAAAAAAAAATCAATAAAATATATTAAAAAAAAAAAAAAGAATAGACCTTTTCTCTGTGGGACACTAAGCGATTTGTGGTGGAATGATTCTGGCCCAGGGCCCCTTTAGCACAGTTAATTAATTCTAACAACAAATATGTAGTGTGTGTTGAGCATACTAGGCAATGCTCTAACCCAGCGGTCGCCAACCTCTCGGACCTCATGGGCCACCAGTGGTCCATGGACTACCGGTTGGCGACCGCTGCTTAATCGACTGCGATGATCTGATATGGTAATGGAGAGTGGTGGAGAACGATTTTAAAATATAGTTCGCAACCTATGGTTCGTGAGGCACAGTGCCAGGCATTATTCTTGCATAAAATCCATTCTTGACTGTGGGGGACTTGTCTGCGAAGTCCAGGTTGGTGATTTTGTTTCCTGGCTCCGGTCCAGCGTTTGTGATCCTCCCAGCAGGCTGCCATATCTTCTGGGTGGGCCTGCGTCTTTTGTTTCACATCTGTTCCCAAGCCTATACCCCTTTGGAATGCTCATCGGAGATTCGCCCAGGAGCTGTTCCGTGCCGGGGGCAGGCGGGAGGCAGTCCTCAGGCCCAGTTTGTCCCCCTTACCTTTAGCCCTCAGCACTAATTTATTTGTTTTTATTTGGAACAAAGACCCTCTCATTATTGTCTCTCCTTCCTTTCCTGGAACTTGACATGAAAGTTACCATTGTTTTAGTTATGGCCTCTGAAGGAATAAACCATTTGAGCAATAACAATGGCAAAAATGGGTTTCAAACTGCTCACTTTTAAGTCTGGGTGTCTGTGCTGTTAGAATTGAACGTGGCCTGAATTTGGGGTGAGTACAAGGGGGCTGTATTTATTTTTAAACTCCTCTTGGATGTAATGAAAACCAGCTGCCGGGCCAACAAGTGCACGCCTTTCCCCATAGAAAGCCTAGTAGCCGAGCTACAGCCACTGGGGTTTCCTGGGTTCTGACTTTTCCTAAGTCAAAACCTACTAGTGTTTTACCCTTTATCTTCCAGTCCTCCAGCCTTTCATCATGGATTTTCGGTGCCTTCTCTCCTGGCTCCTTCATACTTGAGGCACCTATTGGCACTTTTAGTTTATGCAGGACACATATGGGACTTCTCAATCACTCACTCCTGGGGGCAGAAATGATTGCTCTCCTCCTGAGAAGGGTGGTCCCATTCAGCGTCAGCCTGGGGTGAGACCCAACTTCTCTGCCTGTTGCATATGGCTCCAATTCCAGGTCCAAACTGGGCATGTTCTTTTGGGGGCCAGGAGAACATTCCTTCACGTGTGCTGTTCCATGAGGCATCTCCAGTCGCCTTTTCTCCAGAAGGGTAGCACTGAGTCAAAGTTCTTAAGTTTATAGGTTGATGAATGGGGGTGGGGGGTGGGGCGGGCAGGCAGGTATGCACCGGAGCAGAGAGCAGGACAGCAAGAGCGTGGCGCTGGCCACCTCTGCTGGTTTGGCCACTTGAGAAAGCGGAAGAATGATTTACTAGGTGCTGCCTTCATCTCGCATGGATGATGCAGGCAGATGATGGAATGCACTTTTTTTTTTTTCCCCCTGTAACAGAATGCTTTTGGCGGGGACACTTCCCAGTTATTAAAAATGGGGCAATGAGGTGAGCTATAAATGCAAACCTCCAGGTAGGAAAATCCAGAAGAAATAAGAAAGAAAAAGAAGACGGGGTGGAGACTGCCTGGAAGAAAATAAAATGAAAAGTAAGTGAAGAATGAAGAAAGGTGGTTGAGATTGACTAGGAGAGATGAAGAGTTCGCAAAGGCTAGTAAAACCTCAGTAATGGAGTCCAAGAAAGCATAGAAGTGACTTTGCTCCCTGCTCCGCCCCGCCCCCTTCAGCTCCCTACTCCACTTCCCCCGAAAAGAGAGAGGGTTGGGGGAGGGGTTGACTGGGAGATTGAATTTACAGGTCAGTGGAAGAAACAGCAAGAATGAGAATAAGAAGCTCAGGGATTTTAAAGTAATTGAACACCCCCGAAGCTGTGGGTAATGTGCATTTCAGAAAGATTTGGGCAAATTTCCGCAGAACCCATTCAGAGAACATGATCCAGTGTGTCCTGGCTCCTTACGGAGGGACATGCTTTGCAGGACCAGAGAAATCTCCACAGCTGAGCCTCAGATCCAGTTTCCACGTGTTCCTCCTTCTTCTCTGGTTCCCATAACACTCGCCTGCGTTCAGATATATTTAGCTCTTCGCTCTATTCAGAACAGAGAATTGTTTCTATTCTTCGCTCAGTTTGTTTTAGTATATTTTCTCATTCCTCACGAGACTGTGGGATTCTTAGGGACAAGGAGAGTGCTTTATTTTTCTTCTGTGCTATTCCCAGGCTTGTAGAGTGGTGGGTCAATGGTAGATATAGGAAGACAGTAAGTAAATGGTCGCCTCATAGGAGAAAACCTGCTTCCCTCCCTTCCTCCCTTTTTCCCTTCTCCCTCCCTCCCTCTCTCCTTCCCTTCTTCTTTCCTTCCCTCCCTCCCTCCCTCCCTCTGATATTTATAAAACTTCCTATGTGCCGTGCACTGTTCTAAGCCCTGGGGATGAACAGCAAACACACAGACCAGAGCTATTGAAGGAGGTTTGCATTCCAGGAGGGGAGAAAGACACCACAACAAAGTGATTACACATGTAACACGCCACGTGGTGGTGGGTGCCATGAAGGGCATTGGAGAGGGAGAGGGTAAGTGGCAGGAGCAGAAGGATGGGGAGGGCAGGTTCTAGTTTATACAAGGCGCAGGGGGTGTCCTGTTTTTGCATTAGCATCATTTGAGTAGAGAGAAATGGGAGGGGCCTCTGAGGGAGGAGCGTGCCAGGCTTAGGCAACGCTAAAGGGTACGGGTGTTTGGAGGGCAGCAAGGAAGCTGGTGGGCTGGGGTGTAGTCAGGGGGAGGGCGTGGGTTTGCAGAGGTCAATGAGGGAGCCAGGGGCCCACACAGGTGCTTGCAGCCAGGGAAGGAAAGTATATCGGGCTCTATTCTGGGTGCGAAGGGAGCTCCTGTGTGGAAGATAGACTGAGGCAGCTGCGAAACCACTGGGGCTGTGGCAATGGTAGAGGTGCGAATGGTGGTGGCTGGACCAGGGTGCTAGCGGCTGAAGTGAAGGAAGTGGTTGGATTCTGGATCTTTTGGGAGATGCAGCTGGCATTTGCTGACGGGTTGGACGTGGGGAATGACAGAAGCTGAGAGTGAAAGATCACCCAAAGTTTGGGCCTTGTTGGGAGATGTGTGTAACTTGAGTTTAGTGACGTTGGACAGTCGTTGAACAAAGGCAGCCAGAAATGAGCCTGGGCCTCAGTTTCCTCAGCGACTAGTCTGGAATGATGAATGAATGAATGAATGAATGAATGATGGTGGTGAAACTATGCCTCAGGTCCCGCGAAGGTGGCAGAAGTGAGGTTCAGGGCAAGTTATTCGTTCGTGTTAAAATACTTACAGAGCACCTATTATTCTTTAGAGCAGTTTTAGGTTCACAGCAAAACTGAACAGAAAGTACAGAGGTTTTCCATATACCCCCTGCCCTCGCACAGACACAGTCTCCTCTACCATCAGCATCCTGCCCTGGAGTTGTTCACCTGTTACCACCGATGGACCGCCGCTGACTTAGCAAAATCACCCAAAGTCCACAGTGTACATTAGGGCTCACTCTTGGTGCTGTACATTCTATGAGTTTTGACAAATGTATAATGACATGTATGCATCATTACAGTATCGCACGGTATAGTTTCACTGCTCTAAAATCCTCTGAATAATTTTAGGTCCACTTAGTCCTCCCTCCTTTCCTCCCCGCAAACCCTGGAAACCACTGATCTTTTTTTTGTTTTGTTTTGTTAATCCTCACCCCAAGAGATTTTTCCATTGATTTTTAGTGAGAGTGGAAGGGAGTGGTGGTGGGGGGAGACAGAGAGAGAGAAACATCAATGTAAGAGAGACACATCGATTGGTTGTCTCCTGCACACGCCCCAGCCAAGGCCAAGGGTTCGAGCCTGCAACCGAGGTATGTGCCCTTGACTGGAATTGAACCTGGGACCCTTCAGTCTGTGGGCCAACTCTCTAACCACTGAGCGACCGGCTAGGTCAGTGGTCGACAAACCGCGGCTCGCGAGCCACATGCGGCTCGCGAGCCGCAGTTTGCCGCTCTGTTGACTAATGAGTTTGCCGACCACTGGACTAGACTAAATGTTACCGTGTAGTTGGAAGCTGTGAGGATTAGGCAATTGTGGCATATTGTGTGCAAAGAGGTAAAGGGTAGTATATGACAGTGGTCGGCAAACTCATTAGTCAACAGAGCGGCAAACTGCGGCTCACGAGCCGCATGTGGCTCGCGAGCCGCGGTTTGCCGACCACTGACTGGGCTAGGGCATCACTGATCTTCTTACTGTCTCCATCGTTTTCTTTTTTCCAAAATCGTTGGACTCATACTGTCTGCAGCCTTTACAGATGGACTTCTTTCACTGGGTAATATGCATTTAAGGTTCCTCCGTGTGTTTTCATGGCTTGGTACCTCATTTCTGTTTAGTGCTGAATAATATTCTATTGTTTAGAGGCACCACAGTTTACTCATTCACCTAGGAAGGACATTTCACTTGTTTCCACGTTTTGGCAATTATCAATAAAGCTGCTTTGAACATTCATGTTCAGGTTTTGGTGTGGACTTGTTTTCGCCTTTTTTTGGTAAATACCAATAAATGTGATTGCTGGGTCATATGTACGGTAAGAATATGTTTAGTTTTGTAAGACACTGCCAGGGGTGAGGAGTGGGGGAATTGGATGAAGTGGTCGAAAGGTACCTATTTCCAGTTGGAAGGTAAGTCCCGGGGGTGAGATACACAATGTGATGACTACAGGACCACTCCTGTGAGGTATGGTAGAAAATTGCCAGGAGGGTCAAGCCTAAAAGTTCTCATCACAAGGGGAAACAATTAAAAACAATTCTTAATTTTTGCCTTTTATGGATATTAATGAAATTTATTGTGGTAATCATCTCAGAATATAGGTAAGTCAAATCTCTATGCTGTACCCCTAAACTCATGGTGCTGCTATATGTCAATGATATCTCAATAAAACTGCAAGAAAAAAAAAAATCACCAAACTGCCCTCCAAAGTGGCTGTCCCATTTTGTATTCCAAGCCATGATGAATGAGAGTTTCTGTTGCTCCACATGCTCACCAGCATGTGGTGTTGTCAGTAGTGGCTTCTCTTGGTTTTAATTTGCATTTCCCTAATCACATATGACGTGGAGCATCTCTTCATATGCTTATTTGCCATCTATCTATCTTCTTTTTAAAAAAATACATTTTAATGATTTCAGAGAGGGAGACAGAGAGATAGAAATGTTAATGGTGAGAGAGAATCACCGATCGGCTGCCTCCTGCACGCCCCCTACTGGGAATGGATCCCGCCATCCGGGCATGCGCCCTGACAGGGAATCAAACCATGACCTCCTGGTTCATAGGTCAACACTCAGCCATTGAGCCACGCCAGCTGAGCTGTCTGTCTTCTTGGTGAGGTGTCCGTTCAGGTCTTTTGCCCATTTTTTAAATTGAGTTGTTTATTTATTTGTTGTTAAGTTTTAAGAGTTTGTTGTATAATTTGGGTAGCAGTCCTTTATCCAATATATCTTTTGCAAACATTTTTCTCTCAGTCTATGGTTTGTCTTGACAGTGTCTTTCACAAGCAGAAGTTTTAAATGGTAATGAAGTCCAGCTTATCAATTCTTTCTTTCATAGATTGTGTCTTTGATGCTGTATCTAACAAGTCATTGCCAAACCCAAGGTCATCTGGATATTCTCCTATGTTATCTCCTACGAGTGATATTGTTTTGCATCTGTTCTGTGCCTTTTAAAAACTTCACATAGCTTCTGAAACTTTCCACTCACTTTCCCCAATGTTCCTGCCTTTTCACCTCTTCTTTAATATGCCATGTCACTCAAGTAAAAAACACAGATTATATCACAACTCCCCACAGACTCCAATTCTTATGTACAACAGATGTGAAGGGAGAGTATTTACCTTCTAATTATCCTGCTGGAAGAAGCCGAGAGACCCAGGCCAGCAGGCCAGGCTTTATTTTCCGGATTATTTTATTCAGAGGTTCATGTCTTGGATGGCCTCAGCCTTTTTATAGTGTTGTGCCTGCCTGCCATCCTGCCCCCTCCTCTTCCAGTTTTACCCTTGGCTTTGCTCCCATTCTGACCGAGTCAGGAATAAACTGAGAGAGAACTGGCTTTTGAACCTTTGTGGTTGACAAAGTTCTGGAAATAATGGCTGTTGAGCTGACTGGTATATGCTGTCCCAGTGAAAAATTGTGATGATGCTGAGAGCAACAGTTCCAAGGAAATCTTTTTTTTTTTTTAAATATATTTTTGTTGATTTCAGAGAGGAAGGGAGAGGGAGACAGAGATAGAAACATCATTGATGAGAGAGAATCATCGATTGGCTGCCTCCTGCACCCCCCATACTGGGGACTGAGCCCGCAATCCGGGCATAAGACCTGACCGGGAATCGAACCGTGACCTTTTGGTTCATAGGTCGGCGCTCAACCACTGAGCCATGCTGGCTGGGCCATGGAAATCTCCAATCCACCTGCAGCTGCACTAAGGGTATGGCTTATGGCCAGGTGACCTCAGTGTCATTTCGATCCAATTTGCATCTAGGACTGATTGCCAGTTCCTTTCAAAATTCAGTGCTGACTTTGTAAACCCAAGAATATCTGGCTTTCATTCCCAGTCGCCTTTATTTTTAGCTTTGCTTTTCTATGGGCTGTGCATAAACCACTTTATTTTTTAAATTACTTTATTTTTTTTAGGAATCCAAAGGTTTAACTTTCGCTCTTGAGGGTAAGTTGCCTGTTTATGCGCCATGACCCCGAGGAACCAGAAACCAAGACGTGCAATCATGGGAAAGTTCCAAAGAACTGGATACTCATCCCCCTGAAGCGAAGAAGTTTAAGGCTGGCTCGGAGACCTGACACCTGCTGCAGCCTTCAACCCAGGGCAGCCACGGCTGGGGAAGGAGCTGGGGCATGCTCAGCTGCAAGGATGGCATTGAAAAGGAATTGTGGTGCCAACCAAGATGGGGTGAAGGCAGCACTTTTGGGGAACACTGTCCTGCTGGCAAAGGGAAAGGGCTATTAATAAAATTGTCAAGTATTATTAGAAAGGATTATTAAAAAATAAGTGGAGGTGGTTAATTTGTAAGCAGACAGACAGGGATACAAGGAGAGATGGAGGACAGAGCATGGTGGAAAGTTGCTCAACCATAACCTCAGAGCAGGGAGAAGAGTTGTGGGGCAGGAGGAGCCGAGGCTGGGCAGGAGTGAATGTGTCCAGGGCAGGGGTGGGCAAACTTTTTGACTCGAGGGCCACAATGGGTTCTTAAACTGGACCGGAGGGCCGGAACAAAAGCATGGATGGAGTGTTTGTGTGAACTAATATAAATTCAAAGTAAAGGAGCGGAGGGGAGAGCAAGAGAACCCTCCGCTCTTTCGGCTCCGCGGGCCGGATAGAACAGCCGAACGGGCCAGATCCGGCCTGCGGGCCGTAGTTTGCCCACGGCTGGTCCAGGGTCTCCCGGCCAGCCCTGGGGTCGGCCAGTGCTCTCATCATAACCACCTGGGAGCTTAAACATTTACCTCAAAGTCTGCTTTAGTGGGTTCGAGTTAGGACCTAGGAGTCTGTTTTCAAAAAATGCCTTCCCTACCCCACTCCTAAGTGAGGCTGTCGAATGGTTGGGGCTCTGAGTTCTTATAGCCCACAATGGGTGGTGGTCCCATTCAGATCAGTGTTCAGATGGAGTCCTTATCCAAGTGTCCAGACTTGTGCTTTTGGGTGTTCTGGGCCCTTCCCAAGGGTATTCCTGTTACACCCCATTACTCCAGTCTTGACATAGCACTTGACATAACTCCTAACTGTCATGGCTGACAGGGACTTCATACAAAATTGTCAAAAGCGTTCAACAGTCCGCTCTGCTCCTGCACTATACAAATAGGCGTGTGAGGTCATAAATGAAGATGTGACTGTACTTTTTTGAAAAATGGCTTTGCCAAATGCTGTCTTACTTCTTGGTATACTAACCTGGCCGAGAGGGAGAGGGAGAGAAAGGGGAGGGATGTGAAGAAAGTGGGTAAATTTGGGAGGTGATCTAACCCCAGATTATTAGAGTCACTAACCCCAATGATTAGTGAAAAGCAAGGGCCCAGCCCTCAATAGACCAATCACCCAAACTCAAGACTAAGGCTGAGGTGTGTGGCCCAGGGCTGTTTTCTGGGTGGTGTGTGTCCCTTGCACCTACCACTCCTGCCCAGGGTTTGCAAATTGGGGCGTGAAGGCTGAGGATGGAGTGTGAATAAAGACTTGGAACTTTGGTGCCTGGGTGGTGCTCTCCAGGTAATGCTGACAGAGAAATCCTCTTGACTCCGGGGCAAGCACTGACTGTTGACCTGTGCAGGGTGAGTCTTCGGAGCAGCAGCCTGTGAAAGCCGTGAGCCAGGTGTTGGAGGACAGGGTCCAGGTTGGATTGACTGAAACCTGGAGTTTCTGGAAAACTCACGGACGAGACAACCTTAAGGGAGAGACACTAGGCTTTCTGCCAATCTGGTGTGAGGCTTAAACCATTTATTAAGAAACCCAAAGCAATATACAGAGACGTGCCACCTAATGATGGTTTAGTCAACGACCAACCACATATAAGACAGCGATATACCGTCCAGCCTAGGTGTGCAGTAGCTATACCGTCTGGGTTCTATAAGCTCACTCTGATGTTTGCACAATGCTGAAATCACCTAACGACACGTTTCTCAGAATGTGTCCCTTTTGCTGAGCGGTGCATGACTGTATTTGCTTTTTACCCCCCGTGTAGATTAGTTGCCCACATTAATTCACGGACTCCTTTACGAACATGGAAACAGAGACTTAGAGAAGTGAGGTAACTGGCCCAAGTCACCCACTGAGGCGGGGAGTCAGAATCCGAACCCAGTCCTGGGTGATTCCAAAGCCCGCTCTCTTTCCATTCGACCCTACTGCCTCTGGCCGAGTCGTGGGTCATGAGGGAGGTCCTGCAGATTGCGAACCATTCTCAAACGAGAAAACTGAGACACGGAGAAGTGAAGCAAGTCGTTCAAGGTTAATCAACTAATTACTAGAATTTCTTTAGACCTGCTTCCGGCTTAGGGAGATCTGAGTTGCCATGAACTTCTAAGAACTTCTTATCAAAGGAATTGAGAATGTCAGATGGAGTGTGTTGAAACCTGCAGGAACAAAGGAGCATTGAGGGAAAAGGGAGTTTGCAGAATGAGCACATTTCACTTTTCTTAATGACCTGCCAGTTGACGCAGGGCTTTGAAAGGGCTTTTCCAAGGCAGGAAGGCCTGAGTGGCTTTCAGCAGTTTGGCTCCAGAGAGTATCTATCTATTTATTTATTAGCTTTTTAAACATTCACTTGGCTAGCCTTAAGCAATCACCCATGAAGTTTCAAGTTCATGGACATAGGCCAGGTACGGGAAAAGTCCCCTCCATTCAACGCAGGACCCTGAGAGGGCAGAGTCCTGGTTGATGTCCAGCCATTGGGTGCACCTGTGGCCTGGCTACCCGGACTTCCCAAATAGCTCTGCCACACACCGCAGGGGAAGACATGCCCACGCAGGCGCCTGACATGACCCAAGTCTACAAGATCCTGTCCCAGGGCTCCGTCGGTGAGGCTGCCCCTGCCCAGGAGAAGAGCCCAATGGCCAAAGGTCTTCTCCTCAAAACAGTGGGTTTTCAGAATTGCAGGTGTATCCCAGGCTTTCTCACCTGAGCAGCTTCCTGATCCATAACACTGGGAACCCCTGTCACACTTCAGTTTTGCAGATGGCATGATGCAGTGCTGGCCCTAAAGATGTTGCAGTGGCTGGAGATGTTGTCAAATAGTCTTAAAATATATATATGTGTGCATATATTTTATTAATTTCAGAGAGGAAGGGAGAGGGAGAGAGAGATAGAAACATCAATGATGATAGTCTTTGAGAGGCTGTCTCCTGCACGCCCCCTACTGGGGATCGAGCCCGAAATCCAGGCATGTGCCCTTGACCGGAATCAAACCCGGGACCCTTCAGTCCACAGGCTGATGCTCTATCCACTGAGCCAAATCGGCTAGGGCTCAAATGGTCTTTGATGATGCACAGAATCTAGTCGTTTCTCTCTGGGGTAATTTAGGTGAGCGCCCCCCCCCCCCCCCCCCGCCCTTCCCAAGAGGTGGGGAAAGGACTGGGTGGTCTCATTCATCTCTTGTCGCTGAGAGTGCAGTTTTGCCTTTAAGAGCTGAGTGAGATGAAGAGTCATGTAAATATGACAGGAAGTGAATTAGCAGGGGCAGCCAGCCCAGATGGGGGCAGCCAGGCCCTCAAATTACTCACAGTTAACTCGTTTGCAGCTTCCCTTTCCCGGCTTTGTCAACATCAGCCTGAGTGAGATGTACACACAGAGCGGACACTCCGCCTTTCCCTTCCGGGCCCATTTCTGAGGACAGAAGAGATGAACAGAAGGGACCCACCCTGCAACCACTAAGGGGAGGTTATTTCATTTCCCTGCAGGTCCGTTGCTAAAATCCTCAGAGAAGCGTAGAACTATGAAGAGGCCTTAGAGGATTTCTTGCCCAATGCCCTGGTGTTCAGAGGAAGAAAATAAAGCTCAGAGGGAAGATGTGAGTGATTAACGGGATGCCCACACAGAGTGGTGGGGCAAGCCTGCACGGGACCCCTGGTCTTCAGAATCTAGGCCAGTAGGTAGGTCTCCTGCTGCCTCTGCATAAGGGATATCATATTAACACCCACAGTCCATAGCAAACGGAGGTTGGAGCCTCATTCATTCATTCATTCATTCAAACACTGTTATTAAGCTGCCACTGGGTGTAAAAAACAAGCCTGTAAGGCCCACCCTCGTGGTGCTTACAGAACCTGATATTTGTGGAGGACATACATACATTTAATTTTTTTAAAAATATATTTTATTGATATTTTTACAGAGAGGAAGGGAGAGGGATAGAGAGCTAGAAACATCGATGAGAGAGAAACATTGATCAGCTGCCTCCTGCACACCTCCCACTGGGGATGTGCCCGCAACCAAGGTACATGCCCTTGACCGGAATCGAACCCTGGACCCTTCAGTCCGCAGGCTGACGCTCTATCCACTGAGCCAAACCGGTTTCGGCATACATACATTTAAATATATTTTATTGATATTTCACAGAGAGGAAGGGAGAGGGATAGAGAGCTAGAAACATCGATGAGAGAGAAACATTGATCAGCTGCCTCCTGCACACCTCCCACTGGGGATGTGCCCGCAACCAAGGTCCATGCCCTTGACTGGAATCGAACCCGGGACCCTTCAGTCCGCAGGCCGACGCTCTATCCACTGAGCCAAACCGGTTTCGGCATACATACATTTAAATACATTTTTATTTTTATTGATTTCAGAGAGGAAGGGAGAGGGGGAGAGAGATAGAAACATCAATGATGATAGAGAATTATTGATCAGCTGCCTCCCTGCATGCCCCACACTGGGGATCAAGCCTGCAACCCAGGCATGTGCCCTGACTGGGATTCAAACCTTGACCTTCTGGCTCATAGGTCGATGCTCAACCACGGAACCACACCGGCTGGGCCGAACATACACACATTTAGTTCGCTGGCTCTCTCCCTTACATCAGCTGGAAAAGGTGTTTTCAGGGAGGTGAAAAGAGAGGGCGGGGGAGTGGAGGAGAGAATGAGGTGATAAGAAGGAGGGAGGGAGAGAATATCTCCCAAAGGCTGTTCACAGAGAGGAGAATATTTGGCTGCTGCTGCTGCTTCTTTAAAAAAATTAATTGTGGCTCGCTGAACGGAGTCAAGCTCCTTTAACTCCTTCGAATGCAAACTTTCCCACTTTCCGGTAAACCCGAGTTGCTATGGCGAGAGAGTGGCCTGGGACAGGTCGGATATAAAACTCTGGAAACACCACCCCAGCCCAGCGCAGCACATCGAACAGCTAATTAGAGCGACCTGCCATGTGTTTCCCATTCCTTGCAACAGATTCGATTACTTTGTGATTTATCACCTGCTTTTCTAAGCAAAGCGTCAGCCCCCATTCTCAGCTCTCCTTCCTTGAATGTGTTAAGAATGGTTGGGGGCGCAGACGGTAGGGGAAGTAGACAAACCGAGTAAATTCCTTTAGAAAGCTTCCTTAGACAGGCCTGTTGTAGCTGTGACCTCCTATCACTTTCCTGTTTCCAGCACTAATCTAATCCAGGTAGTTAGTACCTCTCTCTCTCTCTTATTTATTAAAATATATTTTATTGATTTTTTTACAGGGAGGAAGGGAGAGGGATAGAGAGTTAGAAACATGGATGCGAGAGAAACATCGATCAGCTGCCTCCTGCAACACTCCCTACTGGGGATGTGCCCACAACCAAGGTACATGCCCTTGACTGGAATCGAACATGGGACCCTTGAGCCCGTAGGCCAACGCTCTAGCTACTGAGCCAAACCGGTTAGAGCTCTATCTCTTTTTCTTAAAAAAAAAAAAAAATTATATATATATATTGATTTCAGACAGGAAGGGAGAGGGAGAGAGAGACAGAAACATCAATGATGAGAGAGAATCATTGATCGGCTGCCTCCTGCACGCCCCACCCCGGGGATGGAGCCCGCAACCCAGGCAGGTGCCCTGACCTGGAATCAAACCGTGACCTTCTGGTTCATAGGTCGATGCTCAACCAGTGAGCCACATTGGCCGGGCTCTGGCCGTCTTCAAGGATGCTTCAGCCATGCAGGACTGACGATCAAGACCCAGAGCCCTGGGCAGTGGCAGAGACACCCTGAGAGGCTCCCTGCTTGCCTTCCGGTTTCCAGACTCCTGCGGACCCCCACCCACTGTCATGACAACACAACATTACCTCAGGTTCATTGCAATTCAACTGAGTAGGTTACCATACGCCACATTCCAACATGTGTTCCCGGGGAGGCACCCTGGAGTTGCTGATTGGACTTGGGGAAAACTCTTAGTACTTAATTGAATTTGTAAGGCATCATGTTCTTCTTGACGGAAAATGGGGAGAAGCCCCGCTCCTATCAACAGCACATTTATGGCCATCGCCTGAGCGGTTTATTTCTGCAGATGGAGAATCTCAGTCAGTTTATGTTCTTATTGTTTTCCATTTACTGACCAAATTCTGGGACTGGACCCAATTTGAGGTTTGTAACCTCTTGTGTGTTATTATAGAGAGAAGTAGGGCACAATTAATACATTTCTCATTTTTTGCCTGTAATTCAGACTCTGGTTTTTTAAGAGTTAGGAGTTATTTATGCATGTAGATGCATGTAGCTCTATGTACATATGCACAGGACATATTTACTCAGGAATGTGCACATGTGATCTAACATACTTTATCTCTGGAGGGAATCTCAGTGTGAGATTGAATTTATTTGGTGACATTGGTTAATAAAATTACATAGGTTTCAGGATTTAGGATTTTTTGAACTAAACTTTATGTTGCATAAAACAATATCAGAAATCATATCTCATAGTATAAAATATGAAACACTCACTTTTATACTTTATTGCCTAAGGTTATATATGTACCTTTCAGAAATTCGATGTGTGCATATTAGAATAATTATAGGTTGACTTTTTTTTTTCTACAATTTAGAGTATTTGTGGGGGGTTTTGTTTGCTTGCAAATAATCAGACTGTAAAGTTTAAACATGCAAATGATCAACAGCAATGTTGTACTTGTTTGCTTAATATATTGTGCTGAGCCGGCACAGCCATGGCATACTCAGCCCCAGGGCGCCTTATGTGCCCCGCCAGCTCCGCCAGGTTCAGTGAGCCTGAGTGGGGGTGGTGAAGGATTAGAAAAGACAGACAAGAGAAGGAAAGCTGGGACTCGGTGGGACGCTGCTTCTCTGATGGGGACCCAGCAGCGCCACAGACTACAAGCCGAGTCTTTATTTTATAGCAGATGCCAGAGGCAAAGTAAGGGCGTGGTCAAGATGTTTACAACATTCTCGTGGGTTTCAGTCCCATTCAATTACATGCACCTGATCAAGCTTTGTTTACTTGCAGGAATTAGATATACCATGATTTTTCTATCTAGTAATTAATTTAATTTAACGCCACTTACACATATCACTCAGGCATGTGGGGCCATGTGTTTGGACCATAGGTTCAAGCTTACAACTACAGCTGTTGGCTATCATTGTGCTGGGAGGGCTCTGCCCTCCAAGCCGGGACTTGTGCCCTCTCATTAGTCCGAGGCTTGAACCTGTCCAAACACTGTAGCCGCGCCCCCCAAGATATACTGTGAGTTGTCACATGGTGCCCAGGTAGACACAGCATACACACAAATTTTCGCATTGAGAGTCCCGATGCTGTTCTTTTTAGCCCGGAAGATTATTAAGCTGTCCTGAAGGTCTAAAATAATTTTGCAGTGAATGTAATTACCATCCAGGTAATTATAATCTCAATTCCACTACACCTCATGAAAATAAAAGGACATTCCGGAATATAGATGTGAATATATAGTCTTAAACTAATTATCATTAAACCAATGATGGTTGAAAAATCAGTGATGCATTTGTTATAGAGTATAACGCATCATTTTCACTATGTTTTGGTGGCATAATCATCATAGAAGGTGAGTAAAGGGTTTCCAATAAATTTATACAGTATTGAAGAATTACGTCTTCTGTGGACATTCTATAAGTGCATTTTATATTACAATGAAAAAATTAAAAAAATTTTTTATTGATTTCAGAGAGGAAGGGAGAGGGAGAGATAGAAGCATTAATGATGAGAGAGAATCATTGATCGGCTGCCTCCTGCATGCCCCACACTAGGGATTGAGCCCGTAACTCAGGCATGTGCCCTTGACTGGAATTGAACCCAGGACCCTTCAGTCTGCAGGCCAATGCTCTATCCTCTAAGCCAAACCAGCTAGGGCAAAACTTTTTTCTTTTTTTAAAAAAAAGAGAAAAAATGCATATTCTGTTGCTTTGGGGTGAAATGCTCTGAAGATATCTGTTAAATCCATCTGATCTAGTGTGTCATTTAAGGCTGCTGTTTCCCAGTTAATTTTTGGTCCTGGGAAGAAGTGAGTGTAATATTCATCTACTCAGCTGCCATCTTCCCACATCAATTATTTTTAAAACAGGAATTAGATATACCATGATTTTTCTGTCTAGTAATTAATTTAATTTAACGCCACTTACACAGCACACACAGTGTGCTGGACACTGCCCTGAGCACATACAAATATTAACTGATAAGATCCCATTTATAACTCTTTGAAGTGGGTCCTTTATTATTACGTTGTTTTATGGACCAGGAAATGGAGGCCAGTGTCTTTGGGGAGCTGCATTTGTGTGGGGGAGAGGCGGTGTATAATACTGCTGTTTTGTTTGATTAAAAAAACACACACAACAAAAACAAACCAGCGCAGAAAAGCCAGAGTCATCAAAGGCTGGGTTTAATTAATGACGTACTGGTTTTATGCCTGAACACTTATAGCGATTAAAAACACTTTTATTATTAAAATCCCTGCAGGAAATATAACCCTGTTGTTGTGATACTTAGACTCACTGGCTTCTAATTTCCCCTCTCTTTGAAACAGTTATGTGCATAATGTGATGTTTAATAATCCGCGGTTTCTTTGGAATGCCAATATCATGGTCAAGCATCACAGACTGTCCCTCCTAAGGCTTTCGGCCTCCTTGCCTTTGCACACACGGTGTCTGTTGTCCAGGTTATTTGGTCTCACTCCTTTCACAGCCAGAGCTCCAAGGAAGGATGGCCAACAGTGGGTGAGCCTTCTCCTGATTCACCAGGCTTCTGCTTAGATTAGGGGTGGGGAACGTCCGGCCTGCGGGCTGTCTAAGGCCCACGAAATCATTTGGCATTAGGCGGATGAGTTAATTAAATGTTTGATCAAATATATCAGGCTAATTTTTAAGTTGATAATTTTTTTTTAAAAAAAATATGTTTTTAATTGATTTTAAAGAGAGATGGGAAAGGAGAGGGAGATCAATTGGCTGGCTCCTACATGCCCCCTACTAGGGATTGAGCCCACTACCTGGGCATTTGCCGTGACCAGGAATTGAATTGGCAACCTTTTGGTGCGTGGGAAGACGCTCAACCAACTGAGCCACACCAGCCAGGGCTTACGTTGATAATCTTGTAATGATGTTATAAATGGCCCGTGGCAGAAAAAGGTCCCCCACCCCTGGTTTAGATGATGCAGTCCTTTAAACCTGGGTTCTTGTGACATGTGGCTTTGCCCAGAATGGTAGTGGAGAGGAGCTGAGAGGTGAGTGGGTTCAAGCTGTGCTTTGGTATGCTGTGCTAGGAGGTAAAATGGTTGGAAATTGGCGATTGGTCAGGGAAGGAGGAAGAGGAATCTGCTGTAGAATTGCCTCTCATCTCCTCAGGTTCAGGGACATCTGTATTTCTAAAGCCGACCGCAGCGCTTGGCACCTAGTAAACAACTGAAAAATATTTATCAGATATGTGAATAAATGAATGGCAGTGAAGAACATGGGATCCAATGAAGTTCCGTGGTTTGCTCAAGGGTCACAGAACTATTTATTTGATGCAGAATTAACCTTGGAATCTAGCTTACCTGAGTGTGGTAGAAACTTTGGCTTTATCTTCTTTTTGTGATCTCGCTCATCTTCCTCCAGATTTTTAGCCCTTTGAAGGTAGGGACTATGCAAAAATCAATGTGACCAAAGCTGTGTGGCTGGGGAAGACGAAATCAAAGATGGATGTGCATTTTTGCACATCCAAGTAAAGTTGACATTTACTTTTTCATTATCCTTGTATCTGCCCTTTTTTCCTTCTCCATTCCATTGTAGCAATGGCCTTACATATCTCTGGCCTGGACCAAGGTGATAGCCTCCTACTCTTTCACCTTTTGTCTTGTTGTTTATGTGCTTTTGGCCACCTGAAGTGGAATCATCTGGGCACCGCCACTTATGAGCAGTGGATGTTGCCCAAGGCATTTATTTTTTCGAGCCCGAGTGCACTAATTTGTCAAAAGTAGATAGTAACAAAAAATGCCCTACTAATGCTGTGAAAATTTGTCAAAATATATGTGAGAAGCAGGCCAGACCACAAAGGCTGGGCCAGGCTAGTGGGTTGGAGAGACCGGCCAGCCAGACTTGGCTAAGGCAACTTCTTTCTGGGTTTACTGTTGCCTCAGCTAGCACGCAACACCAGGAATAGAAAGCGTATAGTGGTGCAGGTAGTGGTACCTCCCCAGTGCACGGTCAAAGTTCAGTGATTTGGAAAACTTCTCGAATTTTCCATGAAGTGGTTGAGGACAAGGCCTGCTTCTGGGGAAACCTGCTGTGCAGGGGTCCTCAAACTTTTTAATCAGGGGGCCAGTTCACTGTCCCTCAGACCATTGGAGGGCCGGACTATAGTTTAAAAAAAACAACTATGAACAAATTCCTATGCGCACTGCGGGCCCTGGACGAGTTGGCTGCTAAGCAGGACAGGCAGCGGCACCCGGCGGGCAGGATAAATGTCCTCAGTGGGCCGCATGTGGCCCGCGGGCTGTAGTTTGAGGATGCCTGAGTCTAAAGGGTTCTCTTACTATTAATGCTATTGTGACTTCTAGTGTCAGCATCTGCACTATGCTAGATATTTTTGCATCCTCCATAATATTTGATCAATGTGACAAAGATGAACAGTAGATACAATTATCCCCATTTCATATATGTGGTACCAATAGAAAGGTAAAATAACTTGCCTAAGACCACAAAATCAGGATTATTTTATTCCCAAGCACATTAATTTCAAGTTATAGTCATTATCAGACTCTATCCTCCTTAAGGCAGGATTTATGTCATGTAACTATTTATCCCCAGAGTACCTTGCACCTAAGAGATACTTAGTACATTTTTTTTTTTTTTGATGAATGGATGAGAAGACAACAATCTGTTTTATAGGTTATGGTTTGAAACTGAGGGAATCTGTAAAATTCTTAGGAAGTAGTTAAAACTGAAAAGATTAAGGTGGGCCTAAATGAAACTCCAAGAACTGGACCGTACATCTCAGCTCTGTGACCGTCATCACAGCAGCTCCTATCTCAGTGGTCTGCAAGGTGCCCACTGTAGTGCTCTCCTCAGTGTGCTGGCACCAGTACTTGTCTCGCTCCTCTTGGTTCTTCTGAGTCAGTTCATCATACAGGGACCAGGTGTCTGCCATGATCTTGCTGAGGTCCTGAGATTTGGGGGCACCCAACTCCATGGTCAACCCAGAGTTGGCAGTCTGGTTGCATAGACCTTTTACTTCCTCCTCGTGGCTCTTCAGGAAGAGCAGCTCCTCCTTGAGAGCCTCGCTCTCTGTCTCCAGCTGCAGCCCATGACATTGGTGTCATCAGAGACCTTTTGGAGCCCATTGATGTCAGATGATTACTGAGTTCCTGTGTGTGGCGAGAAGACCCAGGGAGGGGTCAGAGATAGCTACTATCAAATTAAGCCTGCATTCCTCTCTAAATTGTGCTATTTATTTATCATGTCACTTTCAGCTAAGGTCTTTATCTGGAGCAGCTACTCAGTTCAAAGGTCAATTGCTTATAAAGCTATTGGCTGACTGAAGGAAGCACAAATAATGTGGAGAGGAAACTAAAATGAGAGAAAATGAGATGGCCTTTGCCAATAGCGGTTCCCCCGCCGCCCCAACTCTTTCTGGCCGCGTTTGATTTAGTCTGCTTTGTGTACCAGACACTGCATTAAGCACTTCAACAGGATGACCATTCTGGTTTAATCCTCATGAGGTGGACAGTATTACTGTTCCCATTTGGGGGTTGATTGGCAGAATCAGATATAGATTAATTATCTCAATGCATCAGCGCTTGATAAATCTGAAGACAGCAAGTGACTATTTTCACTACAGCTTGGGAAAGGCCTGGCCAACCCCCAGCACTCTGTCCATGACTCTACTTCATTTTTCTTCTGAGCATATTATTTATTGATCTTTCTATTTGCTTATTGTTGGCCTCTTGCAGTTAGAACATGAGCTCCATTGGAGTGGGACTCTGTTTTGTTAAAATGATGCCTGGAACACAGTAAGTAGTCCATAAATATTTATTATTTATTGAAAGAGGAACAATGAGCTTTCAATGGTGTGGATGCAATGAAGTTTGTCTCATTTAAGAACTTCTTTGCTAAAGAGTGATAGGTACTATGACAGGTAAGGGGCAAGTGGCAAGATCTCAGGGAGCAAGTATAGATCCCAACTGGAAGCCCATGGGCTATGGAGCCAGTGATGAGAAAATGCAAAGAGAAAAAATAAAAAAGGAAAAGATGGGAAGGGATTCATTCACTTATCAATATTTATTAGGTATAGCTGTCCCAGATATGCCTAATACATGGGGACACAATGGGGATAAAATGTGATAGGAAGTAGAGGAAAGAGCAAAGGGGGTTTAGAAACTTGTCAACCAAAGATTTTTCACCACCGATTTAATGCCACCAGGAATTCCCAAATTTGGGGTGCCATGAAGTGGGGCGACTTTAGTGAAAACAGCTCAATGTGATACAGCTCAGCTGTGAGACAGTTCAGTTGCAGCGGCACGGGTGGAGAGGTTCAGGCATGACAGCCCCAGTGTTACAGCTCCAGATGGAAAAACGCAGTCTTTGATGAAAACGGAAAGTGCACTTCACAGAGATAGAGTGGGGGCTGATTTACATGAGAGGAGTTCCCGCCCCTGGTCTCTGATTGGTCCACTTCTATAGAAATGAGTTCTCTAAGTCCTCAATTTGATTGGTTTAAATAGCACCATCCTGATTGGTTGGAATGGAGATGCTCTAATTGGCTGGTGAAGATGAAAATGAGGAGATAGCTAGGACTGGACAGGAAAAGTCTCAGTCCTATTGGTCAGATTTCAATTCTAGGAGCTCTCTTGTAAGGGCTGGCTCAGACAGCAGCACAGTGCACGGATGACAGCTTCTCCTTGAAATGAGTGGGCCTGAGAGGCCTCTGCAAAAAAATGGCTGCTAGACTCTGGTTATGAATTTGGGCCCAATTAACTGCAAGGAATTCTTCTTGGCAAGTATTTTCTTTCTTGGGATCAACTAACTGAAGAAGGTTAGAGGCGGAAAAAAGAGGCTTGTGAGAAGGCTCTCTGTAAGATGTTTGCAGGAGCCCGGCCTCTCTGAGGCATCTGTGTGCGTGATCTGTGGTATGAGAGGGAAAAAGAGTATAAGAAGTTTCACACTAGAGAGACCTGGAGAGAATTTGATGGTGTTGCCAAGTTTTCAGGGTCAAAGAGGGCAAAACTAACGTTTTTTTACAAATGCAGGTCATCAATTGTCATCCAGAACTGGAGAGCAGCTTTGATTTTAAAAAACAAAAGAAAACAAACAGAACACACTACCAATGATGTAAAAATTAGCTCCCCCGAGGCCGAATTTCTGGAAGTTGGCAAGGTTTTGAAAACCTGAGAGGAAAAAATAAACACAGCAAATTATCTTGGGCTTGGGGGATGTGGATGGTGGAGTTGGGTGCTGTGGATCGAGACAGTGGCTGAATCAGAATTCTGTGTTTAGTGAATCACTGTTTCCCTGTCAAAGATGAACTTGTCAGACAGATCTTCAAAGGGATCGATGATCCAAACGTCCCAGGAACAGTGTACCCACTCTTCCTCCTTTTCCGTGGGCAGGGTGTGGCTGGGGCTGGAGGCTGGAATCAGGAGACATTCTTGAGCCCCACACCCAATGCTCCTTACTTTTCTTCAAGGGTCGGAACTCGGGGCCTCACATCCCAGGCTGGCATTTCTGACCTTTCCTGAAACTCTGCTGTTCTAACAAATACCATCACTATTACGTAAGTGCTATACGTCAAACCAGGAACATGCAGCCCAGGGAAGAAGTACATTTCATGTTTTGATTTCTTCTTTTCTTTCAGCCAAACCTTGTTTTTCCTTTCCCTGCAAGGGCAGAAATACAGTCCACTTGGTGTGGAGAGGGGAGGGGACCCTTCTGCTTGACCGCACTTCAGCCTGTGCTTGTTCTGGGTCCTGAGCTGCTTACAGAGGAGCCACCGTGGGAAAGCACAGTATAGGCAGGCTGGGGCTTGTGAAAAGAGGTGCCCCAACCACCGTGCCGGCTCCCACAGATTTCCAGCCAGGGCCAGGTCTCCTCAGTGCTGAGTGGCCTGGTTTCAGATTGGATCATTCCTCGCTGGATCACACACTGCACGTAGCCCTAAGTTACAGTCAAGTCTGAATTAAGAAAAGACATTGGCCTGGTAGAAGTTACGTGTATTATTGAATAGATTATGAATTGATACCATTTGTGGGATATCATCCTTTTCCCCAGCTACCCAGGTTGGAAACATTAGTCATTTAAAATGGTCTTTCTTTCTTTCAGGCCCTAGATAGAAGCAGTCAGCAAGTCCAATATTAAAAACAAATCCTTCGCCTCCCTTCAGAGGCATGGATCCCAGCGTCCTTCCCCGTAGAGCATCCTGAGCCCTAAACTCTCAGAGTTTGCTTCTTGGAGAGTTCGAACGACAATGGTTATAGCTAGCCATGCTTCCTTTTGGAACAGGGGTTGGTAAACTTTTCTGTAAAGGGCCGGGGAGTACCTACTTTGGGCCATGCAGTCCAATCTGCCTTTCTACTGTGAAAGCAGACAGAGATAATACTGTATGTGGGTGAATGAGCATGGCCGGGTTCCAATAAAACTTTATGTACAACAGTAGGAGCTGGGCCGGATGTGGCCTGTGGGTTTCGTTTGCCAGAGAATTACTGATTCTTACTGAGAATTGCCGATGATTAGTTTCAGAGAATTGGAGACTTCTGGAGAATTCCTATTAATCTCTTCATTCCTATTAATCTCTTCATCCCAGTGTTGCCTAAGTTACAGAGCAGCTTTTATTGTGCATGGAGAGTGCTGCATGCTGGATAAAGGCGGCCAACAGACTCCTAACCGAGCTCACAGCCCACAAATGCAGTGTTGACATAAGACAGATTTATGATCGAATGGCAGAAGGTCCTTTTAGAAGTTGACTTCTGCTCTGGGCAGACTTATGTTCATTGAGACTGGTTCCTTAGCAACTTGGGCCTCTTCTTCCTAGGATGCATGGAGCTGGAGCAAGGGGGCTCCCAAAGGAAGACTGAAGGAAGGAAGCGCGTGGCCTCTGCCAGGCCCTTTGCATATGTTATTCCGCTTCATTCTCACCAACCGTGGGTATTAGCGTCCCCATTTACATAGGAAGAACTCGTCTCAGAGGAGGTAAGGAACATGGTTTGCAAAGCTCTTTGCGGCAGAATTGATTTCAAACCCAGGTATGTTGGACTCGAAAGTCCATGCTTTTTCCACTACCCCAGGCTGACCCGCCAGCCTGGCCTTGGATCGGAGAGAGTTCCTCTTTAAGTCCTGGCTGTTTCTGCCAGAGAGGGCCTGGCACAAGGAGTGGATCGTGGCTCTGTTCCTCAGTTTCACTGGAGGCTGGCTTTTCACATTCTTGCCATTAGCCGGCTCTGGGCTGTGGCATTGGATGAGCTGAGGCGTCTGGATCCCCCGGGCTGGCCCAGGTGCAGTCCGCTTTCCCTCTCTGCACCAGACCCTGTCCCCTTCCTGTGTTGGCCAGCTGTCACCCTTCCCACCAGCCTTTTTTCTTTTTTCTTGATTTCAGAGAGGAAGGGAGAGGAAGAGAGAGACAGAAACATCAATGATGAGAGAGAATCACTGATTGGCTGCCTCCTGCCCGCCCCCCACTGGGGATTGAGCCTGCAACCTGGCCATGTGCCCCTGACCGGAATTGAACCTGGGACTCTTCAGTCCACAGACCGATACTCTATTCACTGAGCCAAACTGTCTAGGGTCCCCCTGGCCTTTTCTTCACAGCCTGTTGTCAGGAGTCTCAGCAACTCCTTGGGAAGGTGAGAGAGGAAATTGGGAGGCTGGGGCTGGAGGGAGTCCTGCCATTCCCGCGCTCTCTTACCCTGGGGCTGATGAGAATAACATAGCTCAGGCACCGGGAGACCTGGCGGTAGCCCAGGCCCAGCTGCGCATCAGCAGCGTGGCCCTGGGTGAATCCCGTGAAATCTTGGAATTGCTCTTCCCACCCACGGACGAAGGATAAATATTCTAGCTTGCCTACCTACTGCCCAGTGCAGTTGCCAGAATCGACTCCAGTGACGTGTGACAGCCAGCAGCTGAGAAGAAGCAGACTGCGTCTCACGGTTCTCACGTGTCAGGATACATCAGAACCACCTGGAGGGCCGGGTCAAGCAAGATTCCTGGGCCTGCCCTCAGAGCTTCTAATTCTGTCGGTCTGGGGTGGGGCCTGGGAGTTTGCATTTTGAACAAGTTCCTTATTTGCCCTTCAAGGCCCTTGTCAAGTTCCTTTTCTAGAAAGCTTCCCAGACTTCTCCCCTGGGTGTCCCACCGTTTGTGCTGCTGAGGACTGTAGCGGAGGCTGCCCAGGGTGCTCCCCTGGCAGATGCCGGAGCCACATGGCAGATGCCGGAGCCACATCCGAGCGCAGGGCAGATGCCGGAGCCACACCCCAGCGCAGGGCAGATGCCGGAGCCACATCCCAGCGCAGGGCAGATGCTGGCCAGGGAGGAGCATCGGCGCTCACACAGGTGTGGACAGGGAGGTGGCGGCTTGCACAACAGGCATTGTCATCCCTGATTTACAGTGTCGTCTCTTGTGCGTGCTGGGCTAGTCTTTGAAATTAAAGGATGCCTTTCTTGATGATGACAGCTGCAATGCCTTTTACTGCTGTGTCTTCTGTTACACTCGGCCTTGTGCAGATCGCCTGAGAGCAGCGTTGCGCCGTGTTCCTTCTGCGTTATTAGGGCAAGCACGGTGGGGCCAGGTGACGGCAGAGGCTGCACATGGCAATGTGCAGGTGTCGGAAGACGAATATGTCCTGAAGTTTTTGCTCTGGTCACAGTTGCATGAATACAGATCTGATGCACTTTCAAATGTCATCTGCATTATGAACACTTTCCTCATCATTTTCTTAAGTCTAGACAACCAACAAGCCAGTCAGTCAGTCAGTCAGTCAGTCAGTCAGTCAGTCAGTCAGTCAGGGTTTGCAGCGTTTGCCAATGTTTTGTGCTGAAATACTCCCTCTCCACTCCGTGGAAGTGATAGCACCGGGGCCAGGCTTAGGAGGAGACAGGGTGGCGCGGCGCTGCCTAGTAGTTCCACCATGCAGACAGAAGAGAAGAAAACTGGGCATAATTTCTGTTCTTAATTCTAAATCTTCCCAGAGTTAAAAGAATCTTATTAAAGAAATAATAATGCCATCCCAAGCAATTTTGGAAGAGTTTAGAGATTTTAGCCCAGGTTTTAGTTTGGATTGTTGCCTGCCCTCTTTGGAGTCCACACAAGAAACTTCCTCATGTTATGAGTGGTCGGTCTTGTACACGGAACTGTACAAACCGGTATGGCCTCACAGCTACTTAGCACTGGCATCTTCCCTGTTTGTTGGGACCTTCACTGTACAGGGTTTAAGGTTCAGGATATTTTGGGGTGTCACCCCTGCTTACATTCATTTTATTCCCCTTACCCCCATCCTAGGCTAGTCATGGAAGTCTGTAACCAACTCAGGCTGCTACATGACCTGACTTGATTTTGCTGTCCTTTATCTAGGATTTATTAATTCCTTTTCCATCTTGCTCCAATGACCTTTGACACTGATGGAGTTCTGTTTTCTTTCCATATTCTTCATGACCAGTAGGACCACACAGCTCACCCAGTTATTGAAATGATATCCGATGACATCCTGCAGAGCTCACAGATGCTACAGCAAAACACCTGACAATTACACAAAGGGTCCTATTGTTTTAAAAGATGTTTTCAAACATAACAGTGGTGGAATCTTCATGGTTTTGAAGAAAGACCAAATATTTTGGGAGCACCTGCTGTGAGCCAAGTACTTTATGTACATTATTTCCTTTTGTCTCCAACACCCCTTCAAAGTCTTTATTTTTATCCCCACATTCAAACGAGGAAGCTGAGGTTCATGGCAAAGGCCACCTGGCAGTAAATGATGGGGCGAGAACTAGCTTTTAGGATTGTTTGCAAAATTCGCGATGCTTCTTCTGTGCTAGTTCCCAGGGCTTTGAAAGTTGTATTTCCAGGCTCCCTGAACAATGGGCCAGTCTCTCACTTCTTTATTCCGACAACAAAAGCTTTCTAGTATAAGCCTAGTCTTTCCAGACAATTGCCAGGCTCAAGAACAATTTTTGTCCCTCATAGTTCTTAAGCCACCAAAACAACTGGTTAAGGTTTCCAAAGATTTTCATGACATCAGTGAATCCAGGGCAAGTCCTAAGACACCAGTTATAGCCACAGCCTTGGGTCAATGTCCCGAGGTCCTGAGGGGATTGTGAAGGTCAAGCCATGACCTTGCTGAAGTCCTCACACTCCTAGAGAGACACCTGATGTGGACACAGTGTCTCTGGAGCCACAACAAAAAGGTCTTGGGACCTGGGACAAGTGTCCTTGATTCCTGTCTCACTTTTCCATCTGACCAGCTGAGTAATTCAGGGCCAAACTGTAAACTAAGGGACCCCTCCCCCCATTACTTATTTTATTTCATTAAAAATGCTGTTTTAGATTTATTTAGATACAGGCTTTTATCATTCTTGTACATACATAAAGGAAAATATGAATGAATAAATGGATTAAAGTATAATGAAAACTTCCTTACTTTTCTGAATTGCTTTTTGGCTTAGGCATTAAAAACCACATTTCCCCACATAATTGCTAGGTAAGGTTGTGGTAGCATGTTGATGGTATGGGGCAAGGGAGGTACCCAGGAATGCCCAAATCTGCTTCACTAATCACATTCCCAACAAGCCTTCTAAGATTTTTTTTTCTCTCCTATTTTTTCAATTACAATTTACATTCAACATTATTTTGCATTAGTTTCAGGTGAACAGCATAGTGGTCCAGCCGTGGGCAAACTACGGCCCGCGGGCCGGATCCGGCCCGTTCGGCTGTTCTATCCGGCCGCGGAGCCGAAAGAGCGGAGGGTTCTCTTGCTCTCCCCTCTGCTCCTTTACTTTGAATTTATATTAGTTCACACAAACACTCCATCCATGCTTTTGTTCCAGCCCTCCGGTCCAGTTTAAGAACCCATTGTGGCCCTCGAGTCAAAAAGTTTGCCCACCCCTGGATCACATACTTGACAAAGTGGTCCCCCGATATTTCCAGGACCCACCCAGCACCACAGAGTCATTACCATACCATTGACTACATTTCCCTACGCTGCATCCCACTTCCCATTACCGTGCTGTGACTACCAGTCTGTACTTCCCCATCTCCTCACCTTTTCACGCAGTCCCTGGCAACCATCCGTCTGCTCTCTGTATCTGTGAGTCTGTATCTGTGCTGTTTGTTCATTTATTTTGTTCCTTAGAGTCCACATACAAGTGAAGTCACATGGTATTTGTCTTTCTCTGATTGACTTCACTCAGCATAATGTTCTCCAGATCCATCCATGCTGTTGCCTATGTAAGATTTCAGTTTTTACATTTTTTATGGCTGAGTAATATTCCGTTGTACATATGTACCACAGCTTTTTTTTTTTTTTTTAAATCCATTCATCTATTGATGGACACTTAGGTTGCTTCTGTATCTTGGCTATTGTAAATAATGCTATAATGAACATAGAGGTGCATATATTTCTTTCAAATTAGTGTTTTGGGTTTCTTCACATATATACTAGTATACAGAAGTGGAATTGCTGGGTCATTAGGCAGTTCCATTTTTAATTTTTTGAGGAACCTCCATATGGTTTTCCTGTCAACATTGCACAAAGGTTTCCTTTTCTCCACACTTGTGAGATTTTGGAGGCGAGGGACAATAGTTGAATAGGAATACAAGTGCCACTTGGCTGTCAACAATGACAGCTCTCATCACCTTAAAAACTCTGATTGGAGGTCCTTACAGCTCATACCATAGGAGACCTAAATGAAGACTTAAGCTTTAAATGTCAATTTGGGAACACCCTGGTCAGGTGAAAATTAATGTGGGGCATCTAAAGGGTAGAACTGTCCATTTTGCACCAGGAGATTCTTCCTGAAATTCTGGCTTTCTGGTTTCTTCATCAAAGGTTAGCTCAGAGCACCACTGATAGCCATGGGCTGTGGGGCCAGATCCATTCTCTGCACTGGCAAGGGGGAGGGGGACCACAGCTTGAGTCTCCATTACGAGGCTGGGTCAGGCAGCCAAAGGCGATGCCTGAAAGGGACTCCTGGATTCAGTGGCGCTCCATTGTTCTCTGGAAGAGGAAGGCGCTCAGCATTAATAGTGGCATTCATCCTGCAGACAAAAGAACATTTGGTGAGATGATTCAGCTCCCCCTCCCGGCCACGCCTTCCCTTATCACTTCACAGGATGCTGAATAGACAGAGGTATTTAAACCTGCTGGCTGGGGCCCAGTTTCTCACCCCACCCTAGATAGACAGCGCTCTCCTTCCTTTTCGGCATGGGGATCAGGCAGGGAGGTGGGGTGGTTCTTCCCCTAAATCAGTGGTTCTCAACCTTTCTAATGCCGCGACCCTTTAATACAGTTCCTCATGTTGTGGTGACCCCCAACCATAAAATTATGTTCGTTGCTACTTCATAACTGTAATTTTGCTACTGTTAATGAATCGTAATGTAAATATCTGTGTTTTCCGATGGTCTTAGGCTCTACAGCAGGTCGCAACCCACAGGTTGAGAACCGCTAGCAGGGTCGCCTAAGACCATCGGAAAACACAGATGTTTACATTACGATTCATTAACAGTAGCAAAATTACAGTTATGAAGTAGCAACGAACATAATTTTATGGTTGGGGGTCACCACAACATGAGGAACTGTATTAAAGGGTCGCGGCATTAGAAAGGTTGAGAACCACTGCCCTAAATCAACAACAAAAAAATCAAAGTTCATATGCCTAAGTGGCCTTGGGGAACCTTGGATAACATTTCTTGCTAAGTTCCCAGGAATAGTGAAGAAACTCCTAAGAAAAGCTTAGGGTGATCATAGCCATTCTGTACTTATCCAAACAAGTGAAATGGATTGGGACTCCCTGTGAGGCCAAAAAGATATGAATATGACTGTGCCTCAAAGTGGTTACACCATGGGTTTGAAGCCACAGAGAGCTGGGTTTAACTCCTGGCCCTGCTACTTATTTTATAAGATGGGCTCTTAGCTCCCCTAAACCTCAGTCCCCATCTCTGGAATGGATGGTAACAGTGGCTACCTGCCGGGAGGGTGAAGTGAGAGATGTGAGCATTGAAGTTCTCTGCCTGGCACTTCTTAAGCAGTGAATGAAAGATACCTGTCGTCATTGCCTAGAGAGGGAAAGGGTAGGGGCCAACGACTCAGTGCAAACTGGGCATTTGGCATAGAAACTCCTCTTACAACCCATTGTCTTCTCCCACACACACAGCACATTTTACTGGTACTCTGGTCTAGAAAATCTTGACACAGTGCAGTGTCTTGAAATGACACGATGAAGAAGCCACTAATGGTGGTGAGGTGTGGTATGTGTGTGAATATGTGGTACCAAGTCAGGGAATGAGAATGAGTTTGCCAATTCTTTGGTAATTAGATTATTGTGACAGTCCCACTAGCAGGTGAAAGCTATCATTGTGACGTCCAAGCTTTTTTCCACTTTCTGGAAAAGATGTAAGTCTTTAATTTTTAAAGCTCCCTCAGCATATTTCCAGATCTAATGAAACCCAAAAGCTATAGAAATAATTCTGTCTGTAGAAATACCAGCAGAACTGAATACTGATATCTGTGTAAGAACCTATTTGTAAGGTGAATATTCTGGGACTTTCTATTCAATAGTTGTTAGGATGCTGGTATTAAAGTTGTGGGTAGCCACAAGCATCTTCAAGGGTAAGCATCTTCAAGTGAGAATGCTTTCCTGGGGAAACCTAGCTTGCTTCCAGAGAATAAGACATCCAGATGGGAGAATCTGAAAGTCCACATGTAGCCATTCATGGCTGCTGAATTCCAATTTATTTCAGAGGTAGCTCAGTTGGGGAGAGACTTAGGGACCTTATTTGAAAATACCCACTTCTATTATTCAGCCCAAGAGCCATACAAAAGGCTTTGGAAAGATCTAAGAAAAAGCAAGACTCGGAGAAGAGTTGGACTTCTTTTATGAGAAAATTCCAATAAAATAAGCCACAGGGATAACATACAGCACAGGGAAAAGAGTCAATAATATTATAATAACTACTGGTATGTACAGTGACAGATGGTTTTTAGACTTATTGTAGTGATCACTATGTAAGGTGTCTGGTAAGGTTTTGATGTATATAATGTTGAGTCACTATGTTCTACACTAAAATGAATATAATACTATATGTCAACTATAATTAAAAATAACATTTAATTACCTCCACCTCCTTCCCCCCAAAAAAGAGAAAATTACAGAATGTCTGGTCTAGGACAAATTTTCAGAGAGGAGCTGGTATCCTGGCTCCAAAACACCCATTTATACAGATGGGAAAGCTAAGATCCACACAGCTGGAATGCTTAAGATCTTTGGAGACCAGAGCCTAGAGTTCCTGATTACTGGTCTAATGTTATTCCCATCAGAAATCATCGTCACCTATTTGAGGGTTGCCTGCAGGGTACAATGGTATAGAGGGTATGAGACACCTCACCTTATCACATGGAGCTTACCATGTAGTTAGACAAACAAGGCATGTACACATGGAGTAATAACAGTTACAGGGCACGTATGATAGGTACCATCCATGTGATAGGCTTTGAGGCAGAAGGAGCGATTTCATTCTTGATGGGCCAGGGGAGTTTTCAGAGATGGTCGGATTCCAGGAGGGCTATGGAGGATGTGTGTGATTTGGATGGGAGGAGAGAAAGGTCATTCTAAGTAGGAAAAAGACGTGTTCAGAAGAGCAACGTTAGGACAGTAAAAGGAATATTTGTGACTCAGCAACCATTTGGCAGAAGTGGTAAGTTCACTGGGATCACAAAATGTTAGCATGGGGAAATATTTCAGAGATCATCAGGCTCAATCCCCTCATTTTACTGTTGAGAATATTAGGTCCAGAAAATGTAAGTGGCCTACCCAAGGTTACATGGCTATAAAGAACAAACTTGGGATCAGAACCCAGGTTTATGACTTCTTATCCAGTACATTTTTTACTGTACCCTGTGGGATCCTAGGAAAGTGATAACAGAGAGCAAGAAAGACCACAGAGGACCTTGCACAAGACACATGATGTTTGTACATCAGTCACTGGAAACCTTTGACCATTTTTGAACATGAAAGTAACACATGGTCAGAGTGGTACCACATAAAAATTGAGCTGGTGCTGGTCTGTAAGAGATTGAAAGGAGAAGCAGAGAGACCAGTTAAAAAGGCCCAGACCTAGGCCAGCAATGATATAATATGAAGTGAGGTTACTGGAAAGAAATTGAAAGGAAAAGATGAATCCGAGAGAGACCTAACTCACAGGCTATGGGAGAGTCAGAAAATGGGAGAGGATGGAATCAAAGACTGCTCTGGAAATACAGAGTTGACCAGTTGTCCATGGACCAAACCACCTTATACCTTTCCTCCAGCTTTTGTTGTCACTTCCCCTTAGCACTCCACTCATTCATTCTTTCTTTCAACAAACATTTCTGAGCCTGTTGAAGGTGTTCCATATTCACCACAGCCAGTAACCAACTGAACACGGTGCTTCTGTTTTCTTAGGATCTGCCCCCTTGAACTCTTCTTGGTCAGAGTTGTTGAAGAGAGCTGAGGCGAAATAAGGAGAACAGCTTGGTTATTGAAAAGCAAAAAACCTGATTGTCTGAGAGGGTGTTGAAAAGCCAGCAAGATTTCAAATGGGAGGAGGATCAAAGAGTCTTGGGAAGGGAGGAGGCAGGCCCTGTGCAGACAGAAGCTCTTGGGGAGAATAAAAGATCCCAGTGTGATGGCAACAAAGGAAAGCTTGTGCATTCAGGGGCCTTAGGGGTGATGAACAGCCATAGCCCTGGGCACTGGCTGGGTGGCTTTAGGCTTAGGGTGCTGCTCCCCAGGAGAGTGGAAGGTCTTTATGCCAACCATCTGAATGGGGGTAGGTGCCGAGGACTCCTTATGTCCAAGGGAGACCCAGAGACCACAGCTTTAGACGACTGAGGGCTGCCGAAGGGCAGAGTCTGTGCTTTCCTTCCCATTTGTTCCATCTGTCAGTGATTCCTACCTGTCTCCTGTCTTTGGATATCTTTAGTAATTATGGTTTGTCCTTCTCTTGGTCATTTATACCAAGGTTTAGTCTTACCAAGTGGACTTGAACAAATTTGGCTAATAGGTCAAAATACACAGACCAACTAATAGATGGCTTGTAGCCATTTTGAGTATTCTCTCACGCATCTAGGCCAAGCATAATGATTCTAGGCACACGGGAGATGTCAAATGATTTATCTTTGTTTTTGTCTCCTAAAAATACCAAGTAAAAGTAGGTTGCAAAGAGTAGGTTAGGGAAACATGGTAAAAAACTCCAAGTCAAATAGCTTCCCATTCACCTTTCCAAATGTACAACTATTGTAAATGCTCTCTTGCACCCTCCAAGGTCAGGGTAGTTTGGGGTTATAAATTCTCTGAAACTCTTGCTCTGCTACTTCTAGTATGTGGCTTTGGGTAAATCATTGAGTTTCTCTGGACTCTGGGCTTCATCTGTAACCTAGGCATGATTTCTACTTTGTACAGTTTTGCAGGACAATTTAACAAGTCTCTGGAAAAGAGTAGATATGAGTTAGGATTAGTTCTGGGTAAGACCAATTCAGAGTTTAGGATTTTGTATTTAATTAATTCTGTTATTTCATAGCTGTTTCTCAGGTAGGATTCTAGGATCAGGGAAAATTAATCTCAAAGAAATGGGATCATCAGGAAAGAGATGACCTCGTGGTGGGGATTGCCATGCTCAAGTTCACCCTGGAGGTCAGCTCCCTCATGATGCTGTCTTGTGCTTGGACACCATGGACGGATGCCTATTTAGACATTGTTATAGGAAGCCCAAGGGCTGGACAGTGTGTGGTTAGGGAAGTCATGTCCCAGCAGTAAAGAGTCAGTGACTTGTGCAACTTGTGAGCTGGGCCAGAAACACAACCCAGGCATCCTGACACCCTGCCCCATGCCTAACGATAAGGACATCCACTCCTGCTCCTTGTATCCGGGAATAGACATCCCTGGAGCCAAGAGGGTGACATCAGGGCATCCGGTGAGCTCGCTCTGCTGCTGATTGGGACATAGAGAAGTGGTGTCAGAGTTCCGAGAGAAGGGCTTTGCAGCCTGGGCTTCTCAGAGGGCAGTGGTGGGAACAGATCCTTCCCTGGAGACTAGAGGAGGCAGCAAGCTTCGAGAAGTCTCCACAGCCGTGAGCAGAAAGAAGCACTGAAGCATGGAAGGGGAAGGGAGAGAATGATTTATGAGTAAACTCTAAAGGGCAGAACTTGCTGGCTTGACCCCGGCACCAACTGAGGGCCGTGGGAGAGCATTCTGCAAATATTTAAGAGGTACTGGTGCCAGAGAACTCAACGTCTAAACCTAGATGGAAGGAAGGGAGGGAGCACAGAGCTATGTCCGTTAAGAAAAGCTTTCCCAGAGCCATTGGAATGCAGGCCTCCTCTTTCAGGGACCCATGTCCGTCTAAGCATCTCCCATGGCACAGGGTCTAAGGGCTGACAGATTCCAGCACACAGACCACATGGGCCAGATCACTTCTCCTGTAGAGAAATTGGGCAGAAAGCATAAGGAAAGATAGGCAGTGAGAATAAGACGAATGGAATAGCCCTGTCCTTTGTTTTAATGTCCTGTTCTAAATGGTTTTCTGAGGATCTGTGCTATCTGGCTTGACCCCCTCCCTTGATAATTTCCTATTTTATCAAGCCAAAGCCTCTCACAGCCCAGTTCAAACTCAAGTGTCATATATTGTCATTACATCTCCTTGCCCCAACACCTTGAAAAGCCACCATACCCTTCTGCATATTAAAGGTTCTGAGATGTCCTATGGTAAAGAAATATTTTGGACTTTGTTTATCCTAATATTTCCATAATATGTGTGATCATGGAATTCTACTTTAAATAAACATGTTATATGCTGCCTCAAGGCTTTCTCACTTGGTGATTCATATATGTATGACTGGCACCTCCAATTACCTGCCAGGTGTCTCAGTGCAAAGACTACATATCCTGTTGCCTTTGCAACTCCCATAGCTCCTGGCAAACCCAGGTGCTCACCACATTTGTGTTTAATTAAAAGGCAAGAGGAGCTCAGCTGGCTTGGCTCAGTGGTTGAGCATTGACCTGTAAACCAGAAGGTCACGGTTGGATTCCTGGTCAGGGCCTAAGCCCAAGTTGTGAGCTTGATCTCCAGTGGGGGGCGTGCAGGAGGCAGCCGATCAATGATTCTCTCTCATCATTGATGTTTCTGTCTCTCTTCCTCTATGAAATCAATAAAAATATATTTTTTAAAAAAGGCAAGAGGAATACTAGAAACAAAGAGAAATAGCAAATGACAAAACTGGAGAAAATTTGCAATATCAATACAAAGGAATGCTAGCTTAAACATAGACATTTTTGTAAATAAAGAAGAAAAACAATGAATGCTGCAACAGAGATGGGAAAATCATGAACAGCCAATTCACTAAAGAAGAAATGCAAAAAGCTTATATATATATTTGGATAAGTCTTTAACCTCGCAATGATAAAAATATGAAATAAAAAAATGAAGTACTGTTTTATCAATTAAATTGGTAAAATGGAAAAGCTGGGTTAGTGAGGATACAGGGAAACAAGCACTCTTGAACATTGCTGGCTTTCAAGTAAGTCATATATAGTTAGTTTTTTTAAGGGTGTGCTAAAAATAGGAACATTCCTATCATGAACCATTTATCAAAAATGTGTTATTACTGGATGTATATTTCGTAATATGGAGTATCAAAATTCATTCAGCTGCCATTTGACTGGGCATTTAGGTTGTTTCCAAGGTTTTGTCTGATCTTCGATTGTTTCCTTAAGATCAAATTTTAACAATAATATGTTAGTCATATACTGCTATGTAAGAAATCACCCCAAACTAGCTCAATATTATATGACTCAAAAACAACAACCCTGGTTTCTATGGGTCAAAAATTTGGACAGGATACAGCAGGGAAACTTGCGTCCATTCCATGGGAACCCTAGAAGCCTGGGACTGGACTTACCTGATGTCTCCCTTACTCAGTGTCTGGCACTGATGCTTCACCGGGGCTGTCAGCCGAAACCCCTACATGAGCCTCCTCGAGTGGCCTGGATTTCCCCACAACATGGTGGTTAGGATCCAAGGGCAAGGGAAGGGTATTGTATTCAGGTTCTCTGACCGCTGGAACAAAGTACCACAAATTTGTCCTCTTATTGCCCTGGCAGTCAGAGGCCTGAAATAAGTCTTACCAGGCGAACACCAAGGTGTTGGAGTGATGTGTTTTTTTTGGAAGCTTCGGAGTAGAATCTGTCTCCTGAGCTTTTTCAGCTTCTAACACTGCATTCCTTGGCTTGGAGGACCTTCCTTCATCTTCAGAGCCAGCAGAGTCACTGCCTTCTTTATCTGGGTACATCTCGCTCTCATAAGTACAGTTGTGATTGCATTTTGGGCCCAGAAATCCAGGATAATCCTCCCATCTCAGGATCCTTAACTTAATCATCTCTGCAATGCCTCTTTTGCCACCTAAGGTGGAATTAATTTACTGTATAGTGGTTGCCAGAGGCTAAGAGGTTAAGTAAGATGGTACAAACTTCCAGCTATAAGAGAAATAAGTTTTGAAGATCTAATGTATAGCATTGTGATTATAGTTAATACTATGGTATTATATATTTGAAATATGCTAAGAGAATAGATCTTAAGTGTTCTCACACAAAATAATGATAACTGTGTGAGGGGATGGTTGTGTTAATTAAGTTGATTGTGAGGATCATTTCACAACGTATATAGTATACACTCCTTATGTTAGACACTTTAAGTATATGACAACTTTATTCGTCAATTATATATCAATAAAGCTGGAAAGAAAAAGGTACCGTTTACAGGTTCCAGGAATTAGGATCCGCATATCTTGGTGGGCCCATTTTCAGCCTATAGCAATGACCACTGGCTTTTCTCTCTCTCTAACTGGTCTTATGGGAGGCCGTCCAGTCATACAGTGGGAGCTGCAAGCAGAGTTGGAGACCGGCGCGACTATGGTGGGCGACATGAGCTCTGGGTTGCCTGCTCCTGCAGCTCACTCAAGCTCTTTGTCCTGCCCAGGCTCAGACACCCTTTCCATTTTAGGGGGACTGTCCCAGGAGAGCATCAACATTAGGGACACTGCTGGCTTTGAATTTCTTGGGGTGACACTGGTTAACAAAATTATACCGGTTTCAGGGGTACAATTCCACAGCACATCATCCGTACATTGCATTGTGTGTTTACCACCCCAAGTCAGGCTACCATGCATTGACCACTGACTGTGTGCCAAGTGCTGCGTTGTTTCACATGTGCGGTCGTGGACCCGTTAGCACTATGCTATGAGGTTGGCCTTATGATTAGCCTTATCATAATCTCTCTGGATGCGTGCGCGATCTGCCCCAAATCTCACCAGCGAAGTAGAAGATTGGAACTGGGGCCTCTCTGACTCCAAAGCCTGTGCCTCTGTCCTTGTCAACACTGCCTTCCCCTTTGAATCCCGCCTCTATCTCCTCTTCCATCAAAGCAGTGACATCTCGGCTGTCCCAGAGGCCCTTGAAATCCCAATGAAACCAACAGAAAGTGCTAACGGAGAAGAATTTGACTGTAGACCACTCTCCGAGGCGTGAGTGGTATTGGGATGTTTTCCTTCAGCCCCACATTGTGTTAGGAGGAAGCACAGCTTGCTGAGCGCTGGTTGCTAAGCTTGCCAAGGGCACGCAGCCCTGTGACTTGGGTCCGCGTGGAGGAAGCAGCCGTGGCAGTGGAGAGGAACGGAGCCACTCCCGCCAGATGCGCCTTCCCTCTTCCCCTGACAGTAAATGCAGCTTCAGGACACTCTGCTCTGCGGGGTGGGCCAGGGGCGTCGAGGGAGGAGGGGTGGTGAAGGATTTATTTTCCAGCTGACAAAAGGCCGAGGGAAGCCTTGTGGGAGCTTTGTTGGGGTCTCAGGCCATTGATGTGGAGCCACGCAAGCAGAAACTCCAGACCACCCTGCTCTGGCAACGTGCTCGGTGCTGTCTTCCTCTCCGCTCCTCCATCCCTGGCACGCGGCTGTGCCAGCGGCCCGGCTCAGCATCTCTGGCTGGCTTCCTCGCTCTGGCAGCAGACTTTCTAGCTCCATCGCTGAGGGATTTGTCCTCGTTTCAGGGTTGGCAGCTCCGCACCTTCAAATTACACAGTCAGTTTCTTGAGAAGAATGAGATAATGGATCTGAAAATTCTGCCATAGAATAAAAGGCAAAGAATGAAGAAAAAAAAAACAAAAACTGCAAAGCATTGTTCCTGCTCATGCCCCAGGCCCAGTGGGCATTCGATAGAAGAAAAGAGCTGGATTGGCCAGAAAAAGTAGAGGTGTTTGGGGGAAGGTGGCAGGGAGGGAAACTCCCGGTGGAGAAGTGTCCCTTCCCCTGGGGACAGATGAACTAGGGGCCATGGGGACGCTGACCCCAGACCTCTGAGATCTAACAGCAGCACCAAGTGGAGGGCCGTGCGCCTACCCCTCATGGACACTCAGCGATAGGAGGACGGTGAAGGTGAAAGGTCACCTAGAGCAATCCTCTCCTGATCTCCATCTGGTGCTTGGTTCTCTCTGGCAGCTCACGTTGTCATCTGCCCTCTGGTTGAACACATCCAATTATGGTAACTCCCTCTGCTCTGAGACAGAGCTTTTCCTTCTTGGGCACATCTGTCACAATGTTCCTTCTTGGACTGCTTTACCATTGAGACTGTCCCTGGTCCACTCTAAAACAAGAGGTAACCAATTGTGAATAGGAATCGGCAGCAAACACTCCAAATCCTTTCTTCCCTATTTCCCAAGTACTCGTTCCTTTGTCTCCAAAGGAGGCCGAGGAGAGTGGGAAGCGACCGAGGAGGAGATGCCCAGAAGCCCACACTCAGCTGGACGTGCCCCGAATCCCCTGCGCTGATGAATGAGACACATTCACCCCAGCTGCCCTTTTAGTAAATGGCACCCCCAGCAAGAGGCTGAATTTCCCCAGGTGAGGGGTGGCAAGGCCTTGCTGTTGCTCTAGGACAGTGGTCGGCAAACCGCGGCTCTCGAGCCACATGCGACTCTTTGGCCCCTTGAGTGTGGCTCTTCCACAAAATACCACGGCCTGGGAGAGTCTATTTTGAAGAAGTGGCGTTAGAAGAAGTTTAAATTTAAAAAATTTGGCTCTCCAAAGAAATTTCAATTGTTGTACTGTTGATATTTGGCTCTGTTGACTAATGAGTTTGCCGACCACTGCCCTAGGACACAGTTATTCCCAATGCTCAGAAAGTCAGAAAATAATGGAGTAAGGAGAGACAAAGGAGGGGGCTAGGAGGGAGAAGAGAGGGAGAGATGGTGGGGGTAGAGGAAGAGGAAGAAAAAGAGAGAAAGAGAAAGGGAGAGAGAGAGGGAAGAGAGAGAGAGAGAAACAGATGAAGACATGAAGAGACACAGAGAATGAATATGTCAAAGGGAGTGACAGTGAGTATGGAAAGAATTACAGAGAGGAGAGGACAAAGGAAAAGATAATGCCTCAGGTCTCCAGCTGTAAGTTCTCTGTTGCTTCTTCTCCCGAGCAACCTGACTCCACCCAGAGAGTGGCCCCAGGCTGGGTGGTTTCTGATCTGTGTGGACATGATGCTCAGGTCCAAGCCTGGATGCGGTACCCTGACCACCCCAGGAAGATGGGCGCCGGGTGAGTGGGTTTGGACAGAAACTCTGAGCGCAGCCATTTGGCCATCGCCCCCGCCCTGATGCCTGTCACCATCCTGGCATCTCCTTGCTGTCAGAGAGGCTGATGGGAGCTGAAGGGTGGGCTCTTGCCTTTGAGCTGGAGCCCCACAGCTGCCATGCATTCAGCTCTGAAGCCAGGCAGAGGGCTGGTCCCCCGGGGGCCTGAGATGGAACGGGAGGAGCAGGGTGCACACGTGCAGTCAACCCCAAGCGCTCCCCACATCTGGATCCGCTTATGAGATAAGAGGAGAGAAATTCCTTCCCTTCCTAGGCTTTGGGAAGATAGCCAGGGGTGCGGTGTTTGGGTTACAGACCAGGGTCCATGCTGGCTGGGAAGTGGGCAGTGTTTTCAGTTTGTTTTTACATTTTCATCAGTGAAACTTGTTTGCAAAAATCTCCTCTGAACCACGAAACTATTAATTCTTACCTGTATTCTTACCACAAGCCAGTGAGGAATGTAGTCCCCATTTTATTTTTTATTATTGTTATTATTATAACTTTAATATATTTTTATTGATTTCAGAGAGGAAGGGAGAGAGATATAGAAACATCAGTGATGAGTGAGAATCACCGATTGGCTGCCTCCTGCATGCCCCACACTGCGGATCGAGCCTGCAACTCAGGCATGTGCCCTGACCGAGAATTGAACCGTGACCTCCTGGTTCATAGGTCAACACTCAATTGCTGAGCCACGCTGGCTGGGCTGTAGTCCCCGTTTTAAAGAAGAGAAGACAAGTGCAGGGAGGCTTGAAGGGCTGAGCAGAGACTCGGCATCCAGTGCTCTCTCCACCATGGTGTCCTAGCAGCTCTCGTGCAGGCTCAGGACAGGCTGGTCCTGGGTCTTGGTAGCTGGGGGGTTGGGCAGGACTTGGGTTCTCACTCCCTTTAGAGGTCTCCCCACAGTGTCTGTGGAGCGTGTGGAGTAAGGGAAGAAAGGCATTCACTCTTTGTCTTCCCTTTTCCAAAGTAAAGCCCTGGCTGCTAAGCGCAGGCCAATGATAAGACGTCTTAATCCTGCTGGGGGTCATGGACCCAGGAAAGCACATTCTCATGAAAAAATGAGAGAGAAGATTTTCTTTTTTTAAAATTTTATTTTATTTTATTTATTTTTATTAAGGTATTATATGTGTACATATCTTACCATTGCCCCCCCACCCCACTCCCATACATGCCCTCACCCCCCAATGTTCTGCATCCGTTGGTTACTCTTATATGCATGCATACAAGTCCTTCAGTTGATCTCTTATTTCTCCCACCTCTCCCTAACCTTCCCGCTGTAATTTGACAGTCTGTTTGATGCTTTACTGCCTCTGTATCTATCTTTTTGTTCATCAGTTTATACTGTTTTTCATTATCCCCAAATGAGTGAGATCATGTGGTATTTTTTGAGAGAGAAGGTTTTCTTCTCACAAGAAGCCCTGGAGCAAAGGGAGAAAGCACTGGGCACCAACCAAGCTGACCACCACATTGTTTCTGTCAATCCTCACCACACTTCCAGGTAGGTTCTCTACCCCGTTTTACAGGTGCAGAGACCGAGTCTCAGAGAGAGCAGGTCACTTGTAAGGGCCACGCAGCTGGTGAGCAGCAGAGGTGGGAGATGGCTCCTCGTTGGCCTGGTGACAAAGCCTGTGCATGACTCTGCCTGTCCCCCTCTGGGCTCATTTCTTCTGACAACTGCTTGCTGTCAGGCTGACATTCCTGCATTTTACTCTGAAAGTTACTATCTCTCTTGTGCTTGTGATGGTCGCCATGCACTAAGAGAGATGTGGAGTGGATGTCAAGGTGAATAAGCATGGCCTGGGTGGCCCAGGCTTCTCCTGTTCCCTTCACTAGCCCTCCACCAATCACAGAGGCCCTCTGTGCATGAGGAAAGTGTGGGGCAGGGCAGCAGGGTTGAGAATGGAGCTCCTGCGGTGTGCGGACTTGGGCAGGAGACCTCCTGGGCCCCCACTTTGCTTCCCTCTAACACCGGGTCCTCGGAGTGGTGTGGACAGACCTCAGTGCTCATGCGCAGGCTGTGCTGGCTATCTGCATGCAGCATGCAGCTTCTGGGGAAAGGAGGGCGTTACTGACCTGTTCCCACTCCTGCTCCATGAATCAAACCAGTTCTATGTTTCAGTCTTGCACATTCCACTGACGAGTGCCATTTCCTGGTGTCTTGCACAGATTCCATAGCAAGATTTGGCCAGGATCCTGCAAGAGAAGAGAAGCGACAGAGACTGCGGGGTGGCCTGGGCTCTGGGCCATGACCCCTGGGCCCGCCCCAACTTGTACAAAGGCATGAAGGATGCCAGCCATCCCCCAGAATCTTTGCAGAGGCACTGAAGAGCATGGCCAGTTTTTAAAAATATATATATATTTTTATTGACTTCAGAGAGGAAGGGAGAGGGAGAGAGAGATAGAAACATCAATGATGAGAGAATCATTGATGGGCTGCCTCCTGCACTCCCCCTACTGGGGATCAAGCTTGCAAACCCGGGCATGTGCCCTTGACCAGATTCAAACCGGGGACCTTTCGGTCCACTGGCCAACACTCTCTCCACTGAGCCAAACCAGTTAGGGTGAGCATGGCCAGTTTTACAGTCTTGATCTGGTCGTGTGCTGGCCAGGATGACGTCTGAGGTTGGTCCCAGGGCCTGATTCCTTAAGGTGAACGCACAGGCTGCAGTAGAGGCCTGCAGTGTTGCCTTCCCTGGCTGGGAGTTTGGTGGAAAGCACCAGCGTAAGAATCCTGATCTTTCTCTCTAGCCAACCCTCAGACATAGCTGCAGCCCCTGACAACAGTAATTCTCCCTTGGACAGTAACGTGTGGGAAATACGCCAGTTTGAGCCTGTACTGTACATTCTTCTCCTTGACAGAACAGAGCTCAATGGATATTTCACCTTCATAAGCTTGGCCACAGTTGGGGGTTTGTGAAACTGTCTGAATCCAGTTTATCAGCAGGAATAAATGCCCTCAGAATTAAAAAGTGGGAAGCAGAACTTGGCTCCATTGGGCTGGTGATTTATGAAGGAACAGCCAGCTGGGAATGGATGAGGCAGGAGGGGGAGGGAAGGAAGCAAGAGTCTGTGGGACTCCACTCACAACCTATAAAAGCAGCAACATGTACTCGATCGAGAGATCATATTCCAAGATACATTTCCTCCTGTGAAGGATACGGCGTCTGGTATCCATCACTTGGTAGGGACTGGGGACTCTGTAGGGAGGTGCCAGTTGGGCCCGCATTGGGTCCAGGGCTGGATCTGCCAGAGCCATGGCCTTGAGGTTGTGTGTGCTTTCCCTAGGCACCCACAAGACCTGGATTCCCACTGCCCATTGGGCTTTTTCCTTCTACCATCTGCCAGCTCCTGAAATTCCATTCCCTCCATAAATCCCCTCAGACTGAAGTCCATGTAGCATCTATCCTCTCCCTCCATGATTATTACTTCAGGATATTGCGTGGCTCAGGCAAATCAATTGTTTTTCTAATTTATATATTTGGCCTTCTGTTCTCTGTGATATCTGCAAGGTCACCCCCCCCTCCCCCTCCTCCCCCACTTCCCTGCAGGTGGAATCTCAAAGAATAAGCTGTGTGTTTGAGACCATGGGATCAGGGTCAGACCACCTGGGCTGGCGTCTCAGCCCTGCCTCTTAATAGTTGTATGATTTGAATGAGTTTTTTCCTGTGTGTTGTTTCCTCGTCTGTAATATGAGGACAATCACGGTGCAAGTAAATCCATTATTTAGAGAATTAAGTGGGACGATAACTTAGCTCAGGATCTTGCACGTGGTTATTATTCATTACATGGAGTCTCCTCAGAGTGGTGGTGATGATGATGATGGTGATAATGGTGATGGTGATGGTGATGATGATGGTGATGGTGATGACTGGTGATGATGATGATGGTAATGATGATGGTGACAGTGATACAGTGATGACAGTGATGGTGATGATGACGGTGATGGTGGTGGTATGACAGTGATGGTGATGATAATGGGATGGTGATGGTGGTGTTATGACAATGATGGTGATGGTGATGGTGACAGTGATGGTGATGATGGTGATAAGACAAGCCCAGCTTTATAGTCACTAAAAAATACTGTGAACAAGTGACTGTTTAAACTGAAAAAATTTCTTTAAGATTCTGTAACCTGGCTGTCTTTTGTTTTTTAGTATCGTCTCATGACAATGGGCACCAGAGCTTCCTCTCAGCTCCTCTCTGGGCACAGTGCAGTAACATGAGCATGAGCTTTGGGGCCACACAGGCCTGGAACTGAGAGCTGTGATCATGAATAGATCACTTAGTCTCTTTGAGCATTAGTTTCCTCATCTATGAAATGGGAATAATAACATCTACTTTACCTGACTATAGGGTGGATGAAATGAGGTAACTTGTATAGCTTGCCAAATGTAATAGAAACACAATGAGCTTTTCAAATACTAGTCTCCAGATACTAATTTCCAGATACTCGTTTCCACTCCCTACCCTTGCCCCCTAAGGTTCCAGGCTCCATCTATCTAGATCCTTGCTCTTTTTCAAGATCTCTTTGAGACGTGCCTCCTCCATAAATTCTCCCCCATGTGAGTGAACAAATTCCCTGTCCTAATAGAGTGATTGTTTTGGGTCCCTGAGTTGGAGATTCCAGGTCATACTGACCCTCAAGGCTGGAATGCCATTGCTCTGGTTTTCATAATCAATTCCCTTAGACTCATAGACTTTGCCTGGAAGATGTAGATGTGAAATGCTTCCCAGCAAGAATGAAGACTCATTGAAGGTGGTTTTCTGTCTCACCCACGTTTGTGAATCTTGCTTCTAGCACAAAGCTTGACAAGGAATAGACCCATAAGCATTAAATGAATGAAGGGATGAATAATGCTCTAGAGAGGTGGAAGAGACTCTACAATTCAGAGAGAACGCCCTAGTTGCAGGCAGCTTCTCAAAGCTCCAGAGGAAGCTTTTGCTCAGAACCAGCCCTATAGTTATGTCAGATGAGCTTAGGCCTCCAGAGTGTGGCTCTGTAAACAAAGGGGGAAAAAACGCCTGTTCTGTTTGGATTGGCAGGAGGTTTCCAGTTGGAATTAGTGCCTTGGACATGAATGTCAGAGTCATTCCATATGAGAGGAAGGCTTGCTGGCTCAGCTTCCAACTTTGATGTGGAGCATGTGGGACTGGGGGTGCGACTTCAAGAGAGAAGGGGAGGAGGAAACAGAGGTCTGGCTGCGTTTGGACCTTCCCAGGTCCTTCTCGGGTCATTCCTACTGATCAGGCATTTTAACTTACCCCCCAACTTGCTCTGTTACTAGCTAGCTGTGTGACCTTAGGCAAGTCACATTATTTCTCTGGGCTCCAGAGTCCCCTATCTGTAAAATGACAGGGTAGATTAGATGACCCCTAATTTCCTTTTTAACTGTTTTATGAAATTTATTGTTAGTCTGCAGTTTCTTTTATATCCTGACCAGGAAGCTCTGACATTTTTGATGTATGCTGAGAAGTTGGGGAAGAAGGAGGAGATGTTGAGAAATAGGGATATAAAATGCATCCTGAAATGGAACCCAAGTCTCCTTCTGGGTCCTCTGTACTAATAACTATCTCCTCTGTGTTTGCCTTTTTTCTACCCACCCCCAAGATGATCCCTGAGGGAGATGACCGCATGCTATGTGGAAGCCCAGGGCATCCTTGCTCTGAGCGCCTTGGTTTTCTCGTGTGCCTGGGGAGGCTGATGGCACCTCCCTTACGTGGAGGTGGTGAGGAATATGTGCTGTGCCTTGGAAATGGTCAGACACCACAGAAACGCAAGGAATTGTGATTATGGCATAAAGCTGGCCCGATGGGAAAAACATTAGCGCACAGCACTTTATCCGGTGGCCCTTTTCTTCTTTGGAGATGTTTCAGTGCAAGGGATGCTTCTACTGCTGTGTGTCCATGGTCTGCCCTGTTTGAAACAGACACGCTGCTGTCTGAGTCTTCATTTCTTCTCACACTAGATCACCACTACAGCAGGAAAATCATTTTCTTATGATTTGGCTTCTTCCACTGAACATGTGTGGCAGCATCTCTAGGTCTTAGAATGAGAAGAATTTTCTCATTTTTCTTTCTGATCCATAGAACAGAGAAGTCCAGGAGGCTGGGCTGGGAGCAGATGCCAGGAAGTGGTGGTCAGGATGGTGTTCTCTTTAGTGACCGTGTCAGAGTTGGAAGTACTGAGGAAAGAGGTCTGGTCCCTGGGTTTTGGTTTCAGCACATGTTAGTTGGGAGTTTGAAGGGACCTCAGATGACATGTTGTCCAGCCTTCTTAGAGCTGATAGTTAGCGCTTCGCTTGAAGTCACCCAGCTGGTGTAGAAGGAGCAGGGACTAGAACCCCATGTCCAGATTCAGTTCTCATGGTCTTTCCAGCATGCCACAGGGATCCTTGCATTTCTCCTTGCTCTCACATTCCATTCCTTCCTTCATCTCTGTTCTTTTGTTTCTATTTCTTGAGCCATTTGATAGGGTTGGGCGACTTCCTCAGAGAAGCTAGGGTGTGTTCTCAGGATGTCAGATTACCAGAAACACCCAGGGTACCAGCTTACTGCATCGGCTTCTGGTCAGAGATCCCACCCACAAGCTAAGGGGTTCAAGGCAATACTTGTGAACTGTGGGTTCTGTGGTGGCAGAACCCCCACTGTCCCACTCCCCTTCCTCATTGACAGGGAAGGAGGGTTAGTGTGTTCTGAACACCCACAAAACAAATGATATTCAAGATCTCCGCTCCTGCACCCAACCTTTCCTGCCCCTTAGGCCAATCCAAAGCCAAGATGATGGGCCACACAGCATCTACTTGGCAGCCATCGTCAGAATCTTCCAGATAGCACTGGCCTGCATTCCAGTGCCCATCGCAGCCCAACACCATGCTGGCTTGTCCAGGGTAACTCACCGTGGGTAGATTTCACCCTCTGGAAACAGCTGACTCTATTTATTCAGATGAGAACAATTTTCTCTCCCTTGCACTTTCAACAAGTTCGACCTCAAGGTTCCCCCTCCTCCCTACTCTGTTGCCAAAACCAATAAAGGCAGAAGGAGGAAGTGGAGGGTGGAGGAGTCTATCCACTCTAATTGAGCTGTCAGCTGAGCCTTGGGTTTCCTGGATCTGGGGCGTCTCATAGCCCAAATCGGCCAGTTTGCAGCTAATAGGGAAGGGAGCTGTTTTACTTCCTAATCACTCTTAGAGATAAGTGTGCTCAGTGCATGTGGGAGAGAGACCTCTGTAGAAGAAGCTCTGACCAGCTGTCCCATGGCTGTTCCTCGCCTGGGCTGGATCTGGCTCAGTAGGAAACTGATCTGTCACTTGGGGGTGGAATGGATGGGGGAGCATCAGGGTCCCAGTGGTGCATCTGTGATGTGCCAAGATGAACAAGCCAGGATCCAGCATCCAGGCACCACCCCCAAAAAAATGAGGCCCCGAGAGCACCTCAGCCCTCACCTGAACACGACTCCCTGTTGTTTGGTTAGCTTTTCGGTCTCACACAGAGACCACCTTTGAATGGGATGATCTGGCTCATAGTCCCCATGGAGGAGAGTTCTGGAGTGTCATTTCTTTGGCTTTCATTATCTGGAGGTTTCATGTGAAATGACAAGTGTGTGTTGGGTGACACTCTGATTGGATCTGGCCACTCTTTGGCGTTGAGGCCATACTGAGCACAGGGCTTCAAAGCTGGGCTCATTCTGTCCTGGGTCATGGATGGTTTGGGACCTTATCAGGGGAGGCAGAAGGGGAGAGCAGTGAGCTGGTTCCTTCAAATGCGGAGGTAGCATAGAAGCCAATATCACTATCATTTGAAAACAATTCATTCTTTCCAGCTTGGTATTCAAGGCCTTCCAGTCTTTGTTCTACTTGCCTTCCAAACCTTTTAGCATTCTCCCTGTCCTGCCCCTTATCCTCATCCAGGTTCATTCATTACTCATGGATACTTCAGAATGCCTTTTGCTCTTGCTGCCCCTCTGCCTCTGTGTCCTTTCCTCATGTCCAAGCCATACCCATAAATTGAGAGCTTGATTGGACCATACTTCTCCCCTAATTCCTTTGCATACCCCTCTGAGGCTGCTCCTGTTTCATCTGGACCTTCTTTATTTTTATTTTTATTTTTTTTATTGTTTAAAGTATTACAAATAGTAGTACATATGTCTCCTTTTTTTTTTCCCCATTGACCTCCCCCCCGGCCTCCCCTACCCCCAGTACATGCCTTTACCTGCCCCCCCCCCCCCACAGTGTCTTGTATCCATTGGTTATGCTTATATGCATGCGTACAAGTCCTTCGGTTGATCTCTTACAGCCCCCCCCCTCAACCTCCCCTGCCTTCCCGCTGTAGTTTGACAGTCTGTTCAATGCTTCTTTGCCTCTGTATCTATTTTTTCCCCACTTCTTTCCTTTAAAAAATCTTGTCTCTGCAGACTAGAAATAAACATATAATAACAAAAAATGTTTGAGTCCCAATTTAATGTCCAACAGTTCTGAGTCCCCGTTTCAATGTCAACCAGTTCCTTATGTGTACATGTCAGCAATGATATCTGGATGGCGGGCACATGGTGGCAATGCAGGTCCTACCCTCTATGGTTTGGTCCTAGGCAACCTGCTGTGACGCACAGCTGCTGACTGCTAGTGTGGCAAGGCATCGTCAGCGTCATCTGGACCTTCTTGATCTCTCCTTTATAAACCAAGAACAGTCTGTCTTATGTCAGTTGCTCATAGTTGTCATTGAGACTATTGGTCTTATGTCTCTCATTGGATTGAGCTCCCTGAAAGAGAGCTTTCTTGTTTTTTTTTTTTTTTTTTTTTTTTTTTTTTTTTTTCATGTCTGTGTCTCCATATGGCCCAGCACAGGGCCCTGAGAGTAGGTGTGAAATAATTGCCTGTAGAGAGGAATCATCCTGAGGCATACATTAACATACATTTGCATATAGAGCACATTTACAGAGAGCACCATGAAGATGGCGTTCCTGCTCTTGGTAGAATTGAACTGAGGGCTCTGACAGAAATAAAAGAATGAAAAGGCTCCGGGGCTCCAAGTTACAGTTAGAAACATCACATTTCAGAGCTGGAAGAGGTGTTATAGATAATCTAGTCCAATCTCCTATTGTACAGATGAAGAAACACAGGTTCTTTCAGCAAGAAGTAACTTGCAGATGCTTTACTGCCTCTGTATCTATCTTTTTGTTCATCAGGTTATAATGTTCTTTACAGAGGCAGTAAAGCATTGAACAGACTGTCAAATTATAGCGGGAAGGCTGGAGAGTGTTGGGGAGAGGGGGAAAGAGATCAACCAAAGGAATTGTATGCATGCATATAAGCACAACCAATGGACACAAGACACTGGGGTGGGGGGGATGAGGGCATGCGACAAGGGGTAGGGGAGGTTGGGGGAAAGTCAATGGGGAAAGAAAAAGGAGATATATGTACTATATGTGTAATACTTTAAACAATAAAAAAACCCTAAAAGAACCATTAAAAAAAAAAAAGAAGTAACTTGCAAAGAGTCACACAAGCAGTTAGTGACAGGGTGAGACCTGTGCCTCTGGTCTGATAATCCTTACACCTATTTTGTGGTGGTTGGAGAAGGCTTTCTCCTGATGCTCCCAGGCTTTTCAGGGACAGTTCTGGATTCCCCCATATAGCCCTGTCAGTCTCACCTGTCACATTCTAGTTTGAAAATCCTGGGCTGCCTGCTCTAGATCTTTCTATGCTAAATATTGAAGGGGAACCAACTTCAATTCAAAACACCCCAAGTCTTCAGGCACCCTTCCCTCTGCACTGCTGGATTCCTAGCTCTGCCTCCTGGGAGATGACCTCCCAATGAATTTCAGACCATAGCTGATTAGAAAAAAGAAAAGAGGAAATAAAAAATAAGTGAGAATAGCATACAAAAGCATGGGGAGGGCATATCTGGGAGCTGGGCCCTGGGTTCTAAAAAGAGAAAGATGTTCTTCTCGTGAGAAAGTCATCTGTAACCTTCAAATGAGCCTCTTGTGAGGGACAGGTCCTCCTATAGCCTTCCACTATGACAAGGGGAAGGTTCTGGAGCTTTCTCCAGATGTGAGCCAATAGAACTGGGCTCAGGCTCAGGTTCAGGGCTGGTGAATTGAGGCATCTCAACAACCGGGAAGTCTTCTCAGAACATCTTTCACCACTAGCTTCAGAAACCAATTGAAGCAAGGGGAGAGTTGCAAATATACCACCTCCTCGTTCCTAACTCCCCAACCAATATCAGCCTCCCAAGCTCTGAAAAGAAGTGATTTCTAACCATCTCTTCCTTGTCCAGGGCTCTTTGAAGAGAATAAGACAAACAGGGTCAGTTGGAGGGCAGCCAAGCCAGGTGGGTGTCCCAGATGGGGATGTTCCAGCAGAGGCATCCTTAGAACCATGCTAGTTGGAGTCCCTTGAGATATTCCTGAGGACAGTGTGTCCCCAAATTCCATCTTTTGCCTCATCCTAAAGGAACTAGCTTGGCAGTCAAGAACAGTGTTCTAGGAGTGCAGTGTTCCCTTCCTTTGCTTCCCCTTCTTCCCTTTCCCACTGACTTCTCCAGGTTTTCCATCTTAAATTCAAGGACCTATTAAGAATCAGAAAACAAAACCTCTGCTGGTTGTCATGTGTGCTTCCAGAAATAGTGCTCAACTACTATTTATGACAGGGGTGGGCAAACTTTTTGACTCGAGGGCCACAATGGGTTCTTAAATTGGACCGGAGGGCTGGAACAAAAGCATGGATGGAGTGTTTGTGTGAACTAATATAAATTCAAAGTAAAGGAGCGGAAGGGAGAGCAAGAGAACCCTCCGCTCTTTCGGCTCCGTGGGCTGGATAGAACAGCCGAACGGGCCGGATCTGGCCCGCGGGCCGTAGTTTGCCCACGGCTGATTTATGACCTTGAAGGCAGAATTTCCAAGGAAGCATCTGGAGTGGGATCTAGGGGGTGGGGTGACTTGTAATGCCTGGGTGCTTGCTTTGTCCCAAACTTGAGGCCACATGTTCCTTTCTTCTTCTGGGTCCTAGCTGGCTAGTCTGTAGCTGAGCAGCCCCTGAGGATTCAGAGAACAATTTGGACCTCAACTCACCCAGCCATCAGCCACCTCTGCTGACTGTCAAGAGACTCAGGAAGCTGGTGTAGCCCAGAAGAGCAAATGTTGTATAGCCAGACCGATCTCTACGCTCCCTAGCCATGTGACCTAGAGGCCAGTCTTTTAGTGTCTCCAAGTGTCTAAATCCTTATACAGGAGTGGGGGATAATAATATTTGCTGTACCAATTAAATAACATTGAGGAAATACTTAGCAAAGACTGACCCACAGTATGCTCTCAATACAAGGTAGCTATTAGCAAATAGAAACGTACTTGTAGTGGCACTCCTTGGCTTGGTATGCACAAACCTCTGTAAATGTGACAGGCAATTGCTGGCTGGCTTGTCTGTCACCTTCCAGGCTGTGAACTTCTTGTTCTGTACAGTGCATTTAGAACCTAGGAGATTTTCTCTAAACGTTTGTTGAAGAAATTAATAAGTGAATTGATTCAATAGGTGGGGAGGGAGGCAACTCATTGGGTGGATGTCTACTAGTAAGAGCGTCTTTGGAGCGGAGAGTATGCGGGGGACCTGCTGAGGGCCTGAGGCAGCACTATGCTCAGCCACTTGGCGAGGGAAGACTCAGATTTGTCAGCTGCTTGAGAAGTTGCTGAGGCTGAGAATTCACCTGGAAATGGGGATATTGGGAAGCTTTCGATTTCTGTTCTGCCCTTAGCCCAGGAGAGCCTTATCACTCCAGTGAAGCCACGCCCAGGCTGCTCAATGCACAAATCTCAGGGTCACCATTCACAGTAAAGTCACTGTGAATGGTGCCTGGTGGAGTCTTGCCCTGCATGGCCTAAAAAAATGACCATATGTGGCAGCCCTGGACACTCCTAGCATGGAGAATGACCTAGAGTCCTTGACACCAGGACTCACCTTCCAAAGGATGATTCATTTTCAAAGGACCTGAAAGAAATAAAGGAGGTAGGAAGGCAAAGGGCAATTAAGACATCTCCTCTGGAGAAAGAACTGTGGGGATACAGGGGGATGCCGAGGGTCCCAGCGGCGCTGGTGCGGCTCACGCTAGATCACAACACCCGACTGAGCGTATCTCTTCCCAGCTGCCTGTGAGAGTATTTACAGTGTGGAAAATCGCATACGCTTCAAATCCAGGCTCCCCACCTCCTCCCGAGAGAGGAGGTTGTTAAAAATTTACAGCACACCACTGATTTCAACAGAAGGCCAAAGACGTACACAAGAAACAGGAGAGAGGCTGGTGAGGAAGAGAATGAAATCCTGGGGATGTGTCTGGGGACTGTGCAAACATCACTGGGAAAGTGGATTTTGCTTGCTGAATGCAGTTTGAAAGTGTTCACAGGCCCAAACGGGGAGAATTGTTCTATTTTCGGTTTTGAGTGCTAAGGCACAGGAATTTGGCAGCAACTCTTTCTGGGGCCAGCCCTGCTTTAACAGATAGGGGTTGCCTTGGGACCGAGGAAACTGGAGTTTCCCAGGAAGCAAACTAGGATAGAGAAAGGGGTGGGGGCCCCAGTCTGCTAAGGAACCTCAGCCCCAGGCACTTCAAGGTACTGCACAGGGCCCGCCCATGCTTGTCTTGCTTTGTGCCACAGCCTTCTATCGTCTCCCCTTTATGTGCTTGGAGCAAATGTCAATAATAGGTAAGACCCATATAAGAACCTGGAGGGAAAAAAAGCTACCTACTGAAAAGGGTTCCTGGTGGCTAACTGGGCTCAAATAACAACAAAACAAAACAGAGCCCAGCAGCCATTTCCGCACAGGGGCCTCTCACACAAACGGCGCGTCGCTGAGAAGCTGGCGCTGAGCTGCTGTCTCTGAGCTGAACTGCCTGCCTGCTCTGTGTTCTGCCATCTGAGCAGAGCTTACAAAGGAGTTCCCAGAATCCTACTTCCACTAATAGGACTGAGGCGTTCCCCATCCAATCATAGCTGCACAGCACCAACCAATCAGAATGGCTCTATTCTGACCAATCAGGGCAGTGCCTTTTGGGCCAATCAAACTGTGAGGATTTGGAGTCCTCATGGCATGGGGATGGACCCAGAAGGCACCAGGGGCAGGGACTCCTGTTCGTGTAAGCCAGCTCCCCTCTAGCTTAGAGAGTACAGTTTCCCTTCCCCTGAAGACTGGTTTCCCGGCCTGAGCGGAAACACTGAAGATGTCCTGCCAGAGGAGATGGGAGCAGGCCAGCCCAGCACAAAGTGGATGGATACGGAGCAGACCATTGCCCCAGGGCTGCTGAGCCTTGCTGTGCTATTTTCACAGCCGCTATTTTCACATTGAGCTGTTTACATTGAATAAAGTTTCCTCCTTTACTGCACCCCAAATTGGGGGTTCTTTTTGGCAATGAGTTGGTGCTAATGATCATTGGTTAACACGTAATTTAAATTACACTGTGTCTGGGACATAGTGAACACATTAAAAAGAAAGAAAAAAACCCTAATGTAAATTAAAGGTTAAAGTATGCTTTGTACAAATTACATATATTATTATCTCATTTAAGTCTAAGAATCCTATGAGTGGAGTACTATTCCTTTATTCCCAATGTACCCCAGAGGCCCTGACACATAGAGGCACCCCCTGGAAGAAACACACCCATGATGCCCACATAGTGCCCATGTTTCACTGCTGTGCTAACCACTTGTTTGGGGTTTGAATGCATATCAAGGAGAGAAAGGAGGGAGATATATGTGACTGGTCTAAGCTGTGCTTTCCCTGAATGGCCTTGGCTGTGAGGCTTTGTTTAATTTTGGGGGGCTTTAACACCCTTGACCTGGTTGGGTCATACTATTACACCCCATTCTGCTTCTTTGGGTTTTTTTATTTTTATTATTAAATATATTTTATTGATTTTTTTACAGAGAGGAAGGGAGAGGGAGAGAGAGTTAGAAACATCGGTGAGAGAGAAACATCGATCAGCTGCCTCTTGCACACCCCCTACTGGGGATGTGCCCGCAACCAAGGTACATGTCCTTGACCGGAATCGAACCTGGGACCCTTCAGTCCGCAGGCCGACGCTCTATCCCCTGAGCCAAACCGGTCAGGGCGCTTCTTTGGGTTTTAAAGAACATCTGATTCTGTGCTCCAGACGCCAGTCTTCCCTGCCGGCCACCTCTCTCCCTCTCCCTCTCCATGTCTCTCTCTGCATGTGTGTGTGTGTGTAGAATAATAACAATGAGAAACCCAACTCCGAAGCCACATGTTTCACTTTGCTGCTTGTTAATTTTAACAAGGCAGCTGGTGGTTTGGGCTGAGAGCTTGCTTTTCTATTAACCACAGCTTTTCCTCCCCATGGATTTCCTGTTTGTAGTTTTGGAGGTAAAAGTCTTGGGACAGGCAAGCCCGAACCATTCCAACCTCAAAGACGCAGCTCTCAAGAACCTAGGCGAAGGGAGCCTCGCCCAGGCCAACCTTGGTCTTTCAAAGCAGGAACTTTTTATAGCTCATTGGTTATGGGCCAGGGCTCAGCCTGGGTGACACGTCTGAGACAAAGATGACCAGGACCCCGAAGGAGCACCCGGGCTGGGAGTGGGGATTAGACTTGCCCAGAGTGTTATCAAAACTGTGCTGAGTACACTGAGGGCAGCACATGGCTGTGGCTGGAACGCAGAGGAAACAGTGGATTTTGGATCTGCAGGAGGAAGTCAGATTCGAATGGGCCTTTGAATTGAAGGCAGGTGTTTTTATTGGTTGTTTTGTATAGTTTTGTTTCTTACGAGCAGGATTGAGAGGAAGGGCATCCCAAGCAGGAATGACCCTGTGAGCTAAGGGCCGAGGTGAGCAGTTGTGAAAACAGTGACTCTTCTGGTTAGACCAGCAAGAGCCCATGTGAGGGAGCAGCCAAGATGACAAGCACCTAGGAGCTGGGTCGAGGGGTTGCGTAAGGTCACGTGAAGCGTTTGGATTGTTTTAGGCAAATGAAGGTCACTATAGGTTATGGTGGGCTAGAGCCGCGGTTTGCCGCTCTGCTGACTAATGAGTTTGCCGACCACTGGGCTAGAGGGACATGCTCAGCATTGTGTTCTAGAAAGATAACAGGCGGGTGGTCCTTAGGGTCTGGAGGCGGGGTGGGAGGGCACATGAAAAGGAGTAAGCAAGGTGGGAATGAAAAGGAGGGGCTGGGCAAGGGGAGAATGCGGGGAGAGACCAGGAATAGCTGAAGGTAACTCCGAGATTTTGAACCAGGGTTATTTTGACATTAACAGACAACAGGGATGAGAAACCAAGGAGGGATGGGAAGGAGATTTTTGGACAAGTTGAGTCAAGGGGTCGGTGAGTCACTGAAGTTAAAAGGTCTAACTACCAGTTTCAGTGCAGGTTGGGTTAAAAACAGAGCGCAGGGCCAAGGTTTTGCATGTCTCTGGATGTGGGTGAAGCAGAAACTCTAAGAGGAAGACAGTCTTAGAAGGCAACACAAAAGGGTGATGAGAGAGCGAGGAAAGGAATTAGGGAGTTTAGGGCTGCAAAGTCTAGGCGAGGAGAGCCAAGGGAGTGTCAGTGTGGTAGGCGTGCAGACAGGTAGAGGAGCGTGAGAGGCGGGGAGAGACAACTGGACTTTCCCATGAGGAACGCATTGATGCCATCTGGGGGTGGCATTCTCAGAAGTCACAGCAAGGAGGCATGGGCGGGAGGTTCTGAGATATTACCTCTCATGTAATCACTTATTAATTCATTCATCATATATCCACTGAGCACCTACCATACTGCAGGTACTGAATTAAGGAAGCTCTAGGGATCCAGCAGGGAATACACAAGACAGAGACCCTCTGTCTTTCACAGAGCTTGCAACTAAATAGAGGAAATGAGCATCATACCCATAACCACTGAGAAGTTATTTAATCACATTATGACATCTCAGTCTGGGGATCAGGAAATGCCTTCTTTTGAGGAAATAAGTGGGATACATTTTACATGTGGGGTGAGTCAAAGGCAATAAAACTTATTATGGCACTAAATTACATATAATTATATATATATTATTATATATATAATTTAGTGCCATAATATATATATCCATTAAAAAATAAACATCTAAAGGTAATTAAAGTACTACTGTTCTTTGTGTCACAGAATAAGAAGTTATTTGAAATAATTCCTTTAGCATTTGTATCCCCTATGACTAGAGGCTGGGTAGTGATTTAGGAAGGTGACCCTCTGAGGGCATAGAGGTATAATTCCCACAGACCAGCCTTCCATAAACCCATCCATTCCTCATATTCAAGCATCCACTCATCCATCCATCTGAATATACATCCTTCCATCTGTCCACCTATCCATTTGTCCACCTGTCCACCTGCCCATTTTCCCATCTGTCCATCCATTCATCCATCTATAGATCCATCCAACAGATATACAATAAACATCTATTTTTAGCCAGGCAAAGTCCTTCCACCATTATTGAGGCAAAGTGGTTAGGGGTGTTCCCTTCCTTTTTCCATACATAATGCTGAAGTTTTTCTGACTTCCTCCCCCTCTCTATTCTATCTCTGATGTTCACTTTAATCAATCTTCCTGGGTTTAAGAGTTTTGGCAGAAAGAAGATCTTGGCCCCTCTTATTCGCCTCCCTCCTCATCCTTAAAAGGCTACTTCTGCTCATGTCCCAGACAAGTAATGAAGATAGAATAGTATTGTTTTCCATCTAAAGAAAAACATCTTTTGTGTCTCACAGGAAGAGAGAATTAATCCATGCTTGTGATACGGTGCTTTCTGAATGCCAGACCTGTCAGGACACATGACAAAGTAATCTCATTAAGACAGGCATATTGTTTCCCACAGTGTGAAGAAAATGAAGGGAAGGCCATTAACTCAATGGTTCTTGAGATTTTATGATTCTTCCTTTAGGTTGTGTTTTCTACATAATTCTGTTTTCCATAAATTTGAAAGAGTAAGTTGGGTCGTATCTTTGCTGAGTGCCTGAGAGCAGAGCTTAGGAAAGGAAGTGAGTTGAAAAGGAAGACATGACTACTGGGTGGATCATGCAGCCAGATCGGCGGAACACAGACCTCCTTCTCTCCCTGCCTTCTTCCTTCCTCTTTTTCTCCTCCCTTCCCTTGTTCCTTCCTTCCCTCCTTTATAATGTTTTTGGACCAAGCAATAGAACTCACTTATTTGTTGCAGTTGGTCTAATTTTGATGCTTAAGCCTCTCTGTTTGTATAGATAGTCTGGCTTTTGTATCATTGAAAGAAGAAAATGATTGGGTCATGCTCTTCTAGTGACCAAATGGATATTTTCTGGCAAAACTTGCTTTGGTTCTTCTCATTACAGCCTTTCACGTGTAGAAAAATGACTCCGTCTGAAATGAAATGTATTATGTGTCTAGAACTAAGTGACCTGACACCACGAGCATTAATTATTTCCATTCTTAACTTTCCATTCTTATTTGAAACTGTTATTCATTCTCTCTCAACTTCCCTTTCCAGTTTGCCCTTGGGAGCCATGCTCCTCTATTTGGGTCTTTCTCTTGGTTTCTTTCTTTTTTTAACCTTGTAGTCTTTTGTTGTTGTTGTTAATTTTCACCCGATGATACTTTTTTCCATTGATTTTTAGGGAGAGTGGAAGAGAGAGGGAAAGTCAGAGAAAAACATTGATGTGAGAGAAACACATTGATTGGTTGCCTCCTGCACGAACCCCCACCAGCGCCCACGCTAAGGAGGAGCCTGCAACCCAGGTACGTGCCCTTGACCAGAATCAAACCTGGGACCCTTTGGTCCACAGGCCAATGCTCTATCCACTGAGCCAAACCGGCTAGGGCTAACCTTGCAGTCTTAATTAAGCCCCCAAGTTGTCCTAGTTTAGGTGAAGCTTCTTCTAAGACACATTTTTCTCCATTCACTTTCTTTGCTGTCTCTTTGAAGTAACCATGACTTGATATGGAGAAACCAAGCAAACCATAAATATGCACTTTGTGTTTGTGTGCAAGATGGTGTGGTGGGTGGTGCCCATGAGGAGCTTGCAGAATATTTGGGGAAGATGACACAGGTGCATAGGAAAGATTCCAACAAAACCCTAAAATCAAACCCAAACCCAAGCTCCAAACCAACAACCCCATGGCGTGGTTTATTTCTGTGAACATTTTTCTGAATAACCATGACTTCACTAGGCTCAGAGTTCTCCTTGAGGGCAGGGCAATAGATTTCCACAGGTTCCATTGAGCTCTTAATATACTCAGTCATTACTCCAAAAAATCCCTACTGAGTGTCTTCTGTTTATCGGGCACTGTGCTAGATTATAAAGCAGTAACTAGGCTGGCCAACCCAGACAGTCAGATTGCTCTAGAATTTCAGAAAAGGCCACTTTGGGTTGGAGTGGTTAAGGAGCAGAGACATTAAGAATGTGTCGTGTTTGGAATAATGGGTAGAGAGGGACCCCAGAGGCTTTCCAAACAAGAGAAAGGGAACAAACAGGAGCAAACAAGTGTGGAGTGGGTGTGGAGAAAGGGAAACCCTCCTGTATTGTGGGTGGGAATGCAAGTTGGAGCGAAAACCATCTGGAGGTCCTCAAAAAATTAAAAATAGAACTACCAAGTGACCCATAAATCCCACTTCTGGATACATATAAATGGAATATTACTCGGTCATAAGAAGAATATAATCTTGCCATGTGTGATAGCATGAATGGACCTAGAAGGTATTATGCTAAGTAAAATAAGTCAGAGAAACAAATTCCATATGATTTCACTTAGATGTGGAATCCAAGGAACAAAATAAATGAACAAACAAAACTGGAACATACTCATAGATACAGAGAGCAGACTGATGGTTGCCAGAAAGATGGGGTGAGAGGATTGGGTTAAAAGGCGAATGGATTAAGAACTACAAATTGGTAGCCACAAGAAATGAAAGTGCCGCAGAGGGCATGTTGTCAATAATATTGCAGTAACTGTGTGTGGTGTCAGGTGGGTACAGAAGATATTGGCGGGATCACTATATAACCACTGTGCTGTATACCTGAAATGAACACAAATGATATTAAATGTAAACGGTAATTGAAAAATAAAATTCGAATTGAAAAATGATGGAGGGATGTCCTTAGATTAAGGGATGAAGAAGAATGAGTGGATATGAGTGGGGAATGAAGGAGGAGATGCCACGTTTGAGTTGAGAGGATTGGAGATTTGGGCCTTGACATTCAGGTCTGGGTGTTTTCACATTAGACACACATGTGTTGGGGGCTGTAACCCAAACAGACTCCAGTTCCATATGCTAACATCAGGGTGCTGCTCATGCCCCCCTTTCTCCATGTAGACCCCAGTTCTCACTTGGCTCTGACTGGAGTGCAGAGAACTCACCAAATGGTCTCTCTCCCTCCAGCCAAGACCAAGGAGGTGTCTTTGTGTGTGTGTGTGTTTTCTCAAGTCATTTCCCAGGACCGATGGCACCCCAGGGCTCCAGGGGAGGGCCTGTCAGATGGAGCTTATTTATTTAATGAAAAGAACTTAATAATTTGGTTTTGTTTTCCCTGGTTCTTTATTTTTCTTTCTACCTCCCTCTCCTTCCCTGGGCTTCGCAGGGTGGGAAATGGGTCAGCAACTTGGCCACAGCTTTGTTGAGTATTTAATTCTTCAGCTGTTTTACAAGCCTGACTGGTTTATGTAACTAATCTCTTTTCTGCTTGTCCCTTGAGGAGTGTGTGTGTGTGAGTGTGTGTTGGGGTGAGAGAGGGGAGGGATAGCCATGGGCAAGGGCCCTGTTCAGTCCAGAGAGCTACCAGCATGAAGCCTGTGGTGCCGGCCTGTGCTCTGGCTGTTTGTTCTTCATTGTGCTGGCCTTTCTCCGGGCCTGTGTTTCTGGGCATACGCTCTGTTCCCCTTTACTCAGCCTGGGGAGCGAGAAGAGGCGAGGCGAGGCGGTTGTCTCAGGATTGCTGTGAGACTTGAAGACTCTGAGAAGGTGTGGAAAGACATGATCCCAAGTTCTGGCCATCCGTGAGCATCCTCGTGTCCAAAGGGGTCACATTTTACCCAGAGATGACAGAATAGCTATATGCTTAGGAATGAAAGTAATTTCTAGGCTTCCTTAGAAAGACACTGACCACCCCCGACCGCATTGAACCCCAGTTCTGACTGCACTGAACACCTATTCCGGGCGAGCCCCTGGGGACCCACGCTCTTGTGGGGGGAGTCTGGACTCTCGGGCGGAGACTCGGGAGCCGGGGAAGGTGGAAGACTGAAAGTCCGCTCGCGCCAGTGCGCACAAAGGCTGCGGGAGGCTGCCACAGGCTTTCCCTAGCGGAAGGGAGTGAGAGGCTCCTGACGGCACAAAACCCCAGTTCTGACTGAAGTGAGCCCCAGTTCTGACTGCAGTGAACCCCAGTTCCAGGCGAGCCCCCGGGGACCCACGCTCTTGTGGGGGGAGTCTGGACTCTCGGGCGGAGACTCGGGAGCCGGGGAAGGCGGAAGACTGAAAGTCCGCTCGCGCCAGTGCGCACAAAGGCTGCGGAGGCTGCCACAGGCTTTCCCTAGCGGAAGGGAGTGAGAGGCTCCTGACGGCACCGAATACCAGTTCTGACTGAAGTGAGCCCCAGTTCTGACTGCAGTGAACCCCAGTTCCAGGCGAGCCCCTGGAGACCCACGCTCTTGTGGGGGGAGTCTGGACTCTCGGGCGGAGAATCGGGAGCCGGGGAAGGCGGAAGACTGAAAGTCCGCTTGCGCCAGTGTGCACAAAGGCTGCGGAGGCTGCCACAGGCTTTCCCTAGCAGAAGGGAGTCAGAGGCTCCTGACGGCACTGAACACCAGTTCTGACTGAAGTGAGCCCCAGTTCTGACTGCAGTGAACCCCAGTTCCAGGCGAGCCCCCGGAGACCCACGCTCTTGTGGGGGGAGTCTGGACTCTTGGGCGGAGAATCGGGAGCCGGGAAGGCAGAGGACTGAAGGCACACACGTGCTAGCAAGGGCAAGGCTGATGGGAAGCCAAGACTGAGACTCCACCCCATCCAAGCTGAGCACAGAGGCTATTGCAATTTGGCAAGTCTAATCCTATAAGGCTGTCTCCAGCACCGGACTTCTCCCAGCATAGACACAGCTGATCCTTACAGCCAACTGGCCTGGAGGTCAATTCTTCCCAGTGATACCAACAACAATAAAGACTTAATTACAACAAGGCTGTACACACAGTCCACAAAGGGGTGCACCAAGAGTGTCCACCTCAGGTTAACTGGGGAGGCAGACCCACTGGGCCAAATTGGAAACCTAGCACACAAATCTACCAACTCAGGGAAGCAGTGAAAATGCGGCGTCTAAGAATCAGATCACAAACGAAAGAAATGGAGGAAAACAAACGACTGGATATAGAATTCAAAACCACGGTTATAAGGCTTTTTAAGAATATCCTAGAAAAGGCCGATAAATATAACGAGACCCTCGAAGAGATGAAAAAGGACCAATTAGAAATTAAACATACACTGACTGAAATAAAAAATATTATACAGAGACCCAAAAACAGACTAGAGGAACACAAAAATCAAGTCAAAGAATTGAAATACAAAGAAGCAAAAAACACTCAACCGAAAAAGCAAAAAGCAAAAAAAAAAATCCAAAAAGTTGAAGATAATGTAAGAAGACTCTGGGACAACTTCAAGCGTACCAACATCAGAATTATGGGGGTGCCAGAAGAAGAGAGAGAGCAAAATACTGAAAACCTATTTGAAGAAATAATGACCGAAAACTTCCCCCACCTGGTGAAAGAAATAGACTTACAAGTCCAGGAAGCCCACAGAACCCCAAACAAAAGGAATCCAAAGAGGACTACACCAAGACACATCATAATTAAAATGCCAAGAGCAAAAGACAAAGAGAGAATATTAAAAGCAGCAAGAGAAAAACAGTTAGTTACCTACAGGGGAGCACCCATACGACTGTCAGCTGACTTTTCAACGGAAACTATGCAGGCCAGACGGGAGTGGCAAGAAATTTTCAATGTGATGAATAGCAAGAACCTACAACCAAGATTACTCTACCCAGCAAAGCTATCATTCAGAATTGAAGGGCAGATAAAGAGTTTCACAGACAAGAAAAAGCTAAAGGAGTTCATCACCACCAAACCAGTATTATATGAAATGCTGAAAGGTATTCTTAAAGAAGAGGAAGAAGAAAAAAGGAAAGATAAAAATTATGAACAACAAATACATATCTATCAACAAGTGAACCTAAAAATCAAGTGAATTAAAAACCTGAGGAACAGAATAATCTGGTGAATACAATAGAATCAGGGGCATAGAAAGGGAGTGGACTGATAATTCTCAGGGGGAAAGGGGTATGGGGGGGTTCATAAAGAGACTGGACAAAAATCATACACCTATGGATGAGGACAGTGGGGGGTAGGTAAGGGCAGAAGGTGGGGTGGGAAATGGCTGGAGGGGAACTATGGGGGAAAAAAGGAGAAATAATTGTAATAATCTGAATAAAGATTTATTTAAAAAAAAAATAAAAATAAAAAATAGAAAGACACTGACCATTGAGGAAGTTTCTGCTGACCTCCACTCTCTACTGCCCTTCCTAGAAGGACTGGGACCCCAACTCTCAAAGGAGCATCCTTCCATATTCCTTACTCTGATGGCATCCCTCCCTCCCAGCTTATCAAGTTAAGAATTTTAATTGGGACTTAAATTTTGTTGTTGTTGTTGATTTTAAAGAGAAAGAGGAAAGGAGGGAGGGAGGGAGGGAGAGAGAGAGAAAGAGAGAGAGAGAGAGAGATTGAGATTTTGTTATTCTACTGATTTATGCATTCATTGGTTGCTACTTGTATGTGCCCTGATCAGAGATGGAACTCGCAACCTTGGAACCTTGGTGTATCTGGATGATGCTCTAACCCAGTGGTCGGCAAACTGCGGCTCTGTTGACTAATGAGTTTGCCGACCACTGTCATATACTACCTCTTTGCACACAATATGCCACTATTGCCTAATCCTCACAGCTTCCAACTACACAGTAACATCTAGTCTAGCAGTGATCGGCAAACTCATTAGTCAACAGAGCAGCAAACCGCTGCTCTAACCAACTGAGCTACCCTACGAGGCCAGGGCTTAATTGGAACATTTTAAAATGGTTCTCAGCCTGAGTTTTACTGTCACTGTGATCTTATGGGACATTAGAGGAGCGGTGGAAAGGGTGGGAAAGCCGGGGAATGGACCTTGGGATTAAGGCAGACACAGGTGAGGCTAGTATCACTCCTAGAGCAGGTCTGTTTCTCTGTCAGGAAATGGGATGACTCCATGATTCTGAAGTTTCCCAAATGTCTTCAATTTAATCTTAGGAAAGCATGGGCAAAGAACAGTTTTTGATGCTTGTTATGTGCGAGGCCTTATGTGAAGGCTCATCTACATCATCTCACTAAACTTGACAGATCCATAAAAAGCAGGCATCCCTACTCCTACTCCTGTTGTTTACACTGTGCACATGAAGACATGGAGGAAAGAGGATTAGGTGACGTGAGCGGAGCCTGGATTCCCTAGACCCCATCCTGTCACATTGTGTGATTTTTACAGCATTTTCTCCTACACTCACATTTCAGATTCTCCACCACAAAAATGTGAGGCCAGGCTAGGTATGATTATCCCCATTTGACAAATGAGGAAACTGTGGCTCAGAAAGGTTAAGAGGCTTGGCCAGAGCCACAGGCCTCATTTGAGGTAGAAGCAGACACAGATCTTGATCTCCTGATGCGTAGACCAGACCTTTCCCACCCCTCTAAGCTGCCTGCTCTTTCTGGTCACTGCTGGACTCACTCTTATTCCCGGGTCATGTTCTGTGAAGGGTGGAAAATTCCTGTTTTAATCTCCAATCTTAAAGTGTAACTTTAAGAGCCCCAAGGAAAACAAATCAACTGCAGTGCTTTCCGTCAAGGCTGCAAAATCCAACCCCAGAATTAATAGGACAGTTATTGTATATAAAATGTTAGCTTGATTGAAAACATATTTATTGTGGATTAGCAAGTCTGTAATAGCTATAAACCTCCATCGTGGTCATTAAAACTTAAAAATATGTTTCTAATAACAGTGCAATTATGTATATAATAATTGCCTGAATAAAATAGAATTAAATGCATCTTTGGTGAGTATAGATTTCAATTTGCAGCACACGGAGAGGCTGCGATTGTGGGGGTGGGACAACAGGAACAACGAAGGTTTCTTTAAAAGGAGAGCGAGGAGGAGCATGAGGAAAGCTGCCCACCCACTGTGCCCCAGACCCTTCTGGGCCTCTTTGATGTTTCACATGATGTTCATGCCAAGTCCTTTCACTGCATTTGCAGATGCACCTAAAGTACTTCCTGGGCTGGGGGGTCAAAGTGGAAGGAGCAGGGCGGCAGTGCCAGCCAATCAGACTGAGGTGGCCAGCCCAGGTGGCTTGTCATCTTTTGTGGGGCCCCAGACAACTCTTTGAATTGCTGTTAAAATGATATAAGTTAGAGGAATTACCCAAGAGTATGATTTTTTTTTTTGTGGGAGCAAGGTTTAACAGCCACCATAGATTTGTTGGGATTTCAGTGACTGAGTTTTACTGTCACTGTGACCTTAGGGGCCATTATTTACCATATACTGAGTTGGAATTCATGGCATAATAAGCTATTTGACAAGTGATGTTTCCTATACCAGATGTGACCATGTGGTCTTACTCATACACTCCCATCAGTCAGGCCCGTGGTCGGCAAACTGCGGCTCACGAGCCACATGTGGCTCTTTGGCCCCTTGAGGGTGGCTCTTCCACAAAATACCACGGCCTGGGTGAGTCTATTTTGAGGAAGTGGCGTTAGAAGAAGTTTAAAAAATTTGGCTCTCAAAAAATTTCAATCGTTGTACTGTTGATATTCGGTTCTGTTGACTAATGAGTTTGCCGACCACTGGGTCAGGCCATACTTTAGTTTTTTACTCACCCATTAAACAAGTATTTATTGAGTGCTAATTAATTGCCAGCAACTGGGTAGGCATTATAAGTGAATATATATATAAGTGATAGAATAAGCCCTACCCTGCAGGTGTGAGTTCAAGGTATGGGGAAAAGCCCTGGACTAAACAGTTCCATGTACTTCTCATTTCATTTATTCAGCAAATATTTATTGAATATTTCTCAAGTATCAGAAATGAGTATAGATGCCAGGTCTAAGGCAGGGAACAAACCAAATTCTTGCCCTCCTAGAGCATTCATACTTGATGCCTGAAAGAGGGATAAAAGGTACCATTGCACAATATGTGCCGCGCCGGCAAAGTCAAGGGTGAACCTGAGTGGGGCCGGCTGAAAGGCTTAGAAAAGACAGACAAGAGAATGAAAGCTGGGTCTTGGTAGGATGCTGCTTCCTGAGAGACAATGCCTATGCCCACCAGCCGTGTCTTTATTTTATAGCAGATGCCACCAGGCAAAGTAAGGGCGTGGTAAAGATGTTTACAACATTCTCGTGAGTTTCAGTCCCACTTAATTACATGCACCTGATCAAGCTTTGTTTACTTGCAGCCTATATCACTTAGGCACGTGGGGCCACGGGTTCTGACCATAGGCTCAAGCTTACAACTACAGCTGTTTGCTATAACTGTGCCCTCTCATCAGTCCAATGCTTGGACCTGTCCAAACACTGTAGCTGCGCCCCACAACAATAAGAAACAAGACTTGAAAAGGCATCCATTTTGGAGAGAAAAAGTAAAGCTATATTTGTAGATGACGTGATCTTGTATATAGATAATCCTAAAATATGCACCAAAACACCTTTAGAGCTCATAAATCAGTTCAACAGGGTTGTAAGACACAAGATCAAAACACAGAAATATATTCTAGTTTTGTACGCTAACAATAGATAATCCAAAAATGAAGTTAAGAAAAAATTTCATTTATAGAAGTATCAAAAAACATAAAATACTTGGGAATAAATTTAACAAAAGAAATGTAAGACTTGTACATTCAAAACTATAAAACATTGTTGAAAGAAATGAAATAACACCTAAATAAATGAAAAGACATTTTGTGTTTGTGAACTGGAAGACTTAATATTGTCAAAATAGCAACACTCCCCACATTGGTCTACACAAATCTCAGCTGCTCCCCCACCTTTTTTGCATAAATTGACAAGTTGTTCTTAAAATTCCTATGTAAGTTCAAGGGACCTAGAATACCTCAGACAATATTGAAAAAGAAGAACAAAGTTGGAGTAATCACACTTCTTAATTTCAAAACTAACTATAAGTTGCAGCCATAAAGACTGTTTTGGCATAAGGAGAGGCATATACATCAAAGGGATAGAATTGAGAATCCAGAAATAAATGCTTACATTTATGGCCAATTGATTCTGGCCATAGACAATAAATGGTCAAGACAACAAATGGGGAATTGATACTTTTCAACAAATGGTGCTGAGAAAACTGGCTATCCACATGCAAAAACATGAGTTTGGACCCCTAACTCAAAACATATACAAAAATTAACTAAAACTGGATTATAGACCTACAGGTAAAAGCTAAAACCATAAAACTCTTCAAGAAAACAACCATAAATCTTCATGACTTTGGGTAAGCAATGGTTGCTTAGATATGACACCAAAAGCACAAACAAGCAATCAAACAAACAAATAAATGAATAAATTTATTAACTTCATCACAGTTTTGAAGATTGTGCTTCAAAAGACATAATCAAGAAAATGAAAAGATAACCCACAGGATGGGAGAATATAATTGAAAATTATATATCTGATAATAATCTAGTATCCAGAATCAAGTAGTAGTTAAAACTCAACAATAAAAGAACAGTTAGCTTAATTATAAATAGACAAAGGACTTAGATAAATATTTCTCTAAAGAAAATATACAAATAGCCAATAAGTACAGGAAAAGATGCATAGTATCATTACTTATTAGGGAAATGAAAATCAAAACCACAATGAGATATCACTTCACACTCACTAGGATGACCATAATAAAAGTATTACAGTGTTGGTGAGAATGTGGAGAAACTGGAACCCTAAAATCGTTCTGGTGGAAATGTAAACTGATGCAGCGACTTTGAAAACCAGTCTGGCAATTCTTCAAAAAGCTAGAGATAGAGTTACCATATAATGTAGCAATTTCACTCCTAGACAGGTAGCCGAGAAAATTAAAAACAAAAGTGTGTACATGAATGTTCATACCAGCATTAATCATAAGAGACAAAAAGTGGAACAATCCAAATGCTCACGAATTGACCAATGGATAAACAAAATGTGGTATATCCATATAACAAATTATTATTCAGCCATACAAAGGAATGAACATGTTATAACTTTGAAAACATTGTGCTAAGTGAAAGAAGCCAGACACAAAAGATCACACATTATATTATTTCATTTATGTAAATAAAATGTCTGGAACAGACAAATCCACAGAGACAAAGAGTTAATTAGTGGTTGTCAAGTGTTGGGGGGAGGAGAGACTGGGGAATGACTGATAATGGGTGTGGGTTTCTTCTAAGGTGATAAATTATGTAGTGATGATGGTTTTACAACTTTGTGAATATATTAACAGCCATATCCTAGGAATGCATTAGCTTTTTGTTTGGTAACCTCATCCCCATGTTTAACTTTGAGGAAATTAAATCCTTAAGTTTTTCTTAGTACTACTGATATTCAGATATATTTCCTCCTTGATCCAATAATAACACATTAGTGGACCAAGCAGAGTAGCCCTCTTTAGTAGTGAGAGACATTTTCTGAGCTGTGACCACCCGGGTTGTCTGTGCAGATGACTAGTTAGATGTGTGAAAGCTTATGGCTCTGTACTGTCATGAGGTTGACTTAATTACTTGAAGGAATGTGAATATACCTTTGACCAAGGCAAAGGGATTGGGGTAACAGAAAAAAAAAAAAAAGCCTATTGCTTTACTGCATAGTTAGCAAGATGAGGCCTGGATACTTGAATTGGGTATGAAAATCAGGGTAGGACTTGTCAAAGAAGCCAGAGAAAGAACATCCACAGTTAGCAATGAGTGGAATCCAGTGATTGCATTTTCATTTGTTGATGCAAGGGAAGAAAGTTAGACCTGGCATCTCCTCTCTGGGCTTACGTGAGTATTTAGTGAACAATTTGTAGACCTTGATAAATTCTCAATCTGAACTGAAGGTGTTTGTGTTACAATCAGAAGAAATGTCTGAAGTATTCTTTGCGGACGACACAGCTCAGTACTGAGAAACTATAGGGAAAAGAACCACAAGCATGTGTTCCTAAAGCTCCTTCTTGAAATTTCCTCGAAAGTGGGGAGATCCTGATTTCCTCCCAGACATCCCATGGCCAGAGATTTAGTGGACTTGTTGGTCACAAACTCAAACAGCAATGGACACCACCTCCTAGTCCCAGGGGAGAAGGCACTCTGACACAAGTGAGGGTTGAATAGAGTCCCCAGGGCCACCTGATTAGGCCACTGTGGTCCGAGGGGAAAGCATTGTTGAGAGGAGTGAAGGGTTGACATCGCCTCTCAGGATCCCACCTCATCCCTTGCCTTTTCCTGGTCTCCTCACTGCCCCTCCAATTGTGGGAGTGAACAGGCTGGAGGGTCTACACCAGCCTTTTCTCTAGACAATGGCCTTAAGTAAGAATGTCAAAAGGGCTTCGGAAGCCTGGCATGTGGGCTGGTACAGCTCACGAGGGTTAAGTCTCAGGTAATATTAAGGGGTCCAGTTGTCCTAAGAGCACCCCTGTCTAACTTGCCTATTAGAAGCTTAGCAGGGGTTGTACTTGAAAAGAATCTTAGAGATCTGACCATCCTCTCATATGTATTGGTAAAGGCTGACCCTAGAACCATCTTTTGGGTCATCTAAGGACCTGCATCCTAGCACGATGGCTGGCATCTACGAGGCACTGAATCCACATGAACTATTGTCATCATTAAAGATCAAGTCAGTTTCCTAAAATATGGTTAGCCATTCTTAAACATGCTGAACCTGGAGGACCTGAAAGTATTTGGGGTTGCATGCCTCACCACCGAGGAACTATATAGACATTGACTTTGTTATTCTTATTCCTGACAGATACTAAGCACAGAGCGACTTCCTGAAAAACCCCACCGAGCATTAGCAAAGGCCCTGGGAAGAGAACTAGGAACCCTGCCTCCTCCTTTGCTATGTTAGGCAGCAAACCCTGCTTCCTTCGCCAGGAACAGCAACCCGACAGCGCTCCCTCTGCCAGATACTAGCGTTCCTGCTGAGTCAGGCAGGACTGGAAAGTCAGCCAAGTGGGGCTTGATTTGAGTCATATCCTGGTAAATGTGTATCAGAAGCAGGTGAAAGATGTTAAATTTCACACAAACTCACACCAGATGAAAGGTGAGGAGCATAGCAGACCTCAACATTACCTCGTGCCCAGACCCAGTTGTTATGCAGAGAGAAACACACCAGGAAGTTGCAGCACAGAACACGGAGCAGTGCCTGGCCTAGTAATTAGGGCGGGGTCCGGAGAGGGGGCAGCAAGAGTGCTGACATTGGGGTCCGGTTTCCACCAGTCACAGGACTTGAGGTTCAAAGAGGCAACAGTTGCACAACAAGGTGAATGTGCTTAGTACCACTAAACTGCGGACTGAAAAATGGTTAAGATGATGAATTTTGTGTTATGTGTATTTTACCAAAATTAAAAAACAAAAGCTGACAGCATGGACAGTGAAGTACTAAACAACTTCAATGACAAAGGCAATAATGGGCCCCCAGTTCTTATGTGCAAGCAGTGTAATGGGGACCAAAACAGCTTGCTCTGCAGCTGAACTTGAGGACCAAGTGCAATATGTTTGTGAATGTGTCTGCAAGCATTCCTTAATTATTATGGCTCTGTCTGCGTCAGCACGTGCTAACCCTCAGACGCTCATCGCTCATGGCTGCCTGCTTTGGCGAATGTCGGTGTCCTTCCTCCTGCTCCTCCGTTGAGGCAGCGTGATAGTTTCAAAGGAACATTACTAAAAACTAACAGAAATAACTCGGGAAATAATGACAAATCGCAGGAGTGAAAAAGCAGCTTCATTTTATCGAACACATACTGTATACTAGTCATAAAACAGAGTTCTTGACATGTGTCATTTTTAATCCTTGTAATACTTCGTGAGGAAATTATGATTGCCCTTCTTAAAAATCAATGGCACCGCTGTTCAGAGATCTTAGGCGCACAGCGAGGCTAAACCAAGACCAAGCTCTGATTTGATTGGCTCCAAAGTCATTATTTACTTTCCTTCCACACTGCCCCTAGACTTCCCAATGAAAGGATGTCACAGAAACAGCAGAGGGCTTCAGCAGGTGCCTACATGTCCCATGGTAACCAGGTCTACCCTGATTGAAGGTACCTCTTTATTGGTAGGCCTCTGCTTGCTTCTCCCAGTGCCTGCCTTTTGTTCAGGAAGCTCATGGGAACTAGAGTTTTGTTTGCTGCCTCAGCACCTACCCCAATTGCCAAGAACAGAGCTTGGCTTAGAGTAGGTGCTCATAAATATTTATTGAAGGAAAGAATGGATGACTGATCTCTTAGTGACGTCATAGTCTCCCCAGCTCTCAAGGGCTGTCCCTCCATCTTGTCCTGCTATCCAAGGACAGATATCAACTTTTAATTGTAACTCATTATTCAGACCCCAGAGTCCTCCTTCTTAATGTGAGTTTGTAATAACCCTATTAACTCTTAGTGAACTTACTAAGTTCCATCAAATGAGCAAATTCTTTGATAGCCCATGTTAATTTCTTTAGCTACCTCCAGGACACTTTAGATTCTGCTGTTCAACCATGTGCGTAGTGTTGGGCAATGATCCCGGCAATGATAAATAACTAATATATATGGAGCAGCTAACATGTTCTAGATATCATACTAAGAACTTTCCATGCATCATTCCATTGAATCTTGGTAGCACCTTTGACGTAGATCCTATAATTATCCCCTTTCTCACATAAGAGAAACTGAGACCGAGTGGTTCAGTGAAGTGGCCAAAGTCATGCATAGCTTTTTCTGCCTTTAAGACTTTAGACCACTTGGTACTTTGCAACCCTACATTTTTCTCCTTCTCATTTCACAAACTACAGTCTTCAAAAAAACTCCACCCATCACAGCAGACCAATGATATCACAATACCCTACAACAACAGTACCATCTACACCAGAGGCATCAGCACCCACTCAGCAATAGGGGTTCCCGATATCCTGTTACAGGGAGATTTGAAATATCCCACTTGGTTGATTAAATTGGCCCACCCCCCCTCCTTCCAGGCTTCTCCACCAGCACTGCATTCCCTAACTCTTTCTTCCTTTCAAAGAACACAGCCCTTCCAGAAAGCCCTCGAGCTGTGTAAATTTTGGCTCGATCCCATTCAAGATCAGTCTTTTACACTTAATCTGCTTCTGGACAGAGCAATCAGGATCAAGAGGATTTAGGAGAAGTGTTGTTCTGGAGCCCGACCTTTCTCTCATGTTTCATCATTTATTTATAGTCCAGTCTTCAGGGAACTCCAGCCCATCCTGGGGCCTCGGGGGCTGTCAGATGGCCCCTCACCGCTGGAGTGGATGTTCTTGGCAATGAAAAGAAGCGGGGGACGGGCAAAGGTGAAGTACAGGCCTTCCTGGATGCCTCTGGCAGCGTTAGGGGGTGACTTTTTTAGGAGCTTGTTGTAAACTGCCCCTCCACCACCTGCCTTGATTACTCTGGTTCTCTGTGGTCAGTTTGCTCACAATCTCTAGAGCCCTAGCCCCGCCTTCCCTTGCACTTGCTGACTCACCTTTTGCATTGAGCTCAGGATTGGAGTTGGAGAGCGAGTGGGGAAGGAGAGGAGCAGTTTCAGTATCTTGTGAATTCAGCTGGAAAATAAGCATACGGGATTTAAGCAAATCTCCATATTGTCCCTGGAGTGGTTTTTCTGTCTTTATAAAACCCAGGCAGCATCAGCTAATGCCCATCTCTTCAAGTCAAAGATTCCATGATTCCAGAGAGAGCAGATTTGTGGTCCCAGATCCGTCCAGGAACCCCTCGCCTTCCTCACCTCAGCTGGAACTGGGTGGTCCCCATGCAGAACGTCCCTCTCAGTCTGTCCCCAGCCTCACATCAGAGAGTGGGGCTGCCCGGTTCCTTCCCTCCTGGTGCCACTTTGAGTGAGATTTCTGCTCCAAGGACTGATTCTTTCCTCAAGAGACTATTCTCTTTTAGAGTTCACAGTGTTCAACTTTTGTTGGTCTCTGTGTTTGTCTGCTGCAAGAACTCTGAATTCTTATTAGAATTATGCCAATTAGAAAGGTAGCTGTCCATTCTTCCTGAAAATTTTCAGGGTTACTCAAAGTGTTGGGAAATGTGGATTCCAGGAATTTTAGATCCGTGGCAGTAAATCACCTCATCCCCAGAGCAATCACAAGGTCCTGAGTAAGACCCAAATGATGGTCCTCGAAAGCTTTCCCCTCTTTAACTGCTTGTGTCTATTTTTTAATAAACTATTTTGCACATACAAAAATATAATTTATGTAATATATGAAAGATAAAATAATACTCCTGGACCAATCGCCCAACTTTGAAAATAGAATGTTGCCAAAATGATGAGGCATCTTTGTACCCTCCTGATGGTCACCTCCACCCCTGAAAGGAACATTATGATTATTGACCTCTTTCTTTTCATTATAGTTTAAAAGCATATTGGTAAAAGGAATATATTTTATAATTTTTAAACATATTTTTAATTGATTTCAGAGAGGAAGAGGGAGGAAGAGAGAGAGAAACATCAATGATGAGAGAGAATCATTGATCGGCTGCCTCTTGCACGGCCCACACTGGGGATGGAGCCCGCAACCTGGGCATGTGCCCTGACTGGGAATGGAACTGTGACCTCCTGGTTCATAGATCGATGCTCAGCTACTGAGCCACACCGGCTGGGCTATATTTTATAATTTTGAATGCATTTGAACTTTAGGTGAATAGTATAATCACACAGGGTAATTTTTTGTGCCTTATATTTTTCAAAGAACTTATACGCATGGCCTGTGGACACAGGCAATAGGGTAATGAAGACCTGGAGTGGGGGGTGGGTAGGGGCTGCGAGGAGAGAGTAAAGGGGGAAATGGGAAATATCTATAATACTATCAACAATAAAAAGTATATTTAAATTTGATTCATCTGAGTTAATGCATTTAGCCCTAGTTAATCCGTTTTTTGCTCCTAAACAGTATGCTGTGACTATGCCACCTTTTTACCACCCCCAGCCCGTGTGCATTTGGTTGTTTCCCATTAGGCTATTACGAGCACTGCTGCTGTAAATATCCGTGGTCATGTTTCCCGGGCACATGGGCAGGCTTTTCTCCTGGGTCACAGTATCTCCTTTTACCTCTCTCTCCACGTTCTCAGCTTCTCTCTTCAGTGACCTCATTTCTGGTCATTGCTCTCAGAGACTGTGCTGCACACGCTGCTGGCATAGATGTAAACAGGCACGATGCCTTTCCCTGGCCCACTCTCAGGTGTGTGGGCCCACTCACAGCTTTCGTGTTGACCACCCAGCTGAACCCTGACAGCTGGCCTGCGGGGCCCAGTCTCGCCCTTTCTCCACAGCCAGCACACCTCCTCTCTGCCTCCAACTGTTTACCTATTCTTCCTCCCCCTTCCATCTCTTCTCTGGGTCCTAGAGAGTGTCTGCTTTGCAAGTCACATCTTTTCCCTGTCCTCTTGATTCTGTCCCATGATCCAATCCCCCAAACACCCTGTCACATATTTTTATTTTCAGTCCATAGTTTTTCTGTCAGCCCAGCCAACATGGCAGCGTTCTTCATATCCTCAAATCCCTCAAATCTTTGACTTTTTATCTTAAACAGCTATCTCGCTTCTGCTTTTCCTTGAAAAACTTCTTTGCTGCCTTAACCTCTGACCCCCATCATTTGACTTCTGCTCCATCTCCATGGAGGAAACCGGAAATTGAGAGCATGAGATGCAGACTTGATCTTCTTAATCCTCTTCCTTGAAATTGTCTGCCTCTCAACCCACTAAAACATAGTTCTGCCCCTCCAAATCCCATTTGACCTGGCAAAGGTCATCACAATCTTCCTTTGCTAAATCCAATAGACTCACACATGTGAGTGAGTTGTGTAAGAGGACTGATTCTGCAGCCAATAGTCTAGGGCAGTGGTCGGCAAACTCATTAGTCAACAGAGCCAAATATCAACAGTACAACGATTGAAATTTCTTTTGAGAGCCAAAGTTTTTAAACTTAAACTTCTTCTAATGCCACTTCTTCAAAATAGACTCGCCCAGGCCGTGGTATTTTGTGGAAGAGCCACACTCAAAAGGCCAAAGAGCCGCATGTGGCTTGTGAGCCACAGTTTGCTGACCACGGGTCTAGGGTTTGAATCTCAACTTCCCCTTTTACTCTCTCTTCCAGAAGTTATACAAGTTCTTCAAAGATCAGTTTCCTCTTCTATTAAGGGAGAGGAATACTAGTACTTTCTTGCTAGAATTGTTGTAAAAATGAAATGAGATGATGGTTCTAGAATATTTGCACGATGTTGGACACCACAAAGTGCTCTGTAAATATTAGCTTCAGTTATTATTGCACCATCAAGTCTAAGATCCTTGCACTGGGTTCTGCCTCCCCTCCACCCAAACCTCCTATTGCAGTCCTTCCCTCCTGCCCATCCCATATACCTTATGCTTCCATTATAGCAGACTGCATATAGCTTTCCAAACACACTCTGTCCCATCTCTGAGTTTCTGTGTTTGCTCTGTCTTTGACAAAGAATATCCTTCCCCTGTTCCTTATTTACCTGGTTGGATGCCTAGCCATCTTTTGAAAATGAATTCATATGTCACCCCCTAGTGACAGTCTACCCTCCTCTTCCCCAATAGAGGAATCTCCTTTCTCCTCGGTGCAGTCTTGTACCTTGCATCCATTTCCATTGTTGCATTTCCCACACTGCACTGTATCTCCCTGTTTACATTGCCACCCCAACTATAAACTCTTTGACTCTGCCCCTATTTCCCTAGTAGACACACAACAATATTTGATGAATAAAACAGTGGAAGGATGCAAAGCTCAGAAATAGCAGAGCCAGGACTTAAAATCAGGACTTCTCACTCCTAGCCCCACATTCTTTTACGGACACCCCCAAAGTCACCAGCCCATTCAGTCAGTTTTGCAGGTTGTCATGTAGTGTCTCATGACCTTGGACTGACCCTGAGGGTGAGATGTACTGCCCAGAGTTATAAAAGCTTTAGACTCCAGCTCATCTCCAAGGAGTTGTGCAAAAAGGGATTAAAGGACGTCAGAAAACAGTGAGGATGTGCAAGATTCTGAGGCTGAAGGCAGGAACCTCAAAAGACCCCATAAAAAAGCAAAACAAAAACAAAAACAAAACTCTTTTTGAAAGCTCAGGAAAAAGAGAAGGGCACTTTTTAAAAATTTGATTTTAACGTGATCTCCAGGCTGTGTTTATTGAAACAATCTTAAGTCCATAATCAAAACAATGTTTTATCATTTCCCCTCCAGGCTGGTCACAAGCTACAAACTGGATCACTTGACACATCTCTCGTGCACTTGAAACTCACACTGAAACTCTGCCATTTTAACTGTACAAAGAAAAATAACTTTTCAAAGCCCCACATATATATTTTTCTGATTCATCTTTTTGATATTTTGCTTGGACCAAAACCCAAATTCACTTGTTTTTCTCCAAGCACATATTTGGGCTACTTCCATCATTGTTCTTGGAAACGATTTTTCCTTTTGACATTCAGTATACAACCTGGTCAACACCATCACAGGCCACGGCATCGAGTCCCTTATGGGCTGTCAGGAGCATCGCTAAAATATGTCTTCACTTAGGTTGACCAGCTGTTCAGTTTTGCAATGTTCAAGAAAATGTGGTGTGTGTGTGTGTGTGTGTGTGTGTGTGTGTGTGTTACATCTGTGTGAGTTTGCGTGAGTTTTGTGTCGGCCGGGAGAAATGCTGCGTTAGCATGTTTTCTGCAGAGGGTTTGGGGGAATATCTGTGGCTTGTTTGCTGATACGAATGAATGTCAGAACATGTTTTGAGAAGATACGTGTATATGGTTTCATTTATCTGAGGGAGTATCCTAAGTATAGGAGACTTAGCATGGGATGACATGGGTGAAGTAGGCAGGGGCTATTTGTTAGGAGAAAATGGAAAACTCATCAGAATTGGGCAAATTTTCACCTCATTGTCAGAGGGGAAGGAGAGCCAGCTATTCCACGGCTGTGTGGTCTCACCTGGCAGCTCCAGGAACTAGGGCAGCCCATCTGGGCTTGAGCAGAGAGCATGGAACCAGCTCTGCTTTTGCCCCTGGTCAAGATGCCAACCTCTTTGTTTTTCCCAGTCATCCGGTGGGTCCACTGCCAGTTCCAAGTGGATTTCAGCTCCTCTATATAATCCGTTCACAGCCTAAGCTCCACTCTGTCAGGTCCCGACTCCCTCACCCTGGCCCCTAACTAGTCCTGGCCCCATTTATTGCTTTTATTCTGGAGCCTTGCCACATCTCTCCCTCCCTTTCCAATCTTATCTCTCTGTGCTATTGTTCCTGGCTATTTTCTCCTCTCCCAGTCTGGCCACCTTAATTCACCCCACCCAATTTTATTTTGGCCCCTATCTGTCCTATAGTTTCTTGCCTCCACTGTCTTTAGGCTCCTTACTCTGGGCAGCTCATCTTCTCTGCCATTCTTTTCCTCTCTCGCCCCCTGGGTCTGTGCTCTCAAATGGGAAACCAGAAAATCGCTGACAGATAAGGCAGATCACAACAGAAGACTGAAGAAAAATTAATGCCATGATAGGCAGGACAATCAGAATTCCTTGGAAGATTTCAAATTCCTTTGACTTGGTCTGTTATTAATACACAATGGGAGAATCAGAGCCAATCAAGGAATGATGCTGCCTCTGGCTCATTGCAACTCATTTTTAATAAATGTTACAGCTGGATACAACGGCCAGATGAACTTTAAGGTCATCCCAATGCTGAGATTCTATGGTGGGTAGACTCCTACTGCTGTAATATTTTAAAATCATTTATTATCCACAATCAGAGGCACTATAGTTGTCTCTTCTACTTGTGGCCACAGGCCATACTTGTCTATCCTGGCTGGCAGGAAGATGGTCCGGCCATGTCCGAAGGTCTGCAAAGTTGTTTGACAGGCATTGCTTTCCTTCCCTCTTGTGGCTGCTGCAGCTGGAGCCAGGACACTCTAGCACACCCAGAACTTTCAGAGAGGCCAGAGTTGCTGCTTTCCAATTCCTCCCACAGTTTAGGGAGGAGATGAGATATCAGTGCTTTCATTCCAGTGTTGCTGTGGCTTCAAAACACCATAAAGCAAACTGAGAATGGCCCTGGCCAAGACTTGCATCCCAGACTTGCTATTCTCCTGGTTTTGAAGAAGGCCCATCAGAACCCTCCAGTTTCTCAGCCAAAGTAGGTGGTGTGCATGGGGATGTCAGAGTCCCCTCTAGAAAGATCCTCTAGGACAGTGGTTCTCAACCTTTCTAATGCCGCGACCCTTTAATACAGTTCCTCATGTTGTGGTGACCCCCAACCATAAAATTATTTTCGTTGCTACTTCATAACTGTAATTTTGCTACTGTTATGAATCATAATGTAAATATCTGTGTTTTCCAATGGTCTTAGGCTCTACAGCAGCGGTTCTCAACCTGTGGGTCACTAGCAGGGTCGCCTTGATACTGCAATCTAACTTTTCCCTGAGTCTCCCGAATGCTGACCTACCCTGCAGATTGTGGACTTGCCAGTCTCTACAACCACATGAACCAATTCCATAAAACAAATCTACTTTCTCTTTCTCTATCACCTATCTCTATATCTCTATATCTATCTATCTATCTATCTATCTATCATGTATTTATTATCCATTAATACATCCTATTGGTTCCTTGTCTCTGGAGAATCCTGATGTATACACCAAGGATGGAGCAGAAGGTACCATTTCTTTCCATTGGTTAATTTATCCCTGCAAGAAGATCCTTATTGTAACTCACTGAATGTTGGTGACTATGAGATATCCTAATTTTAGGCTGATCAACCAACCTTGTTTGCCTGGGACTGAGGGGATTCCTGGAATATGGAATGTTTAGGGCTAGAACTGGGAAATCTAGGAATAAATGGGTCAACTTATCTGACTTTAACAATTTGGTCTATTGTATTTTTCTATTCAAATATCCAACATTTTTTGAGAAGTTGCAAAAAGCACCTATGGTGAACTTATTGAGAAACGATTGTGCCTAATATCTCCTTAGATCTTGGTTATTAATTCAACAAGTATTCATCCTCTATCACGAACATGTGATTTAAGGCACTGGTGTTGCATCCAAGAAGCAGTCACAGCCTTACATAAACATATTCTTCTAATGTCCCTAAAGGAGTTTACTTATGAGTCTGCTTCCTGCCAGCGAGCTCATTTACACCTTGGCTGTAGAATAGTCTTGGGATTCTCAACACTGGTTGCCACAAGCCACAGCAGACCCTGCCCAGGTTCAGGTCTGTGGGAAGAGTGCTTGGGAGAGCCACAGCTGCATGTGCATGAGGACAGGTCCTACCTTCTCAAATGCTGATGCTTGGTGGCTTCTAATTTTCTGGCAAATTCACCTGTGACTGTCATGAACCCTCCAAGTGCCCCTTACTAAGAATTTCACACCAGAGCCTCCTCTTAGGACTGGCTGCTGGGTGGAATGTCTGTGCTCAAATCCTTCCACAGAATCTCTACAATATCAAGGCCCTCCCTCTGCCAAACTCCTTTCCTTTTTGGCACGGTTTCTTGGCCACTGGATGATGGAGAAAATTGGGACATGATGGGGTTAATGCCCCCTTGCCTGGTCATCTTGTGCCCCTCCTTCCTGGGTCTGTGTGAGTCACAGCCTCTCAGAGAGATTGATGTTTGGAGGGCCCCCAAGCCTTGAGGCTCTCACAGCCCAAAGAGTTCCATGTGGCATGTGGTTTTTGATGTGAGAAGCTGTATATTGGGGATTATTGTGCTATTATTTGCCAGACACTAAGCTTCAGCGCTCAGAAAAGCCAAAGCCCTGTGTACTTGCACCCAATTATAGATGCTGGCCACAAACACATTCACTCACACAAACACAGATATCTGCAGGCAGAAACAAAATTTCTCAGGGGCATCTACAGCAGGTACTGGCATTCTACTCCATGCAATAGATAACATTGTCTCCATTTTACAGATGAGGAAATGGGCTCCGAGAGATTAAAGAGCATGTCCAATGTCACACAATAAATAAGCAATGAAGCTAAGCTTTGATCTCATTCTTTTTTTCTCACTTCAAATGCCAATTTCTTTCCTCTGATGCTTCACAGCTTAACAAAGCACAAATACACGATATCCTCCAATCCTGAGTTCATCCTCTGTGAACTTAAAATTAGGATGGTGTGGTAGGCAGTGAAGACTGGCCACAAACGCTCCCATCCCTACGTGCGTGCCTTATGAGTTGGCTCTTCTTCCCATCAAGAGGCAGAAGCTTGTTCTTCTCTCCTTGTATCTGGGCTTGGCCAGGCAACTTGCTTTGGCTAATGCGACCTCAGCAAATGTGATGCAAGACAAAGCTTGAAAAGTGCTTGTGCATCAGAGCTTGCGTTCTCTGGCTGCGGCAAACCCTTGCTCCACCACGTAGCAGGCTGAGACGTGCAGCTTAGTCAAGAGCTAGCACACACCACCAGAAAGGAGAGTGATACCAAGTTGGATCAACCAGCTCCCAGCTGACCCTCCAACTGACTGTAGTTGCATGAATCCAGGAGAGGTAGGAGTACTGCTCATATGAACCTAACTTAATCATGCAAATATCTGTGAGCTAATAAATAATTGGGATTGCTTGTTAGACAGCAACGGATAACTGACATGAAGACAACACTGCCCCTTGGGCCTATGAGCAGCCAATGCACACCCCCACACACATCCACACAGTAGATAATCACATACTGATTCAGCTCCTTTGTTATCTCGCATTGCACAAAGTGGAGAAGGCTCATTTCACTGCTCAGCCCTTGAAGAATGTCCTACCTGGGCCGATGTGCCTTCATTTCCTATCTTTCTCCTACTTCTGATTTCCTCTCAATATCTTCTTATTTCAGATTCTGAGTGTGTGTTGTGGGTGGAGAGCAGCACTTCCCAAGGGCTTGTCACTCACGGTAGATAATGACTGGTCCTCTGGTTTATTCTTGTACTTTGCAAATTCTAGAGCTGCGAATGTTTCAAGAATTCATTGTTCTCCCTCCTTTCCTTCTATCTGTTGAGCTCTGCATTCAGTGACTCCGGGATTTTCTGGGTTTATGGTGGTGATGGGGGTGAGGGTACAGCATGGGATTGGGGGAGTGGAAGGAAAGTGCCCTGATTCCTTTATGAACAGGCCTGGGTGACCTGAAAATGTTGAGAAGTTTTTACTCCAGGGCAGAGTAGGTTTGTGTATGAGTATAAGGATTAATTTCCTTCCAAACACTAATTCCGCCCTCCCACCTCCTTTAGTTTATAAGAGAAATTTGTATTTCTCTATGAACATAGGTCTTATTTTCATGAACTAAAAACCCTGTCTATGTAAGCCTTTTTATCCAGTGAAAACAATACCAATATTGTTTATAAATAGAAATGTCCCTTCCCTCCGTATGTGGACTAGCTTTATTGTTGCTATCATATTTTGTTATGTTTAGGCACTCAAGGAGTGGATAATAATTTAAAATTAAACCACAAACATTTCTCAGATTGTCAGTCAGTTGTTTTTTTTGTTTGTTTGTTTTGTTTTTTTTGTACTATGTCTTTTAAAAAAGAATGTCAGCAAGACTTGGTTTGATATTTTTGTTGAAACGACCCAGCAACCATCTAAAAACCAGGAATGGCAGACTTTCTATAAATGGGCAAGATAGCAAATACGTTAGGCTTTGCTTTCAGATGGTTTCTGTCATAGCTACTCAACTTAGCTGCTGTAGCATAGAAACAGCTATAGACAGTAGTAAATAAATGAGCATGGCTGTGTTCCAATAAATCTTTATTTTAGAAAACTGGCAGCAAGCTAGATATGGCCTGTCAGGTTATAGTTTACCAATCCCTCATCTAGAACATGGAGATTCTGAGTGGTGGGTACCCAGCTCCCAGGGTTATAAATCAACCTTCCCAAAATGAGTTTACTTATGTGTACTAGGATGCTGATGTTGAAAAGGATGTTCAATAGCATCTAGTTTCACTCTCTTGTTTTAGAGATGAAGCAATAGGGCTCAGAGAAGTGAAGCAAGGTCACTCAAAATTAGGAAATAGAAACCATTCTATTGACTCTTAGCCAAGAGTACACCAGTTGCTAGATATCTTTCTTTGAAAAGTTCCAACAAGTTTTCAAGAGCCTTTAACAATAACAACATCTAACATCTGCATGTCAGTTTATAATTTACAAAGGTAGAAAACAGCACCCTGGCATATACATAAGCATATTGATACTCATTGACTCCAGTGACTTGCTCATGATTGAAGGGTCAGTAAGTGATAAATCTGAGCACAAACTTATGCCTTTAACCTGGCGTTCTTTTTAGCTAATAAACCACTATTGCCCCGTAGACACAACTTCTGCAGACAATGCTCACCTGCAAACATCTGGCAAGATACAGAACCAGCAAAGGAGGGAAAAGTTGTCACTTTTCATTGGTAGGTTTGGTCCTGGATATGTTCTTGGGTAGAGCAATGGAGGTTTATTCCTGGAAGTCTGGGCGTGGTCTAGTATGAAATCTTAAAGTGACCCTGACACTTGAATTAAGTATCTCCGTTGCTTCCTGACACTGCTCCATTAAATGCAAGTATCTGGCATCTACATACGTTTTTGTTGCATAGGTTTTCAGGGATTCGTAAGTGCAAGGTGCTTGCTGAATAGAGGTTATTACTAGTAAATACAGAATAATTTATGCTGAGAAGCTTAGCCCTAGAAATGCTTTCTGCAGCCTGTCTCTCTCCCCGCTCCCCCCCACAACCTTCCCGGGGGGGGGTGGGGGCGGGGGGAGGAAGAAGTGTTGAGTATGTGCATTTTGGGAGTCAGGTACACCTGGGGCAGTACAGGGTGCCCAGACAGCAAAGCACTGCCTGGTATCTATCAATCCCATCTCTTCTAACCTTTCTGTGACAACCTACCAGGGCACCGGTCCCTGGCAACCTCTTATTCCTCACATTCCTGTGCACTGCTGAACCTAGCCCAGCTAAGCTCAGCCTGCCAAGCAACCCGGTAAACAGAGAGTGGTGAACGGCTGGGAAGAATGCAGGGGCTGAGCCAAGGTCTGCTCGGTTTTATTATCATTTATGTGGTGTATTTATTTAATTGTATCTGCAATTTCTTCTTCACTTTCCTTCCTTATTTTTGGATGGCTTGTGATAAGACTTTTTGGCATCACATCAAACTATACTATTTTAAAATTCTCCCTTCATTCTTGATCAATTGGCAAATATTTTTCAACAAACTTGATGGAATTAAGACTAAGTTGACCAGATGGCTTCTTTGCCCCTAATTTAGCACAGTCCCCTGGTGCCAGATTTCTAGGGCACAGGGACCCATTATCCCCTCACTCACTTCCTTGAGCTGCTTGACTCGGTTCTGCCTTTTATATTTATCAAACCTGGAAATGGATTTAAGAAATGCACAGATGTCACTAAGAGGAGCCTTGAGGCTTTAGGGTTTGGCAGAGAAATGCAGCGATGTGCTGGGAAAGGTCCCCAAGTGGTGGGAGGGGTCCTCCCTTCATCTTCCATTTCTGCTTCCTAAAGCACATCTAACAAGGGGGAGTAAATGGACTAGAACTATAGTGCTGGACTCGAGTTTCATGTTATCTTTCTGTTATGTTCATTTTCTAAATTCATGAGAATTATCTGGTTAACACTTAGATTTGTCCATCCATCAAATATTTCCTAAGTTCCTCTAACATGCCAGACACTGAAATAGAAGCTGGTGTTATTATTGTGAATAAGACAGTCTTTGCCCTATCAGAGATTCTGGTTTATTTGGGTGAAAATATTCAATAAAGGTAAGTCAGGTGTTGTTAGAACCCCTTCTTTTTCTTGAAAGGGCAATCTTCTATAACCTGCAAGGATATGAGGGGATTTGGACTGACTGTATTTTGCCTCCATAGGCCGAAGTTCTACGTTACTCCTTGAATCCTCAACCTCACATAGCATTAACTAGATGAATACAGATGTCCACTGACTCTAAGTTGTGCAGGTTCCAGCCCATGAATGAGGATGCAAATAGAACCTCTCCTGGCCAGTGAAGTGTGCTAACCTGCTGGTTCCCTCTTTAACTCACCTGTTAGCTAAAGATACCACTCCAAGATGAACACAAGCTTTCAACATCAAGCACTGAACTCAAGGTAGGCAAATAAATCATGAAATAGAGTCTAGAAGTAGACCTACATATATATGGCATATATAGCCAATTGATTTTGAAATATTATTTATTTAGATGTTTTTATTGATTTTAGAGAGAGAAGAAGGAAGAGGAAGAGATAAAAACCTCAATGAGAGAGAAACACTGATCAGCTGCCTCTTGCACACCCTATGCTGGGGACTGAGCCTAAAACCCAGGCATGCTCCCTGACCAGGAATTGAACCAGGTGCATGGGTAGGTGTTCAATTACCGAGCCACACTGTCTGGGCATACATTTTATTTATTAATAGACTTTTAAAATATAAGTTTGAGGTTTACACAAAAATTAAGCAGAAAGTACAGAATTTTCATATATTACCACACTCTCTTCCAATTTCCCAGTTTCCCCTATTATTAACTCCTTGCATAAGTGAGGTGAATTTGTTACAGTTGATAAGTTGATATGTTATTAACTAGAGTCCATAGGTTACATTAGGGTCCACTCTCTGTGTTGTACATTCTATAGATTTTGACAAATGCAAATTGTCATATAGCCACAATTATAGTACCACCCCGAGTGGCTTAACTGCTCCAATATCCCTTGTGTTCCACCCATTCATCCTTCCCCAACTCCTCCTGAACTTCTAGCAACCACGGATCCTTTTGTTGTCTCCATAGTTTTGCCTTTTCCAGAATGTCATACCATTTGAGTCATACAGTATGTAGCCTTCCCAGATTGGCTGCTTTCCCTTAGAAATGCACATTTAAAATGGCTTCATTTCTTTTCCTGACTTGATAGCTCACTTCTTTTTAGTGCCCATGATATTGCATTGTACTGGTGTGCCATAGTTTGATTCACTGAGCTACAGAAGGACATCTTTGTTGCTTCCACTTGGGAAATTATGAATAAAGCTGCTAAAAACATTTGTGTGCAGACTTTTGTATGGACATGTTTTCAATTCCTTTGGGCAAATACCAAGGAGCGTGGCTGCTGGATCGTATGGTGAGACTATGTTTAGCTTTGTAAGAAATTGCCAAATTGTCTTCCAAAGTGACTGCACCATTCTGAATCCCCACAGGCAATAAATGAGAGTTCCTGTTGCCCCAAATCCCTTGCCAGCATTTGGTATTGTCATTGCTTGGGATTTTCTTTATTCTAATAGGTTGTGGTGCTATTTCATTGTTTTAATTTACAATTCTCTAATGCAGTGATTTTCAATTGGTGTGACATGCAGGCACACCGGTGTGCCTCGAGTATTTTAAAAACACGCAGTATCTGACTATTTAGTCAGGGGCACTGACCTCTTTTCCTTTAGATTGTCAGTGTCATAACATTTGAGTCATACAGTATGTAGCCTTCCCAGATTGGCTGCTTTCCCTTAGAAATGCACATTTAAAATGGCTTCATTTCTTTTCCTGACTTGATAGCTCATTTGACATCAGAAAAATGACAACAGACAACACAATAATAGCCATTGGTGTGAATGAATCAAAATTATACCAATTTTTTGTTAGATTGGCAAGAAATAATATTTTTTGGTGTGCCACAGAATTTTAGTAATTAGTTTATGTGTGCCATGTGATGAAAAGGTCGAAAATTGCTGCTCTGATGACATATGACGTTGAGCATCTTTTCATATGCTTATTTGCCATTTGTATATTTGCCATATTTTGGCGACATGTCTGCTCCTATCTTTTGCCCGTTTTTAATTTGATTTGTTTTCTTACTAAGTTTTGAAAGTTGAGTTTCAAGAGTTCTTTGTATATTTTGAATACAAGTCATTTATAAGACACATGTTTTGCAAACTTTTTCTCCCACTCTGTCTTATCTTTTTATTTTCATAACAGAGCCTTTTGCAGAGTTTTCCATTTTACTAAGGTCCACAGTTCTTTTAACTGCAATGCCCTGGTTATTATACAGGAGCGCTATTGATATGGTGGTGATGTAGGAGGGAGAAGGGAGGGGCGCATTCTCTAATTCCATGATTATGTTTCAGCCTTTTAGTGAGCCTATGCCTCTGGGCTGAGACCCTCACAACTGCTTCTCAATGTTCCCTTTCCGCTGTAGGTGAGAGAGGAAGGCTAGGGAGGCTGGAGCTGAGTTGAGCCCAGGTCAGCCAGGATCTGGTAGGAGAGTTTCCCTTGAAGGCAGGCTTTTGTTGAGGAGTAAGACAACTGAGTATACTTCACAATGATTACTCCTCTCATCCTGTTGGAAGCACGAGGACATTTTTCTCTGACCTTTACCCTGAGAACCTGGTGGGCCCCCAGGAGGTAAAACTCATGAAAGCGTAAGGACTCCCTAAGACTGGGCCCCTTGGCCTGGCTAGTGTAGCTCAGTGGTTGAGCATCCACCCATGAGCCAGAAAGTCTCTGTTCTATTCCCTGTTGGGGCATATGCCTGGGTGCAGGCTAGATCACCAGTAGGGGGCATGCAGGAGGCAGCCAATCAATGATTCTCATCATTGATATTTTTATCTCTCTCTCCCTCTTCCTTCCTCTCTGAAATCAATAAAGATATATTTAAATAAATCCGATATAATAAAAGTGTACGAGGAGAAACCAAGATGGCAGCATAGGTAAACACTTAAACTGCTGCCTCACACAACAATTTCAAAACTACAACTAGAAGACAAAACAGACATCATCCAGAACCACAGCAAGGCTGGCTGAGTGGAAATTCTACAACTAGAAGGAAAGAGAAAAGCACACTGAGACTCAGAAAAGCTACAGGAGGCAGAGGTACTGAGACACAGGCACGCGCGCATGGAGAGGACTGGCAATTGAGTGCGCGGCTGGCTTTCTCAAGCGGGAGGGAGACAAAAGCTCCCGACTGCGCTGAACTCCAGTTCCGGGTGAGACTCTGGGAACCCAGACTCATACGGGGTGAAACTGGACTGTCTGGCAGCAGGTGGAACTCGAGGGCGGCTTTCTCTCAGAGGTGCTTGCAGCGATTACCATGGGACACTGAGACACAGAGGGCTATTAGGGCAAACCAATGCTGTCTGCTCTGCCCTGAGACTCCGCCCCATCCAAGCTAAGAACAGAGGCTTTTGCAAGTCTTGTCTCATAAGGGTGTCTCCAGCACAGAAGTTCTCCCAGCGTAGACACAGCTGATCCTCACAGCCAATTGGCCTGGAGGTCAATTCCTCCCAGTGATACCAACAACAATCAAGGCTTAACTACAACAAGACTGTGCACACAGCCCACAAAGGGGTGCACCAAGAGTGTCCACCTCAGGTAACCGGGGAGGCTGAGCCATTGGGCCCTATAGGACACCTAGCACACAAAGCCACTCTATCAACTCAGGGAAGCAACCAAAATGCAGAGACAAAGAAACAGATCACAAATGAAAGAAATGGAGGAAAACAAATGACTGGATATAGAGTTCAAAACCACGGTTATAAGGTTTTTCAAGAATTTTCTAGAAAGGGCCAATAAATTTAGCAAGACCCTCAAGGATATGAAAAAGCACCAACTAGAAATTAAGCATACACTGACTGAAATAAAAAATATTATACAGAGATCTAATAGCAGACTAGAGGATCGCAAGAATCAAGTCAAAGATTTGAAATACAAAGAAGCAAAAAACACTCAACCGGAAAAGCAAAAAGAAAAAAGAATCCAAAAATATGAAGATAGTGAATAGCCTCTGGGAAAACTTCAAGCGTACCAACATCGGAATTATGGGGGTTCCAGAAGAAGAGAGAGAGCAAGATACTGAAAACCTATTTGAAGAAATAATGACAGAAAACTTCCCCCACCTGGTGAAAGAAATAGACTTACAAGTCCAGGAAACGCACAGAACCCCAAACAAAAGGAATCCAAAGAGGACCACACCAAGACACATCATAATTAAAATGCCAAGAGCAAAAGACAAAGAGAGAGTCTTAAAAGCAGCAAGAGAAAAACAGTTAATTACCTACAAGGGAGCACCCATACGACTGTCAGCTGATTTCTCAACAGAAACTATGCAGGCCAGACGGGAGTGGCAAGAAATATTCAAAGTGATGAATAGCAAGAACCTACAACCAAGATTACTCTACCCAGCAAAGCTATCATTCAGAATTGAAGAGCAGATAAAGAGCTTCACAGGTAAGAAAAGCTAAAGGAATTCATCACCACCAAACCAGGATTACATGAAATGCTGAAGGGTATTCTTTAAGAAGAGGAAGAAGAAGAAAAAGGTAAAGATAAAAATTATGAACAACAAATACATATCTATCAACAAGTCAATCTAAAAATCAAGTGAATAAAAAAATCTGATGAACAGAATAAACTGGTGAATATAATAGAATCAGGGGCATAGAAAAGGAGTGGACTGACAATTCTTGGGGGGAAAGTGGTGTGGGGGGTCCGGGAAGAGACTGGACAAAAATCGTACACCTATGGATGAGGACAGTGGTGGTGGTGGGGGGGTAAGGGCAGAGGGTGGAGTGGGAACTGGGTGGGGGGAAAAAGAGGAACAATTGTAATAATCTGAACAATAAAGATTTATTAAATTAAAAAAAAATAAAAGTGTAATATGCAAATTGACCAAATGGCAGAACGACCGGACTCTATGACATGGAAGGCAGGCGAGTGGCTAGGGGTGATCAGGCAGGCAGGCAGGCAGGCAGGCAGGTGAGCAGTTAGAAGCCAGCTGTCCCAGATTGTGAGAAAGATATCTGACTGCCAGTTTAGACCCAATCCCTGTAGCAGTTGGACATCCCCTGAGGGGTCCTGGATTGCGAGAGTGCACAGGCCGGGCTGAGGTTTCCCCCCTCACCCCCAGTGCATGAATTTCGTGAACCGGACCTCTAGTAAATAAATAAAAGACTGGGCCCCTCAGTCTCTAGCAACTTCAGAATTATCCATGAAGTGTTCCTGTCAGGCTCCAATTGTGCTCCTGTAAGCTGGTTTCTCTGTATCCACCTGCCACACCAGTCTTCAGGACAGTGGTTTGTCCTTTGACCTCAGTTCTCAGATTGAGCTAAAAAGAGCTGCTGCTTTTCAGTTGGTTCAGCTTTTCTTCTTGTTGTGAGGGTGGGAGTGATGCCTTTCAAGCCCCTTACATGTGGGACCAGAAACTAGAAGTTGCCCATTGATTTTTGACGAAGGTGCAAAGGCAATACTAGGAAGACAGAATTAATATTTACCAAATCAAGATGGAGCAATGGGATGTCCATATTAAAAAAACAACAACAACCCACTTAGATCCGTATTTTGGACTAATGCAAAAATTAACTCAAAATGGATCAGAGAATTGATTGTAACCCTAAAACTATGAAACATCTCGAAAAAGCTTAGGAGAAAAATTTTCATAAACTTGGGTGTGGCAAATATTTCTTAGATACAACACCAAAGCATGATGCATGAAAGGAAAATAGTTAGACTTCACCAAAATTAAGAATTTCTGATCTTCTAAAGACACTGCAAAGGAAATGAAAAGACAGGCCATCCACAGGGAAACATTGCAAATCACATATCTGATAAAGGACTTGTACTCATTATATGTATTCATATATATATATATGAATCTATATGTTCACTCCAAATATATATTTACATATACACACACCTATCATTAGTTTGCTTTGGGTATTGGCTTCATGGGTATATACATCTATAAAATTATGAAATTTTTACATTTTAAACCAGTGCAGTTTATGATGTGCCAATTAGATCCAGATAAAACTTTGAAAAAGTGACTAAGTGTTGGTGGGAAAGTGTTCCCAGATTAGGGAGCAGTGGGGGACAGAGGATTGCTGCCTTTGCAGTGAGAGGAGCAATCTCATTCCTTCCCACCCACTCCCTACATCCCTCACCTCCATCTCCATACAGACGCCAGTGAAAGCTTTCCAAAGAAAGAGTTCTGTACTACTTTCAAGATACTGAAAACAGTTATTGAGTTTTGATTTTGATTATGTTTGTATTATGCTACTTGGCTTCAACAATACAGCCAAATCCTTCTCTCAGTTTGCATGGGACTGACAAAAGGATGGAGTTATAAACACCATGTGACAAAGAATGGTGCTGACAGGCACTATGAGGAGAGAGGGAGACAGCTCCCCATCTAATGTGAATCCTTTCTGTCAGTGAATATTAGTTCTTGTTTTCTCCCAGAAGAGACAAAATGGCTTATCAGTATGTTATGAAATATCATCTTGCTGTCATTGGAAGCATGAAATGTTCATTTGTACAGTTAAACTTCTACACAGATTCAAGTTGGGGTAATTGTGGGCTCACATGCAACTGTAGGAAGCAGTTCAGAGGGATCCCAGGCACTCCTTACCCAGGTTCCCCCATGGTGGCATTTGCAAAGCTGTAGTACAATGTCACAATGAGGAAAGTGACATCGACAAAATCCATAGATCTCACTCAGAGTTTCCCAGGTTTACATGTACTCGTGTGTGTGTGTGTGTGTGTGTGTGTGTGTGTGTGTGTGAGTGTGTGTGTGTGTGTGTGTGTGTGTGTTTAGTCCTATTTAATTTTACCACACACGCAGGTTTTTGAGTCCACCATTAGATAACAGTTGCTCCACTGCAAGGACTCTTTGCTCCCCCCTTTTATATCCACACCACTTTCCTCCCATACCCCACTTGCCTCCTTGTCTCCAACCTGTGGTAATCACGAATCTCTTTTCCATCTCTATAATTTTGTCACTTCAAGAATGTTATTGGCCTTTTTCACTCATCATCATTCTCTTGAAGATTCATCCTAGTTGCTGTATATACAAATAGTTCGTTCTTTTTTATTGTTGAGTAGTATTCCTTCATATGGGTGTGCCACAGTTTTAATCATTCACTCACTGAAGGGCATGTGGGCTATTACAAGTAAAGCTGTTGTAAACATTCATGCATGTGCAGGTTTTTATGTGAATGTACACTTATTTGGGGCATACACTTATTTGGGATACTTTTTAGTTTTGTAAGAAACTGCCCCATGTTACATACCCACCATCCATGTAGAAATAATTCTGTTTCTCCTCCTCCTCATGAGTATCTGATATTGTCACTAATTTTTATTTTGGCTATTCTGCAAGGTATCTAGTGATATCTCATTTAATTTACATGACTGTGTAACTCTGAATCAAATTTAACTTCGGAAAGGAAAACAGAGAGGAGAAGTAAGTGATGTTGAATAAATCTTTGACCACTGTTGAGGAAGGACCTCATAAAGGGCTCCAGGAAGAGGCTGAAAGAATATTCTATGGGGTGCAGCATAAAGAATGTTTGCCTGCCAGGTAGTGTTTTAACAGTACACTAGAAATGTATACAGACAGCTTAAAGAATGTAAAACCTGCTTGTGAAGATCTTGAAAATGTATGCAAATAAGCATGTTTATGCATCCTAACCATTTTCTAAAATAAAGAGAACTTGAGTTTTCCTCTTTTGCCATCTCAGTTCAAAGCTAAGCTTATGACAGCATTGTCTAAAATGTATTCTGCAGGACGCTTGCTCTCCAAGATGTTTATGGACGTTATGGGAAAAAGGAGAAACCCAGTAAACTGGCTGTGTGAGGAGTTAGAATATGAACGATCATGTGGAACTCTGAGAGGAACACACATTATGTGTGTTTAAACCATGGAATCCCTCCCTTTTCAGGGATACACTTCGGTGATGCTGAACTAAAGAAAGGCTATGTTCTGCAAATGCAATAAAAACTGAGACCAGAAATCAACCAGATGCTGGGGAATAGTTAGGCAGGGTTCCTGACTCGGGATAATAACGATAGAAATGCTTACCTTTACATATTATTCCTTAACTTTATTAAACAGCTTCAAGAGCAAGGGTCTGGGCTGTGGTGGGCCAGCAGCCAGGGTTGGGCATGGGAACCCTGCATGTGATCTGGGAAGGGGTGTCTTGAGGGGAAGCCAAGTAAGAAAGCCAGGCAGGCTGCCCAGGAGAAGGCCCCAGGCAGAGAGGAAGAAGCTGGGCAGGTGCCAGTTGGAGGAAATGGCATTGTTCAATAAACATTTCACAGACGCTATCACCTTTCTACTATTTGATTTAGAAATTGCAATCAGTCCGAGCGAAAGTGGGAGGAAGAGCCTGGAGGAATTTCCTGGGCCAAGGAGTGCAGGGATCACATCTCTTCATGGGGTTGAGAGTCTGGGGCATAGGCATGGAGGGAGCCATTAACGGTGGCCCTGTATGGACACGTTCTCTCCTTCGCCTGGGACCCTGGACCCTTTCCCTGGGTTGAAGACACTGTGTGTGCTCCTGGGTTCATTTGACACAAGGCTTTGATCGGCTCTGAGACATTTCTCAAGTGGGAAGCAGCATCTCATGACCATTTCTTTGGCTTCTGCTCTCTGGATGGACCAGCTGCTGTGGTTTGATTGGATGCTGTAGGGTCCCACATTTCTTCCCCTAAAGATTCTACTACCCATCGCACAATGTCTAGGCTTTCAGTCAGACATGCCAAGGCCCAGGAACTCTACCTCATGGCTTCTGAGCAGGCAGATTGTAGATTGGGTCCAGAGGGCATACTGTGGCTGATGGTTGAGTTCTTCTCAAAACAGGTTTTTTCTGTGGTATCCGGTGGAGGCCTGGGGAACCACACCGTCATGGAGCAGAGGCTGATGGAGCAGTTAATCCAGGGTTCAGACCAGCTCATGGTGCTGGGTCCCTGGACACTTTCTCAGAATGGTGTCTGACTGTAGTCCAGACCCTGGTGAGAAGCCAGAGCTCCAGGGCCTAGAAGGCCACCAATCCTTTCTCTGACATGGTCAGCAAATGGCTTTTCTGGCTACCTCCTGACTGTCAGAAGTCCTGGTAGACCTTTTGAAGCTTTAAAAATAATATACAGACTGAAGTCTTTTGGACTTCTTTCTTTTCCATTAAACATTGTTTCCAAGATTTCTTCATGTTGTTGCATATATGTGCCGCTCATTCTTTTTTACGGCTTTGTAATCATCCGTTTTGTGAATGTACCACCCTTTATCCATTCTTTGTTGTTGAGCCATTAGGTTGCTTCTAGCATCGTGCTATTGTAAACAGTGGTGATGAAATCTTTTTAATCTGTCTCCTGGTGCACATATTCACGAGTGTCTCTGGGGCACTTACGTAGGAGTAGAATTATTGGGTATACTGTATAAAAAAAAGGCCAAATGGTTTCCCAAAGCAGTTGTACCAATGTACAATCCTGCCAGTAGAGTATGACCTTCCTCAAATCTTTGTCCTTTCCAACAGTTGACACCACCAGAATTATTAAGTTTTGCCTATCAAGTGGCATAAAAACCATCTCATGTGGCATTGATTGCATTTCCTTGATTAGTAAGACAGTTGAATTTCATGTATTACTCTGTTTTATGTTTTTTTTCTCTTCTGGGAAGTATTTTTTTCTTAGTTTTTTTGCACATTCTTTTATTGGGTCTTTTTCTCATTGATTCATAAAAATATTTTATATGTCTCCTCTTAGGCCAACTTTTCTTTTCCTAGCCAGGCAATTTTATTTAGTCTTATGACTTCAATATTTTTTTTCTATATGCTGATTACTCACAAATCTAAGTATTCAGTCCAACACTTTCTTTTGAACGTCATACCCATGAATCCAACCACATACTCAACCTCTTTACTTGGATTTCCCATAGGATGATGTAGCTCAACCTATCCAAAATTGAGCTCATCATCTTCCCACGCTGGCCAAATTCTTCTATTTTGCTTTCTATCTCAGGGATATCACCACCGATGACTCAGGTGTCCAAGCCCCACACTTCATTGTGTTTTATGACACTAGTGTCTCCCTTATATGCTATGTTCAATCAGTCAATTAGGACACAAATTCCTAAATATCCCCTGGCTCCATTCCTCTCTCTGCATCCTTTGTTCAGTCCTCAGAGGAAACCCTGATCACTGCTGAGCCCTCTACACTGAACTGCGGGCCTGCTGTCTTGCTTCTCTTCGCTCTGAAGCCTGGGTGATAGCTTCCTAAATCACCTTACATGGTCAAGTTAAGAAGTTTTTATTTTCCTTGTTAAAAAGTTTGTATGGCTCCTATTTCTTGTGAAGCCCCAAACACATTATGGTTCAAGAGACTCTTCATCTGACCCAGTTCACCACTCGTTCCTCACCTATTGCCATGTCCTCTGCTTGCTCTGTGCCACAGTTGTACCCAGGTATGGTAAGATTAATTTAAAAAAAGTTAGGAAAAACAGGGAATCATAAAAAATGACATATACATGTGATGCATATTTTATTTCAACCCAAAATACATAATGTACATTTATTCAGTAATGTTTTGAATTAGAGCCAAGACCATTTCTTGGAGTATAAGCTGATTGGTGTTGAGAGTCCTCTTTCTTGCATAAACCACACCGATAATGGATTATTTATGACTTCCAGTTAGTGTTGTTTTTTAATAAAGTGGATCATGAAATTGACAATTGTGAAGCCATGTGAGTGCACAATTCTTCTTCATTTTAAAGACTTATTTGCTCCCCCAAATTATTAAAGTTGTTTTAGCCATATTTGTTTTGATAGTGTTTTCTTTTTAAGATTCATCTGCATGAAATCTTTCTAAAGCATTCTACTTAGAATAAAAATAACAACTTTCTTTTTGCAATCATCTTTCATGAGTTTAAATGATATCTAAATTATATAATTACAATAACACTAAAACTGGCATAAACCAGCTTTTGGAACAAATGCCACTGACACTCAGTAAGCATGTAACTCGCCTGGTGGAGCGGAATACATGGACTCCCCAACCACAATGCTCTGTGCGCTGTGGGCAGCAGTCAGATTGTTTTACAAATGAATTAACACAAGGCGAGGTTGGTTAAGAGAATGTCTACTCTATTTGCAGTTGTTTCAATGATCATCTCCAGCCTCTGGCCTATGTAGTTTCTTCTGCTTGGGATCCTTTTCCTAATCAAGTTCACTCCTAATTCTTCTTTATGTCTTAGTGTACTTATCACCATCTGAAAACCTTCTCAGACTCTGGGACTTGGATAGAAATATCAATATGTTCTACCAGGTTTCTGTTTCCTTGCCTAAGAGTTTTTCTTTTTCTTTTTCTTTTTTAACATTTTGGGCCATTTTTTTTTTGCTGGCATTTGCTCTGTGTATTATAAGATGTTTAGCAGCATCCTTGGCCTCCCTTACATGCCAATAGCACTCTTCCCCAAGTTGTGACAATCAAAGATGTTTTCAGATATTACCAATGTGCCCTGTGGGACAAAATCACCCTGATCAAGAATCACTACTCTACATTATAAATGTTTGTTGAATGACTGAATGACCTTATTACTTGGACTGATACAGAATCAAACAGCAAAAAAAGCAGCATATAAATTCAAAAAAGTACTCAGGTGCTATTCAGACAATCTCTTCATCCTAGAAAATACATTTCAGTGCATTTTTTATTTGGAGCAATGCAACCAACCTAGAAAGTCACTTTTACTGTTTACAGGAGAATATTGCTAGTGATGCGTTTTATATTGTCAATTATTTTAGCCTGCTACATGTCTATCTTTCCTTTGTCCTGCTTTGCTTTGCCATCTGCCTAAATCTCAGGCCTTCATAGGAAAAAAGGTACACTCTACTGAGATCTGTCAATACATTTCCAAGTAAATTTTGAACTCCATGCTCCTGAAGTTTGTGTAGAAATGAATATATGTAAGGAAAGAGGGGTGGGTTGGAAGCACAGTGGGCTTAGCACCCCAATCAATTCAACAGTCTTCCCATGAAAACAAGTTCACCAAACTTCTAGGTGGGAATCACTTTCCACATACACTTGGTACTGTCTCATCTATCAGTGGGACATTTACTCATTTGTTTGAACAATATCTTTGAGCACCTAATACGTAACAGACACTGAATCCAGTGCTGGCCACTATACATATATTATGTGATTTACCTAAAAATAGGTTTAGGCCACAGGGACCTTAGTCCATCATTGGGCTAACTGCTGCCCAGAATCCTCCATGTTACCTACTTTTGCCTCCCTTGATTTAAGGGAGTGTTGGGAAGTGACTCAAGAGACAAAGAAATGGTTGAAAGACTGACTGTCTTGCTTGAGGAATTGCTAAGAACCCCGAGGTCTTCTTCTGTGGAAGAATCAGCGCCCAGGTGACAGGTCTCATCTTGAAAAGGGATCTCTCAGCACAGACATCACAGAGACCTTCCTTACTGGCATGCTGTTGCCCACCACAGGTGACCAGTGGTTCCACTCCCCTGCCCTGACACCTGGTGCCTCTGCCTTGCTATATTCATGTGCTGGCACCGTGGCTGCTAGGGATTCTCGCTATGAAATCCTTACCAGCCACACTCTGCCTGGGCAAATGGGTTTATATGAACATTCCCAGGAATAACTGTTGTGGTTGGGACTTTTCCCCCTTGAGTTGTTGGAAATAGAGTCTTGATGACAAACCTCAGAGGGCATGTTAGCTTTCTGTTGGCCTGCAGAGAATTGGAGGGAAATTCCTGCTGGCCTCTCTGCACTGGTCCACCCTGGCTTCATTTTTCATCTCTGGAAGCTTCCAGTCATGCAAACATACACAGCGTCACCATGGCGACTCTGGGACAGATACATGCATATGAAAAGAGCATGAGGAAAAATCCTCTGAGGCTTTGTTAGGAGGGGAAGGAGCCTTCAAAACCACCTACTTTTATCCCCCATTGTTCACACAAGAGCAGCTACCTCAGTCATCAATGACGTATCCTTCCCTTGGCTTTGGCTTTGGCTTTGCTTGAGGAAGTGAACTAACGCTCTGGGAGTTCTAAGAAGACACTAAGGATGAGCAGAGCCTCATGTCCCTGAACCCACCCTTAAAATGGTTTGCCAGTTGTTAGGTGGGGGAGTGGCATCACCTGATTTGATCAGGACTCTCCACACTGCATTAAGCTCCCTGTTCTCCCAGAAAGATTTTTCAATTGTCTTTGTGAATTTCTAGGATTGGCCTTCCTGTCTCTATTCTCACCTGGTTCAGGATGCCACTTCCTCATGTTTGGGTCATTGTGGCAGAATCCCAGCAGCTTCCCCTGCTTATAATTCCTGTCTGCCCTCCTTCCCAGCCCCTGGCTGTCCTATGTACTCAGGTAGACCACTAGTTCCAGGGTCATTCTTGAGGGATCTAGCTGAAGCCGGGAGGATGTCCATCACAGCAGAGAAATGATGGTGGAATGGTAGTGGTGGTAGAAGTTTGGTGGGAGGCACTGGAGGCACAGGTGGGGTGGGAGAAACGGGGCAAATGGCCGCCCTACCATACGGGATGTGTCCAGAATGCCAACTCTGCTCACTAGATAACACCTTTTGGGAAGCTGTGCTGAGGAAGACTTGGGCATTGCACTCTGGTTCTATAGTAGAGTGATGGTGGCTGATTGCAATGACTGTGGTTGGTGCAGCAAGAGGTATTTTCCTCCCCTGAAATAAATGAGTGTATCTTCCCTAAAGGTGAGCACAGAGAAAGTCAATGATCAGGGCCTGCTTAGAGAATGAGCAGCAGATCTGGATAAATCAACTTTCATCAAATCACCCCTTGGTTGTAGAAGGAGGGTCTTCTCACTTCGTTATCAAGCCCGGAGTTCTCTGCCTGGCTTTCAGCACTCGCCTCCAGTTGGTCCAGACCAACTTTAACTTCTAGTTCTCAACACCACCCTCCTGCTGTGGTTAGGCTCATCACCTTTTTAGTCCCTTAGGCAGCACCCAATTGCTGGCTCTCATGTCTTGAGTCCAAGGCCTCTTCTTCACTCCGTGACGAAGTAATTTTCGAAATTACTTGCTGTGAAGGCCACTTTCAGGACCACTTCCTCCACAAGCTGCATGGGCAGCTCTGCCCTCAGGGATCTCTCTCTCCCTCCTCTTTGCAGCATTTCCTTCATCCTCTCCTTCCAGGTTGGCACATGAGTCTTCCCTCACAGCTTCCTGTGTTTGGGCCTATTCTGTTGTAGACGGAGCTCTAGACCTATTCTGTGGGAGACAGTGTCCTGCCTTAAAAAGTCCTGGGGACAGGGCTAGACTTGTGGGAAATATGTGGTTATCACCTATTGAGATTCTGTTTTCTTTCAAAAGTTGGCATTGTTTGTGTGGCATGCTCTTGATTGCCTACCCAAGGCACATTCCATTCTTCTGTCTTGGTCATAGGATCCAGTGTTATTTCAGTGCTCTGCTCAGCTAAAATGCTACCTTTCCCAGTCCATTACCAAGCTGAGGGTTAGCAATGAAAGACAAGCAAATATTGTTGGGCCAGACTTCTGGGCACATTTCTTTAGAGGAAGACAGGGATAGATGTTTTACAAATATTTATCCCAGTTTATGACTTGACTTTTTATTTTCTTAATATGATCTTCCAAAGGTAAAATATTTAGTTTTGATCAAGTCCAGTTTGTCACTTTTTTATTTTATACTGAATGCATTTTGTGTCATATCCAAGAAGTCTTTGCCTAAAACGTGGTCACAAAGGTTTTCTCCTAGTTTCACACTTATTTTCAGGCCTATGATCCATTTGAGTTAATGTTTATACTGTATAAAGTATCAGGTAAGGGTCAAGGTTAATGTTTTCTTTTTCTAAATAAAGATGTTCAATATTTCCAGCACCATGTATTGAAATAACCCATATTTTAACCTAATATCAGAGACCTCTATGGGTGGGCTTTAGAGGGGGAGTCTTAAAACTACTTGTAGTTGTACATAACGTTTTGAGAGTATGTGTACATATGATTTGGGAATGAAAGAGTGGAAGTAGAGATGATCTCCAGGTTTCATCAGATTGTGGAAGGATCCTCTGACCCCCCAAAAGGGTCACCACTCTAATGTAACTTAACCTTCTTCTTCACCTCACTAAACAAAGGCAGCCATGAAACAAAAGAAAGAGATGTCAAAGACTGCGTGTGAGCTGCTTTGGAGTTCTTGGAAAGAAAATGATATGATCCGTTGGGAGTACGCCTGTACAAACATACACAAATTATTCTTAATAACAGTATTAAAGCTGAGGCTGTAAAACTTTGCTAAATCTGATCCTGGGCATCTTTAACATCCTACATAATTCCAAGCAACTTGTGTGGTTGTTTCAAAGTCTAGTCTTCTGGGCCACTGTGTTTTACATGGATGAACCTTGCTGAGCAAGAGTATTTAAGACCTAAGTTGACAATGACACTTTAATTAAGGAGATTTTTTGAATGTGATGAAAATTAGTATTTGAAATTCAGAATTTTGTAATCCCCAAATGTCAACTAGCGCTAAGCATCGGCCATCATCCCTCATCTCACTGGAATGGTCACGAGGCTCTGAAAGCAGTGAGCTGCTTGACTTCTAGAGATGCAAGATGTCTACTCACCCAAGGGGATGAGAGATGAAATGCCTCCATGACAGGAGAGAGAGCTCGACTCCCATTGGTCTTCACTCACTGTGGCAGCTTCTTGTACCACATTTTCCAAATTTTTAGTTGGGCCACCCATAAGTTGACCTTTCTATGTCTCCGCTTCCTAAAGAGCACTCCACTGTGACTCAGACCAAGTCTACAGGGCTTCCTTGGTCCATGGCGGTCACAGGCCCAGAGATCTGGAAGGAATCTTGTACATGATCTGCTCTGACTCTTTTAATTGTAGTGGAGAAAATCAAATCCCAGATAAGTGAAGTCACTTGCCAAAGGTCACACAATTAGAGGTAGAACTGCAACTGGAAGCTGGATATCCTGACTGCCAAACCAGCATTCTTTCCATTGCGTACAGAATAGACATGGAAAAGCAAACAGACCAAGGAGTCAGCCAGACTTGGGTTTGGATTCTGACGTGTTGCTTATAACCTATTGTAACTTTGGGGAAGTCAGTTAACCTTTCTAAGCTTCAGTGTCCTCATTGGGAAATAGAGATAAGTATTCAGCAAATATTGATCAAGTACCTTTCCTGGACTGGCACATGCTGGGTTTGGTCCTGGGTACATAGTAGGGAATGATACAGGCCAAGTCCCTTAGCCCAAGACCTGAAGCTTACATCCTAGGGTATATAAAGGATAATACAAGTGCCTCTCTGAGGAGGTTATTGCAAGCATTAAATAAGGTAATAAATGTGAATCTCTTAGCACAGTGCTTGACAGAATAGACATTTAATAAATGGTAACAACAGTTATAATCATTACTATATATAATCCACATATATACTCACAGTCTCCCCAAAGAAGGTAAACTCCTGGGGTGGCAGGGCCCGGTCTTAGATTCCTATTTAGTAACACAGTATCAAGGGTCCTCCAGGCATCTCACAACAGATTTGAGAGACCAGAGTACTGTCCTAACCTATCTAAAAACTCTAAGTAAAGTCCTCACTTCTGAATGTCTCTGATGACCTATTGATTAATCCAGACGCTACCCTTAGTTTCTCAACTGGGACCTCTCCTGAAAACCCGTAGGGGCTGGGGACCCTCTGCCAGCCCCCTGTGCCTCACAGCTGATAAGTGCCTAGTGGCCCACTTAGCTCCATTGTGCTCTCCTGGCTTTTGGGTTACAGTCACCAGGCCCTGCTTGGGTTCTGGCTCTGGTCTACCATTTGGCTCCCTGATCCCTCATGTGGGATTGGTTTGCTCTCTCCTGCCCAGCCCTGATGTCCTCCCTAGCTCCTCTCAAGCTGTCGTTGACACAGTTTCTGCCAACATTCTAGCCATAAGCCCTTAGAACATGAAGTTTACTCCCTGTCTCAGACTTATCCCCTCTCCAGGCCCATTCTAAAGTAATTGGATTTATGGGTGGGGAGAAAAGCTCTTGGCTTTAAAAGCTTGTAAATTCTCTACTCTATCCACCCTCCTTTCAAATACAGGGCAGGGAGAGGCATGACTTGGGTTGGAGGGTATAGAGACAGCTATTTGGAAAGGAGAAAATACGGGAATTAGAATGACCCATTTATTCATAGCAAAGTGCTGCTGAAATCACATCTCTCCTTCCACTGTCAAATCTCAATGGTTTTCTTGTGAAATTTTCCTGATATATTGGAGTCTACAATCTCAGTTCAATCCCTAGGCTTTGCAAATCATAGGAGATTAGGGTTGAAAAATGAGCAATTTTAAGAGTGTATTTATGGGTAACAAGCCAATTTTTTCATAGTCCATGTCTCTACATATTTCCTTTGGTGAAGATAATTGAAAATTAGGTAATAACAATATCCAAAAATTATGGAGTATTTGGAGATACTAAGTAGTCTAGATATATTAACTTATTTCAGCCTTAAAACAACACTATAAAGTAGCACCACTAAAATCCACTTTAATATAGATGAAGAAATCGAGGCACCAAGATAAGAAATAATTGGTCCAAGGACATGGAGCTGAGATACAACCCCTGGCGATTTAGCTTCCTAGTTCCCATGCAATGTCACCTATGACCCAGTTATTACTCAGTAACTCACACAAGAGAAATCCCTTTTATCTTCTCCCAGGAAAGAACAATAATTTAACATGAGTGCACATTCCGCACACATTTTGTTGTCAGAAACTGTTACCAGGGCAGCGGTGGAATGGGAGGAGCAGCAATATGTGCCAGGCTGCAGTTTTCCTCCCTGCTGCATCAAGGCCATAAGGGCAGTTCCTTCCTTTTCTCCCTTGGCCTGCAATCTTCCATCTCTCCTCAGTGGCAGACTCTGGTCCATCTAGTGGGAAGGCCTCTTTCTTGTCCAGACTGTCTGTGTTCAAAAGAGCTTGTTCAAAAATTTCAGATTTGTAAATCAAATTGTACTTAAATGAGGAATCATTATTCCGACTGGTAAACTGGGTGTCAGGAGATGGGCATGTGTTGTTCAGTCCCTTTTTCTCTCCATGCTCTTTGCATCTGCCGAAGCACTCCCATTATACTTGACTTTGGTAGCAGAGATTTTAGAGGGTAGGCAATTTTCTGAGTGCCTATTTTGTAACAGCATTTTCATATCTACTCTTTCAGTTATTTTTCTGATCACCTTTTTGAGGAAGCTGGGAGGCAGAAAGGGTGATGTTAAAGAAATTGTACAGTATCATATAGCAGGAGGTAAGGTTTGAACTCAAGTATTGACAACAAGGTACATTTTCTTTCCATTATATGATGCTAAGAACACAGAATTTCATTAAGTATGAATATGTTATATTCACTGTTTTTAAGTTGAACTGCAAAGACAAATATATACCCATAATAAAGAGATTAACTATCAATTACGATCAAAGAGCTAAAGAGTTAAAACATAAACCAAAAAATTAATGGAAATCAGAAAGCAATGTAAAAACAAATTAAGAATATATAAAAAAGAGATAGACTATTTGAAGAAATAATGGCTGAAATTTTCTTGACTTTGATAAAATACACAAATCTACAAATCCAAGAATCTCAATGATCTCAAAGTAGAATAAACCCAAAGAGATCCACACAAAATAATCTAATAGTTGAAATTGCAAGACAAAGAGAGAATCTTGAAAGCAGCAAAAAATAAACAACTCATCATATACAAGATACTCTTAATAAGAGCCCGGCCTGCACCCACTCCAATCCAGGACCCCTACACCTTTTTCCTATCTAGCCAATCTCTTCACATTTAAAAAAATTAACTGAAATACCACCTACTCTATAAAATCCTCTTTGAACAAATCTCTTTACAATCTGTACTAAGTATTTTCATAGTATGCCATTCTTTTTCTTTAGCAGCAACTTAGAGTGGATGCAATCTGCTTCTCATTCTTGCCTCTGAATTCTTTCTTGTTGCTCTTGTAATAGCGAAGCTTATCCAATTTACATTTGCCCTTCAAAGGCTTATATTTGGTTCAGTTTCTAGTTGGCTCCCTGCTTTTTTTTTAAGCAATGAATTTGGGTTGTGATAGTAAGCCTCACTTGTAATCAAGCCTGTAGGTCTCCCTATCTGAATATTTCTATAATACCTATCACTTTAGCATACCAGAGATTGTGTTCATTTATAGAAAATAACAATAAATGTCACCTGATCATTTGATCTTCCAGTAATATTTTATAGCAAGATGTATTATTCTAGCAATTTAACTATTACAAAACTAAGGCATACAGAAATAAGTAACATTGAACAATAAAGAATGTCTCAAATATCAAAGCACATTAGGGCCTCCCTTGTTCTGTGCCTCAAATATCATAGCACAGTACACAATTCACATGGAACTCAGCTTCCTTTAAAACAGGAAGGGATGCCATACTCATGAAGCAGCTACTTCCACACATATTTTTTTATTTAATTCATAGCACATACTCTTTGTACTAATCATTGGAAAATCACCCTAGCAATTGCCTCTATTCCTCTCTGTATTGTTGCCTCACATCCTGATATCATTACTGTGTTTTTATCATCCACTCGCTCTAATAAGATTGTGAATTACTTAAGGGCAGAGGTCATGACTTGAGCTTGTGTTTCTCTGTCACGGTGCCTAGATAAATACTCAAATGCCATCCAGTCCAAATGACTGTGATGAGAGAGGCCCACCGTTGCTGGAGACCTCTGATTCTTATTTCAGGGGCCTCACTTGTTCTGTGCCTTAACTGGGGGTGGGAAAAGGGGCTGAGAGAATTTGGAGAAACCCAGACAGAATTCTCCTCCTAATAGATTTTGCGAAGCTGGCGCCTGGGACCACAGGCGGCTTCTTTGCCCGGGACCGCTGGGCATTTGTCCAGTTAAAACCCAGACACACAGCAATAACAAAGGCACTGGTCTCCCAGGGCTAATGCGTGGGGATCAAACCTCAGCCTGCAGGAACTCACCCCCACCGTCAGGGCCAGGCTGATGGGTGGACCTGGGCTGGTGCTCCTGACTCTGGGGAGAGGGAGACTTCCGTGACCCGGGAAACTACTATCAACCGAAAAGTCAGAGAAGCACAGAGGATGGTTCAAAAACACGAAAGATAACGCTGGCGATTCCTTCAATCTCTGGGGTAAAAACAAACCAAAACAAGACCCTGAACTTGCACATGCACGCGCGGAAAAATGTTGCTCAGGGAAAAGCGATTCAGACCCAGGCCAGAGGCTGCGGGCCTCTGCGCCACGTGCGAAGGCGGAGGGATTCTGCGCCAGGCCCATGCTAAGGGCCCAGAAGCTGGGCTGCCTGTGCGTGTCCCCCCCCACGTCCCCTCCCACAAAAAGGTCTGGGGGGGGGGGGGGCCGGCGCTGCCCCCGGCCAGCACCTCAAGCAGAGCCCTTTCTTCCTATGCAGGGAACATGGCAGAGCGCTCCTCCCACCGACCACCTCAGGTGCAGTGGCCTCCAGGCCACCACCAGCCCACCCGCCTGCCCCCTTCTCCTCACCGGCAGGGCGGCCCTTCACTTACCATGAGCCAGCAAGCGCTCAGGCTCCGGCAGGTCCCCGAACAGGTCCATTGCGGAGGCTGGTTGGAGGCTGGTGGAGCGGCTTCCTCGCCTGGGACAGCGGGCGGCTTCTCCTGGGCTGGCCGCAGCGGCAGGAACCCAGGCCTGGCTTTGTCAGGAAGGATATCCGGAAGGGCGTCAGGAAGACATCCGATTTAATTAGCATATTACCCTTTGATTAGTATAGAAGATATCTCATCCAAAAATTTGGAAACCAGCAGTATAGTATTTAAAGTGCTTTCATCATTTCTATTCAACATAGTATGGGAAGTTATAACTAGCAATTAGGCAAGAAAAAGAAACAAAAAGCATCCACATTGGAAATAAAGTATTTATGTTTGCTAATGATATAATTTTATAAATAAAAATTCTACACATTTAAAAAAACTGTTAGAGCTAATTAACAAATCCAACAAACAGTAAAATTCAAAACCAACAAAAAAGAGCAGCTGTCTTCTATACAATAGCAATGAACAATTGGAAAAGGAAATTAAGAAAATAGCCCCAAATTAAGAAAATAGCACCAAAAGAATACAAAATATTTAGGAATAAAAACAATCAAGTAGGCAAAAGGCCCCTAACATGAAAACTACAAGACATTGCTGAAAGAACTTACAGGAGACAGAAATAAGTGGAGAGACAACTGTGATCTTAGATCGAAGCATTTAATATTATTCAGATGATAATACCATTCAAAGCAATCTACAGATTTATTGCAAACCCATCAAAATCCCAAAGACATGTTTTGCAGATATAGAAAAACCCATCTTAAAATTCATATGGACTCTCAACAAATCCTGAGTAGCCAAAACTATCTTGAAAAAGAATAAATTTGAATAAATCACATTTCCTGATTTCAAAACTTACTACTGAGCTACAGCGTTCAAAACAGCGTGATACTGGCATAAGGACAGACTAATAGATTAATGGAATAGAATAGAGAGTATATAAACAAACCTCCATGTACATATGGTCAGTTGATTTTTGAAAAGGGTGCTAAGAACACTTAATGGCAAATGACAGTCTTTTCAACAACTGGTACTGGGAAAACTGAATATCTACATGCAAAATAATAAATTTAGATCTATACCTAACACCACATACAAAAAAGGAATGTAATTATGTTACATAGTACAAATGGTTGTACCTTGAAAACATGCTAAGTGAAAAATAAGCTAGACACAAAAGGACAGATATTGTGTGATTCTACTTATTTGAGCATCTGGAACAGGCAGATTTATGGAGACAGAAAGTAGAGAGGTAGCAGTTATGTTTTGGATGATGAAAATATTCTGGAAATGATAGTGATGATGATTACACAACATCGTGAATGTATTGAATGCCACTGAATTGTACAGTTAAAGATCGTTAAAATGTAAATTCTGCCATGTTCACTTTACCACAATAAAGGAATCTAAAAAAAAAAATACTACCACTTAAAAGACAGCTACAATGTTATATTAGGAGACACATTTTAATTTGCATTTTCCAAGAAACAATGGCACATTAAATCATCCATATTCTTTTCCCTGCTTTTTCCTTTATGATAAATGGCATTCCAGTTCTTTGCAAGACGGCCAGCTGATTGTGTGGTCCATATGTGAGACAGCTCTGTCATCCTCTCCACCCCTCGCTTGTCGTTTATATGTCTAACATGTTAATGTTCACTTTATTATTGAGATATAATTGACATATAACATTATAATTAGTTTCAGGTGTACAACATGATGATTCAATACATGTAGATGTTGCAAAGATGATCACACATCTAGTTAACATCCATCACTACACATGGCTACAGTTTTTTTCCTTGTGATGCACACTCTTAAGATTTACTGTTTTAGCAACTTTCAGTACATACACAGTACAGGATTATTAATTATAGTCACTTTAAAGCACATGTGTATATTTAGATTTGGGAAATTGGATGTGAACAAATAGTGCATATATTTATAGAAATTGATAGAAATTCTTTTATTTTTCTCTCTGAAAAACTTAAACTGATGATTTATTTTATAACTAATGGTATATGCAAGCTGGGAACATATGGTACTAACCCTAACATTTTAATGGTGTGTGAAGATCATAAAAGAGAAATCAGTCAGGAGGGAATTAAGTAAGAAAACTTAAGTAAGGGAGATGTTTTGGTGTTAACTTCTGGGGCTGGCTAGTAAGGGGCAACACAAATTAGAAGAAAAGAAGAGGGTTTACATTTCAAGTAAAGAGAATAGACTAAGTAGAAATAAATATGTCAGTCACCATTCGAAGATCTTAAGACATGTTCACCCATATCCCTCATGACAATGGATAATATCATTCACCGCACATCACCAGTGAGGAAGTTCAGGCACAGAGTAAGTAATTCCTTCAAGATGACACAGCTAGTAAGTGGCAGAGCTGTGTTTCGAACCCAGGTATTCTGTCTAGATTCACCTTCTAAGCACTACTAACTATGCTTGCTCCTGTTCCCGGTAGGAGAAGAGTCCTTTTAAAGAAAGGAAAAGGAAATAAATATTTGCTGAACACCTAAAATGATCAGCAAATAAATTTATAATGGTTGATCACCATTATATGGTTGATTATTAGCCAAAGAGTACATGGGAAAGGAACTTCCTGTTACCATGAGTAGGCTAATTCTTACAAGTACATTTTGATTACTGTATGGTACAAGCACTGTCGAACTTCAGAGCTGTAATAGGTGAAGGACCACCCTGTGTGTGCGGAAGGGTCTTCCCAGATAGAGGGAATCCCAGTGTGTTTTGGGTGTGGGAATTGAGATTGTCTTGTTAGTGCATGAAATTCGTGCACTCGGGGGGGGGGGGGTCCCCTCAGCCCAGCCTGCACCCTCTCGCAGTCCAGGAGCCCTCGGCAGATGTCCCACTAAAGGCTTAGGCCTGCTCCCCGCATTCGGACATCCTTAGCACTGCCGTGGAGGCAGGAGAGGCTCCAGCCACCACTGCTGGTCACCATCTGTGGGGCGATCGGGCCCTGCTCCCGCCTTGGCCTGGTGCCGACTGCTCACCTGCTCCACCATCCCGCCGTGGTCCCACTCTTCTTGGGGCCCATCGAGGCCAGCAGTGCCTCCACTGCTGCCCGCTGCCAGCACTGGGTCACCGACGCCTGCCATGTTCTGTGCCACCCCTGGTGGTCAGCGCACGTCATAGCAAGCAGTAGAACTCGTGGTTGAACTCCCAGTAGAGGGGACAATTTGCATATTAGGCTTTTATTATATAGGATTACTAGGTGTTTGCTTTTATGACTTCCATTTACAATGAAGAAAATGAAGGCTTAGAAAAATATAGTAACTCTTCCATAGCTGGAACCCCAAGGCAGGTCCATCTGACTTGTGCTCTGAACTGAAGATTTAGGGAAGTCTGTGTCCTCAGCCAGACACATTTCTGGAGCTTTTCTCTAAATCGTTTGGCAGGTTTTGTGTTGTGTTTTAGTAGGGAGGCGTTCTCTTGTTCTTTTATGTGCCGATTAATGCTTTAGAGTCATTCCAAAGGGAAGCCTCTGGGGATGTAGGACTTCCTGTGTTACCCACAGCTTGATATATCTTTTATGTATTCATATAATTGGTGATAAAAATGCTGAAGAAGAGATGGCCAGAACTGGCAGCATTTCAAAATAATCTCAAAAGACTGGAGTTGTGGCCAAAATCAATAAGATGAAATTCAACTAGGTAAAATGTCAAATTCTGACTTGCAGTTAAAAAAAAAAAAAGGAAAAGAAATGAGAAAAGTACAAGGTGGTAAAGAGCTGGTTTGAGAAAATGCTTGCAATTTGGTTGATTACACTTAAAATAAGACCACATTGTGAAATGATGGATAAAATAGAGGTGGGTTTTTAGGTTATATTTAAAGCAGGCTTGGTGCTCATGAGCAGGGGAAATGGTACTCATTGTCCATGGTTCCAGTTATACCCCACCTAAAAGTCATTTAGAATCCAAGGGACATTGACAACCAGAGGACTGTGGTCAAAGGGAGCAGGATGGTAAATGGTTTGAGAAAACCATGACAAATAAGGAATAATCAGGAAACCTTTAGTAGAGAAGGGCTGGGTTTGAGAAGCCTTTGACAGGGGATCACTGGAAATTCTGAATTTCTCCCATGCCAGCAGGCATAGGTGAGCAGCATCCTGGAGTAAAGAAGGGGAAACTTCAAGAACCAAGAAATTTGTTTTGCAAGAATCATTGTATAAATGATTTCAATGGGACAATAACATCATATGAGTTTCACTTAGAAATTCAGGGATGCCTTTCATTCTATATTTCTTATATTAACGCCCAACCAAAATCAAATGCGGAAAAATAGGATAGATGTTTGAATATATTTTAAGAAATAAGCTGTTTTGTATAGATTAGAATATATGCAAACTAGGAATCAAAAGAAGGTAAAAAACAACAACACACCACTATTTCAGCTGGGAAAGTCTTGGTGAACTTGGGTTGAGGCATGATGGAGAATATTCTCACATGTACTGTTGAGAGGTCCTTGTCTTTCATGATCATTACATTCACCTTAATATTTAGGGAATTTACATGGAAAAGTCAAATTCATCAAGGGGATGAATTGACCTCCCTATCAGAGTTGCGACATGGTCCTCAACTTCCTAAAACTTACTTGCACCCATACTTGTCTTCACTTCCTTTCTTCAAGTCCTGGAGGACAAGGAAGTGACTTTTATTTTTATTTATTTTTTCTTTTTAAATTAAAAAAATATTTTTACTGATTTCAGAGAGGAAGGGAGAGGGAGCGAGAGATAAGAAACATCAATGATGACAGAGAATCATTGATTGGCTGCTTGCTGCATGGCCCACACGGGGGAATGAGCCCGCAATTCAAGCAAATGCCCTGACCAGGAATCTAACTGTGACTTCAAGGCTCATAGGTCTACGCTCAATCACTGTGCCATGCCAGCTGGACAAGTAAGTGATTTTTAAACCTTTTTGTGTTCTTGGCACAACTACAAATTAGGAGACTAAAATAAATTATAATGCCAGCAAACAACTGTAGGGGAATGACTGCAGCAGGCAAACAAAGCTTCGTGTCCATAAAGGAATCCCCAACTCCCATGCTATTCATTGTCTTCCTGTAGCACCAAGTTACTGTTTGAATGTTTACTGCCCTGGCTGAACTCTCTTATGCAGTCTTGACAAGCTCCAGGATGTTCCAGGACATGATCCTTCTTGTGCACTGGCTTGACGTTATGCTCAGTCTCCCACTTCCTATTTACAGGAAGCTACACAGAGCTCTCAATGTACAAATGTCACCTTTCCAAACCTTTCCACTCAGCACTATGCCTGGCAGACATGAGCAATTATAATACCTATAATCAATTGTAATACAACCAAACCTTGTACACTGGTCACAGCGTGGTGGCACACTGGTGTAGGGCACAGAGATGAAACCTTGCTTCTTTGGCACAGGCTAACTCCTAGGTTATTCCTTTCCCCTTTTCTTCCTACACCTTTGGGACTTTGTTCTCAATCATTTCTCTCACCGTCCTTTCTTTCCAACCTCTCTCTCAACCCAATTTGACTTGAGACTCACCCCTACTTCCTCTGTTTCTCTCCTAGCCCCACCTTCCAGCAAATATAGCTTCCCCTTTTACTAACTTTTTGGAAAAGTGCTCTACATTCACACTCTCATTCTGCAGAATCCATTTATTCTTTACAACCTTGTTGGAGCATCATCGGTTCTCATGCTTGACCAGCTTCCCTTCTTCTTATAAAACATTTTGTGAGTGATTTTATCTACCTCCCAGGTTTTAATAATCACTCATATGTGGATGACTCTCAAGTCTAAATTTCCAGCCCAGACTTCTCTTCTAAGCTTCAAATTCAATGTCTGAAATGGGTCTTCTCCTCCTTTCCTAAAACATACCTGGAGCCATGACTGGTTTGGCTCAGTGGCTAGAACGTTGGCTTGTGGACTGAAGGGTCCCAGGTTCGATTCCAGTCAAGGGCACATGCCCAGATTGTGGGCTCCATCCCCAGTGGGGGGTGTGCGGGAGGCAGCCAATCAATGATTCTCTCTCATCATTGATATTTCTATCTCTCTCTTTCCCTTCCTCTCTGAAATCAATAAAAATATATTTTAATAAATAAATAAATAATAAAACATACCTGGAATTCCTCTGTCTCATTTGGTGGCAGAACCATAGAGTCACCCAAGAGAGAAATCTGATGTTATCTTTGACTCCTTCTGCCTCCAGTTCAGTTAACCAGTCCTTTCGGTTTTTCTTTTCTCAGTAGTTCCTGAACAACTATTTCCAGTTCATCCCTATAGCCAGCCATCGCTTTATTTCAGAGCCTCATTTCTTTTTCCCAGATGACCTAGCCTTAAAAACTGACCCCGCTATTTCCAGACCTCTCCCTCTTCAGTTCATTCTCCTTAGAGCCATCAGACGAATCCCTTTAAACCCAAACCGCGCACAAAAGCACCTCCCAGTGATTTCTCCTTTGACTACAGGCTCCAAACTGGCCTGAGCATTGCTCCATTATCTGCCTCTCCAGTCCCATTTCTCACCACTTCTAGCTGAACTTACCTTCCAGCAACCAGTAAAGGCCACACATGTTGTCCCTTCACTCTGCCCCTGGATCCCTTGCCCTCCGTTTGCTTGTTCCTCCTTCAGAATTCCTTCCCTACTGGATACCACCAATGCGATTCCTGCCTCGCTGCTCCACCTCTGCTCACCTGTGTTCAGTGAAGCAGGTATTCATTCCTAAGTGCTCCATGAATATCACTGCTGGACAGATAGATGTCACTCATCACACTGACTTTGCAAAGTTATTTTTTGCTATAACATCAAATATTTTTAAAATGACTAAAGTACCATAATATGCTCAATTCAGAAGACTTGGGAGAAAACATCATTTACAATCCCATTAGTCCTAGAAATTCCATGATCAAAATATTGTTCATGGAAATACTATTCCCATCCCATTTCTATGTGTGTATATGCATACAGATTTTTATATAATAGTCGCATCATATATCACTCTTTCAAAATATGTTGAGCACTTTAACATGTGCCAGACACAGGCCCCCCTCTCAGTCATCTATACTATAGTAGAGAGTTAGATATTAATCAGTCACACAAATAAACTGTCTAGTCACCTGTAGTGATGTTCTACTAGGAATGTGTGAAAATGAAATATACATAAAAACGGACACTTATGATAAAGAGAACAATGCAATATACATTAAAATAACCACAGAAATAGTTATCACATACTGACTATAAAAATATTATTCTAGTCATTTTTTTTACTCATAGAATTTTTAGATAATATCTCTGTCTCCAAGAAACTTGAGTCTAACTGGAGAGAAAAAATAGACACATAAAAAGCTAGTCCTGTAAACTAGCATATAGGAGAGGCAGCTTGAGGTAGCATTCCTAGTATGGGCATGCTTGATTTCAAATATTTTACTAGTCTTGTGATTTTAGCTAACTACTTGATCCACATTTTCCTTATTTTTGAAATGGGAATACTATCATTAGCTCATATATCTATTAAATGAAAACAAAAACATGTAAAGCACCTAGGTTGGTATTAGGCATATATTAAGACTGCAGTGGCTGTTGAATGTAAATATAATAAAGAAGAAATAACTGTATTAGTTTGCTAGGGCTGCTGTAACAAAGTACCATAAATTGAGTGGCTTAAACAACAGAAATTTACTCTCTCATAGTTCTGGAGTCCAGAAGTCCAAGATCAAGTTGTTGGCAGGGTTGGTTCCTTCTAAGGACTGTGAGAAAAAATACATTCCATCCTTCTCCCCCAGCTTCTGGTGGTTTTTCAGCAATGTTTGCTGTTCTTTGGCTTGAAGACATATCACCCTGATCTCTACTTTCATGTTGACATGGTGTTCTCCCTGAGTGTGTGTCTGTGTGTCTCTTTTTATAAGGACAACCATCGTGTTGGATTAGGGGCCCACCCTATTCCAGTAAGTCTTCATCTTAACTAGTTACATCTGAGATGACCCTATTTCCAAATAAGATCACATTCTGAGGTACTAGGGGTTGGGACTGCAGCACATGAACTTGGCAGAGTTGGGGGAGGCAGTACAATCTAAACCGTAACAGGGATAAAGAAAAAAAATCTAGCAAAGATAGAGGAGATGGAGCTAGATCTCTAGTATCCAGGGTGATCAGTAACATTTTCTTAGATCATATGGGACTTGACCCAGGACTTGGCAGTTGACAGAAACTTGGTGGTGGGGAGGCTCCAGGGGGGCATTACAGTGGAGGAAACGTGATGAGAAAGACATAGAAGCAGAAATGTGCAGGTACGTTGAAGGAAATCGGGCAGCCTGGATTGGGGACTATGGGCCAGGAAGTATTTTGGAGGCCATTGACTGCTAAATTAAGGAGTGTACCCTTCATACTCTTGTTAGAAAGAAGCCATTGAAAGATTATGACACATACCACAGAGACAAATTAGCAGTTAAAATAAGACCTGAAGTATGTAAATATTTGCTCCAGTTACTGAAAATGACACTAGACACCCATATTAGGAGTGCATTACTATGAATTACTGGGCAATAGTGAAATCGGATTAAGAGAACTTGTCCTCTTTCCACCCTGGAGCTCTTTGCATATATTTGGCCCCTTGGCGGGTTGGACTTAGGGTATTATCTGTGATCAGATGGGAGCTTGTCTGTGGGCCAAGTGACCTGATTGCTGTGGGGATCAGATCAAACTAATAGAATATGTAGTGTTCTTGAGACTGAAGGGAGGATCAATAACGGAGACCTGGCAGATTGTGTTAATCAGGAAATGCTGGTGAGCAACCGGCAACTCCGAGAGAGGAACAGGTGGCTAGAAGCTCAGGCTTTATAGATTGCCACGGCTCACTGCCCAGGCTGTTCATCCTGGCCCCATTAGGATCTCATCACCTAGGTCACACCAGAACCAAAACCTCAGGGAAAAGTAAAAATGTACTCAACCAATCAATTGTTTAGTCTATAGGATGCCAACTAATTTCAAGGAAAACTGCTGTTTAATCTCAGTTGCTGGTTGCTGTGGCAGCAGATCGGCACAGTCCCTAGTTTCTCACACATCTGACACGTCACTCAGTTTAACAGCAACATCTGGCACCACGCAATTCTTGTGGGTAGCCCCACAGTCACCACAGACTATATAGGCTCTGTAATTAAGTTGTCAACACTCCCCACTGGTGGCCAGGAATTTCCATCAGTCCTGAAGGGCTTAGCTCAGGGTGTGAGCCGTGGTGTGGGAAGATTTTCTTGCTTTGACTCCTGGAACCAAACCTGGCACTCTGGGGGGTGACTTTGCTGGGATCAAGTCCTTTTCTTCTGCATGTCTCTGTACTGTCAGTTCTGCAGAGTTCTGTTTAGAAGGACCTCATTGTTGGTTCCCTAGAGCCCAGTACTATGGTCCTATTACAGAGAGACCCCAAATGCAAAGCAAATGCAAGCTGATCAAACCCATTGACTGTGTAAGTACTTAGATTTTGTATGTTACTCACTGTATGTTAAAACACACTGGGTTCTCTGCACCTGGGCTCCGATACTAAGGTCTTCCACTCACTTGAGAATTGGATAGCAAACCTATTTTCTTTCTATAGTGATCCTTGGCACTGATCACCCCCACAATAGCATTGAGATAATACATGTAAAACACACTTCTTGCTTGGTACTTGATATATTGCAAGCTCTCAATACATGCCTATTGTATTTAAAACAGCAGCTATTTACAATCACTCCCACAATGTGCCTATTGTAGCAATCAATATAGACTCCCCCAGGCTAGCAATCACTTTTTTGGGGGGCTTTTTATGAACAGTCATACCCAAATGGTAACACTGACTGGAATTATCAGGGAAGGAAGAGGTGTTGGCTTCCCTGGTGTGGCTAGCAGTCATGGTATCAGCTTTAAGTGGTGATCCAGAAAGGGAGTGTGTGCCCTCCAGATTAAAAAAAAAAATCAGCCTGGGAAAGAATAGAGAAGGGTGGTTTCTTGGAGAAGTAGAGTTTTCATAGAAATAATGGCTGCAAATTGGCAGAGACTGAAGGGCACCTGTCAAAGGGTCAAGGTTGAATTTGGTTGTGGGAAAAAATAGTTGCAAACCTTGTATCTCTTAAGGGGTTAATATCCAAAATATAGAGGTAACTCATATAACTCACTGGCAAACAAACACATAAACCAATTTTAAAAATGGACAAAGGACCTGAATAGACATCTATGCAAAGAAGATATATGAATGCCCAACAGGTACATGAAAAGACAAATGCTCAACATCACTAATCATTAGGAAAATGCAATTCAAAACCACATTAATGGGGCGATAAGGACACATATGTAATAACTTAATCAATAAAGAAAATTTTTTTAAAAACCACATTGAGATATCACCTTTTGCCTTAAATTGGCCATCATAAAAAAGACAAGAGATAACAAATGCTGATGTGGAGAATAGTGAACTGTTATACACTGTTGGTGAGATTGTAAATTGGGGCAGCCGCTATGGAAAACAGTATAAAAATTCCTCAAAAATTAAAAGTAGAACTACCACATGACCCAACATTTCCACTCCTGGAAATATATCCACAGAAATCGAAAACTCTATGTCAAAGAGATGTCTGCACCCCCATGTTCATAGCAGCATTATTTATAATAGCAAGACATGGAAACAACCTAAATATCTATCAATGGATAAAGAAGTTGTGATATCACACACACACACTCACACACACACACACAAATATTATTCAGCCATAAAAAATGAGGAAATCCTGCCAATTAAGACAACATGGATGGGCACTGAGGGCATTATGCTAAGTGAAATAAGTCAGACAGAGAAAGACAAATATTGTATCATATCACTTATATGTGGAAACAATAACAACAACAAAACAACAGCCAAAAGCATAGAAAAAGAGATCAGATTTGTCGTTACCTGAGGTGGGGGTTAGGGGGAGGGAGGATTGGATGAAGTGATCTAAAGGCACAAAATTCCAGTTATAAATAAGTACTCAGGATGTAATGTACAATGTGATGAGTGCAGCTGAGACTGCTGTATGAAAGTCAGCTAGAAAAGGTGACCTTTTTGCTTGCCAGCAAGGGGCTGGTGCACCCTTTAGGCCCCAGAGGGAGCTGGAGCCAGAGCAGCTGGCCCGGAGGCTGTGGGCAGAGCATGAGGCTGAGTTGGGGAAGAAGTACAAGGGGGGTGATCGCCCCAGTGGGCCCCAGGCCTGGTTTCCTTCCCCCTGATCTGGGATCTGCACCAGCAGCTGAGAGAAAGGGATTCCACAGACTACCTTCATGAGCTCCTGGGAGGCAGTGAAATCTCTCCCACAGGTGGTGAAGCTTCCCAGGAACCCAGAGCTAGCTGCCTTCCAGAGAAAATGAAGATAGATACAGCTGGCCAATGAGCAATATAAGCGGATCATGGGCAATGTCTCCTGTCAGGATACAAGGCACGGTGGGATTCTCACTGACCTGGGAAAGCAAGTAAGGTGAAGGCTCTAGTCCTCACCATCTTCAGCCTCATTGTCACGGTTGGCAGCTGCCTTCATCTGCACTTACCTCAGAAGCCAGTGTATCTTCACAGAAATGGCCTCGAAGGTACTGGCTACATTGATGGTCGGCTCTGTGGTGGGTCTGGCCGTGCTATATGTCATGGTGTGGGTGAAGGAAGGTGAGCTGGGAAAGAAACAATTAGGGCTTCATTATTAAAGTCTGGAGAATGCTTCTGGCTCCCAGCTGCCAATCACTGACTCCCAGTCAACCCACCAGGCTCTTTGTACTTAGTTCTGGTTAGTCAGGGCCCAACCAAGGCTGCGGCTACTCCTGTGCAGAGCTCCATCCTCTGTCAGTTGCTGATAGAGGAGACTCAGAAAATAATGGGTCTGTCAGAACCTTCTCCTGATTCTGGCACCTTCTCTAGTCCACCTGGGCACAGCTGGGGCTGGGGGTTTCCATCAGGCGGAAATGGAATCCTGGGCTTCCCAGAAGTAGACCTACTGCCTGAACTTGCCCAAGGGCACAGACCAATCCTCATCTTTGCCCCACACATCCTTGATGCAGGCCTGCAACTTAGTTCTGAAGCCTCCACGAAAACAGAGGACATCAAATAAGAGAACGACGGGTTGGTATAGGATGGTGGAATTGGAAGTACTGTAAGAATCTTAGTTTCTATCTTAGTCCTCTTTTTTCTGCTCGCCCTCTTCAGTTTTTCTATATGCATCTGCCTGTCTCTATCACCCACCAGCCCTCCTTAAACTTTCCATCTTCTTCTCACCCTTTGCTCTGCCTCCCAAAATGAAGCAATTCAGGTGGCAAAACAGTGGATCCACTTTCAATTGCAAAATCCCTTGCACATGTTTGTGTTTGCAGAGAGAGTATGTCTACTGTAGATTGTCTCAACTAGTAAAGGGAGACGTTCTTTGTGGACAGGGACTATTTTTCATATATATATATATATATATATGAATATGAATAAACACACACACATGAATATGTATTTAAAAAAAGGCTGCTGTCTGATAAACATGCAAGTTGTTAAGACAGTTGATTCTGGTGGTTATTGGGGGAGAATAGGGCAGGGTCTTGGGCAGGAAGAAGGGCCACTGCTGCTATTTGACCAAGCCTGGGAGAGAAAAAGCAGGAGAAGGGAGGTGGGGAACGGCTAGGGTCCTGCTGAAGCCCGGCCCAGGGGATAGTTGTCTGGGCTAGGGGAGGGGTAGTGGTGGGAAAGAGAGGCGCTGGGAGATCTTTTTGTTCAGGCATGATCCCACCTCCTTGTCTTGGTCCCCAGTGGTTGTGCGAGTCCTCTGCAATGGGGAGGGTCAGCTCAGAACACACCCACCTCCTCTGTTTGCAGCTTTTCTGTGTGGGCCTTTCAAAACGTGAGTCAGGCCCGGCCGCGGTGACTCAGTGGTTAAGCGTCAACCTATGGACCAGGCGGTCATGGTTCGATTCCCAGTTGGGGCACATGCCCGGGTTGTGGGCTTGATCCCTGGTTGGGAGGGTGCAGGAGGCAGCCGATCAGTGATTCTTTCTCATCATTGATGTTTCTCTCTCTCTCTTCCTCTCCCTTGCTCTCTGAAATCAATAAAAATATATTAAAATGTGAGTCAGATGTGAATGAGGGATAGACTGAGGGTGTGTCTAGGGGACTGTTTCCACATGATGGTTTTGCATAGTAGATAGGAGAGTTGGATTAGATACTAGTACAGCTCTGATAATAATTTCTCAGTTTGTACCATGTGCAGGCACTAGGGAGGCAAACATATCAGTGAACGACAGGCATCTGTTCTCCTGAGGCCACCTGCACTCAATTTGTGTCATCCCTATTTCAGTGAACTCCTGTGTGCCAAAGTGCCTGCCAATTACCTGGCATTGAGGAGATGCTCCAAATGGCACCTACTGTTCTTACTGCTCCTCGTGGCTCTAGGTCAACCATCGGAGTCATCCCTCATCACTTTGTCACTGCTCATGTGTGCTGTTTACACACTCACCTTTTCCCCTCTTTCTGGTGGCTATAAAGCTAATCCCAGATCACCCACAGTCACTGCCATAGTGCAGCCATGAGCTCATCAGGCATGAAGCAGGACTGACATTGCCTAGCAACTGGGAAAATAGCTCTGGCAGGCCCCACAGGGCTAGAGAACCTCATCCCTCGGGCATGTGGGAACGGAAGAGCTTCAGCTGCAATAAAGATACAAACAAACTGAATTGGTCCCCAAACATCACGCTTCATGAGCCTGACACTCAGGGGAGGGACCTTATTTGCATCCTGCTTATAACCACCCTCTCGAGCTCCAACATGTGCCTAAAAGGGTCGGATGGGAGGAATAAACAATAAGCGCTGGAGCATCTCTAAGCCCTCTCTCAGAAGATGCACACAAAGATTGACGCAACATACGCGCAGAAATGTACAAATTCACACACACACGCACACACATTTTGGGCTGGCTTCCTGTTCCATCAGTCTGTGCTGAGTCAGGGGAGTTGTTTGAACGTCAGAGGCCATCAGCCATCCTGTGTGTCTGGACTGGAATGAGAACAAAAGGTGCTCAGGTCAGGGATGTTGAGCACCAGTGTGTGATGGATCCTGCTCCACTTCCGGTCCTTCTCCATTGCACAAACTGCGCCAGGTGGGGAAGTCCAGCCCCAGTGGACAATGTGCTGCTGTCAGCCACACACAGTGGGAAGGGCGTGGGTGTTGAGGAACAGTTTATATCTGCGGCAGTCGGCCGTCGTGGTTTGCTTATGAAGGCACTTGAGCTGCTCAGTTCCCATACAGGGATGATTTTAAGGTAATGAGAGTGGTTTTATTCAGCAGGACAGCTATGCTGAAGAATTTTCTGCCAGATTGCTAGGTAAGAAGCAGTAGGGCAGAGGGAATAATGCAGTGACTGACCTCATGAGAGTTGCTTTGTCAAGCCCCCGACCATGGAAGGTGATATGATAATAGGCTAGAATACAGGGTCTGGAGAGGTGAATTCTCACCTATGAGTGACAAGTCATCCCCAGGAGGAGAGGGAGGTTGGCTGGGCTAACATAGTCTCTGGTTGCCTGGAGATGAGTCCTGGGTCTATCTGTCACTGGCGGTGTGACCCCAGACAAGTCCCCTTATGTGAAATGAGACCAGTGATACTGCACAGGTGGGCATGAGCATCACTGAGGCTGTGTGCCTGTGGCTAAAGCCAGACCTTGGAGCCGGTGGTATGTCCTCTCATTCTAACCATCTAACATTGGTGCAAGTTGTTCACACCCCTGGGTTCACAGCCAGCTTACCTTGGGTGCTTTTGTCTGGTCTAGCACCATCAGTTTTCCTGTTCCCCAATCTCATGTCTTGACTGTTTTACTCCTACTTCATCCTGGTCTTTGGGCCGGTCCTTTAAGTCCCTCACCATCTTTGCTCACAGTAGTCGCCCCTTGACTTCCTCCATCCTCCTTGCTCCAGTTCTCTTGGCATCAAAAAATGGCTATTGTTCTGAACCTGCCTGTGGGCAACTCCTATCTTGTTAGAAAATTATCATTCCACAAGCCTACATATAACATTTATAGATAATTTAATATCACAAGGTTTAAAAACTATTAACCCAACTCATATAAGCTTAGATAGTTACTTCTTCAATCATTATCTGAGGCTTGAGGCTGGACTAGAGCCAGGGCTTTTTGGTGCAAATCTTCTAACATTTTCCTCCTATGGAATTGGGATGAGATTAAGGTGAACCTGAATGGATTGTGAGCCTGAGCTAATCCAGGATAAATCTGAAAAAAAAAAAAAAAATGGGTCTGTAGAAATGGTTATCTCTATATCCTTACCTATAATTCACTTTGCATTTCATTCTAATTTGGCTTCCACCCACATCACTTTATTAAAACATTTAGCAGTTTAACTCAGTAATATATGTTGTACCCAATGGGCATCATTCATTTTTTTGGACTGTTTTATATTTTAATATGAATTTTATTAAAATTTTAAAGCATATTTAATTAATCAAAGTCCCAGTGGCTGATCCTATCACAAGGATTAGAAAGAGAACACGTGCTTAGTAACAAACGGCAAGTTTAGTCACAATTTCATATAGATTGTTTTACCTTCAGGAAATCCAGAAGGCCTAGAAATTATTAAAATTTTAAAGAGGTTAATTTTTATAAGCTTTTCCCCTCAACTTTGGCTAAATGTAACCACATTAAAATACTGACATAGTCTTTGATCATGAAACAGAAATGTAAAATGGTAGGTTTCTTACTCAAGAATGACATTTAAGCAAAGCTCTCATTCATTAAGATACACACAATATATATTAGAAAAATGGCATTCTAAATTTTATAGCACTTTCTCAGGTAATGCTAACCAGATTAAAAAAGAAGGAGAACCAATGCTTTTATATATGTCCCTGAGCTGGAAAGTGTCTCAAGTAGTGGAGTTGTGTTCAGGAAATAATACTTAAAAATATAAATTCTTATACAGTAATTTCTTTAAGTCTCTTTCAAATTCTTTAGTTGATAGCAATACTTAAAAATCTTTAACTGTAAACCCTTAACTTGCAATGGTTCAATTTTTCCTGAATCTTGAAAAAATTTAAGTGCCATCCTATATAATAAAAGCCTAATATACTACGTGTCCAGTCATCTGGGTCAGCCATTCAACCAATCAAAGTGTAATATGCTAATGATATGCTAAGGCCGCTCAACCGCTTGCTATGATGGGCACTGACCACCAGGGGGAAGATGCTTTGACCAGTAGGTGAGCTTGCTTCTGGGGTCTGGCTGATCAGGACTGAGTGAAACAGGTTGGACATGCCCTGGAGCCCTCCCACGGTCCCTCCCCAGCTGGCCAACCTCCTGCATCCCTCCCCAGCCCAATTGTGCACCAGTGGGGTCCCTCGGCCTGGCCTACACCATCTTGCAATCCAGGACCCCTCAGGGGATGTCAGAGAGCCAGTTTCGGCCCCATCCCACAGGCCAGGCCGAGGGACCCCATTGGTGCATGAATTTGTGCACCGGGCCTCTAGTTAAATATAATCTTCAGTTTATTTTTTTATTAAGTGTATTGGGGTGACATTGGTTAATAAGTTTATATAGGTTTCAAGTATAAATTTCTATGATACATGATCTGTGTATTGCATTGTGTGTCCACCACCCAAAGTCAAATGATTTTATGTCACCACATAGGTGGCCCCCTTTACCTAATATTCATACAGGGATAATTATCATTGTCCTCAGATGATCAAGTAAACCCCTTTAGTTATTTGGCTCTGGGACAAGAGTTAGCTGGATGGTGTGCTCAACCACCTTTGTAGAAAACATTCTTCTCTCACATCTGACTTATCCTCCTCAATCCCCTTTTGAATAACATTTCAGGAAGGCTGCTGACATGGATTGTGAATATTGAATGATATAATCTACATTAAGTGCTCAGTTCAGCATTTGGTATACAGAAGGAGCTGACTAAATGTTGCTATGGTTGTTATTATTAATGGTACCAATTCTCTAATAACAAACTATTTCACCTTGGCTAGGTTGCTTCCTTAAGCTGTAAGATCATCATTATAGGTGACCTCTATAGTGTCTCCAGCTGTATGAGTCAATGATTCAGGGAACTCTTAGGTCTCATCTATTCTGGAACTCATTAAAACACTTTTGTGGGAGGGGTAGAAATCCTTTCTCTTTGCAGCCACGCTCATTTGGACTTGTTCTGGAAGATAAGCAAGAACGACACACACAGGAGGGGAAAGTCCAGTCCAGTCTGACTTGGTCCTACCTGGAATTTGGCACTTTTGGGTGGGACTGAAGGCAGATGTTTCACACTTAGTCACATCATGTACATCTTCCTGGGAATGATGGCAGCAGGGAAACCAGAGAAGCAGGATGACTTAAATTTATTTTCTTGGAAAGAAGATTTTGCTGGCAAGACTTATGCTTTGCCTCATAAATGGGCAGGGAAGCTAACTGAGCAGGAAGAACTGGGTTTGAACCACTCCCTCCCTTCTGGCCAGGCCCAAGAACATTGCCTCTAAGAGCATGGGCCTTGGCTCCAACTCATACTTCCCTTCTCCAGAGGTCCCAGGCTGTCCTTCCTTCCCTTTGGTAATCTGCCATTCATCTGATCCATGTGTAATTTGAATCCATTTGGATGAAACAGGTGGGAAAGAAAGAAGAGAATGCGGAGAAGGTCAATGGCTCTAAGTAGGGAGAGATGGGAGCAAAGAATAGAGGAATCTCTGTGCAAAATATAGGATTCTATCTTGCTGAGTGACAGAAACCCCAAAATTAATAGTGGTTTAAGCAATATTAAGGTGTGCCCCTCACATGAAATGCCAGGGAGGCAGATCAGGGTTGTTATGGTGGCTTCGCTACTATAAGTGACCAGACAGACTCCTTCCGTACCACTCCTCTGGCATCTTCAACATGCAGTTTCCACACTGTGGTTCAAAGAGGTGGCTCCAATTTGGGGTATCACATCTGCATTCAAGGCAGCTGGAAAGAGAAAAGTGAGGGGAATGCCTTTCCTTTAAAGACATTTCCCAGAAGTTGAACACATTGCTTCAACTTCTAGCCCAATGACCCATATTTAGTCACATGGCTACATGTAGCTACAGAGAGAACAGGAAATGTGTCCTTATTCTGAGTGGCCCCATGTCCACCTAACTTTTGTGTGGTTCTCTTACTGAAGGAAAGGTTGAGAACAGGGTTCAGAGGACAAATAGCAATCTCTGACATACCCAGAGAATAAGAATGGACACTATAGAGCGATGTCATCAGAACCACCACCATCTGTTTGAGGAGTGGCTCTGGAGCCAGGCAGCCAGACCTGATTAGAATTCAGTTCTACTAGATGCTAGCTGTGCAATGCTGGGCAGATTCCTAAATCTCTCTGAGCTCCAGTCTTCTCTCCTGTAACACTAACAATAACTACTCCAGAGAATTACCAGAATTAAAGGAGGTGGTGTTTGTAAATTGCATAGTGCCCTTCCTGGCAAACAGTTGGAAGTTTACAATAAGTCTTAATGATTACGATGTTTGTGTTGGATGCAGAACCTCCCCAAGGATGTAATTTTCCTCTAGCCCAACTGGAAATGAGATTTCTAGCTGACAGTCATCATTCTTGCAACCGTTACCCACACCCTTCCAAAGGCCATTGTTTTCTCTTTCGCTGGATTAATCTCTTGCTCAGATTTGGAGTTCCTCTGAAAATCAAGATCTCCTGGACAGAATGGAGCCCTCACATTTTTAGAGTAATAGCTTATAACAAGAAAATATTGGTAAATTCCCTCTTCACTTAGTGCTTAATTCTCTCAAACATGCATTTAATTTAGGCTTAATAAAGCAGTTATTGTCCACGTCTTAATAATTGCGTATTAAAAACATATTTGCTGCCTGTGGTGCAGTCACAGAACACCAAGAGCAGTTCCAGCCCCCACTCTTCCCTTCTCCACCTACTGCCTAGCAGCCAGCCAATGTTTGTGCCTCTCCAAAAGGATTTTATTAATTGCTAATCATTGCAGGGGAGAAACATGCCGAGGGCTACTCCTTCCATCTCCACCCCAAATGAAGAACATACTTGAATGGCTGCTGGGTGGCTTTCTCCTGCGGGCTGTGGATCCTGCCCACGTGCTGTACCTGCTGAGGCCAGGCCAGGCCAGGCTCCTTTACACAGTACCAGAGTGTCATCAAGCATGGTTTCTGATAAAATTGAAGGATAACTAAGTATACTTGACATGTAGGCAGAGTTTTACAATTCATGAAGAATCTTTATATATCAATAAAAATAACAAGGATAATACCACCCTTTATTGAATATATAAATAAGCATTTCGCACACATTATCTCTGAGTTTTACCATCTAGCTTGATGGGCATTACTGTATGCCAGTTTTACAGATTAGTAAACTGAGGCCCAGAGAGTGCAGATGACTTATCCAAGGATACAAGTTGAAAAGGGGCAACTCTCAAAAGAGGTGCACATGGGACTCACGCATTTTCCTGACTCCACTATAATTCCTTGCTTCATAAAGGAGCCAAGTAGAAGAAAGAAGAGGACAGACTTGGGCCATACAGATGCTTCCTGGAAGGCAACATTTTGGAACCATAGCAGAATGCCTCCTACAGGAGGATTCTACAGATCCCAAACAGCCCAGGAGTCACAGATTCTCTGTCTTCTCCTAAGCTCCTTTCTAGCTGGGGGGAAGGTGGCAGGTGTTTCTGAGGGTTATGGGCTGGAAGGCTGGAGAGAGAGAGATGCTGTCTTCAGACAGCACAGACTAACGCTCAGCACCACTGCGGGCTGTGGCGGTCACACCAAGGGGGAGCCGGGGAGGACCCCTTATAATTATTGATAATAATATCATGTTTTTTTTCCTGTTTCATATTTAATGTTATAATTTTCCTTGGCCTCTTTCATTCTATAATTATATCTCTGACTAAGATTTTTAAACATCAATTCATATGCCTTTTTCCTACAGTTTCTATAAAACAGTCTCAAATTGTATTTTCAATATTACTAGCAACATAAAAACTACTGGGTAATGTTTAATATTTCTCTTATCATTTTAATGTGCTCTGCAGTTGGGCTATTTTGTATTTTTATGTGCAGTTTTATGATTTGTTTTCTTTTCCTATTTGCTTTAATCATAATGTTTTTATACATAAAATATTCACTGACTTAAAATACAAAACATTGAAAAAACATATGCTCAGAAGATTCCACTCTCATCAAAACTTCTCAAACCCACTTTCTTTAGGGAACCATTTTTCATTAGTGTCTGGACTCTTCTTCAAATTCATTTTGCATATATATGTGTACATATACCTAGTGTGTTTTTGCATAGATATCCATATGTTAAAAAGAAAATATTCTTATTTTTCCTTTCCTTAAGATAACACAAAATGTTTAATTGTTAAATCAGACTTAACAGGGATTATAGATCTACCTAGTTCTACCCATTCAAAGGATATGGGCACAAGAAGATACTGGTCAAGCATTGTTCCTGTGAAGAGGTTCAAGGCCACCTGCAGCTCTCCCAGGGCCTCTGCTCCCTGGTAGTAGGACACATTCTGTTTCATGCAAAAACTAAGCAATGAACATGCATTGTTGCTACTTTGAGAACTTTTCAGGATTTCCACATGGAGGGTAGCTGGTTTCCTCCATCAAGGGCAAGGGAGGTGTTGCTACAACTCAGGAGCAGATAGATTGGAGAGGTGCAGGGGTGTGTGAGGAGGGGCGGGGGGCTTCCGTGTTCTCCTGACACCTCCGAATGTGCACCAGCCCGGAAACTCAATAATGCCACTTGATCCCAGCTCGGTCAATGCCATCTCGAGCACTATGTGCTTATGACTGAGTTAAGAGCTTTACAAACACAGTTTCGTTGAATTCTCGACACATTCTTGCACAGTCAACCCATTACCTGTTTTACAAATGAGGAATATGAAGCTCTGACAGTTTAATGCCCGAGGACACACAGCTGATAAGTGGTGGGCCCACAGTTTGCTCAAGTTAGTTAGATTCCACCGAGACTTTAACTACTGTGTTAAATGCAAACAAAGTAGTTATCATAATGACATACCTAGTCAAAAGTGTAGGGCCTAGAACATAGGAAGTACTCAGTAGCTGGCAATTACTGTCTGATCGATAGAAGAGTGAGCTCACTGGGGCTGGGGTTGATCATTGCGTATATCTCTCTCTACGTCTCTGAGCGCACAACTCAGGACAGGACTGTAAAGGCTTAATTCCACTGACCGCTGGTGACTCCAGAAGCAGAATGTCCAGGGAGAAGAGCGATGTAACTTGAGTACAGCGCTGCCTTAAGGCACGCAACGTGGACAGGATTGGTGACGGTCAAGGGCCTCACCCTCCCAGAGGAGCCAGGCCGGCTGGGCTGAGAGTCTCAGGCTCTCCTGGGGTCGACAGAGCCTGGGAAAGGCTGTGGCGAGGAACGAGAAGGTCATGGCCAGCTGTAGAAGTTCTAGGGCTTTTCCAAGGAAAGGGGAGAGGATATGGGTTAACTGAGTTTCCAGACCTCAAAGTAACCAGAGGGACTTTCCTGATTCTAGCAACCAGTTACTAATTGTGGTGAGTCAAAGAGGCGGTAGAGAGCAAGGGAGAGGCTAGGACACCCCCAAATGATTCTGGCCTAGTCTCAGTCTCTGGAGAAGACAACCACAGGGATTCAAAGGAGCAACCACTGCATGTTTGGACTCAGCATCCTCTAGCAAGGGAGGCAGCCATCCTCCCCAGTTACAACCCGCATCTTCTCTCTGCAGTGCTTCTTTCATCCTGGGAGGCGCAACGAGGTCCCCCTCTGAGCCCTGTCCCCCGGGGCCGATCTTGTTTGGTCCAGTCCTCAGCGGAGGTGGTCCCTGAGGAGACATCACTAGCTGTTTGCCAGATTCTCACTAGGCCAAGCTCCATGTTGTCATTGAGTATGTGGACAGCAGGTCAAGCCAGAAACGTGGGTGACCTTGAACCATTCACCTGAGCAGAGGAGAAGCAAGAGAACATCCCAGACAAGCTCAGGGACACAGGCCGTCCACCTGGAAAAGATTGATTTGCCTCTGTTAATGGGCCTCCTCCTGTCTTTAAATGCTAACAGCTAGAGGGAGTTAAAAGGATTTCGGAGAGGTTTATTTTGGGGTAGGTTTGAAAGCTCCCCTCTCCTGCTCTGTTTTTCTTTTTAGACAGCTTTGCACAAGGGGTAAGGCTCCTGCCAAAAGACCTCGTAATGCCCCTCTTCGGGGACTGAATTTATCCGCTCAGCTGTCCCTTGTAAATTTATTCCTGTGTGAGATTTTTCCCAAACCATTCATTCCTTCGCTTAGCTCAGGCAGCTGGAATGCAGAAAAAAAATACATTTTTTCTTTTACTTTTCTTCCCCCTAAGAATGTGCCTTTTGTGTGCTGGGAGGGGCTGGGCTGAAGAGAAAACAAACGTGTGTGCAGATGCACACCCCCCTGGGGGTTGTGAGAGCCCCTCCTCCCCCAAAGCTCGGGGCTGCCCTGGGTAGGTAAGGGGTGGCACAGGGCTCCCGGGATGCCAGCCGATGAGGGTGTCTGCAATGGGGGCCTCTGGTCCTCAGCCTGGGACGTGGCCAGAGAAACACCTCATTGGCTGTTTCCATGGCAACATCACAGTTGAACTGGAATGGAAAGCCTCGTGGTTCGGAGCCAGGAGTGGCTTTCCAGCTGCACGTGTGCACAAAGCAGGCCCGTGGGGAGGAGGGAGGGTGGGGAAATTTTACTTTATTTTTCCTTAAGTGGTTGGTCTCTGAGGCAGGTGAGGACTGTGGAAGGGGTTGGAGGTGACATATGTGCTTAAGGAATTTGCGTTGCCTTAGGGACTGAGAATTTTCCTGCAAGGCATGATCGCTGGGAGGCCTGGCATCTTAAGCAAACAGGGAACGTATGCTGGCACGAGCAGGCACATGACTCGCAGCCTGTCCATCCCCTGCCCGCCCGTGCTGTTTATCTTCCCGGGTCTCCCAGCGCATGGGGATGGCTGGAAATGTAGCAGCATCGGCAGAAGGGCCAGGGCAGGACTGTGCTCTGTTTCCTGGAAAGGACTCGAGCTGTGGAACAGAGGGTCTGCAGGAAGCTCAAGGGATAAGAGAGGGAGGCCTAGGTGTCCAGCTGCATAATATTTCAACTGCGGTCAGGGCCAGTGACGAACATAGCGCTCAGCTCAGGGTTCGGGTCTGTGCCCACAGCATCCTGTGAGGGTTTCTGCCAAGAGCGGCTACCCAGCACTGAGGTTCCCACCCAGCCAGGAGTCTCTGCTTTCTCTTATGGGCTGGCAGACAATTGTTAGAATCAGTGAGCTGACACCATCTTTTTCTGCCCATAGAGTACGTACACTTTTTTGATGCAGATTTTCCCCATAGCACCATAAGGATCACCTGGTTATTTCATGAAGAGACTCATTCATTGAATGTGTGTGGCAGAGGCTCTGTCTTTCTTACAAGCTCCTAGGTAATGCCCAGGCTGCAAATCCATCGGCTGACCTTTAAATAGCCAAGGATACTCCTTCTGGGGGACCAACAGGGATTTTCAACTATCAAGAATGGAAGAACATGCCCTAGCTGGTTTGGCTCAGTGGATAGAGCGTCATCCTGTGGACTGAAGGGTCCTGGGTTTGATTCCGATCAAAGCCACATGCGTGGGTTGTGGGCTCAAACCCCAGTAGGGAGTGTGCAGGAGGTAGCTGAACAATCATTCTCATCATTGATGTTTCTATCTCTCTCTCCCTCTCCCTTCCTCTCTGAAATCAATAAAAATATTAAAAAAAAAATAATGGAAGAACATTCTCAACGGAATGCTCCTGCCATGGTCGGCTGGCAGAGGGGCATTTTCTCTTTTGAGAGCCTGTCTTTCCTGGTCTTGTCTTTCTGTAAACACTAAGGGATTCAGACACCAGTTTTCAATTCCAGTGTCCCACCCCTTGGAAAGAATGGGTTTCAGGGCCACTCTAATTTGTTTCTGGAACTGTAGTATCACTGATTGGCTGAGTTCACCACTTGACCCACGACAGACCTAGGTTTGCATCCTGGAGCTCACTTAGGTAGCTATGACACCTTGGAGAAGCTACCTGTTCTCTAGAAACTTCATTTCCTCAGTGGTGAGGACTAAATGTGGTCATGTGTGTGAAGCACCCAGTTGACATTACCTGTGACCACGGTTGGTTATGAAATAATTGATATGTGCTAGAACTTACGAGCTGGAGGCCCACAGGCTGAATCTGCCCTTCCCCCCAATCCAGATGTTTGGCCCATGAAGGATTTTAAATAACATTGACTTAGTTGCCAACAACTTAAAATTGGGAAATTTCACATAAAAATTGGAATTTGAGGCCTATGTTGAAAAACCATTAGCTCTGACAAACCTGGCTCTGATTTCTTGCGTGGTAACAGTCAGCTGGCGCTGGGGCTGAGCAGGGCTGGTGACTTTCCATGGGCTCTGCACCTCTAGTTTCCCACCAGCTCAGTCCTCTTGTTTGTGTTACCTCCTCCCTGAAAGTTCCATGAGGGCCTTCTCCCCTTTGCCTCCCTTGGGTCCCCACACCTGTAGGGTCCCTCTGATTCTGGAATTCAAGCTACTTGGACTCAGTGATGTATAATCAGGGCTTCTGGAACCCAGCAGTCAAGTTTAAGATCACCTGCCAATAACACTTCTGCTGAAATGAAGGAAATCTGGCGGCCTCTTCTGTGCCATCCATAGAGCAATGCTCCTGGGCCAGAACCTGCTGGTCTAAAAAGTCTCCCTCTGTTATCCCTGACCACTGGGTCATCTCAGTCATGTATCTTCCTTGCTCTCTCTCCAGAGTCTAAAGTGCTCATGACTTTGGCCTTGCAGTTTGGGAAGGTTCTTCTCTTGTTCTGATGCTGGCATCTGGGTGACATATGAGCATCATTACTCTTTGGTTGACTCTTGATTTCTTGTGAGTGTCTAGAGCTGCCTGGACCTAGTGCCCAAGAACTTTGCTCCTTGAATTAATGGCAATGCTAGACTGTGTTACCGGCTGTTGGCCCTAGTACTCCTCTTACTTGAGAAGGGCCATGATGGGGAGGAGGACTCTCTCACTCTCGCTCTCGCTCTCTCTCTTTCTCTCTCTTGTGCTCTCTCTCACTCTCTTCCCCAGTTTCTTATTCGTCATGGGCTGGAGGTAGAACCACAACAGCAGAGAGGAGGTGAAGGCCCAGGATGAAGATAAAAGCCCTGAGTCTCATTCTTTTCTTCACAGGCTCTTCTGTGGACCTACAGCTTATGAAAGATCCATGAGAGCCTTCTCCCCTCTGCCTCAGACAGATCCCAGGAGGCCGGGGAGCCCTGGGGTGGTGCTGGGTCTGAGCATGAGGAGGTTTTAAGGGCTGAGGTCTGGGAGAGACCACTTGCTCGCTTCTGTGGGTGGGTAGGTTTCTCTGATCCACAGTGGCCAGCCCTGCATGAGGTCTGCCCCAAGCAGGGCTTGTCGGGGTTCCCGTGATTGCTGGTAGTTTGCACAATAAGGCAGAGTAGGGTGGCTGCCATTGGGAATGTGATTCTAATGACTTTCTATTTGTCAGATTCTCCAACTGTGGGGACAAATGCTCCATGAATTTTAGTTTTGTAGGCTTGCGTGAGATGGTAGGTAAGGGAACTGGTAAAAGAGCTTTGACATTCTTGCCATCACCGACAGAGAGTCGGGCTAGAGTGTCACTATTTCTAGAAGACTCGAGGAAAAGATCATTTTGTGCAGAATCAAGCTTGCTATTTCAGCAAATTGACAAGAAGAGTGAAAGACAGCCCAAAAAATCACATTTCATTTTCTTGAATTTTGGTAGCTTGTGTGTTCACCATTCTAAAGACAAAGAACTCACTTGTACCAGATCTTGGGGTCACTCACCCTATATGTCTGGACACGAGTAGCTTTGTCCTGTCTAAATGTCTTCAGATGAGTGACAGAACTGTTGAGCCCATTGGCCTGAGGCTGACCTGTGCAGAGGCTGCTGGGATCCCTGTACCTCCTTAGGCCACAGGAAGCCGGTGAGGAAAGGGCCCGAGCCCTCTGAGCTTGTGTCCCTGCAGATTGCAGGCTCCTGCACACCAGGTCGCCCTGGATGTGGTACTTTTCCAGCACAGACCTGCACCAGCATCACCCGAAAGCTCTGCAAATGCAGATCCACCATGTCAGACCGCTGGGCGTGAGCTGGAGTCTGCACGTTTAACAAGCACCCTGAGCCACTCTAAGCCTAAGAACCACCGGTCTCACACGTGGGCTTTAAAAACTCATGCGGAGAATGTTTCTTGTTCCTCACTTTCAAACGTTCTTTAATAGTATCTCTGATTAGAGTGGAGAAGTTCCAGGAATCCAAATGCCAGGCCCCGGCGGGGACAGGATATGGGCTCCATAATCATCTCAGGCTGCTCGGGGCTACGTTGGGGTCAGGTGAGCGAGGGCCTCATTACCTGGGACACCTGCTGCGACACCCTCGTAACCAACTCGAGATGTCCTTCCAGTCGGGCTGGGATTGTTATCGTTAAGGACTTGACCCGACACCTCTTGGTTCCAGGTGGAACACATTTTCACTTAAAACCATCAAATGTTGGCTCTGAAGGGAATTTAGAGTCCTATTCCAGAGCTCCCATTGTTCTAAGTAAGGAATAACAGAGTAGGAGTAGAAAAAAAAAAGCTACAATAATTAATTCCTGAATCTGCATTAAAGGAGCTTCATGGAGAGAGGGACCTGGCAGGAAGGCAATCAACTAGCAGCAACATCATTCTCCCTGAATTCAGCATGGACTGGGCAGAGATGACCTCCCATGTCCTGAAAATCCTCTCAGGGGCGATGCATGCCAAGCAGGGACTGCGACACTCCTGTCCTCCCAAGGCTCCTCTGTCATTCAGAGAGGACAGCTTGCCCGGCCCCGCCCTGCCCAGCAGGCTCTTCCAGCCGGGAATGTGCCAGCCCCACTTGCACGTGGTGGGGGGTGTCCCGTGGACAGACCGGCAGCGCTGTCATCAGCTCTACTTTAGGCCATGGCGTTGTTAGCAGGACAGAACGGGAGCCACTTTCACAGAGCTCACTATCTCATTCTAAGCCTGTCAAATTCGGTTTCTGTGTTTTTAACTGTCCAGTTTCTGCCTTGAGAGAAAGTTTGGATGCTTGGATTTTGGGGGGAAAAATTCACTCCTTTATTTTCTTATTCCACAACTATTCGTGGGCAACCACACTGTGTCAGGCGTCTAAGAAGATCCGTGTTTTGGAGTCGTGTCTCCTGTACGCACCACGGTGTGCAGTGCAGGGCACAGATAAAGCCTGGTAAGCAGTTGCCGAGTGATAAATGAGAGGAATGGTGATCAGTGTGGTGGTTCTCTTTAGTAGATTTCATTTAAAAATTGAGATTAAATTAACACAGGATAATTAGCTTAACATGAAATCCACATTTCTTAAGTGCTCGCTTCGTTGAGTTTCACTGTAGTTTTCTACAGTCGTTTGATCTAGCCCTGGCTTTCTGTTGTTAGCTGTTTCTCCTCTCTGCCCATGACCCAGCGAAAACATGACCTCTCAAGTCTTGATGGACGGGCTACAACAATCCTAGGAAGTGGAGCAACTCATGGCATGGAGCTACTGGGGCCTTCTGCCAAGAGAGCATCGTGGAACTCAGCTGAGGTTACGGCATCCCCAAGTCCCTGCCTCATGGGCATGGAACCATGAGTGAAGAGGTGAAGCCATGGGAGGTGCTGGATTAGCCATTGATTCAGCTTGGACAGACGGTTTCTGGGAGAGAAAAGGGCTATAGAGGGTCTCAAACGGTCTGGATGGAGTAGATCTGGGCTGGATGAAGGAACAAGAGAGGACTTGAACCATGCTGGAGAAAAACCACTTGATCTTGGCACCGGGTGGAGAGACACCGGGTGTTTCTGGAGCTGCTCTCCGTTGAGTTGGCTGTTCTCCGTTCTGTTGGAGCAGGGGTCAGCAGATAGAGTTTTGTTTGGTGGAGATGCAGATAATTCCGTCCTGTGGGGATGATGGTTTATGACCCTGTGAGGCATTAGCCAATTTAGATTTTAACCTAGTGATCCTCTCCTAACTTTTTCAATTAATTGCCGATAAAAGTCAAACTTTTCAAATTGTCACTTGAGCAGTTTTAATGTCTTACTGTCTCCCTCCTGAACTGATGAATTGGCTCCACTTTGTGACTTGTATTCAGTTTGTGGTTTGAATGAAAGTCACTGTGTTACCTTTTGGGAAATGGCCCTCACCCAGGTACCCCTTCTCCAGAGCCCAGGTAGCTCAGGGGTCCCAGGGGGGCTCCATGTGCCCCGTGGGCAAATCCCTCACAAGCTGGTGGGTGCAACAATGTGTGTGTTCACTGTGTGTAAAGGAGGTGTGTGTGGAGGGGTGGTATTTAAAGCATGAAACGGGGGATACAAACACCCATCATGAGCAATTCCTGTAGTTTCCATTTGCCAATTGTTCCAGGGTGCAGGGCTGCCGGCTTCGGAGCCCGTGACTCACTCTGCATAGACACACAGCACAGTACAGCGCGGCTCCTTCCCACCCAACCCGGCCGCAGTGACCCAACCCACCTGGCACTTTCTTACGCCTTTTAATGTGTCAACGGGAACCTGGAGTTCACCTCCTTAGGGGTTTCCTGAAACATGACCCATTCAGACCTTGCAAAGTTGCAGGTGGGACAGAGGGCAAACAAAGGTGGCTCTTGAAACCGGGGGAGCTGGTCTTAAATCCTGGCACCCTGGGGTGTGAAGAGGTCTGAGGGGACCGCCAGGTTGCGGTGAAGCAGTAAACGGCTAGGGTTTGTCAGGAAAGGAGCAGGAGTATAATTCTATATGAGCAGTCGACCGCGCTTGGGCCGGCTGCGCCCTAATTGCCTTGTAAAGTGGCAGAGAAGCAGGGACTGTGAAGGTGGCGATGGCTGGGAACAGAAGCCATGCCACGTTGTGCAGCGTGAAGGCAGAGGGTGGCTTAGAAGGTGCAGGAGTCACATTCTTCTGCCGGTTGGGGGCAGGGATCGGGTGGCTCTAACCCCATCACCAGCATCTGGGTCCCATCTGTACACTTGCCTTTGCCTCGATTTGCTCTGTCAGGATAGTGATGCTGGCTCAGCCTGCCATCTGGATCCAGCACCAAGTGCTTCATATACACAGCTCACTTCATCTTCAACCACCTTATCCAGTAGGTATTATTCACATCACAGAAAGGAGCACTGAGCTCAGAGAGGTTAAGCAATGTGCCTAAGGTCACACAGCTGGAAAGGGGCAGAGATGGAACTGAAGACATGGTCTGCTCCCAAGCACCTTCTTGCTGTTATACTCACCCCCTCCAGGTAAGACTGTGAGCCCAGCTGTGGGAGAATATTCATAACAGGATGGAGCAACTGCCAAGTTCTTCCTTCTGGCAGGATTGATTTTTCAGTGAGACTGTGAGCTTAATGAGAGCAAAAGCTCAGGCCTTACACTGCTTTATGTGCCCTCAGACCCCAGAAGTGCTAGGCATGCAGGGAGCGGACGCGGAGCGATATTACTGCTGTGAACTTTCATTAGGTTGTATGGAGTTCTGTTATGTGCTTGGAAAACTTCCATCATCTCAAGAGGCTGTCTAATGCTCAAAACAGCTTCAGAAATTCTCTTTGGAAATTGCTTTTGGAGCCTCAGGCACATAAATATATTTTTATATATATTCTCGGTCATGGCAGGCCTCCGTCCTTGGAGGCTGGCTTTGAATGTTACAGAAACCCGAAGGCAGTTCCGAGCCAAATCTGTGGAAGGCGGGGAGTTATCAATTTCAAATTTTCAGTTTTGTTTAAAAACAAGCTGGTGTTACTGCAAAGCAGTAAGACCGATGGTCTTGAGTAGCTCAAAAGCCGACCGAAGACATTCCTACGCTGGAGGATTTTAGCAAGGCTTTTCGCAAAAGCCCTACATCGCCAGCTGCACCTCAAACTGCTTTTCCACTCCCCCGATGTCCCTGTCACCCGTTTCCTTTCAGTTCCTTGGGACACAATGCACATTACCTGTCTCAGACAACACATATTACCTGTCTCGGGTCTTCACACACGTAACGTTTTCTTGGCCTCCTTTGGCCCAGCTTGTCTGTCAAGCCCGAGGTTGAGTGCCAATTTCACAGCGAGACCTTCTCACCTGCAACTCTGTCTGAGCCTCTCTGTCCTCCCGGGTCATAATGGGTTCCAGGGCATTGGTCCTTGTAGCACACCTTCTCCACCGCCGCCTGCAAGCTTCCTGAGGTCAGGGACTGTCCTGCTTTGCTCGCCACTGTGCCCTCAGCATTCAGCAAAATGTATGGCATGGTTTTGGCACTCCAGCAATACTTTTGAAAGAATGAACAAGGGCATCCAAGTCACCCGTTACCAAACTGCTCCTCTGCCCACCTCTGCAGCCTCTTCTTGTCCCGTCTCCTCACATCTCTCCTGGGCACCTCAGGACCTCTCACTCTAGGCGACTCTGCCACCACCCCGCCCCAGGTTCTCCTTCCTCTTCTTGCCTCTGCGCAGGTACTGCTCAGCTTCTGGTTGTCACAGTATTTTCTTTTCAGGCTGAGGTTTTTCAATATATATATATATATATATATATATATATATATATATATATATATATATTATTGATTTCAGAGAGAGAGAGAGAGAGAGAGAGAGAGAGAGACATCAATCATCAATGATGAGAGAAGATCATCAATCGGCTGCCTCCCGCACAACCCACACTGGAGATCATGCCCACAACCCAAGCCTGTGCCCTGATCAGGAATTGAACTGTGACCTCCTGGTTCATAGGTCGACGCTCAACCACTGAGCCATGCCGGCTGGGCTCATGCTGAGTTTGATCTTCAACCCCGCCTCTCTGTAGAACTCCAGCCCAAAGTTTCCAAGGATCCATTGCTCATTCCTGTACACCTGCTCAGCACCTGGCACCTGGCACTTGGCACCTGGCACCTGCCTCAAGGACCAGAGCCATTGTCTCCTCCTGCTCTTCTTCCTGTACTTTGTCTCTGGAATGTTTCCAAATCTTTCCAGTCTCCTGGAAATAAACTACAAAGTGGTCTTCACCTCATCCTTCTCTTCTCCTTCTATGCTCAGTTTCTTACCAAGAGAAATGAATGCTGCCCCTGGACTGACACTTGCATCTTTAATTTCCTGTCCATTTGGGTGAGAAAATTCGAGGGTGGGCCCTAATTATTCCTCAGTTGGGTGATTACAGCAGCCCCACAACTTGCCTCCAGCCCCAGGCAGTGGTCCAGCTTTCCCTCCCCCTTACAGTTCACCCTTCACATGGCTAAGTGATGGTGGCTGTTACCTATAGACAGAAGCCCACACCCCATCTATCACTGCATCCTTCGGTATTCTGACTCCAGTTGTCTGAAAAGTGTGGCTCCTGGATCAAGAGTATCAGTATCACCAGGGTGCTTGTTAGAAATGTAAATTCTTGGGCCCTGCCCCAGACATGCTGAATGAGAACTGTTCTTGGGGTGGGGAAGGCAGCAACCCGTGTCCTAACCAGCCCTCTGGGTCACCCTGGTGCACGCTAAAGCTTGGGAACCACTGCTCTAGAAGGGTCAGATTTCTCATCTATCTCTGAAGATGGCAATTACTTTTGTGCCTTCATGACTTTGCTTATGTTTTTCATCTGAGTGGAATGACTTGCCTTCTTCACACTCCATCCTCTAGTCCCCACACTTCATGCTTTCCGCACCCGTCAAATTCCTGTTCATCATTTCAGGTCCTGCAGTCCTCTTCCATGAAGGGTTCCCTGGTCCTCCCAGGCAGAATAATCTCTCTCCCCTTTGAATTCTCATTGGCGCTGCCCCCTGGACTATTGAGATGTCTGCTTCTGCCTTGTTAATTGCTTATCTCCACAGCCTCCCATATGACAAGCATCTTCTGAATTGACTTGGGTCAATGTGCTATTTAATATACCTTGGCAGGAAAGGGTGAGGTTTGTCTCGGGTAGAGAATCAGGCCTGAGACGTACAGCATTCTACTCCTTCGGGAACTTGATGTCCCATGGGAGGGGCCCTGTGTCTCCTCCCCCGCAACTGGCTCGCCCAAAAGTTGGGTAGCTTAATTTTGGATACATATCTGAAATATCTAGAAGCCTTGATTTCTCAAAAGATGTTGGGGAGAACAAAACAGAGGGCAGCTCATCAGAAAAGTGATGATAAAAAAGATTCAGGACTCCAAGCCCACATACCTAAGCTAACAAAGCAGGCAGAGATTGCCACCCACTTCCCTCCCATAAAACAAAAAACAAACACACACAAAAAAACACCCTCAATAAAGAAAGGATACAAAGGTCTGTAGCTTTCTGATCTACTGAGTTGGCTGATGTGATACTGATGAGGACATGACAAAGCAACAAACATTTTTAGTTATGAGGTTATTGACTAACATATGGTACTTTTTTTCTCTGCTTGTTATGGACTGAATTGTGTCCCCTCAAAATCCATATGTTGAAGCCCTAACCCCAAATGTGACTGTATTTGGAGATACAGCCTTTAAGAAGGTAATTAAGGTAAAATGAGATCTTAAGGGGGAGGGGAGGTAACCCAGTAGGTCTCCTTATTAGGAAAGAAAGAGACACCAGGGATGCGTACACGTAAGGAGAAGGTCAGCTATATATATAATATGTCATTTTATAATTATACTAAAGGCCCGGTGCATGAAAATTCATCCACTGGAGTTGGGGAGTCCCTCAACCCGGCCTGCCCCCTCTCACAGTCTGGGAGCCCTCAGTGGCAGAAGGCAACCTGGTGATCAGGGGAAGGCATGCCCCCATCACACCTCTGCTACTGCCACTGCCGGCAGCGTAAGCCTTAGCCGGCCCTGGTTACCTGAGCCTCGGGCAGCCCTGGGCGGCTAGGCAGCTGCCATCTGAGGCTTGTCTGCACCTCAGGCCTGCTCTGGGAGGTTGGGCAGCCACCATCTGCAGCTTGCCTGCGCCTCGGGCCGGCTCTGGGCGGGTGGGGGGCTGAGGGGACTGGGGGACTCCAGAGGCAGGTGTCCCGGCGGGGCTGAGGGGACTGGGCACTGCCATCTTGTGGCTGTGGGTGCCACCATCTTTGAGGGTGTGGCAGCAATTAGCATATTCCCTCCTTATTGGCTGTGGGTGCCGCCATCTTTGTGATGGTGTGAGGGTCAATTAGCATATTACCTCTTTATTAGATAGAATGTCATTTTGGTGAATCTTATGGGCCACCCTTCCTGATATGATTTAGACTTTCACTTAGTTCCAATGTGATTGGAAACTAAATGATTAAAGAATTTAAATAAATTCAACCCTCCCTATCTCAAGTTCGGGACATGTTTCTCATTCTGTCTCTTATAGCCTCAGTTTCCCCCAGGACTTCAAGCCCAGAGATAGTCTCAGTAGGGAAACCCTTTGGAGTGCCTATGATTGACTATTGCTGTAATCTCTGGAGTAGTACTGCTTGTTACACAAATGGAAAAAATATGGGGACACATGAATAAAAATAGAATTATTTTGGAATGAAGAGGAGCTACATCTAAGTGCAATCCAATTTCATTTTAGCCAGTTTCTAATTTTATCCTGGTGTGCTCCAAAAATGACATGCTAGGCCACTAGAATAACTGAGCAAAGGAATAATAATGAGGAGGACAATGACAATAATTTTTAAGATTCTCACCTTACCTTACATAGTTTTATCATTTATAGATGATACTGTGAAAGTTCTGAGGAATTAATATTATTTTTCAATTTTACAGGTGAGGAAAAAGAAAGGTCGGAGGAATCATGGGATTTTCCTCAAGGTCACACATAATCAGTAAATGTAACCACCAGGTTATGAACATCCAGGTATAATATATCTTCCACTGGTATATGTAAGGACTTGGACTTTAAATTTTTCTTCTTTCTTATCCTTCACTCCTTGCCTTCTGGGATGCCAGCCACACGAATGTTACACTCTAGGTATTCTGCATTTCTGTCCATTCTTTCTTCTATCCAGCCTGCAGTGTGTTATTTTTTTCTATTCACATATGTTCACATTCACCAGCTTGACTTCTGCTATGTTCTGTCTGATGTTAAATACATCCAATGAGTTCATACTTTCAGATATTGCAGTTCTGGAAGGTTCACTTGCTTCTTTTTAAATAGATTTCAGTTCTCTGTTGAAATTCTTTATCTTTTTCTTTTTTTAATCCTCACCCAAAGATATGTTTTTATTCATTTTTTTTAGAGAGAGAGGAAGGGAGAGAGAGAGAAAAAGAGAGATGGAAGAGAAGAACACTGACCAGTTGTCTCTTATATGTAACCCCTCCCCTGGGCTTGAGCCTGCAATCTTTTGGTGAAGGGAATGGTGCTCCAACCAACTGACCTAACAGGCCAGGGCAAAATTACTTATCTTTTCATCCATCCTTTTTGTCCATTCTTTATTTTATTTTAAATATGTATAATAGTTATTTTTAATGCCTTTCTCTCTCAGCTAACCTCTGTATATTTTGTGGCTCTGCTTTCTTTCTTTTTCTTTTTCTTGAGTATTGGTCACATTGTCCTACCTCCACATGCCTCACTAGTTATGGTTGTTTTCCACATGTTACCTATAAAAGAACCATACAGACTGAAGTTCATGGTTTTTCCCCTAGAAAGGCTTTATCCTGTCCTCAGCTGACAGCATGAGGGGCTGAGCACCCCAAGGCCATGAGGAAGGAAACTGGGTCGCGGCTGGGTTGCAGTTAGACTCCGTTCTCTCTGCTTTCACAGGTCCCAGGGGTGAGACCTGGTGCGTGTTTGTTGCAGGCCTCTTCCTCTGGCGGGACTCCGCCTCCTGTGAAAGGTGAGACTGAGGGAGGTTTGGTTCTGCCTTTCTCGCCCGGCCTCATTCTGTGCAAGTTCCCCTGGGGTTTGCATGGAGAGCTTGTGTCTTGGTCACCTCTAATCTGAAAGTTTAGAGCTGTGGCCTCCACATCACACAGAGTGGAAATCTGCCCAAGGTCTATAAGGGACCTGTGTTGGCTCAGGTTACAAGTCCCTTCCACTAGTCTATCTCCTAGGAACGTTGTGGTTCCTGGGGATTCACTCTTCCTTCTTCTCCTATGCCACACCACGTGCAAGAACTGTCCTGTGGGGAAAGCCAGCCATGCAGCTGGGACTCAACTAGATCCCCCTCTTTTATAGGAGGCTGCAGGGCGTGACAATCTCCCAGATTTCTCTTCCCCTCTGCACGGGGTAAGCCCAGTCCTCGAGGCCTCAGCAAACACCCCCCTCCCCCCACACACACCCCCAGGAAGAAAACTGCCAGCAACCTCATCTCACTTTGCTCTTTCCTTCTGCAGCTTTTATTCTTCTTTGCCTCTGTGGTTCACCACACTGTTTTTAAGAATATGATTTTGTGATATGTCTTTATTTTTTTCTAGCTGTTGTAGTAAGAGGAATGCCTTGTCTCTCTCTACCCACTACATCCCACTCAAAGAACAAGTCTAAAAACTGTTAGTCTACTTTGTCATCAGTGAAAGCACACTGAATCAGATTGTCTTGCCAACATTTTATTATGAAAATTTTCAAACATACCACAAAGTTGAAAGAAATTTACAATGAGCCACCCACATACCCAGTGGTGTGTTGGTAAGCTTGCTCTCCAAGGGAAAATAAAAAAGCTCTGATTTGTATGTTTGCTGATTTCTGTGGTGTAGGTGTTCCCTCCCACGGCCAATTTTAAGCTACCACTGTGACATGGAGAAGATTTGAGCCATCAGCTTCTGTGAACTAGCTCGGGCACACCACTGCATGGAACCATCACCTGGTTTCTACCACTAACATTTTAACATGCTTGTGTTATCACACATGTATCTATTCCTGTTTCCACCACCAACCCATCTTATTTTTTTACATTGAATTTCTCCTAAATACTTCAACATGTATGTTAACTGGAGTTTAATATTTATTTAAAGTATTTTTAAAATATATATCTTTATAGATTTCAGAGAGAAGAAGGGAGAGGAAGAGAGAGAACCATCAATGATGAGAGAGAATCGTTGAGCCAGCAACTCAGGCATGTGCCCTGACAGGGAATTGAACTGTGACCTCTTGGTCATGGGTCAATGCTCAACCACTGAGCCACACTGGCCCGGCTAGAGTATTTTTTTTAATATGAAATGAATTCTCAGTCTTGTGTATGTGCTGGATTTTGGCAAACTTGTACAGCTGTGTAATCCAGCCCCTATCAAGATCTAGAAGAGTACATTTACCATAGCAATTCCCCTCAAAGCTTGGCCAACTAAAACTTTCAGTTTTTCCTGACATGAACTGTCACTCAACCAAGACTTCTTCATTAAGCTTGATCAAATGATCATTTCAATTAAATGTCTGTTTTATATTGGTTCTACTTTGTTCAACAGGATAATCAGAAATTTGCTAATATATGACTTTGAAGGCATCAGAGCCCAAGGCCTTCCATACCCAAAGCGTACACACCATTGAGTCATGGCAAACAGCATTACAGACATCACACAATGACCAGGTCCATGGGCCCCAGCATAAGCAAGCAACCTCACATCCTGTCCCTCCAGAGTTCCTCAGGTCCCTCTCCCACACTAAATATATGTGACTCATTCTGATGATAGTCCCATGACATCCTTGTCTTCCCAAGAACAGCCTTCCCTGTCTCACGCCCGGCTGATCCTGACCACACTGCACTTGGCAATATAAGCATTTGGCTTTCACCTGTCATAACTCACGGAAAAATATCAGTCAACAGCAGAAAAACAAAATCCAGGAAAACACTCAGCAAGAAAAGAGAGAAAATCATTTGCCTTCAATTATGAGGAAGGATGTTTCAGACTCAAGGAGTGAGAAATATTGGATAGTGTTTCAAGTTCTAAACCACAAATCCATGTTCCAAATGAAGAAAGCAGGTTTGGAGAAGAGTAAAGAGAAATCTCTCGCCTAAAGTGCCAAAGTAGAAAATATTTTCAAAAATAATTTTGTATCTCTGTGCTATTAACCATGACAGTGATCAGGATGTGACGGCTGTCTGTTATTTTCTGAGAGTTGTTAAGATCGTAATGTCTTACACATGTGTCATGGTTTATAAAGATTTTGTTCTGGTCACCCTACTTTCCAGTCTTGGTAGGAATAGAAGGAAGTTATAAGAAGGCTGATTTTTTTTTTTTTTTTTTTTTTTTTTTTACCACTAGGGCTGTAACAATTAAATGGGTTATTGCTAGATTCTTCCAGATTTCATGACTTCATGACTTCATGACCACATGACTCTCCAGTGACCGCATTTTCCAGACTAAATTTGGGCCATATTTTTGCCAAATAAAACCCTGATAGCTCCCTTTTCAACCTGCACCTGCAGAATGGCTCCCGAAAAGAAGAGTGGTGAGAAAAAGAAGGGCCGTTCGGCCACCAACGAGGTAGCAAAGAGAGAATACATGATCAGCATTCACAAGCAGATCCATGGAGTGGCTTTCAGAAAGCATGCTCCTTGGACACTCAAAGAGATGCGGAAATTTGCCGTGAAGGAGACGGAAACTGCAGATGTGCGCATTGCCACCAAGCCCAACAAAGTTGTCTGGGCCAAAGGAAGAAGGAATGTCCCATACCGTATCGGTGTGAGGGTGTTCAGAAAACATAATGAGGGAAAAGATTCACCAAATGAGCTCTATATTTTGGTCACCTACATATCTGTCACTGCTTTGAAAAAAAAAAATCTACAAATAGTTAATGTGGGTGAGAACTAAGCACTGATGGTCAAATAAAGTTATAAAACTGCAAAGTTATAATACTGCCAGAGTTCTCTGAGGAGGTGACTGCATATCTGTCCCCCTCAGACTAGGGGTCACTGTTAAGACCCTGGTATGGTTATTTACTACTGTATAACAAATTATCCCCAAATTAAGCAAAAACAACAATTATTATCTGTTGTGGTTTCTGTGGGTCAGGAATTAAGGAATGGCTTGACTGAGTGATTCTTGACTGGGTCTCTTAAATGGTTGTAATCAGATGGTAGTTGAGACTGAAACAGTGGATGGGGAGTGACTGGAGCAGCTGGAGGCTGGCCAGGTATCTCTGTGCAGAGTCTCAAGGCCTCTCTTTGTGGTCTTTCTGTATGGGCTAGTTGTGCTTCCTCACAGCATGGTGGTCTCAGGGCAATCAGGCCACTTGCATGGTGGCTCAGTGCTTTAGTGCATTGTTCCAGTTCACAAGGTGAAAGCTTCATCCTTGCCTATGATTTAGCCTCTGAAGTCATGCAGTGCCACTTCCTTGACATTTTATTGGTTACAAATGAGGCACAGGCACACCCAGATCCAAAGAAAGGAGAATTAGACTCCACCATTTAGTGGAGGGTGACAAGGTTCCAGAAGAACAAATGGGATAAAAGTGATTGATGCATCCATCTTTGGAAAATACAGTCCTCCACAAGCCCTTTCATAGAGTGTCAGACCTGAGGAATGAATGTTCCCCACTAAAGTCTGTATGACAATCCCAATCCTAAAATGTTTATGTAGTTCTGAGCACCCATTTTAATCAGGATGCATGAAAGAATGGGAAAGTTCATCCCCTGAAGAATGACCATGGGAACTAGCTTTCTTTTTTCTTGATAAGAGATGTAAGAGGAGGTGTGGTCACTATATCTTAGCACATTTGAAGGACTGTCAGGTAGGAGAAGGAGCAGGTTTAGTCTGGGTTGCTCCATTAAGGTAGATAACTACAAGGTTTTTCAAGGACCCTGAGTATCCCAAAGAAGAAACTCAGAGGGTTCCTTAGCTGATACCTCTGCTATATATATTCTACATCCAATTTTCTCTTAAAATGTGTCTTTTGATTAAAAATTAACAATGGGAGGTGGGGAAAGAAGGACATCTGGGATACTTTCAACAATAAATTTTAAAAATTTAAAAAGTTTTCAAATCATTAGACTTGATCAAATAATATTCCCCAGACATAGCATGTAGAAAAGTTTGACTGAAATAATTAAGAGCACAGGCTAAAGAGCAGGACTGCCTGGGTTCAAGTCCTGGCTCTGTTACTTACTAGTTATGTAACCCTGGGCAACTTAAGCTCTCTGCACCTTAGTTTCCTCAACTGTCAAATAGGAGTACCAGTCAGATGGGGTGATTGTAAGGCCAAAATAAGTTTGTCTTTAAATATTTAAGTGTAATACTTAGAGTAGTGCCTGGCATATAGTAAGTACCACCTAAATAGTTATTAAATGAATAAAAGTGTGAGAAGTATTCAGGAGCCTGCAGTGGAAGGTAGTAAACAGGCACAGAGTCACTGCATGGTCATGAGCAGAGTCTGTAAGTCAGCTATTTTGTTAGAGGGATTGCTCATAGAGTGGTTCATAGCCCACTCTTCCAAAAGGCATTTTAAAGAGCTAAGAAAGGAATCTGAGGCCACCCATCTGCTGGGTGGTTTTTGATGGTCTAGACCCGAGGTCAGCAAAACTTTTCTGCAAAGGGCTGAATAGTAAATATTTTAGGGTGTTGAGGTCATATGATCTTGGTTTGCCATGGTAGCATGAAGCCAGTCATGGACCATACATACATGAATTACATGAATGGTTGGGCTGACTTTGGCTCATGATCCATATCTATAGTTGGCCGACTCTAATTTAGATCATGCCAAGCTTGAGAAAGCTGGAAATAAAGTGGTTTTTGATGGGGCTGAAGAGCAACAGGAGTTGGAGGGGAAGATAGGGCAGAATAGTGCCATCACAGTGCCACCTCTCTTCCTCGGGCAAACTCACTGTGAGTTTAAACAGGTCCTCTGTGTGTGTAGAACACTTGGCACCACGCATCCAGACACACACAGGGCGGCCATATTGGGAATGAGAGTTCCCAGCTCACTCATTCTTTTCACTTTGTGTTTTGTTATTGTATTGCAAGGTCTTTGGAAGGAGAGTCCAGGCTTTTATTTTCCTGCAAACCAGCTCTAAACCGCAGAACAATGCTGTCCATTCTGTGGATGGTCAGTGATCCCTTGCTGACTGTCTTTATTTCCTCACCTGCAAGAAGATCTCCCCAGGCCCATATGGAAACCTACAAGCTCATGAGGGACTAATTCAGCGAGACTCTTCCAAGGGAAGTTCAGTCCCGGTGGGAAGTGATTGCACACTGATGGAATTTTTGCACACTGGATGGAAAGCTGATCTTTGCCTTTTGGCCGTGTCACAGTAATAAGTGGGAGACCGATTATTTCTAAGAGCTCAGTTCTTCCCGGCACTGATAAGAATGGAATGCAGGCTACCACGGAGATTCAGGTCACTAATTAGTCCCAGAAGCCACCATGCCTTGAATCACTGTTATAATAATTATGCATTAAATTAGAATGTTTGCAGAGGCCCGGGGCCAACTGTGCCGCAGAGCCCGGTGACGGCATGGAGAGATCAAGGCGCGTCCTGCCCAGCACACTGCAGGGACCCGCGGGTGAAACCCAAGGCCTGAGTGTGCGGTGACCCTGCCTGGTCTCTGACCCAGCTGTGCGCAGCCTCCTGCCAGGGAGCTTGTTATTGGCGCTGAGTGGACAAAAGGAAGAAAACGATGGCCGCCCCTCAGTTCACCCCTCTGAGCTCAATGCAGTCATGCTCAGCTGAGAGAAGACTCAAAACAATCCTTTGGACATTTTATTTCCCCAGTAATAAATACAAGATACTTCCAGGTGTTTGCTAACATGGAGATAACAGTCTGGACTCTTGTCTGACTTTCAGTTTTTATCTCAACATTTTAGATTCGGGGAGACCTGGCTGTAGCTATGGTTGAACTATTTTACCTACTTTTCTTCTTCTTCCACCACCTCCTCCTCCTCCTTTCTTGTGTTCTCCATGAGCATAAAACCAAAACATACTAGATACTCAGTTGTAAAATAAACAGATGATAAATAGCCGTCTCTGTGACTGTTGGGTTATAATTCCATCGAGGGCTTGGGTTGAAGTCATAAACCACAAGAAGTGAAGCGTGGCCCATAAATAGCCTTCAAGATGGAATTACAGCCCCATAATTCAACATGGGCTTTTGAAAAAATAATCCTTAAACCCAGCTTTCATTCCAAGAAAGAGCCCCGACTGTAGTAACATCTTCTGAGGGGTTCATCAGTAAACAAATAATTCCTCTGTATTAATGTGACATTTATTAGTGCTGGGGTGAGTGCCCTCGCTGTACTCTTGGAGGTTATTATTGAAACCAGGCAGCCGTGCCCCAAACAGAACCAACAAAACAGAGACTGGAGGCCTGTTTCACCACGTTGAACATAAATGAGCAGGAGGCGAGGAGATACCTGGGGCCGAGAGGAAGAAATGTTGATTCCTGAAAAGCGGGGGGGGCAAGAGTCTCTTGCCTTTCTTTTCACACCTTTCAGCTCCCCTCTTTTTGCTTGTGTGATACCATGTAGCGGCTGAGTTCGAGTTTTGAGGGAAGTAATCGGTTGCCATAAATTCCATCCTCGCTCAAGACAGGCTTGCTGTTTTCCCAACCGATTCTGCTTGATCTCATGATCATTAAAGCCAGTTGATCTCATACAACCCAACAGGTATGGCAGGCTTTTTCATGATGGCTCTTTGTGTGATGAAAACAAATATTCTCACATTACAGAGAAAATAAGCCAAATGCAACAATTCTGCAGGAGTTGGATGTTTAAATGGAAGCTTCTGGTGATCATAAATTAAGCCATCAAAAATCCCCAAAGAATCCACTGTATCCTTAGGATTAAATGAAACAACATATATGCAAGGGCTGGCAGATGGTAAGGGCTTACTGTATGGTTATTCTTTGTCACAATTTGAACCACAAAATTCAGAAATATTTTATGAATGCTCTTGTAAAGATATTTTCAATAGACTGTTATTTATAACAAAAAACTATAGCTCTGAAGAAAAGCAACAGCAAAGAATAACTTCAGATAAATGATCAGACCAAAATAGAAAAAGAATAACATAATTTTTATCTGACATCTTGAAATATAATTTTCATATAGGCTTTGTGTTTAATTTGCCCTTTCTTTTGTAGCTTCTTAAGGTGAAAGCTTAGATCACTAATTTGAGACCTTTATTCTTCAAATACAAGCATTTAAAGTTACAAATTTCATTCTACTGCTTTGGCTGTATCCTACACATTTTGATATGTTTTAAATTTCGTTTTGGATCAAACTATTTTCTAATTTCTCCTGTGATTAAATTTTGACTCATGTGTTGTTTATTTTTAAAATATTTGATGAGATTGCATTAAATCTGTATATTGCTTTGGGTAATATGACCATTTTTGCAATTTATGAACAAAATATTTTTCAAGAAACATTTTTTTAATATTTTTTAAAAAGCCAAGTCATTTTCTTTAAAAATATATATTTTACTGATTTTTTAGAGAGGAAGGGAGAGGGATAGAGAGTTAGAAACATCAATGGGAGAGAAACATCGATCAGCTGCCTCCTGCACACCTCCCACTGGGATTGTGCCCGCAACCAAGGTACAATTGTGACTGGAATTGAACCTGAGACCCTTCAGTCCACAGACCAATGCTCTATCCACTGAGCCAAACCGGTTAAGGCAAGAAACAGTCTTATAGATAGATCACTACCACCAGGTATCAAGGTTCTGCTACCCGTCAGGCAGTGGGTGAAGCATTTTACTAGTATATATATGATCTCATTTGATAGTCACAACAATACTAAGAAATATTAAGAAAAAAAGACTGAACTTGCCTACATTAACATGTCATATATGTAGCAGAGCTGGATTCAGACCCAGATCTTTAAGAAGGCAAAGCCAGAACTCTGGATTTCTGTTCCAACCACTTACTCTCAGGCCTCTGTTTTCCATGTTCTTCAGTTATGAAGATCAAGATGAGAAATCACTATTTCTAATTATTGCAGAACTGTGATATGTAGCTTACAAATAAATCCCTGTGACTTCTTGCCTTGCCAGTTCCATTCCTCCGCATGCATGTTTTTTTTTGTTTGTTTTTTACTTTGGGCTACTATAAGACAAATTGTCTACCTGCCCCCAAAACCATATACTAAGTCATATATCTCTTGCTTTACTTCATTTAGATCTTTGTGTGTCCTTTTTTTGGTCTCAAAATCAGTATGCCTGACTTTGATATGGACTCCTAGCAGTCAGGCACTGTCTGAAGTAGAGGTTCACAGTTTAGAGTGGAAAGCAGTGGACCCATTCTGACTTGAGTAGAAAGACCGAATGTAAATAGTATTGATAAGCAATATTGATCAGGCACAAAAACATGTGGAATCAGGAAACATCCTGATCATGTTAGTTGGGGGCAATACAATTAAATAAACGATCCTTTCAGATTTATGGGATGCCTGGAAGTCACAAACTTAGGTATGCAATAACTTCTAATGAATAGGGTGGTGTTTTTTTTTAAAGATACAAATCATCAATTGGTAAAAATGACTATGTATCAGGTTGTTCCTTGTTTCTATACTTTGAACCTTTACCTTAACAAATGCATGTATTTATCATAGAAATAAATTTTTTCCTAAGACCCAGCAAGGCCTTTGGCCATTGTTAGGGGAGAAATAATACAATGGCTAACTGCCTTCTTTTCTTTTCTATTTGGGTCTTCATCTGGGCTTTTGAATTCCTGAGTGAAGCTGCACCCAAGGCTGGGTTTCTTATTGAGACTTGGGGCGGGGGGGAGGGGGGGAGGTGCAGGGGGTCCCTTCTTCTTCTCCTGTGCCAGGTGACCTGAAACAAAGATTTCTGAATGGCTCTTCTCTCCAGTCACCTGGGCCCCTTTGAAAGTTCTTTTTTAAATACCCACTTTTCTAAGAGTGGTATCTGTTCCTGAAACAGATCCCAGGAGAGGGCAGTAGAGCAGGGGGATATCACATCCCCATTGCTATCTCTTCCTTTCCCTTAATTGCTCCCATATCATTCTCTTCTCCCACTCTTGCGGCTGGCTGCCATTGGCTATACCCCAGGCTTGACTACTTTGCATTTCTATAGCTTATCTCCATCCAGTCTACCCATTTTTTCTTCTTTCTCATTTTTGGGTCTCTCTCTCTGCTTTCCTGATCCTGCAAGGGTGGTTGTCTGAGTGAGATCCCAGATAGTATGTAGTCAAAGGAAAGACCGAGCAGGCAGGCATAGGGGAAGGAAGCTGTTTCCTCTCAGTTCACTTATCAAACCTAGTCTATGAGTCTGGGGAGTTTACCCCAGTGCCTTGGCTCTCCCCTGACTGAAGTATGGGAGTGCTGTCTGCAAACAGAATGCCCTCCATGCCCAGTTCTTTGTCCTCAATTGGTTTTGTCTGTGTGACTCAGTGGAGAAGAAAGGTTATTTTCAGAGAGAGCACCATAGTAGATGGGTTTTAGGAAACAAGTTGAACTGTGAAGGATATTAATCTGAGAGGGTGTGGGAAATCAGAGTTTCTCATGTGAACCAGGCAAGGTCCCTGTGGGGGTAGGGTGGAGTGGAGGGAATGGCTTCAAGAGTGAAAGGCCTGGGGTGTCCAGGGTGGCAGCTGGTAAAGAAACAGCAAGGTTGCTGGGGAGTCAGAGGCAGGGCAGAGTAAGATTTGAGTCCTGGGCTCAGGACCAGGTTGATGAATAGCAAGCGTGGGCTGCAGTGCCTCCTCACTGGCTCCTGGTGTGTGTCACAGGGATGGAGTGTTCGGCTGAAGGAAGGGAGTGGGCTTTTCCTCTCTCTAATCCCCACACATGAGCCGATCCTATCCAGGTATCAGGAGAAAGACATTCTTGTGGTCCAAGGGAATGGGCCTGGGTTTAGCTCATGAGTTGACCTTGCCCTATGTTGGCAGGATCTCTCCCCATTCCAGACAGACTGAGCCTAGAGCATTCAAAGAAGTAAGAAGACTGCAGATGACTGGTCAGTGTATTATTGTTTCCCAAAGTTCGTAACTACTTTTTTGCGCTGAGCCGGCACAGCCATGGGTGAACCTGAGAGGGGGCGGAGAAAGATGGAGAAAAGACAGACAAGAGAAGAAAGCTAGGGCTGGATGACACACTGCTTCTCTGATGGAGAGACAGCACCACAGCCTGCAAGCCGAGTCTTTATTTTATAGCCAGATTCCACGAGGCAAAGTAAGGGCGTGGTCAAGATGTTTACAACGTTCTCGTGGGTTTCGAATCTACTCAATTACATGCACCTGACCAAGCTTTGTTTACTTGCTGCACCTCCCACAGCCCATATCACTTAGCCACCTGGGACCACAGGTTCGGACCATAAGGTCAAGCTTACTATAGCCTTTGGCTATAATTGTGCTGGGACTTGCACATGGCTTTGCCACGAGAGGATCGTGCCCTCTCATTAGCCCCAGGCTTGAACCTGACCAAACACTGTAGCCGCTCTCCACACTTTAGCACCTGTAAAAAGCCTTTGTCTCACTATGTTCAACAAACATGTCTTTTGTATAATTCCATCTTTTAGGTCTGAAATCAAAATTAGTGGGGGCAGAATATTCATTTTGTGGATGCAGAAGAGGCCACATACTAAACCTGACAAGCTCAGGGGAGGCCTGCGTGGTGGCCTTACAAACCCAGAGACTGAAAGTAACCACAGAGGATGGTCTGAACATAAAAATTCCCCATTAAAGTCGGACCATGGTGGGTAGTCACATCCTAGGCCTGTGGCTTCCCTGACAAATGCTCAATCTTTACCTTAAGTGAGACTATTGTCCTTGTGCATCTAAGACACCATACCTTTGAAATGTCAGGGTAATCTTCTTTTCCAGACCCACCACACAAGAGCACAGGAGACCACAGAACCCCGCATCATTATCTTGTTCCCCAAATACCATCTCTGTGTGCTGTAAATGCCAACTATCCTGTACCCACCACTGTAAGGAAAGTATGGGTCTCTCTGTTTTACTCTTCCAATCACAGAGATTTCCCTGCTTAGTTTTCTCCTGCTCCCTTAATCTACCACCAGTAGATTTCACATGAATCCCCTTAGCCTCTTCCTTTGATTCTAATGTATAAAATAAGTTGCAAAACTCCCCTTCCCTAGAGCCTTTTCTGACTCCGTTGAGATTTTGCTTCCCAGCAATTGTCATTGGTTTGGCTCAAATAAATTCATAAAAATTACCTACAGTTTTGGACGTTTCTTACATCAACAGTTTCAATTCAAGCATGTATTGAGCGCCTGTTGTTGCATGCCATGCCAAGAGGAAGCCTCGTTGGGCTGGGCAAGCAACACGGGAGCCTGCTCCATCTTTTGGACACCCAAGCACTTGGCGGTTGGATTCCTGTATTTCACCTTGTTTCCCTCATGCACACTCAAGGACAGGTGGTGCTCAGTATCCTTTTTGCTGAATTGGGTGGTTTGCTTGAAAGCTGAAGACCCCAATTCTTTCCATTAGCGCACGGTGATTGGTCAGTTTTCTGAAAACAATTGTGATTCGTTGACAACAGTAATAATGTGGCAGCATTTGTATCTAAATGAAAGTAGAGTGACAGAAGAGGAGAGGAATGGGAAGGGCAAGGTAGAAGGCAAGGGTTCAGAAGAATGAAGGCAGTGGAGAGAAGTGGTGGCGATAAAAGAAGAAGCAGTTAAAAGGGACCCTTACAGCAGCGAGCAGCAGACCAGCCACCAGAGCATAAAGTGAGCTGTGTTCCCAGTTCACTGCTGTACACTGACAGCTCTTAAATGTACAGAGAGTGCCCACTGAATGCCATGTCTGTGTATGTTCGCAATGTTGGCAAGCTCTGCAATATCTCAGCTAAGTGCCATCGAGAACATGCAATGGAAAACAAAGACAAGTAGTTTTTCCCTTGCAAGAAATGTCACCCAAAATATTCCAAGCACGTAATGATTAGCACCAAACCATTTGCCATCCAGGCTGATCTGAATGCAGAAGTCTGACTATGCACATACTTACCTTCCTGTTGGCCTTCTGGGGTACAGCCACAAACCCTTCCTTGGTATTTTTTAAAATTAATTTTAGAGAAGAAGGGAGATGAAGAGATAGAAACATCAATGATGAGAGAGAATCGTTGATCGGCTGCCTCCTGCACGCCCCCTACTGGGGATTGAGGCTGAACCCAGGCATGTGCCCTGACCGGGAATCGAACCGTGACCTCCTGGTTCATAGATTGATGCTCAACCATTGAGCCATGCCAGCTGGGCCCCTCCTTGGTATTTTAGAGGAGCAAGACTGGTAGAGTCACGGGGAAGGGCATGAAGGGGAGGGTGGGGCAGAAGCAAGTCCGATGATGTAATCCCCTCTGCCCCACCCGCCTCCAGCCTTTTCCTCAAGCCCCTGGCACCATTGGATGTTGCTTGTTCTCCTTGAGCCTAAACTGATGAAGAGCTGCGATAAGAAAATGAGTCAAAAGATGCTGCCTTCTAGCAGGTGTGGAAGTCATATCCCCACCCTCACTCATCAGCCCGCCCCCCTCCCACAAGCAGGAAAGGTCAGCCTGCTGGGCTGAAGGCTTTGGTGGCCTAACCATGAAGGAACAAAAAGCAAAAAACAAACAAACAAAAGAACCCCAACCAAAAACCCACAAATGCTGTAGTTGGAGAGGCAGGGGCATCAATCTTGGCTCCCCCGGTGCCTGATGGACAAATGGGAAGCCCCAGGTCCCCAGTGCTGTGTTTCCTCGGCTCTAAAGTGGGGTTAATACATGCCGCCTCTCTCATAGACAAGATAACGTCCATGGAAAGGCTGTGTAAAAGCACTGGGGACGCATATCCCTGGCCTCCGCTAAGTTCACAGGCGGGTCTGGGACCTGGGCAAGCTGTGCAGCTGGTTCTCTCTTCTGTTTACCCCAGCGCTGTGGCCATTAACACCAGCCCTGTGCCCTGGGACCACCTGGCTCTGCGGAAATAAGCCTCTCTCGGAGTCTGACAACTTTCTATTTTTATTCCTCTCCAGGGCCTTCTTCTCCAGGGCAACCACACACACAATGCCATGTTGCAATTTATTTTCATTTTGCCGAGGGGAGCCGTCCCTCCTCTTCCTGGCTTGGCCGCTCCGGCCTGGCCCTATTACTCTTGGATGGCCCGGGGCTGTTTCGGCCTCAGTGCTGGCATGGCCTTGTTATGCCAGCTGGACAAGGACAACACACCTGCGGCTGCGCTAGGCTGGGTCTGGGAGGTGACTGGGCAAGGGTCCTAATTACTTGAGGGTGACACAGGCTCGCCAGCATGACCTCATCCGTTTACTTTCACCAGGCCCTCTGGGCTCCGCGGAGAGGTGGGGGTGTTTGTGCAGCTGCCTGGCCCCCGTGGGACGGGTCTGTCTCACCTGAATCACCCGGCCTGGCTCTCTGTGGACATTGGTGTTCAAGTGCAGGCCACACTCCGAAATCTGGCTTGCAGAATACTCCTGCTGCTGTCTTTGCTTCTCGCTTCATGTTTGGAAAAGGTATTGTTTGAAACAAGGAAACTTCAAAACAGATGGGCTGTGGTTTCCAGGCATCACGTCTCCAAGATCGTGATAGAAGCCAGGAGTCAACCCCATCTGCCTCTTTGGGACCTGATCCTGCATTTCTTACATTGGCAAAGTCCTCGCTGAGGAGAGAAGTGCCCAAGCTGCCAGCTGGGGAGGAGCCACAGCACCCTGCCAGAAACGTGCCTGCCTCCCTCCCTCCCATTGCCGTGTCTCTGCGGCGAGAGAACGTTGCCTGGAGTCTGACTAAGCCTCACGTGCCGTCTTGGTCACAAAAGATGCTGATCCACTGTCTGGACCATCTGGGTGATGAGGGGAGGTGCTGAGTCGCCAGTGGTCTCTCGGCACCTAGGCTCTCCTTTAGAATTGGGGGCTCAGCAGTCTGGGACTCAGGACCATGTTTTTCTCGGTGCAAAGTGGATCTCTGAAGGAGGGAATCTGCATCCCTGACCCCGTTATCCCTCTCAGAGGAAAAGGATGCGTTGGTCCCAGGGGGCTCCTCAGCTAACTGTGACATACAGTAGCAGCCCGCATGGAACTGGGGACGAAACACAAGGGACCAGACTGCTTCCTCATCACCTCCAAATAAGAGATCCAGGGAGAAACTAAGTCTCGCAACCACAGGAAAAGTATGTGGAGAAAACACAGTAAGTGCTGGTCATAGCCAACCGAGTGGCTCAGTGGTTGAGCATCCACTTATGAACCAGGAGGCCACGGTTCAATTCCCATGCAATACCCAACTATTTAGTCAGGGGCACTGACCTCTTTCCCCCAAAAAATGACAACAGCCAACACAATCGCCATATGTATTAACCATAAATATGCAGGTCATATAATAGAGTTGTATCTTATTGTCCATGTTGCCTAATAAGTTTGCATCTGATTGGTTAATTTTTGGAACCAGAAATCCTTATACACAAATGTAGGCACCTAACTTTTTAAAAAGTCACTTTGGAGTAAAAAGGGTAGGTAAATCCTATGTTTTATTTTTTGTAAATCAATCAAAATTATACCTTTTTTTGTCAAATATAATCTACATTTTGGTGTGCCACAGGATTTTAGCAGTTAGTGTACCGTGTGTGTGCCATGAGGCGAAAAAGGTTGGAAATCGCTGCATTGAGAAATCAAAGCATACACATAAGAAAACCTTTAACTCAGTTTAACCCTGTGTTTCCCGAATGTATGTGACGATAGAATGCCAGTCTTGCAAAGTGTCTGTGAAGCACGTTTTGGGGACAGCTGCTTTCCTGGAAGATATCCCATGATGCCTGCACTTTGCATGTCCCCTCTTCCCGCTGGGAAGTTACTATTCCTCTAAGATCACAGGATGGCTCAATGGTCTGTGCTGGCTCAGGGCTGGGTGTGCACCCTCTCCTGCCTACTAGAAATCTGATTTTACATCCTTAAGAAGGAAAGAAAGAGAGGAACTATTGCCTTTAAGAATTAACACTTTTACATCTGAAACTAATACAAAATGTTGAATGTAAACTGTAATTGAAAAATATAAAAATAATTAAAAACAAAAATTACAAATATATATACATATGTATTTATATATATTATTTTTAAAAGAATTAACTTTTTGCCCGGCCGGTGTGGCTCAGTGGTTGAGCGTTGACCTATGAACCAGGAGGTCTCAGTTCAATTACCGGTCAGGGCACATGCCTGGGTTGTGGGCTTGATCCCCAGTAGGGGGCATGTAGGAGGCAGCTGGTCTGTGATTCTCTCTCATCAATGTTTCTCTCTCTTCCTTTCCCTTCTTCTCTGAAATCAACAAAAATAGATTTTTTAAAAAAAGAATTAACTTTTTTACACTGATGGTAAAAACTTTAGGGCTACAGCCCTAGCTGGTTTGGCTCAGTGGATAGAGCATTGACCTGCAGACTAAAGGGTCCCAGGTTCAGTTCTGATCAAGGGCACATGTGGGCTCAATCCCCAGTAGGGGGTGTACAGGAGAGAGCCGGTCAGTGATTCTCTCTCATCATTCATGTTTTTCTCTCTCTCTCTCTCCCTCTCCCTTCCTCTCTGAAATCAATAAAAATATAAAAACAAACAAACAAACAAATGAAAAACAACAAACTTTAGGGCTCCAGAGATAATTTAATCATGTTGTGAGACTAGAAGGTGAGTCTATTCACTGGTTCTCCACTGGTTCTCCATCAGAATCTGCTATTCTAGGATGGCCACTGAAAGCCCAGGTGGAGATATAATTGCAAACATCTGAGCGCCAGAGACCTCGTCTTCCTCAGTCTCCATAGCACCACAGGCTGTGCACACACGAGCCTCCGGCTCTCAGATTTACCGAATGGAATTCACATGGCTTGGTTGCATCTACAGTCTGGGAACAGCGTGAGTGTGCACTCACTGGGTCATTCACAGGTTACTTTTATGTCTTGGGTTTTCTATGGACAAATACATGATCTGAGGTTTGGAAATGCTGAGTCAGAGCCCCAAACCTTCCATGGAGTTCCTTCAGGCACTGCAGTTCTAACTCCCAAAGATTTCCTATTCGGCTCTTCCACACATTTTCTGTGGACAGTGTTTCTACTAGCACGTCTTCGTATTCTTGCCTCACCTGCTAGTCTTCTGACAATCCATCACGTGACCACTTCCAACTTCATTACTCTGCGTTTTTCCTCCTGGATAAATTTTTCTGTTATATTCACCTGTAGCCAGGCCTGGACCTCTAAAGTAGCTTTAAAACCCTAAAACAACGGTTTTCAACTTTTTTTTAAATCTCATGGTACACATACACTAACTACTAAAATTCTGCAGCACACCAATAAAGTCTATTATATTTTTTGCCAATAGGTTGATTTACAAATATATATATATATATATATATATATATATATATATATATATATATATATATATAATAGTAATTACCCATCCTTTTTGGTCCAAAGTGACTTTAAAAAAAAAAAAAAAGTCAGGCACTATACTTGTATGTATGGATTTCTGGTACCAAGAATTAACCAATCAGATGCACCCTTATTATGCGATGTGACCAATAAGATACAACTCTATTATATGATCTATCTATTTATGGTTCAACATAGGGCATTCACACTGGGCAGCTATTGTATTGGCTGTTGTCATTTTTTACATTTTACAATCTAAAGGAAAAGAAGTCAGTGGCCCTGACGAAATAGTCAAGTATTGCACATTTTAAAAATTCTTGTGGTTGAAAATCACTGTCCTAAAAGAACATTCTGTCCCCTTACAGTTACTCTTGAAAATGGCTTGATTTATCCTTAGATTTAGCTGAGAAATCCTTAAAACCGGTTCCACGGGATGAAGCACAGGCTAACTCATCGTTTTTGTTTTTTTCTCCAACCCACTAACCTCCTTCGTGTCTGCTACAGCTTTACTTTCAAAGGGGAACCAGGTGACAGGGGGAGGCACAAGACCTTCTCGGGTTGCTTCAGTTTCCCATTCGTGATACATTTACCAAGTACAAGACATTCCCCCTGGAGCCATCTCTGCTGACCCTTCTGCGACTCCTCTGGGATTTGACAGCAAATCAGTGACTCCTGAGGTCAAAAGAGGTCTGGCTTCAAAGGAAAAATGTTGGGTGTTGGCGCATTCGCTGGCTGGTGTACCCTCTCCTGTTACTTTTGATTGATCACTGAATATGGAAGGAGACAGAAGGTACCCACCGGCCACTCCCCCAAGTCACCTCCAACACACACTTGTACTTACAGCACGATCACTCACTGTCTGTGTGGCGAGTGTGCACTTAACCATCATCTCCTTCCTTGCAGCCTCTGCTGTTAGGGCAGGTACTGCAGAGTGACCTGAAGTAACTCATTAAAGATCTTGGACTAAATCTGTGTTTACATGATGTTAGAAAGAGAAAAATTCATTCCAGTAACTCTTTTGTCAAGTCATGCCAATCATTCAATGTTTTCCTCTGACATTTCCAGCTGATCCCTGCGGTGGAGAGAGACCCTGTCCTAATGTGCGGGGACTCATCTGTGCGGGGGAAAAAGGTCCCTGTGTGCATTCTTGGATGAAACGTGTTTAAGTGACGTTCCTCCAGGGTGGAGAAACGTCTCTACACATCGCGTCCAAGAGCCGAGCGGGGATGGGCTTAGGTGGTGCTTAAAAGCCATCACCCAAAAGGAACTCTGCAGAAACCACAGAACAACTTGCAAGGCGCGTAAAAAGCAGTTCCCTCAGATGTGCCCTCGGCACTCACAGGGCTCAGGGAGTTTCACTTCTTCCATGATGAGCTCCATATGTCTCTGTTTGGCTCTTTTTTTGTTCTCTGGACCCATCCCTTCTTCCTCTGTTTGCCCTGCTTTCCTCCAAAGATCCTCTGATCATGAAAATAATGACTAGCTAGATGGCACCTGAGGAAACCGAGAGACACCCGCCCCGGCAGTAACATGGTAAATGGTGAAGCAAGGAGGAGCGGGCTGCGTAACTGTGCCAGGGCTGCCCAAGGGGGATTTCTCCATTTCCAAAATGTGCGGCTCTAAAATGCCTCATTTAGAACAAACAGGAAATGTCACCACGAGGGTCACACCTTGTTAAAATCTTCTGTTCTCCTGCCTGATAGTTCCAGCCTCCACATTGCCACGGGCGAGGAGACTTGTGAGCTGGGTTTTAAAGTAGTTGTGCAATCGGCCACCTGGCTCCCATGACGCTCTCTGGCCCTGGACTTTGCATGAGACCTTAGGCAACTCCTTCCACCTGGGAGGTATCTGCTCCGAAGGCAATGAAAACCGGTGTGAGGCTGGGGGCCCCGGAAATGCGTTCTGGCTCGCTCTCCCGTGGCAGTCATGCAGTCCAGAAGGTATTTCTCGAGGCTGCTCCATTGCATCTGGGAACTCACTGTGGGACCTGAAGCTGAGCAAGAGGTTTTGCACACACACGGATCATAATAAAGTTACCCTTTTTGAAATGTCGATGCTTATTATGTGCCAACTGTGTAATCTGGTGTTGTTCTATAAAAATAAACGTGCAAGGTATGTTCATTATCACCCTCATTTAGCTGTGAGGGAACTGAGGCTTAGACGGATGGAGTAGTCTGTCCAAGGTCATTGCTGCTACCGAGTTGCTGAGCTGCACTTGACCTCAGGGCAAATCTGGCCCAAAGGCCAGGCACCAAGCCCTCTGCTAAGCCTCCGTCTGGAATGTAACCGAAGGTAGGAAGGGGAAGTGGGCCATCGGAGGGTCTTTGCTCTCAAGAGGGTGAAAAAGCCACGGAGATCAGGCACTGGGCCTGGGGCAAGCTCAGTTTGCGCAGGTGAGGTCAGGAGAACTCCCGTGGCGGATAACGGCAGTGATTCCTACATGCCCTGAACCGTTTGCTGGGCTTCCCTCATAGGGTTTTGCCATTAAACGAGAAAATACTTACAAAGTGCTTGACAAATACAAAATGCCCATAACATATGGTTAGTGGGTAAGCTTATGTTTTCCTTTTATGAAACTAGGTGTTGGAAATGTTCAAGCCATTTCATAATGGCGATTTCTACCATTTTTCTTCTCTTTCATTCTTTCCCAAATCATTTCTGTTCAAGATGGAAATCTTTTATGTTATTTCGGTGACTGAGTCCTTTTTTTTTTTTTTTTTTTTTTTTGCTCAGTTTACTGAATTCCTTTTTTTCCAAAAAGAGCAATGTTCTTTACAGATGAAGACAGAACTTCTACTAAGGCAATTCCCCTCTGATTATTTTGTGGGGTAATAGTGATAAGTATTCATAGAGTATTAATGATTAGTATTATAATCATGATTTCCACACAATTAAGGTTTAGTAAGTACATACACTTTCAATGACCTCTAAAGCAACCCTAGGAAATAAGTATTATTTGACCCATTTTACGCAGTAGCCATGACGCCCACTTTGTTCAAGTACTTTGTCAATGTCTAGTTTTGCCTGGTCACAGCCTGCTGGTGCACACTCCAAACCTGCGGGTATTAGGACACCTCCCCACTCTCTTTTGTAAAGAACAGTCCATTTTCTGGCAACACCTCCCAAGCACGGGGTCTGCCAACCACAGGAGGTTTCCTAACTCCTCAGTGTCATCATGTACTATCAGTCTGGTGTCTGGGTGTCCTTGGCCTCTCTCCATCATATGGTCTCCATACAGTTCCTGGCATTTCCCTCCCTCCATACCTCCTGCCCACTGGGACTGCCTGTCCACGAACTCTCACATTCAAGAGCATGTCCTCAAGTCGGAGGCCCTGAAAGCCATAGGACACCATGGCACACAGCCTTAGAGAGCCAGCTTCCCTTCGGGTTGGGCGGTTTGAACCAGTTAATTTTCATGAGTAACATAAATATAAAGCATTTTTATAGGAAAACATTTTACAGAGTAGAATACCACATTTACACACATTTCAAAACAATACAATCTTGGAGGAGAAAGCATCCCTAGACACCAGGGGTAAGCAAGTGTCATGTGCCTCCGGCAGGTCTTTGGTGGGAAGCACTGAGAAGTTCCTGACTAGGATGTATATTAGGTATTTACAGTGGCTCCTGGGGTTCAGGGGGAACAGAGCAGAGTGTCTCTGAGCCTTCTGATGGGAGCTGCTGATGTACTAGGTGGCAGATGTGTCGTGGTGGAAGCCAAAACCAAGGCTATGAGAAACCACTCTGTCAGTCCCCATAATAGAAAGCTGTATTCAGAGGAACGGTGTTTGGGGGGTCAGAAAGGGACAGTCCTTTATTTTCTGAAGGCATTTCCATCCCTTGCTCCCACAGACAGCATTACAGGGAGATCGTAGGCGAAATGAGGGTGTGGCACTGATTTATTGAACTTACCGCTGGGAAGACATGGCTACCATGCACAGGTGAGATAAGTGGACACAGGTAAGAACTATATCCACAAGGGACAGAGGAGGAAGGAGGTATTCCTTCACGCAGTCATTCATTCATTCCACAGATTTATTGATGGTCTGCTACCTGCCAAGTGGTGAAGGAGTTTCACATGGAAGCATCTTTCAGTAATTCACTCCCATTGCCTCATCCTGGAGTGGGGGTACCTCCTGTCACTAAGTACCAGAAAGGTCTTCACCTGCTTCTTGTCCTCAGTACCTGCGTGGAAGACAGAGACCTTTGTAACAGATTGGCCTTCATTTAAAATATATATATATATTTTATTGATTTCAGAGAGAGGAAGGGATAGAAACATCAATGATGAGAGTGAACCATTGATCTGCTGACTCCTGCATGCCCCCTACTGGGAATCAAGTCCACAACCAGGGCATGTGTCTTGACCAGAAATCAAACTGTGACCTTTTGGTTCATGGGTCGATGCTCAACCCCTAAGCCACACTGGCCGGGTGATCAGGCTTCATTTTCCCCCTCACTCAGCCAGTGAGCCTCTTACTGCTACATCTGGTACAAACCATCATAAGAAAAAGCTCTGTGCTGTCCACTCTGACATGTCACCTTGTTACCAGTGTCTGAACTGCCACTGAGAGACCAAGTGCCCAAAAGCAAATCGATGACCCCCCACTTCTGAAATAACATCGCCCTGACATGTATATACACCAGAAGAGCTCATTGTTTCAACCTCCCACCATCCAAAAGCACTCACTGAGGGCTTAACGTCTAAGAATCTCATACTCACCACGGTCCAGAGAAAGTCTCTCTCTTCCGCGTGTTTATAATTGGAGGGAGACAAAACTGAGGCAGATAGATGCCAAAGGGAAAGAGACACAACTAAATAGCCAGCACTGGACAAACACAAAGATAAGAATAAATATTGGCTTTGTCTAGATGCCAAGAGGAGTGCATCCTTTCACATTTTACAGAAGAGAACCTTGTTCCCACAGACAGAGAGCCACCATTGTGTCCTGGTCTCCCTGGACTCTGTAGGGATCAAAAGTCCCTGAGGAAGCTGGGTGTGACCTGCAGTGTACCATGTTGGAAAGGTTGGTACACTGGGCAAGCAAGGCTTCCGGACCTCTGGGGTGAGAGGAGGGAGGACTGGGACTTCTCTCTTTGGAAAGATGGCTCCTTCCGAGGGAGGAGATGGAGTTGACACTTAGCAAAGTCCCTTTGGTCCCCAGGTTCTCCCAAAGGGCTTTCTACAGTTGATCTTTTGCAGGGGAGGCCAAGTTCATTGCCCTCATTTCCCCGTTACTGTGGCTTGATGGGAAGAGATGATTAGGAATAAGTGATTCACACATCCCCAGAGGGAGGGAGCTGCAGAGAAAAGCTTGCTTCAGCCAAACGTCCTGATGTCCACAGAGCAAGCAAACATGTGGACATTTGGAAATATCTAAATAATCAGTGCCTTTTGCGCGGAGTACACCTCGCTTATATTTAGCAGCAGGAAGACTTGGCAAGAGACCAGAGTGTGTGTGCCTGTGATGTGTGTAGGTGTGAGGATATGTTTGTGTGTGTGTCCGCATGTGATTGCATGTGAGTATATGGGGGTGACTGTATGTGTGATGTGAGTTTGCATGTGTGAGAGTGTGTGTGGGATGCTATGTATGAGTCTTATGTGTAAGAATATGTGAATGAGTGTATGTGAATATGTCAGTTTGTGAAAGTGTGTGTAGATGAGTGTGAGCTTGTGTGTGTGTGTGTGTGTGTGTGTGTGTGTGTGTGTGTGTGTCTGAGGGCTTTTGGCGAAAGGGAACGAATCTGGATTCCAGCTGGTGATATGGGCGGCATTTCCTGAAATTGCTTCTGACTCACAAGCACCCTAAGACCAGCTAAAATAATAGAAAAACAGTTCTGATATGCAGAAACTGGGGTTTGCTTTCTTTGGGTTAGTTTACATAAGGGAAGTTGTTATTGAGAAAGAAATGTATCCGAAGGTCTCTGAACGCAGTGGAGGCACGGCCTCTGTCCTGGTTGGGGGTGACCTTTTGCTCACCTTCACTGCCGGCTGTATCAGGATGTGTGTCAGCTGCAGTCGTAACCGATTTTGCTCTGAGCTCCAGGTCACGGAGCTATCTGCCTGATCTCAGGGTGGTTTCCATGCCACGGCCTGAGCATCTCCCAGGAGCCACAGGAAGCTGAAGTCAGAAGTGTTCATGCGACCTGGGAACAGATCAATGTAGCTCTTGGAGCTCAGCCAACCTGGGATCAGCACCATCTGTCCCACCTGCCTGGGAAACCCATGAGCGTGAGGGTCATAGGTGAGCTGAGGGTCGCACATTTTACAGAGCCACACCCTATTATTGGATGATTACCTTTTGATACTAAGCAGTGAAGTCAAGAGGTCTGAATGTTGGCCCCTGTGGTCTCCAACGACCAGTCTGAATTTCCCTACGTTTCTATCATTCCTGACACTGTAGCCACCTACAAAGGGAGAGAGAAAATGATGATCTCTTTCATTGACTATCCCAATTCATCACTTTAGAATAGATCTTGATGTTCCTCTCTCTCTAAATAACATTCATTTTAAAATTTATTTTTGTACATCTGGTCCTGTCTCGGTCTCCAACCCTCCCACAGGAAATAACCTGTCCCCCCACATGAAATAACCTGTCCCCACACGAAATAACCTGTCCCCCACACATCTGAGGCCACCTTCTGCCTCCTTTCACCTGGCAAGCAAGCTTCAGGGACTTCCCCCAAGGCTTGAGGACAGCAGCACACAGTCCAGACCCCTGCTGGAGTCACCCCTCTTCCCCCAACCCCTCCGCCCCGCCCAGTCTCTGCACTTTCTCACTGGAAGGAAGAGAGAGCAAGGCCTACATCCCAGTCAGATCTGGGCAGACAGACATGCCACTGTGGACACCAGTTTAGCTTTCTTTTGTCACATCACTAAGTCACTCTTCGTGTCTCAGCCACGTCCCTCCCCGCCTTTGGAATCCTTCCTTCTGCTCAGTGAGTGTCCATGGAGCACCTCCTGCCAGTTAGTGGGCGCAGCGTTAGAAGATGTGAGAAGCAAGCAAGACGCAGGCCTTGCCTTCAGGACCTGCAGCCACACAGGAGAAGAAGACGTTAAGTCAGCAGCATCTAATGGGTCCCCAGGGGTGCAGGTGACCATGAGTATGAAGCATAGGGTTTAACCTCTAGGAGTTGGGGAAAATATCTTTGGGAAGATGACTTGAAGCTGAAATTTGGCGGGTTTGGAACCTAAATACCACGAGGACAGTCCCCAGAAAGGTATCTGACATAGGAGAGTCCCCTAAATATTTGTTTGAGGAATAAAGAGGAGTTAGTGAAGGGGAATGATTCTGTGCAGAATATTCCAGGAAGAAGTCCTCACTAGAGAAAGCGAAGGGAGCAGCCTAGGAGCCAAAGCTGGACAGGGAGGCAGAGACCAGCCTGGTGGCCCTAGCCCAGTGGTGCCCAACGCAGGGCACACACCCCACAGTGGGGCGATTTAATTTTTAAGGGGGGCAATTCAAGAACGAATTATTAACAGTGATTTTTTTGCATCTCTTATGGTTTTAGGGGCCTCAGATACAGTATATAAATATATATTGTGACATATTTATGCATTTCAGTTCTTTCTTATATGTTTTGAAACCTTATTTGCTATTATTTCATATCACTTCATATTATTATTTTTTAAAACAATTTCTTAGTGATGTCTTCCTCAGTACTTCAATTGTCCTTGCATTCTTTTATTTTTCTCTTTCATGGATGCCATGTTCTTTGGAAGCTTGTTTAGACCAAGTGAATGGCCTTTAAGTGAGATGCTTAGGTGGGGCATGGTCCAAAAAAAGGTTGGGAACCACTGCCCTAGACCTTTGGTAAGGAGTTTGGGCTTATTCTGGGGTCATGAGGAAGCAGTGAACGCTTTGAGGTGCCATGATGCTCAGACGAGGTCCTACACACATTGAAGAGGTTCTCCTCACACGTGCAGGAGAAGCACTTGTAGGAAAACGCAGACTGATTTGGCGGGTGGAGCCCAGGTCCTGCACCAGCTCCAAGTGTTTGGGGAATTAATTCAAGCACCTGGCATGGATCTGAATTCTCAGGCTCTAATCTAAGGCATGCCCTTTCCTGTGAGGAAACAGTCTGTCACTGGGGGAGTCTTCTGCTCATGGTGACCCAGTTTCATAGCAGCAGTGATGGGTCTAGACCAGCCATGGGCAAAATACGGCCCGCGGGCCGGATCCGGCCCTTTCGGCTGTTCTATCCAGCCCACAGAGCCGAAAGACTGTACCCTTTTATGTAATGATGTTTACTTTGAATTTATATTAGTTCACACAAACATTCCATCCATGTTTTTGTTCCGGCCCTCCAGTCCAGTTTAGGAACCCATTGTGGCCCTCGAGTCAAAAAGTTTGTCCACCCCTGGTAGACCCAAGGCTTCCTTGAATATCAGCTAAACATTATTTCACTAAACTATATCCCTTTTCCACATGGCCTCTCTCTTACTGTGCCCCATCAAGATATGGAGGCTGACTGTGCTTAGAAACAGGCCATCTGCCCATCTGGAGAGGTTCCTGGACACCATCCAAGTCCTAGAGGGTTAACTGCAGGGCTCCATGGCCTTGGAGCTGGGCCAGGCCGCAGAGGTTCCCAAGCCCGGATTAGCCGCAGCCCGAGATGTGCTCATGGTAACTGTATCATGGTCTTTCTCTTCCTGGATTGTAATGAGTCTGGCAGTTTGCCCATCAGGTGCTGTCCTCCTAGTGAGCAGATTAAATGACCAATGTTCCCAACCTCCACGGTTGGTCCTAGGAAAACCTGCAGTAGTGGGAGGCCACCTGGGTGGCATCACAGTAGGAAGCTATACAAAATTCCTCCAACTAAAATGATTCCTTACTTACTTGTCATTGTTGACCACAGTTCCATCACCAGTTATTCATTCTTTGTGTTAAGCACTGTCTCATAGTCCATCCCCTTTCTATTTATTTTTTAAATATATTTTTATTGATTTCAGAGAGGAAGGGAGAGGGAGAGAAAGATAGAAACATCAATGATGAGTACAAATCATTGACTGGCTGCCTCCTACAAGCCCGCTTCGGGGGATCAAGCCAACAACCTGGGCATGTGCCCTGACCGGGAATCAAACCATGACCTCCTGGTTCATAGGTCAATGCTCAACCATTGAGCCATGCAGGCTGGGCGGTCCATCCTCTTTTTAAAAACCTGAGGTTGCCCTCGCCCATGTGGCTCAGTTGGTTAGGCATCTTCCTGTGCACAAAAAGTTGCCTGTTTGATTCTCAGTCAGGGCACATGTCCAGGTTGCAGGCTCCATCCCAGGTAGGGAGCGCAGGAGGTAGCTAATTGATTTTTTTGCTCTCACATCAATGTTTCTCTCTCTCTCTCCCTCTCCCATCCTCTCTCTCTAAAATAACCAATTAAAAATATGTTTAAAACCCCCCAAACCTGAGGTTAACTATTAAGTCACTAATACCTTAGTAAGAATTAGGTCATCAGCTTTTCCTCAGACTAGGAAAGGTGTCTTGGATATAGAATGCCCCAAGGTGGGAGTGAGGAGTAGGGGAAAGCAAACAAAGGAAAGGCAGGAGACACTACAGATAAAACTTGCTAACTTCACTATCCTGTTCAGGGCAAACTCTGATTTTGACCTCCAGATGCTTCCTATTTTTTATGGCTCCTAATCAAAGTTGGTGATGATGTAAGGAACTGGAGGAAAACCAGGCTTGCAGATCCTGGGTGGAGTTTACAGTCCAGATATGAGTAATACCTGATACTCACATGTGTCTCTGCATCCCACAAACACTGTGATTCTGCTAAAAATCACGGGTGCCACCTCTAGGGCGGGACAGAGATGTGTTAAAGGCCATTGACAAAAGGTATAAGCTATTGTAACAGAAATGAAGAATGAACTTTGGTTAAATAAGATCTACCACAGCCCTTTGAAATGTCACCTTGCTGTTTTCAAAGCTCTGTCACGTGTATGTCTTCACTTTACCTTAACAATTACCCTGTCGGGAGAGAAGGCAGGTATGTCACTCATGGCAAAAGGTCACTGAAGGACCCAGACACCATCTCAGAAGGGGGAAAGCCATGAGAGGAAACCTGAAAGGTTGAGCCTTTACCTGAAAGACTGAATTAGCCCAGCCAGACCGTTGGAACTAGAGGAGACCAAAATACTCTTAGTTGCTACAGAATATTATCTGGCAATAAAAAGTGTGAACCCTGAGAAGGAAAATACCTACTAAGAAGAGCTCCTGGTGGTTACCTGAGCTCAAATTAAAAAAAAAAAAAGAAGAAGAAGAAGAAGAAGAAGAAGAAGAAGAAGCCTAAGCTCTACTACGTTTCTGCCTTCGGAGCCAGCCCTTATAAAGGTTTCCTGAAATAATATTTTACCCAACAGGATGCAGGGGTGGGCAAACTTTTTGACTCGAGGGCCGCAATGGGTTCTTAAACTGGACGGGAGGGCCGGAACAAAAGCATGGATGGAGTGTTTGTGTGAACTAATATAAATTCAAAGTAAAGGAGCAGAGGGGAGAGCAAGAGAACCGGATAGAACAGCCCGATCCGGCCTGAGGGCCGTAGTTTGCCCAAGGCTGGAGAGGCTTTCCCCATCCAGTCAGAGCTGAGCCGCTCTAACCAATCAGAGAGGCTCTATTCTGACCAATCAAGACAGTGCTTGGGCCCAATTAAACAGTGAGGATTTGCATGACGATGGACCAATCAGGGACCAGGGAAGGTACTTCTGTCTATATAAGCCAGCCCCGCTGGGTCGGGGGCACCCTTTGCACTGAAGACTGTAAGCTGCATTTCCCTGGTTGGAGCTGAAACAACAAATACACCTCTTGGGCCAGAGAGGGCAGAGCATGGCAGACTGCGCAGAGCAAATGCAGCTGCCTAGCCAAATGAGCTACTCCACGGCCCTGCTGTTCTCTCGGCCATGCTGTTGCTCGGCTTGCACTGAATACAGTTTCCTTCGCCGCACCCCAATTTGGGGATTCTTGTTGGTGTTGGATTGGCACCAACAGCCATCAGTTGACAAAAGGTATGAAGAACTGATACTTGTACAGCACGAATAGCCTTGAAATCATTATGTTAAGTGAAAGAAGCCATTAAAAGATACATTTTCAGTTTAGTACCTTTGGTTGGATATGACAGATTACTGGAAGGAGCATTCCTTTGAACTCACTGCCTACAAGGAGAATATTGCTCGGAATATTATTACTTAACATTCTATGTATTCTCCTGTGAGGACTCAGGAGAAATGGGCTTTGGCTTTAGATTCAGGAGTAGTTCTTCTCCGGAACAAGCGGTTTACTTTTATCTTACAACCGTGGTCGGCAAACTGCGGCTCGCAAGCCACATGCGGCTCTTTGGCCCCTTGACTGTGGCTCTTCCACAAAACACCACAGCCTGGGCGAGTCTATTTTGAAGAAATGGCGTTCGAAGAAGTTTAAGTCTAAAAAATTTGGCTCTCAAAAGAAATTTCAATCGTTGTACTGTTGATATTTGGCTCTGTTGACTAATGAGTTTGCCGACCACTGTCTTACAAGCATTGTGATTTGTGTGAAGGATTCTTCCCACTGGTGCTGACTGCTGGATAGATAAGCCAGCCTTGTGGTCCATTCCTTGCCTTTCCCTTCTCTTTATTTACACACACACACACACACACACACACACACACACACACACACACACAGAATGCTAATCTCATGCCTAGCTCCCTTTCATGTCCCTACTCTACCCTTATATAAAAAAAAGTAGATGATGAGGAGAAAATAAGAGAATGAATTTGCAGAAATGAGACATGAATATGGGGAAACACTTAGGAGCCCACTGACAACAATCCAAAGAGGACACAGGAAGGGAGGAGCCAAGGAGGCAGGGGGCTGATTCAAGAGATGTTCCGGAGGGTTGAGATCTATCCTATTTGTTCCAAAGCAGAATTTTTAAGTAAATATTTAGGTTTTCACTGTAGCCTCTACAGCTATTAGCACCCGTGCAGTTTTTTGCATTTTGCAAATGCGTTCACCTACATTCTCATATGATCCTAATACTCTTTTTTTAAAATATTCATTAACTTTAATGTGTTTTTATTTTTTTAAATATATTTTATTGATTTTTTACAGAGAGGAGGGGAGAGGAATAGGGAGTTAGAAACATCGATGAGAGAGAAAGGAGAGAAACATTGATCAGCTGCCTCCTGCACACCCCCTACTGGGGGATGTGCCCGAAACCAAGGTACATGCCCTTGACTGGAATCGAACCTGGGACCTTTCAGTCCTCAGGCCATCGCTCTATCCACTGAGCCAAACCAGTTTGGGCTGATCCTAATAATCTTATGTTCATAGTTCGCAAGGTGTCCTCACACTATTCTCCACAACAACTTTGACTCAGAATCATCCTGTGTTATGATGAGAAAACTCTGGTAAAGAGTGATGAAGTGACTTACCCAACCGAGTTTCCAGAGCTTTAAGTGGTGACCTCCAACTTCTGCTCTGAAACCAGCCTGTGCCACTTCATTGTGATGCCACCAGACGGTCAGCAAGGACTTCCAGCCAGATGCTGAGCATGGACAGTATTCCTTATCTCCACCTAATCCAGAACTCCAAACCCATAGATGGCTGTCCTCCTCTGGTAACTTTTCTGGATAGCTTTTCTCAACCTTTTGAGGACGGTCACAAGCAGACACAAAGAATACCCCAAACCTATGAGCCCTTAGCATTTCAGATAGAGCTGTAAACTTGATAGCCTGTTCCTTTTAGGCAACATTGGATACCTGTCTCCAGTTCATTGGCAATGAGGTGGTGGCTCCCACAGAAAGCAGCTGAGTGAACTGTCGGGGACTCTGAGGGATGACCTACGACTAGAGGCAAGTAAACCTGGCAATTAGGTTGGTGATTCAGGGCACTGCTGAGCCCCAAGTATCAGAGTCCCTGAGATAATTGCCTGGGATTCACTGCAGCCCCCCGAGAAGTGTTTACACAACGGCACCTGGAACAGGGCTGGAGATCTGCAAAGTGTCAAGGAGGAGTCCCTGTTCTGAATGCAAATTTCTGACCTCAGCACATTCCGAGGGAGAAAGGGGAAAAAAAGGATGACGCTATGTCAGAAGAAGGCACAGGCCCAGCAAGCTCTCCCCTGCTGCTTAATACAGGAAATAGCTCCCAAACATCTCAGCTAATCCTCCACCGATACAATGAGAAATGAGCCCCTCTGGCAGCCAAGCAGTTATTAAGCAAGGACAAAAAATATTCCCGCCCATAGCAACAGAGCCAAAGATAACAGCAGGGAATAGGGAAGCTGCAGAGACAAGGCAGATACAGAACACTGGATCCCGCAGCCCCCCACAGCTACTGACGTGCGAGAAAAATAATGGGCCTCCTTTTGCCTAAGAAGCTACTCGAAGGCTTGTAAACTTCAGGACTTTGCGTAGAGCCAGGGTCAAACTGAACTCAGCTTCATAAAAGAGAGTAAGTGGTTGTAGACATGAGAGGCAGGGCTGAAATGGGATGCAGCTTGAGGCTTTCGGATCTGGTAACTGGCCTGCTGATGGAACAAACATGGGAGGCAGAAAGATGCAGGCTGCACTTCCATTTGCAAGAATGGATTCACTAACGTTTCGTGCGCAGGCAAACATTCCATGTACAGGGAGTTTTACTTTTCAAGGAATATTCTTCCAAAACGTCCCTTTCTTAGCAAGGTGCTCACTTTCCCCATGTTCTTCTGATTCTCTGTCCACCTGGGAAGGAACAATCTCTCGCCAACACCTTGTAGCTACCAATTGCCTCCATCCCAGGGAGCTGTTCCATTTGTCTTTAATAAAGAAGTTGGGTTCCTGCTTTGAGATTTTGTAGGAGGCAACAGCAACCAGGGAGCCAGGGCCCAGAGCCCAGGGCAAGATGAACCACAAAAAAGTAGTTTTCCTAGAAACTTTTATTACTTTAAAAGTTTTTATTTTATTTGTTCTTTGCAACAAACTTGTTAAAGAGCCTTGGAATTTTGCCGCTGAATGGACTTTAGAAATCACCCAGCATGCTTATTTCACAGAAGGGAAACTGAGGCTGAGAGTTTTTAATTATTCATGCAAGACCAGCCTAGACCGGTTCTCCTGCCTTCTGGGTTCATTCATCATCCTACCTAGTCCCCTCCTTGAACTGGGAGATCGATAAACTAGATTATAGTCATTTTAGAGTTATTTTAGGAAGAAAATGAAAAATATTTCCTATCTTGACAATCTGTCTCCATTTGTTTGCTTCATTGGTCCATAGCAAAATTATCCAAGTTCAACTCAGCATATTTTTTTAATTAAAAAAAAATTAGAAGCCACTGTAATTCCATACGGAGGTGAAATGGCTACTGGCGATACCAATTCCAAACCCACCCATTCTCTTCCCCTATGAGCACACTCCCTTCCCCAAACCCTCCTCCTTCTCCTCAGAGAGGACTTGTCCATATGAGGGCGAAGCTATATGCTGGAAAGTACCAAGTTATATCGGTCGTTGCTTGTTTGCTGTATACCACACATGGCTGCCCTCAACAATTTGACTATCTCCCCGCTCTTCAAACAGAGCCTGAGCTGATCTACTCTGGCACCTCCTGAAGATCACATCTGGGTGTTCCTCCCATACGGTGAAGAATGGAGGTTCTGGAGTCAGATGGCTCTCAACTATGAGCAAACTACATACCCTTTTTTGGGCCTCAGTTTCCCCATCTGTAAAACAGGGGTCAAAATAGTGCCCATCTCAAGGCTGATGAAGGGCAAATGAAGATTTAATGTGACAATCCATTTCAAGGTTTTGGAAGAGCACTTGGCACAGAGTGAATGCTAACTAACATTGTTTCAGTGACTATTGAATTAAAAAAAATAGGGGGAAGTGGGGATATTAAATTTCTGCCAACAGCCTGATCCACTCTTACGTGTAATTACATTGGCTTACTTCCAGATTTCAAATTGTTAGGGACAATTCTGCAAACTTTCAATCAGTTGCTTTCTCCCAACTCCAGTTTTAATCTTGTGTGCATGGAAAGCTGGATGGGCAGGTAAGTTGAGAATATTGCTCTCCCTTACCTAAGTGCTATGAACAGCTAGATTGCTCCTCTCATCAGTATCAATGTGAGCATATCCTGACCTTTCTTAAATATGTTTAACCAAGACCTCCATTCGCATTTTCAAAAGGAAAACACGCACGCGCACACACACCCCACCCCCCACCCCCACCCCCCCCCCCCCCGCCACACACACACACTGATTGAGCAAAAGTAGTTCATATTTCTTAGTCACAATTATTGGCTGCCAGAGCTTAAAAAAGTACCCCCGGCTTACCTTGTTGGCCTTGATATGACCTTGATAAATGATGGTCAACGACTTCTAATCCATGGCAGGTCTGGGTTGTGAGTAAAAAATCAGTTCCTCGGGAAACTTCTCCACAGCCCCTTTCTCACTGGGGACTGATGTCCACTCCTCTGGACCCTGCCCCTCAGGCCCACCCTGAGAGGTCCCCTGGTGAGTGGGACACTTTGTGTCTGTCTCTGGGCTTTGAGCCAGCCTCTTCCTCTACCTCTCTCCGGGGGTTTTCCATGGCTCCACATTCTACCTTTGCTTTGATCCTGTCCTCTCTGCCTGTTCTATTTCTGTGCAGCTTTTGTTTGGCTGAAGCGAGTCCACCAGCCAGAAATGAACACTGGTTCTACCTTTCTCTAAAGCTGTAGTCTTCATCCATCACCCTAACATGGCCGTTGGGTCTGGCCCCTATGACAGCCACATCTTTCTCTAGGGTCAGCCTGCCTTACATCACCTCCTTTCTAACCTTGAGCTCCCTCTAGGACCACCCATTGGGTTCCCTTTCCTGTGACCTAATTTGTTGTAAGCTAATATACTGGGACCCAATTTGCTAAACAGAAATGATTGACAGCCCCTTTGCTCAATGGCTGATCAAATCTCTTCCGTTTCAATTTTTCAGCACTACCCCCTTCCTCAGATTCCATTTGTTGACTCATTCCTCCTGAGGTTTTAAGAATCTTCTGGAATTCTAACATCGGTTTACATATTCAAACATACGCACATACTATATTTTCCACACATAATAGATGGAAAAAACCATCAATTCCACCTAAAGAATGTGAGGCTCATTCCTTGTCGCCTGGTCAAACACTTGGTTAAACACAGAAGGTGATTTATTGGCTCCTTCTATGGCTGCTGAGGTGATGGACAGGAAATGTGACTGATTTAGGTAATCCCAATCAGTTACTGGCCGCTGGTTGTAACCAGTTTACAGAAGGAGCAATAGGCAAGGCTCCCAATATTGTTCAGGTCATGGGGGTTGTAGAAGGTAATAATTATATTATGGCCAAAGAGATCCAGATATGTTAGCCCCGGGGGCTCTGCCTTCTCCGAGCCCCTGATAGCGGAGAGATTTATGATCTCAGCACCCCCTGCTCAGGTCCAGGAGCGGGGCGGCACGGTCTGAGATTTCCAGCAGAAGTATCTTAATTTTGTATTCACACCATTGCCCATCAGACCGTCTCTATTCAGCCTCCCTTCTCCAATCTGGATGAAGTCTTGGCAGAGCCCTTTGCTTTCCCAGGTACTTTCAAGCATAGCCCCCCTTTCCATGTAACTTAAATCACAATGCAACCTCTTATCCATTTCAAAGCCTCTTTCCTTCCCCACAGCTGGCTCAGAAACCTGTGGGCTGTTTCTCTCCTGGTTCCACCTTTCCCTCCCTTAATTCATGCTGCTGATGGCACCTCCTGAGTTTGGGGGAAGAGGAGGGAGGAGAGGTCAGGATGAGGGTGTACCTAGCTGGTGCCGTTGATACTTGGGGTTGGTGCCTTCTGTGTGGCAGGCATCCCCATGATGACTCTGCCTCTTTCCTGGGGCAGCAGTGCACCCCACACACTTTCCACTAGAGTCTCCTCACCCAACTTGAGGCTTGACACCTCAGTGTGTACCCCTCACCCAAAGGGCAAACTTAGTCAAGTGACCCCACCATTGGTGGAAATGCTACTTGCTCCCTCAACATGTCTGTCCCTTAGCCTTTCCATCACGGGACGCACCGGCCCACCTCTCACCTTCTGACTTTTCTACATGAGATCGAGAGAGACACCAGCCTTTGGGTTCAGGGACAGAGGACAAGTTTTTCCAAAATCACTCCAGGCTCCACTCCAGCCCCCTGGGAGCTTGTGCGTTTCCCATTGTCAAAGCCCCTCGGCTGACTAGCCGCTCATCTCATCCACGCGTCAGGATGAAGAGGGGGAAATGGGGATGCAAAGGCAGGTAGGTTGTCACCAAGACTCAGTGCAAGGTTTTTATTCCTTTTCGTTTTAAGACCTCAACCAAGCGTTTAATGAGTTCAACGATCAGCAATGCTTATTGGCGGGCTGCAATGAACATCCGCTCAAGTCTCTCATTGAAGAAACGGTCTTGCTGCTTCTGACATCACTGTCTGGTTCAGGGTCCAACCCAGCGAGCCTCTCCCCGGGATGGCCAAGCAGCACCAAGGTCCTCACACGCAACCTCTGCCAGCGTCCAGGTTAGGTGTTTCACGGCTCTGTGTGCCCTGGATGCTGTAGCCTGTCTTGCAACACATCATCAGGGTCCCTCAAGATTCTCAAATGATTCCATTTCCAATGCGAGAATGGTAATGCCTTCCCGGAAAGCGTAGATGTTTTTCTTAGGCATACTCAGCAAATCCCGGGCAGTGTATTGAATGATCTGCACAAAAATGTCTGGGCGGTGCGTTTCCTTAGAGGGCAGGCTGCCACATTCCTTACCTCTGAGGGAAGCTTTCTAGGTGGCACAGTAATGCCCAGCCTGCCATCTCCTGAAGCCAAGTTTTCTCCAACAGATGCCCCCCCACAGCTGCCAGTAACATGTGGATGGGCACCCACCGCTCCCAAGGCAGAACCGGGGCCAGAATCCAGGGCTTTTAGAAGAGGGACACTTTCACACTCTGCTTGGAGCTCCTCCTGCAAGTGGAACTATTTTGAAAATATTACAGAACCAGCCACCTAATATCTACAGAGATGGGCAAAATATAAAGCAAAAAATAAAAACAAACAAACTCTGACCAATACAGTCACTTTGGAAAACAGGTTTCTTAAAAAGTTAAGCATCTACCTTTCAGTCCTAGCTGGTTTGGCTCAGTGGATAGAGCATCGGCCTGCGGACTGAAGGGTCCTGGGTTCGATTCTGGTCAGGGACACATGCCCAGGTTGTGGGCTCGATCTCCAGTAGAAGGCAGCCGATCAATGATTCTCCCTCATCATTGATGTTTCTATTTCTCCCTCTCTTTTCCTCTCTGAAATCAATAAAAATATATAATTAAAAAAAAAATCTACCTTACACATGACTTAGCCATTTCATTTACCTGAGAAAAATAAAGTATATATCAACACAAGGACTTATGCATGGATCCTTATAGCACCTCTTTTCTAGCAGCTCTGCAATGGAAACACCCCCAAATGTTCATCAATAGGTTAATTGATCAATTGTGGTGTATCCTTCTAGTTGAGACATAGGTAGCAATAAGAAGGAAGAACTACGGATACACACAACATGATGCATCTCAAATAATTATGCTGAGTGAAAGAAGCCAGTGAAGAGAGTATTTACTGCATGATGTCTTTTATATAAAATTCTAGACAGTGCAAACTTATCTACAGAGTCCAAAGTAGTTCAGTGATTGCCTGGCGATGGGAGTGGAAATGGAGGTTCCAATACAGCAAGAGGAAACCTTTGGAGTGATAGATATGTTCATTATCTTGGTTGTGGCAATGGTCTCAAATATTTCAAAAATCATCAGGTTGTACACTTTAAGTGTGTGCAGTTTATTGCATGTCACTCACCCCTCAATGAAGCTGTAAATGCCCCCCAAACAAAAATGACAGCAAAGCAGACACAGACCATACCTTTATGGTGCTCACTGTTTAGCGGGATAATAATCACTAATACTACAGAGTGTTTACTTTACACCATGCAGTGTCCTTAGCCTCCATGTAGCATTTCTTTTTAACACGTGGGTGTTATGATTATCTGAAAGTGAGGTTAGAGAGGTTAACTTGCTTTAGCTTCTCTAACCAGAAATATGAGTCCACAGCCATTCTCATATAGAGCTTGGCACAGGGGAGAGAAAGTGTGAGGGGGAGGAGCATGAATGAGCTTGGGGACAGAAGCAGAGCCTTGTGTGCCAAGCTCAGGAGCGAAACTTTTATTTTGCAAGTTCATGGATTTGTCAACGATTGCCTTGACAGCAAGCAAAAATGGGTCAAAATGAAAGAAAGGATAAAAGAATGGAGATAAGAAAGATGGGAAGAAGGAAGGAAGGAAGGAAGGGAGGGAGGGAGGGAGGGAGGGAGGGAGGGAGGGAGGGAGGGAAGAATGAAGGAGCAAACCAAGTTGTACCCTCAAGGATTTTAAATGATAATTTAAACATAAAAATACATAATTCTGATAGGAGTGGGAGAAGTGGACAGAGATACAACAATCTCAAGGCCTAAGGCCTTGATGGATGAGGCTGACTGGGGAGGGGTTGGTTGTGGGTCTTGTCCCTTCCTACTTAGTGATCCAACCTCTTCAGTACCTGTGTCTGAAGCACAGTTAGGGAAATTCACTCTAATTATACACAGAATCGGAAATGGCCTTTAATACTGTGAGGTGATGAATAGAGTACGAGGCTGGTAGGGGGATTCAATCAACATTCCTTGGAATTGTTTTGACTCTCCAACTAGCATAAAGCGTGACTTTAAGTGAGGCTGCACTTTGTGACTTTTATAGTAAAACCCAGGGTTGAACATAAATGCTTTGAACCCCTTCTGGTTCCTTAAGTCAGACCTCCCTTCTTTTCATTGTTGGTTGAGTTGTCATGACTTAGGCCTATTCTCAGCCTGAAGGGGTGGCAAATAAATGGAAAACCATTTCTGTTCTCTATTTGTGGAGCGCTCTCATCTACCTGCAACTTTTATGCAATTTCATAACTTTAAGAACTTTTCCTAAAGTTGGGATTGACTGGAATTGGTTCCTGGTGCTTTGCTGCGGTAATGAGTAGTTAATACGTTATGTGCCTTAGGGCCAAGCTTGGTTGCCAGACAACTAATTTTAAGTTCTTGAAGAACTAGAACAGTAGGGGGCAAGTTCAGCAACACCTGTCATCCCTCCTGTGATTTAGAGCTGTTTGTGGTGAGCTTGGGCCAGCAACAGGTGTTGAGGCCTCAACTGTCATTATAGGTAGGTGGGCAAGACCAATTAGGCAGTGCAAAATCATTACTGTGCGTAATTATTCCAGCTCCCCCCAGAGCAGCTGTCTCTGAAGGGACAGATGAACACTCGAGGGGTCTGGCTGCCTCGGTGGGGTGGAGGAAGGTGGGGGTGTTTCACAGAATTTCACAGTCCCCTTGGCAGGCGTCACCGGAGCCATTGAACTGATCTCATACATCTTGATGTTATTTCTCTCAACAAGCAATAACCTCAGCTTTCCATGACTGTGGTTTCTGTAAGCTGGGAATGAATTCCTTGATTCTGAGTGAAGGTGTCCAATTGGAAACAGAAAAAAAAAATTAATTCCATAAAGGTATTTTGTCATCAGGGAGTGACCCACATTTGGAAGAGTCCAATGGGTAAAGGTCACTTTGGAAAGCCACAGGAGTAATTAGTCACTCAGGCATCCTTATAACCAACATTTATTAAGCATCTGCTGGGTACTAGGCCCTATGCTGTTTGTTTCAGACACTGGAGATGAACAACTATGGTTTTTGTTTTCAAGGAATTCACATATTAGTAAGAGAGATGAAGACTTAAATGATGAGATTTAATTAAATGAAATTGTAGACATTCATCTACTTTGGCCTATTAAAAAAACAGCAATTTCATATGGTTCTACCAGATGTCACTATGTCTTACATATAACATATGACCAGAACAGAGAGTAACGTGTGTTTGACTTCAATGTTGGCTAGCTGTCAAAAAGCTTTACAGAGGACATAACATTGAACTTTGGTCTTAAAGGGAGAATAAAATTTTGAAAACAATTTAAAAGGTGAAGTGAAAAGAAAGCAAATTGCATTTATGTCATAAATATTTATTGAGCAACTATTATGTGTAGAATGATACAGTATGCTTGAGATACTGTTTTCAGCTTGCATAGTTGATAATCTCTATCTTCTTGGAATTTATATTCCAGATAGGGAGGCAAATCCTAAAGAATAACTACCCAATTATTATTTAACTAAGATTCTTGATATAGATATAGATATAGATATAGATATAGATATAGATATAGATATAGATATAGATATAGATATAGATATATCAGAGAGAGGAGGGAAGAAAGAGAGAGAGATAGAAACATCAATGATGAGAGAGAGTCATTGATCGGCTGCCTTCTGCACACCCCACGCTGGGGATAGAGCCTGCAACCTGGGCATGTGCCCTGACCGGGATTTGAACCTTGACCTTCTGGTTCATAGCTCATGCTCAATCACTGAGCTATGCCGGCTGGGCTGGTAGGTGCTAGAAAGAAACAAAGTTTGCTATGAGAAAAGGTAATGGGGGCCTCACTTGGTCTGTGAGGCCAGAATAAGCTTTAGCTGAATTCTCCAAGACACGACAGAATTAACCAGAACCAGATATGGGTGTGGAGAGCATTCAAGGTAGGGAGATTAGCATAAGCAAAGGCCCTACAGCAAGCCAAGGGGGCAATTCCACCTTCTCAGAGTTTAATGGTCCTAAGAGCTTGCTTCTCTCTATATGATCACAGTTCCAGGACCTCTGGCACTTGCTAATTATACACAAGGAGACATGGGTTCAAGAATGAAGCCAAGACACTAAATGGATGATTTGGGTGAAGATATTTAAGCCAGCGGCCAGCTGTGTGGATGGAAAAGCAATGAATTAAATAAAAATGAAAACAAAAGGGTATGGATTTTTCCAGTTGTTCCAGAGTTTTCAGCCTCTGTTTCAGATTCCTGCCATTTCCCCTTAGGTCTTAAGTCCACCACGTCTTTGAGAAAATAGGTTTAAAACTTCTCAGGAGCTTTGACCTGAGAGCATGTCAGCATCACCCACCTTTGAGGGGTACCCGCAGTTCACAGGTGTCCCCCATGTGGACACGTGTGATCACTTCCGGAAGGCTCAGCGCTCTGGCACAGGCTTTCCTAACAGAGTCCACCTGGAGGGAGAGCCTCAGGACCTGTCCAGCTAAGATCAAAGCTGAGACAGGCCCGGGGTGCTGGGAGGGGCGAGGACAGGAAACATGACGGGACTGAAGGCTGGGGGGGCTGTCACCACCTGACAGTCTGCATTTCTCGCGGACTCTTCTTTGCCTTTCGTTATGCCTCACATTGCAGCCTCGCCAGAGGATCTGAAGCCATCACAGGAATCTGACGGTTCTCCTCCCTGGATAATAAAACAAGCTGCAGTAGTTAAACACCACCTCGCAGTGAGAATCAACCAGAAAGATCATACTAATGGACTTTAAATGCTAATGATGCTTCATGCTAAACCACTTCACTTTGAACTCAAGCTTCCTTGCATCCATGTGACAATCATCCCACTCTGGATCCTGAATTGTTTAAAAATACATTCTTTATTGATTTCAGAGAGAAAGAGAGAGATAGAAACATCAATGATGAGAGAGAATCATTGATTGGCTGCCTCCTGCACGCCCCACCCTGGGGATGGAGCCTGCAACCCAGGCATGTGCCCTGAAAGGGAATTGAACTGTGACCTCCTGGTTCATAGGTCGACGCTCAACCACTGAGCCACTCCAGGTGGGCTGAACCCTGATTCTTATAGAGGCACAAGGAGCCTTCGTCTGACTGGTCACCTAGATGAAGTATGGTGCCTCCACCTCCAATGTTTTCTAAGACATTTTCCTTGGGTCCCGGTCAGAGGACTCTCTTTTAGGAGAAACATTTTTTTTAGAACGGTCTTTATATGTGGTGCCCAGAGATTTTTCACGCCTAGTTAGCTTTAGGATGGGGGAAAGGCATGACTTTCTCTATGAAATGAGAAAAAAAAAATGGCTGGAAAAAGGAAAAAAAAAAAAAAAAGAGGTGAGAAATGTGAACTACAGAAGGTAGGTATATTCTTAGGCAGAAAGAAAGCAAATTTAGGTTGTAGATCTAAAAATGTCCCTAAAACTGCCAATGTCTGATTAGGCCCTGAAAAAATTTTCTTGTACCCCTGCTTGAAGACAACTGATTTAAAAACAACTCTCGTTTGCAAACTTAGCCACCGAGCACAAGGTCATTCAGTATTTAGAGTGCGTCATTCCTCTCTCTTCCAAGTTTACGGAAATCAGTCTCTCCCTAAGAAGACCTGTGCTTTCAGCATAAGGATGACCTGAGGTGCAGAGGCCCTGAACCCTATGCCACTCATTTCCCACAGATTCTCTTCCCTGAACATCTGCAGAAGGAACTCGCCTCAGGGTAAGTCCTTCAGGGGAGCTGGTGAGGTTAATTGAGCTGCAAGATGTCTCCATGACAACAAAACAAATGGTGCATTTGATACAGCTGAAAGAATTTCAACCTGTGCAATAATGGTTTTATAGGTATGGAAACTGAAGCCAGAGAGATGGGCGATGGATGTGTCCTCGATTTCACAATTAGTAGCAGAACTGGGGCTGGAAGTCAAGGTTCTCTATTCCTGAACCAAGGCTACCCCTGGATGAATGGAGCACTGGTTGGCATCACATACATAAAACAAATGGGCCAATTGCCCACATTTTATACTTTTTGCCTACCTACCCAGTGTGTCTTTTATTATTTTTATTTTTTAAATATATTTTATTGATTTTTTACAGAGAGGAAGGGAGAGGGAGAGAAAGTTAGAAATATTGATGAGAGAGAAACATCCATCAGCTGCCTCCTGCACACCTCCCACTGGGGATGTGCCCGCAACCAAGGTACATGCCCTTGACCGGAATCAAACCTGCGACCCTTGAGTCCTCAGGCCGACGCTCTATCCACTGAACCAAACCGGATAGGGCCCAGTGTGTCTTTTAGACAGAGTCATGATTTCTTCATCTGGGAAACCAGCTGGTCTTGTACCTCCTCGGCTTTTCAGGGGATTCACAGCTAGAGATGACGGGGAGGTTTGTTGGCTGGGACTTTCCCAAGAGTAAGATTTTCGGAATCTTTATCATCTGTCAAGTGGCCTCGGGGTCCGCAGGGTTCCCTGAGCCATTCATGTCTTCCTGTCACTTTAGTTTGGTGTTCCTCCCCCAGGGGTACTTGCACTTACAGTTTTATTTCAAATTACAAAAGGAAATGCCTTACACGCTATCAAAGAAAGACTAGGTGTGAGGAGTCTAGTTCATTATCTCGTCCCTTAAAGCCCAGCAGATGCTTGTCTCCAGGCAGGTCCTGGTGCAGAAGGAGGTCAGCTGAGAAGGGAAGACAGAGCTAGAGGGTGGGCGAGGCTGACCCACAGGAGTGTGGGAATCGGGCTGCGAAGAAAGTCAAGGAGATGCTGGTGAGCGAGGCACCGGACCCTCTCCCTGTGCTCGGGGGTTGGAAGTAGGAGGTCTAAGATCTGAAAGTCCAGATGGAGTAGGATTTCTGCATCAGCGAAGGAAATGAGACTAGCAAAGCCCTTGGTGAGACTGAGATGAGCTTGGTGAGGAGCGGAGCTGAAATGAGGCCCAGGGAACGAGGTCGATCCTGCAGAACCAGGGCAGACTTGGGAGCCAACGAAGGTGGAGGAAAAAGAAACCAAGGAGCTAAGTGATAAGGTTAAATAAAGAAAAATAGAAGGAAAAACACTGCCTAATCCAAAAAGAACACACGTCCATTTTGATGTCATGCAATATACTTCCTGCTTCCCAGGAGAATTCCCCGCCTCCCCCATGCTATGTGATACCAGGCGGGGCTGAACCCCTGAGCCCTGGTCAAAGCAGCTCTCAGAAAAACATCTGTAAGGATTTGCTGGCGCTCCTACACCGAAGGGCCAGCCCAGCTCCTCCAGGGCCTCATGAAGCGAACTTGCTGACAAGGTCTGCAAGGAAATTCAAGAAGGTTCTCCCTCTGTTAAAAATGGGCTCGATTCTCCCAGATCTAGGCTGCAAAGTAACAGACGGGGGTAACGACACTTCAGGAGAAGAGTGAGGCGCTGGAGGGATGAAGCCCTCAACCTGGAGCCTTCGCTGCAGAGAAATCCAGGATGCACCAGGGCCTGCCCAGCTCTTGGGTCCCCACAAGGGCGAGTGGCCCAGGGCATTCTTTCTGTAGGAAGCGGCTACAGCTGCAGGGGAGAGGGGGGAGAGCCCGCTGCCTGGGTCACAGCGGGAGCAAGGGACAAATTCTGCCCAAGTGCTGAAATAAACGAATCAGATTTACTCTTGGGAGGTGAGAGGACTGGTCTGTCAGGCCCAGACTCTGCCCCAACATCAAGGGGCCAGGTAGGCTCTGGTTCCACAGGAAACCTGCTGCGCATCTCAGGTGTGGCAGAGCTGAGTCCCAGAGTCCTGTTGCTCAGTCTCCCCTACGCTGTAGCCACAGGAGAAACCTTATCCCCAGAGGTGGGTTAGCATGAAGCATCATTAGCATTTAAAGTCCATTAGTATGATCTTTCTGGTTGAGTCTCACTGCGAGGTGGTGTTTAACTACTGTAGCTTCTTTTTTTTTTCTTTCTTTCTTTTTAAACATATTTTTATTGATTTCAGAGAGAGAGAGTTAGAGACTTCAATGATGAGAGAGAATCATTCATCAGCTGCTTCCTGCACGCCCCCTACTGGGGATCGAGCCCACAACCTGGGCATGAGCCCTTGCCTGGAATTGAACCTGGGACCTTTCAGTCCATGGGCTGACACTCTTTCCACTGAGCCCAAGCAGCTAGGGAAGTATTGCATGTTTTACACATCCTTGCAACACACCGGTTGAAAATCGCCGCCTAAATCATCTTCTCCAATTGGTGGTACTTTTCTGAGAACCACCATCGTGTTGACGTGGAACCCTAAAATAGTGACTGCTTTGCCCAGCCCACTCTATCTAGAGAGACAGCCCACTAACTAAGCGAGTCTTTTCCCTTAGCCTTACGTCATCCTTCCACATGGCAGTGAGCAAGTGGGTGTGACATTCAGAGGGCCTACACAGTGGTAATCTTGACCTAAGTTCACCTTGATATGACTTAGCCACTCGTGCTTTGGAAGGAAAATGGTCCCGGTGAGAAAGCCAGCGATGGAAACTGGAGAGATTTACTCTGAGAGCTTGTCTGGTGTGATCTGTGTTTCTGGCTTATATGCTGGTGGGGAGCTAAATGCCTCTCATGCTGCCTTCTAGTTCCATCAGCGAGGAAAACATAAAAACTTTGGCTATATTCATCCAACATACCAGTCACATTTTGGGTAATTATTCTAGGACATGTGACTAGAAGACTAGTAATAGCAAAGAAATGTCAATTAAGCAAAAACAGCGATTATAGGAGTGGTCACGAGATGGCCTCCAGCCATTCTTGTGTCCACCTGTCCTGAGATTGAGAGAGAGATCAGAAGTACACAGATTGCTTTTAAATGAAGAAACTTCTTTAAGTCTGATTGGTTAGACCTTAAAGGCAGGGTTTATGTTCACCTGAACTGTGCAGAAAGGAATGTTAACAATAGACGGGCAGGGTGAGACAACGCAGACTGTGACCATAACTCAGCGAAGGAAAGGCTTTCCAGGGGGATTAGCCTACACTGCCAACTCCTCCAGCCCCACGAAAGCACTTCTGTGCCCGGTGTTCTCCAGTGAGCACACTTAGAGGCACTTATGTGTGCCGTTAATAAACAGTCCATTGCTTGCACTTCCATGGAAAATCCCCGAGGTCTGAACGGCGATGAATCCCTGGATTCCACTGCCAGTGGTCGGCAAACTCATTAGTCAACAGAGCCAAATATCAACAGGACAATGATTGAAATTTCTTTGGAGAGCCAAATTTTTTAAACTTAAACTTCTTCTAATGCCACTTCTTCAAAATAGACTCGCCCAGGCCGTGGTATTTTGTGGAAGAGCCACACTCAAGGGGCCAAAGAGCCGCATGTGGCTCGCGAGCCGCAGTTTGCCGACCATGGCACTGGACTATGCAGAGCCAGATTTCTCAGCCCCAGCACCAGTGGCATTTTGAGCTGGGTCCTTTATTGCTGGGCGGGGGGTGGTGGGGGGAGAGGATTGTCCTGTGCATTGTGGGATATTTAGCAGCATCCTTGCCAATACTCTTGAGATGCCGCTAGCACCCCTCTTCCAGTTGTGACAACCATTGCCAAGTGATGAAACCCCTCCTCCCCCGTGTTGAGAACCACTGACGTAGAGAAATCTTTCCCCCGCCCCCAGTGTTTCTCAACAATGAAGTGAGCTCTTTGGGGAGCTGTGGAGGGACAGAAGACATCATCCCCAGCAATGCTCAGGTTACTGGGAGTGGAGAAGTGCTGGCCACGCCTGTGCCCTGAGCTAATGTGCCCAGTCTGGAGGGGGCCGGTGGTCACCATGGCAGTGGCCACTCCACTCTTACCTCAAGCACCTGGTACAACCCGACCGAGTCCTGAGTGGGCCAGATCTTGCAAGAAAAGATGAATTCTGGATTCAAAACAGGAAAACAACTCTCTGGCCACAGGCAGTGATGAGTGCAGACATGAATAATGGCCCTGGCCGCCTAGAATAGCCCCTCTTATTTTTGGGCGAAAGAAACCTCTGTGCTGACCGAGAGAAAGTGCTGCCCACTACGAAATGCTCCCCAAACCATGCTGTGACCCCAGTAACTCTGGAGAGAGGGCTATAACGTCAAAAAGAAACAAACAAAAGATCCGTTGGCTGTGCTGACATAGCTGATGCTTGCTCCACATTAAAAAAAAAAAATGCTTCTGTGAATGCTGTTGGGTGAGGTAACCCTGCGGTTGCCATGGAGACATGTTTCCCAGTGGCGCCTGCATCGTGAAAATTTACTGAGTCGCTTCCCCTCTGCAGCTGAGCGCCTGGATGTGGAGGGATTCGAGCCATGCACAAAACCAAGACACACCCCGAAAGGGAACCAAGAGGAGGCAGCCGGGAGACTCCCCAAGCCCTTTCCAGCTGCAGACCTCACCGCCCCTCTGTGCATCAGGAGACCCACTGCGGGACAGGCTGGTTTCTGAGCGAGCAGGGATAGGTAAGCAGAGCCCAGCAGAGTTGACTATGCAGGAAAACTGGGCGTGCGAGACCCCTCCCACCGCTGCTCGAGTCCAAAGAGGCATCTGGTGTGAACACACTTCCTTTGAAGTGGGAGCGGGTCCCTGATGCCAGCATTCTGAATTCCCCGAAGGGGAGGCATTCCTGCCGCCACAAACAGACAAGAACTGCCTCTGAGACTCGGAATTCTCCTGGAATGAGATCCACAAGCAGTCAAGCCATCAATCTCATGCAAATTCTACTAGGACTCGGCAGGCACGCGTTTCACAAGGAGCAGCGTCAAGGTGACCCAGGACAGGTGTCTGCACATTTTTAGATTTCCCAGCGGCTTTCTCTCGACGACGGATGAACTCGTGTCCTGGAGCAGCGGGATCCGTGTCTGACAGCGACGTCTCATGCTCAGTGTATCTGTTTCCAATAAGGCATGTTTTATAGCCTGTCAGTGGGCTGCCTGCAAAGTTATAAAAGTTGGTCTCATAAGCGGGAAACACGAGTGGCGGACACATCACATTGTGTCTGTGTCATTCTGGGCCCCGGCAGCTGGCTGGCCCTCGTTTGCAGCAAAAGCGGTGACATAAAAGCAGACGAATCAGATCTGAATACAATGTGGGGCTCTGCCTATTGTATGACTTCTGGTTTCCAGGGAAATATGTGTCCCTGCGCCCCTGCTCCGAGGTACCCCATCAGTACTCCCAAAAGGGAGAATGAACAATGAGATGATGGCTCCTGGCTTCCTGAGCAATGAGAGTGAGCGCTGATGAGATACTAGAAAAAAATAATGACGACAGAAAGACGTAGTCTTCAAGCTAACATGTCTTACGTTTTCAAGACTTCACCCAATCATGGGATTTTTCTGAAAATAGGGTGGCTTGTTCTCACTTTATGGTATCTCCAGTTGCTAGCTAGGAGAGATGGAGAAAGAAGAGCTCATTTTAAGAACAATTCCAGTTCAGAATATCCACCCATTTGTGGTCCAACCCTGCGGTCCGCTGGCCAGTGCGACTCAGTGGTTGAGCGTCATCCATGCACCAAGAGGTTGCTGGTTTGATTCTCAGTCAGGGCACATGCCCAGGTTTCGGGCTTGACCCCCAGTGGGGGGCATGCAGGAAGCAGCTGATCGATGTTTCTATCTCTCTCTCCCTCTCCCTTCCTCTCTATCTAAAAATGAATTAAACGTATTTTTTAAAAATTTATTTTGCAACCTGACCAAGATATATTTCCATTTCTGGTCAACCTGCCTCTTTTAAAATTTGTATTCTATCCAACATTTTAATCAGGGACTCCAACGTTCTAACCAGAGTTTCAAGGGAGAGAATCACCCGTCACCTGAGGCAGGAACAGATCTCTCATCACCTGAGGCAGACACAGGAGACAATAAGTCCTTGCAAACCTACACACGATGGGAAATCACCAGGACCTGAGACTGTTCTGGGAATTATCTTCTCCCTCTGTGTCTGTTTCTCTTTTTTCATGCCCACCTCATCCTTTCTCTACCGGCTGGCTCCCTCACCCCCAGCTCCCACCAGGACAATTTGAACATGGCTTTAGGATGCCCAGCTTTGACTTACCCTGAACGCACCCTCCACTTCACCTCTGCCACTAATGCCTCGGCGTCCGGATGTCCCACCCCCCCATTTACCACCATCCCTTTCAGGACAGGCCACTGAAGAGCTTTGACAGCCTAAGGCCAGCCACCCTGGGTCCTCTGCCTGCCCGTCAGGCCTGGGTGCTGGAGGCACTCCAGGAACAAGAGACACGTGCTGCCAAGGCGACCTTGGGTTCAAGAAGACCCTCCTCTCAAAAGACTCGGCCTGCCTTCCCCGATCCAGTCCCTCTCTTTGTCTTCCCTTTTAAAGCAGCTTTACTGAGGGGGATCAATGTACAATGAACTGCACGTATTCACTGCCTACAGTTTGCTGAGCCTGGGCCTACGCACACCGCTGACACCACAATATCAAAGTCAGTTCAAAAGGTCCCTGTGTCCTCTGGTTTGGTTGCTGTGTGTGCAGTGAGATCTACTGTAAACCATGGGACAGTGTGTCATCTCTGAGCCCCATGCTGTACAGCGGGTCTCCAGAACGAATTCATCTTGCTTAACTGAAACTTTCTACCCACTGGATAGCAACTCCCACTTCCCCTCCGCCAGCTCTGGTCGCCTCTGTTCCACTCCTGCTCCTGGGAGTCGGGCTGTTTGAGAGACCTCACTCAGTGGAGTCGTGTACTACTTGTCCTTCTGGGATGGGCTTATGTCACTCAGCACAATGTCCTCCAGGTTCATAAAGGTTGTCACAAATGGCACCGATGCCCGTCAGCAGATGGATGGATAAAGGAAGAGTGGAATATACACACAGGGGAGATGATTCAGCTTCAAAAAGAGGGAAATCGGCCTCTTCCTTTTTTCACTCATCCTTGTTTTAAGCTCTTACCCCTCAAAATATTCTCTTTTTAAAATATTTTTTTATTGACTTTAGAGAGGGGGAGAGAGAGAGAGAAACATCAATGATGAGAGAGAATCATTGACCGGCTGCCTCCTGCATGCCCCACACTGGAAATCGAGCCCGCAACTCGGGCATGTGCCCTGACTTGGAATTGAACTGTGACCTCCTGGTTCATAGATCGATGCTCAACCCTTGAGCCAATGCCAGCCAGGCCAAATATTCTTTATTTTATGTCTTTCTTCACTCTCCTTTTCTCTCTCCCTCCCGCTCTTCACCCTCGCATTCCTCATTTTTTTTCGGTCTTGTCCTCTCTCTCCCCACCCTCCTCAGCTCCATCTGTCTCCCCTTCTCTTTCTGGTCTTTCTGCCGGCCTCTCTGTCTCCCCACCGTTTCCACACCCCCTTCCACAGGCTTCCTCCTCCTTTAAGTTTCATCATCCCAAGTGCTTCCAGCAATTTAAAGAACTTGAAGGGAACAGAACAGAGCTCAGCTGTCAGTGGACATTCCTTCCCTTCCCTGCCCCTTTGCACAAGTGATTAAGGATATGTCAGCGCCGTCAGCACCCTCCCTCCCCAGGAACCTGCGTCTGCATCCCTAATATGAGCAGGAAGCAACTTCCCCTCACGATCCCGCCTGCCACCTGCCTCCCCCAACCCTCCCTGCTGTCAGCACACCTGAGACCCAAAGCCAGCCCCAAGCTCTCTGCTGGGCGTCTCCCTCCTGCTCCTGCAACCCCCTCCCCACCCCAGACTGCTGCTCCCCACCCAGATCACTAACTGGTGGAGCCTCGGAGCCTCGCCCAGAGAAACCCGACTTGGCCCGTGCAGTAGGCAGGGTGGTCAGTAACGCTCACAGTTCCAATGGCTTTGGCAGCGATGGAGCAGGGGGACTTTTAAAGAAAGTCATCCCTTGCCTGTCCTAAGAGCAAAGCCAGTGGCTCATACTTTACATCTCCACGGGGGAGGGGAGGGGAGGAGGCGGGGGGGCAGGGAGAAGGGAGGCCTGGGCAGTTACTTCCCTGTGTGCAAAGACGCAGTCCAGAGGCTTGCAGACCGCATGCCACTGGTGGCCAGAGAGGAAACATGTGAAACTTCCCACTTACAGATCAATTGCCTCGTGTGTTGTTTAAGAACATAGCTCACCCTGGCTGGGTGGCTCAGGTGCTTGGAGGTCAGGGCACATATTTAGGTTTCAGGTTCCATCCCCAGTCAGGGTGCATAAGGGAGGCAACTGATCAAAGTTTCTCTCTCACATCAATGTTTCTCTCTCTCTCTCTCTCTCTCTCTCTCTCTCTCTCTCTCTCAAAAATATCAATAAAAAAACACATCCTCTGGTGAGGATTAAAAAACACATCTCTTAAGAGATCTCTGAGCCAGGCCTTGCTGCTGGAGGTCTCTGTACAGACACACACAGCGCAGGTGGGGATTTTGCCTGGTTGGCATGGCTCAGTGGTTGAGCATCGACCTATGAACCAGGAGGTCACAGTCCAATGCCAAGCCAGGGCACATGCCTGAGTTGTGGGCTCGATTTCCAGTGTGGGGGCGTCAAGGAGGCAGCCAATCAATGATTCTCTCTCATCATTGATGTTTCTATCTCTCTCTCCCTCTCTGTTCCTCTCCATGCAGCCACTTGATTGGAGTCCTTCCCCAATCAGCCCAGGGCCAGAGGATCTAGCCTGGTGTCCCCAGAGCAACACAAAGTTCCTCCCAGTTTTCCTTCTCCTTGCTCAGCTTTCCGTGGAACCCAGGTCCTAGAGGAAGGTCCTGGGACTTTTATGGGCCAGGCTGTGGACTGTGACCTTGGGGAGAGGCGGGGGGTCGGGGGGAGTGGGGGTGGGCAGGAAGAGGAAATGGGAAGAGGTTGTGCGGGTGTGAGGAGGAGGCAATGGTAATTTAATGGAGTGATGATGGGTGGAAGTGGGCTGGTGTGCACAGCTGTAGGCGGAAGGTGGCCGCAGAGCTGGGGGGTTGGATGTGGAGGGATTGGGATGGATGGGAGGAGGGAGTTCAGGACATTTGAAGCAAAGACTTGCAATCTAGGGAGCGTTTCTCTATCGCTACACCTAATTCCAGCTTGCTTTCCTTCATGCCTTTATATGCATTCGTGCACCAGAAAATATGAGTGCTTGGCATGTGCCAGTGACTGGGGTCACAGGCGGACATAAGATGGGGGTGTTCCTCTGCTCACAGAGCTCTGGCTCCTCATCTCTCTGAGGCTGGTCATTCTCCTCTTGGAATCTAACCCCAGCCCAGGTGTGATGGAGGTGGAGCTCGAGTTGCCAGTTGTAGAGGGTGCTTGCCCCTAAACACAGCCCCGGAGGGCCCAGTGGGAGGCTTGGGTGGGAGCTGCTGGAGGAGGCAGAACAGCAGGAGCCTTGGTCCTTCCATGCAAAAGATCCAGGCCCCTAACGGCTTATTAGGTTAGGCTGTTTGATAAACGATGAATCTAGACCAGCCTTGGGCAAACTACGGCCTGCGGGCCGGATCCGGCTGTTCTATCTGGTTCTCTTGCTCTCCCCTCCGCCCCTTTACTTTGAATTTATATTAGTTCACACAAACACTCCATCCATGCTTTTGTTCCGGCCCTCCGGTCCAGTTTAAGAACCCATTGTGGCCCTCGAGTCAAAAAGTTTGCCCTCCCCTGCTAGACTGAAGAAGGAAAGGCATGAGTGGGCATGGCAGGCTACAGCTATCTTTGAAACGCTGAAGGATGGCCCGGCCGGTATGGCTCAGTGGTTGAGGGTCGACCCATGAACCAAGAGGTTGCTGGTTGGATTCCTGGTCAGGGCACATGCCCGGGTTGCAGGCTCAATCCCAGGAGGGGGTGTACAGGAGGTATTGATGTTTCTATCTCCCTCTCCCTTTCTCTCTCTCAAAAAAACAAAATCACTAAAAACATATTTTAAAAAATATTTTTTTAAAAAACCTGAAGGATGTATTGGAGGGAAAGGGGTGGAGGTGTTTATAGTGACTCCAGAAAACACAGTTTACAATGCTGGCTGGAAACTATAGGAAAATTCATTTTGGCTTAATGTAAGGAAAGTTTGCTTAAAGCCTAGAGCTGCCCAGAAATGCATGAGCTGCCCCTTGAGGGATGAGTTCCCCGTCCCTGGAGGTAAGCAAGCCGCATTCACACCGTCCTGCTGGCCATGCTGCAGCACGGATGGCTGCACCAGATGGAAGGTGTGCCTGCACGATTTCCAGTGTCCCTTCTCATGGTAACACTTGGAGATTCTGTGAAACATGGAGCAACTTTATTTTGAAAACCACAAACACTTCATTTTAATTTGGGGGGTTCCTTTCCCATGGGACTTTCTGTGGAGCGGGAGAAAAAATTTTCTGAGAACTCTCCCTTCCTCGCTGCCTCTGGAAAACAATCACAGGCACCTGGAGTGTTTCCTCCGTTACCCTGGGCAGGCAGGGCCCAGTCCCTCACAAATATCCTGAAGTTGTACACATTCCTGAGGTCCCGGAAAGCACACACTGTCCTTCCCCGGGGCTGTGGTTCATGTTTGGAAGGTGTTTGTTGCCCAGCCGGCATGGCTCAGTGGTTGAGTGTCGGCTTATGAACCAGGAGGTCGGGGTTCGATTCCCGGTCAGGGCATATGCCCGGGTTGTGGGCTGGATCCCCAGTGTGGGGCGTGCAGGAGGCAGCCGATCAATGATTCTCTCTCATCATTGATGTTTCTATCTCCCTCTCTCCCTCTCCCTTCCTCTCTGAAATCAATAAAAATACATTTTTAAAAAAGGTGTTTGTTCATGTTTAGAAGGTACTCTAAGGCATAATTAATCCTTATTTCCCTTCCTCAGTTGGAAGAGGCAGGATCTAAGTGCCAATGGATGCATTAACCCGCCCTCAGGGAAAGGTACATGGCTCAGTGCGAACTGAAATCGCTCAGGTGATGTGGGACAGCCTGTGGGCTCTGGAGCCCGCCCCCTGCCTGCTGTCCTGGAAGCTGGTGAGCTTGGCTATGACGCCTCCAGACAGAGCCTCGTCCCCTAGGATCCCCGTGGCCACGGCCTGACCTTCCGCTTTCCTGGGCAGCCTTTCGGTGAGCCTTGTCTCCAGCCCGTGTGCTGGGCCAGACCCTACGCACAGCCACCACCTCCTGGAACTCACCAGAACCCAAGCAGCTCCCCAGAATCTAGGCCTCCTCTTGGGAGGGCAGGATGGGCCCTGCCAAAGGGCGGGAGGCTGGGCCTGCGTGACGGTGCCCTTTACTCTGGAGCCGACCCTGCAGGCTCGGGGCGGAGGGTTCACACCGGCACAGGCACAGCCTCGCCTTAGAGCAGCTGGCTTCCCTCCCGGCAGAGCCAGGAACCCCTGGGAGGTTTGCAAAACCGAGCCAGATTGCAGAAAGGAAAGGGGTGCCCTCACTGTCACCTCTGACACATCGTGCCTCTTTCTCATGCGCATTATGCCCCGCGTGGCTCAAACCACTGCGTTTTCCCAGCGGCATTTCCTCAGCCCAGAGCCCAGGTGCTGTGACTCGCTGCGCACGGGGCCCCTGGCCTCACCCCGTGCCCAGGTGTCCCTGTGACGAGGGCCCTCCATGGAAGAGGAGAGGCACTGAGACTCTCAGTAGCTCTGGAGACAGAAGTGAACAGGGAGACTGACGGAACATCTTCCCCAACTCCTGTCTCCAAAATGCATCTGTTCTTTAATGGTCCCCCCCCCCCCCCCACCCCGAAGGGGATTCGGCTCTTGGTCCATGTCCTGGGTTGGCCGCTAACAGCCCTTACCAGTGGGTCCAAGGCTCCAGAGGAATCCTGCGCCTCGTGGCCGTCGTCTCTGGGCGTCCCCATTGCCCTGGCATCGGGCTCCTTCCAACCCTGTTTGACTCGACCTTGACTGGAGCCTAATTGATGCTCAAGCCCTTGATAAATCCTCTCGTTGACTTTTGCTAACTTATAAGAGACCATCCTGGGTTCTGGACCAAATGCTAAGTTAAGCATGATCCCCCAGTCCCCCAAGTGAGTGTAGTCAGGAAGTCTCTAGAATACCGAAGGACCCGTTGGCAAGTGGATGGCCGAGGGCGACCCCACCTGGGCAGCTGGGATGGTGAAGCACGTCCCGTTACTTCGCGGTTTGACCTGGTTCACATTGGGCTGGGGCCGGAGCATGGGTGGCAGGCCCGATTCAGCTGTGTCCTCTGGCCTCCGCACAACATCTTTGTCATGCAGCTTGGCAAGGGCCCGCTTAATTCTTTCTGTTACTTCAGAGTAGTGGCTGGGGAAGGGGGGAGCTGAGGCTGGCCCGTCTGGAAGAAGAGGCTGAGGCTGATGAGGTAGGATGTCAGTGTCGATAAGGATTTGACGTGCAGGGAGAGGCGAGGGGGCTGGTGAGGGTCTGGCTACCTCACTGACGGTCACAGTCTCAAAGACCCACACAGACTGAAGACTTTAGCTCGGCAGATGTGCTCAGGCCAGCCTGCAGACTGCTATGTCTTGGTGCTCGTGAATTCCCCGAGGGCGGGGACTGCATCATGTCTTTATTTGCATTCCCTCAGGTAACCCTGCAAGGAGCTTTGCCCGTAGTAGACAGACTAGCTCGACGGTCAAGTGGGTGCAGCCTGGAGCCGGGCTGCCTGGGTTCGAATCCCCACTCTGCCATTTACCCTGGCAACTTGGGCAGGGTCAATGCCCTCTCCGTGCCTCAGAGCGTGCTCATCTGTGAAGTGGAGGTAACACCAGCGGCTGCCTCGTGGGGAGGATTAAGTGAGAGGAGTGGTTAGAGCAGCGGCACATCAGCTGTTGCTCTCAGGGACATCGGGGGACTCGGCTGAATGAATGACTGAAATTCAGATGGAATTCTACTGCAGGTGATCGAAGCTTTTGGTTTGGGGCTTTTTCTTCTTTAGTACTTAACTTCACCCTGGTATTTGTCAACTAGTTCACACGGTAAGTTTTTTTTTTTATTTTTTATTTTTTTTTATTTTATTGATTTTTTACAGAGAGGAAGGGAGAAGGATAGTTAGAAACATCGATGAGAGAGAAACATCGATCAGCTGCCTCCTGCATACCTCCCACTGGGGATGTGCCTGCAACCAAGGTACATGTCCTTGATCGGAATCGAACCTGGGACCTTTCAGTCCGTAGGCTGACGCTCTATCCACTGAGCCAAACCAGTTAGGGCCACACGGTAAGTTTTAAACTTTTTAAAGTCATGTGACCAAGACAGCGCAGAAGGAACCAACAGGTTATGGGGAACTCTCCCAGGAGGCAGTCAGCTGGGCCACCCTGTTCTTTCCAGAGCTCACACCCTGGGCAGAGGCTGCAGTTCTTGGCAGTTGTGGTCGCTCAGCTCCTCTTGTGACCAGGGGCCTCATTGGGCAGATGGTCCCTCAGAGTCCAAGCGGCCACCTGGGGCCACAGACCAGAACGCAGCCCAGGGCACTTCCAGTTCTCCTCGGGGACTCGGGCTTGCCCTTGGCCTGGCTGCCCCAGGCTCTGCCACCCGAGAAAGCTGGCCCAAGTGACAAGAAATCTCAGGCTGTGTCATGTGCCAGGGTGGCCCCGGGAAGGGTCTGGGGTGACCCTCCTGGGCATCATGTGGAGGGAGATGCCCTGGCAGAGGAGCCCACACTCAGCCCGGGCCCTCCCTCCCAGCCCCTGCCTCCTCAAGGCCCCAGCCTCTCCCCCGCCCCGCCCTGTGCTGAGCTCACGTGCACAGGCACTGGCCTTGCAGGCCCCTGCCAAGTCCTCGGCTTCCCTCAGCCCCGAGCCGCCCCTGGAACGCAAGCAAGATGATCCCTGGCCAGCTGTTAGGAATCATTCTGAGGATGAAAACAATTAAACTGGGCAAGAAGCCCACCACCAAATCCCGTCCTTCCCTTTGCACCCTCAGCCCATTGTTCTCCTTTATCCCATTCCTAGTCACCTTTCCATCCACCCACAGGCCTGTTGAGAACAGCAGCCAACGAAGCACTAGTTGCAAAGGCTCCCCGCGCCGTCTTGTGGATTCGGACACCCTGGGGTGCTGGGGAAAAGGGTAAATGGATTCCGGAAGCATCTCTCCCGGGGGAGGCTGGGCCAGATTCAGCCCAAGTCCCAGCCATCTGTGCAAGGAACCGCATTGCCAAGCGGCATGCGTCCCTGACGCTGTTCCCCAGCTCGATGCTGCAGACTCCTGGGAGCTGAGGATGGCTCAGGAGGGCCGTGCACAGCCTGGCCATCCCCCAGACAGCCCCACACAGGCTCTGCAGTCCCGGGAGCCCAGCACTGCATCTGAAGAAACGCCCCTGACAGCTTTGGGCCGTCCCTGCAAAGACAGGACCCGCTGAAGAAGGATCTGGAGCTGAGGGGTCCTGGGGCTCTGCACCCCAGCTGCGGGGAGGGGTGACAGCCACATCTTTGGTCTCTTCTGGTTCCCAATCTCCACACCACTCCCGAATTCCTCTGGACAGGGTGTTTGTCTCCCTGCAGCCCTGTTCTTTCCCTCCTGTGCCCCAGTGTCTAGAGCCGTGCTTGGCACACAGTAGCCTCTCAGCAACCCTGCCCTGACTGGGACTGGTGATGCCCATCTCTGCTGGCATCACGGTGAGGAGCAGCGGGCACCCTTAGGGCTCCAGAGCCATTCTGTTTCAGTTCCAGAACCACCCCACCCAGGGGGGCGGGGGGAGATGGGAAGTGAATGTGATGAACTATCTCCAAGGTCCTCAGCCTCCCTCCTCTATGCCCCCCCACCCGCCTTTATCCACTGCCCTGCCACCCTGTCACCACAGCTTCTCTCTCCTTCCTCCTTTCTTCATACCAAGATGCTCAGATCTGGTCTCACCTCACTTATTTGCATTAAATATCAAAGTCTTAAACTAAAGAAATAAATCTCTAAGATGACTGATCTCAGGCATCAACAAGGGTTGCAAAGGCCTTTGTTGGGGAGGAAATGACAATGGGGACGTCGAGGACCCCAGAAGATGCCCCTTAGACTCCGCTCCCAGCTCCCTGAGCAGCCCCACCCAGAGCCTCCCATGTTATCTCTATGGCACCGGGGGGAGTGACTCAGAGCCCCGGCCATGGTTTCCAGCAAGGCCCATGCTGAGTGTGAAAGCTGACGACAGGGGTCCAGGGCAGCTGAAGGAAAGCAGCCCAGAGTGAATTTCTTCTCAGCATATCACCTTACTGCAGCCATTCCGCCCTGTCAGTGAGGGGAGGCCACCCCGCCCACCCTCACAGCTGCCTGGGTGTGGCCTGGGGGAGCTTGGACTGTGAGAACAGATGATTTCAATTTAAGGCAGCATTCGGGGAGAATACTGTTCCACTTGCTCAGTTTTCTTAGTCCTCCTCCCCCTCCCCAAACTTTGATTCAATCAGTGGTGGGTGAGAAAGGCTAGTTTCCATGGCAACGCCACTGTGAGAAAGGAAAATCAGCAACACGGAGCAAGCTGGGTTTCTGCCTGGAAGACAGCACTTGGGTGGGTAAAGAAATGGAGCCCAGCGAACCCCGAGGGGACTCTGAGCCCCATTTCCCTAGTGGTTGACCTTCTATCCCCTGTGGAACCCCAGAAAAGCACGGGACACAGGAAGCCCCAACGACGATGACGCCCAGAGAAACACACCTGCTCACGGCCTGGCTTCCATTAAACCAGCCTCATCTCTTCGGGCGCTTGGCCTGTTGGCCCGTGTTTATTTTCATGGCTGATGTAACCCAACCAGACTGATGAGTCTGGATCTTTCTCTTTTTCTTCTGTTGCTTCCTGTTTAGCTGAACGTGTTCAATATTTCTGCGCATATTCATTTCCCATCTGAGGCTGCCAAAGAGAACCCTGGCCATTATTTTATCTTCCAAACCCATAGCCTGGACATTGTTCATAGTCAAAGGGTTCAATCCAGAAAGAGAACCTTTGGGAGAGGTGAAAGTTTCAGTTCAACCTCTGCATCCTTTTGGAGTTGTTGAAGTTGAGTGCCTAGCAGGTGTCCTCAAACTACAGCCCGCGGGCCACATGCGGCCCGCCGAGGACATGTATCCGGCCCGCCGGGTGCCACTGCCTGTCCTGCTTAGCAGCCGACTCGTCCCGGGCCCGCAGTGCGCATAGGAATTTGTTCATAGTTTTTTTTTTAAAAACTATAGTCCGGCCCTCCAACGGTCTGAGGGACAGTGAACTGGCCCCCTGTTTAAAGAGTTTGAGGACCCCTGGCCTAAGGAGACGCTGTTGGCTGGACTTGGTGTCCCAGCCCGTGGCCAGCATGGATGTGCAGGGAAGGTGTTTCTCACAGGCACGCTGCTTTGAACGTTTCCAAGTCCTGGGCTTGAGGATTTGGGATAAAGTGACCCTTACACTCTTCTGGGGTGCTGGTCTCCCTGGTTTCCTTGGAGATCCATCCCAGCCTAGCTCTGGGTCTGGCCAGAACTACCGGCCCTGGGTTTGGATATATCCCCAAATATAATCTCCTCCAAGGGTTTTGCCCTTCACTCAGAACTCCACTGGACCTCTGGAAGTTAATTGAATCCATATGTTTCTGATTCATTTACACTTAACTCATCATCAGACTGTTCCCTTTTTTATGAGTGATTTGTTGTCTTAAGATGCCTTTGCAGTCTTGTTTATAAGTATTTCTTTTCCCCTTAGGAACAAGATACCCTGTCTTGTCAAGGCACCGGGACAGGGAGCAGTGGTGGTAGAAACGGAACTTCAGGTCTGAGTTTTGTCTAGTTCCCAGGAAGAAATGCAGTGTTTCAGAAGAGCTGGTCAGTTTAAGTGTCAAAAGATTTCCTTTTGCTCTGAGCATGGGATGGGGCGGGGATATCCATTCCCTTCTCCCAGGTTGGAAACCGGTGAGTGCAGTCTCTGGGTGGTGATGTAAATCACTTGGGCAAATCACTTCATTTCTTTTCTCCTCAAATCCCTCATCTGTAGAAGGGGCATGACCACGCAGGGCTGTTGTAGGAATAATGTGTCTGAAGCTGTTATAAAAATGAGTCATACGGAACCAGCTAACATTCCTTTAAACAGTGCCCAGCCCATGCCCTGCTCCGTCCTTTCCTTCAACTGCCAGCCTCTGGTCCACTTAACTCCCTTTAATCCTTCAGGACTCAGTTTAAGCACGACCTATTCTAAAAACCTACCCTATACACCAGCCCTGACCCCCGAAGAGCAATCCATCAGGTTCTCCTCTGTGTCCCTGCAACAACTTATCCATATCTCTGTGGTCAGACTCAGTGCTTGGTAACTGTTTCTTGGTATAACCCGACATCCCCTTTATGAAACCAACATCGCCTTGAGGGCACTGAACTGATATTCATCTTGGTGTTTTCAAAGCTTCGGACAGAGTCTGACGCATAGAGGTGATCAACAATGGTTTGAAAGTGAGGAGATAAAGACAGAAAAAGGAACATTTTTTTTTTTTAAATTCAAGATGAATCCAGTTAATTCTATCTGTTTTTTTTTGTTTTTTTTTTTTTTTTTTTTAAGAAAGTGAAGCTGGGCTGAAAGTGATTGGTAATATTTCTCCTTTTGCTCTGAGTACAATTAAGTTAACCCAAATTAGAAGGCAACTTCCAAAATCCATGAGCAGCAACACACTCCACTAACTATATCAGCTCCTTTGTTCACAATCTTTTGAGACAAAAGCTGTGTTTCCCAGCTCACAGGGGTGCTGCAGTGATAAATATCAAAGTCCTACAAAGCTACTCCTCTCCTTAAGGTGTATCAGGTATATTAGAACAGAGGGAAGTCCTTATCCATTTTATGAAGCATTTATCGTCAACACTGACACTCTTTCCTGTCTCTCAGTCTACATCCTCTGAACACAGGCTTGGGGAAATAAAAAGTAAGTCCTACATAGATTCGGCATCCAGAGTCATTGAATGTTGGATGTAAGAGTCATTGAATGTGGAAAGTAAGGGGTGACTATACTAGACACTGTGGGTCTTGAAGCATATACACAGAAATTGGGAAAGATAGCTCCCTTTAAGGGCTGATGGCAGACATACGATTAAGGATACACAATTTAACTGCATTACAAAGAAAACTGTAGTCATTTCTATAACAAAAGAACAAAGTATAAGCAGAAAGGAGGGAAAAATTAGTTATGATCAGTATAATCTGGGAGGGGACAGTTCATTTGACCTGAACTTTGAAATGGAGCCAAGGCTTGACAGATCGTGATGGAGAACGGTTACAGACACAGAGACCAACCTGAACATAGCTCACAAGGTGGACATGTGCAGAACATATTTTATAAACATCAAACAAACCAGTGTGGCTGGAGCAGTAGTGTCTCTTGGGAACATGCTGAGAAATAAGGCCAGAAAGGTAGGCTTGAGCTTAAAGAACCAAGACTTTATTCTGTAAGCAATGGGAAACCACTATGCTTTATCATGAAATGACTTCATCAGAACCTACAGAACAGAAAGATGGCTTTACTGAATTCAAGCTTTGTTGAATACTTGCTATATTCAAGCAACTATTTTTATTTATAGGAATTCATTCCTCTCACCCTCATGTCAATATATGTACAGGGACAATTATAGTCCATTTTACAGATGACTAAATTGAGGCACAGATAAGATAGGTGACCTGCCCAGGTTCACACCTCCAGCAATTAGTAGAACTGGGATTCAGATCTTGACTTTCAGCTCTAGAACTTACGCTCTTAGTACTGAATTCTCTCACAGGAAAGAAGCAGGTGACACCGTTAGAAGCTATTTAAGTATCCATAGGAAAGGTCTGAGGTCCAGAATGGGATCAGAGATTTCAAAATAGAAAGAACAGATGGGAGTGATGCAACAGAGGCACCGTCCCAATTTGACGTGGGGTAGGGGATAGCGAGGGCGAGAAAGGAGTCAGAGAAGACATTCTGGTTTGGGATTCGACCCACAAGAAGCAAAGCACGTTTTGTGGAGGAGGTGAAGAGTTCAGTTTTGGACATGTGGAACAAGGCACTCATGTGGAAATATCCTGCAGATGTTGGAAGTGTGGGCTGGAGAAAGTTTGGAGCTACGGATGTTGAAACTGAGGGGATCATTGAAGCCAGAGTGGGTCATATCACCAAGTGTCGTTGAGCACAAACTGTCAGCCACTATTATTTTGCTTTTTCTGTATACTTAGGTTGTTGATTTCAGGTCTTCTTTTTCTTTTTTATAGAATATATTTTATTAATTTTTAAATTTGAAAGTGTTACAGATGTCTCCTTTTCCCCCCAACTCCTGTCCTCTCCCTAGGCCTTCGCCCTACTATTGTCTTTGTCCATGGGTTATGCATATTCTATATAATAAAAGGCTAATATGCAAATTGACTGAAGGGTGCCCCTGGTGGTCAGTGGGCTCCTACAGGGGGAGCACTGCTCTTCCAGAAGCTCTGAGCCGGGCTCACGGCTGGCCAACACAGCAGTGGTGGCGGGAGCCTCTCCCGCCTCCACGGCAGTGCTAAGGATGTCCCACAACTGGCTTAGGCCCTGCGGGGAGCACACCTAAGCTGTCAGTCAGACATCCCCCGAGGGCTCCCAGACTGCAAGAGGGCCCCACCCCCTGCCCTAAGTGCATGAATCTCGTGCACTGGGCCTCTAGTATGCATATAAATCCTTTGATCTCTTCCTTCCTCCATCCCTTCCCTCTGAGAATCCTCCGTCTGTCACATGCTTCCATGTCTCTAGGTCTATTTTGTTTGTCAGATTATTTTATTCACTAGATTCCACATATAAGTGAGATCATAAGCATTTGCAGCTATCAATTTCCCTCTTAGCACTGCTTTCACTGCATCCCATAAGTTTGGGTATGTTGTATTTTCATTTTCATTTTCCAATTTCCCTTGTGATTTATTATTTGACCCATTGATTATTTAATTTCCACACATTTGTGGATTTCCCAATTTTCCTTCTGCTATTGATTTTTAGTTTCATTCCATTGTGGTTAGCAAAGACACTTTGTATGATTTCAATCTTTTAAAATTTGTTCAGACTTGTTTTGTGGCATAACATATGGTCTATCCTGGAGAATGTTCCATGTGCAGTTAAGAAAAATGTGTGTTGTGCTACTGTTGGGTGGAGTGTTCTGTATACGTCTCTGTATAGATTTCACTGGTTTCTAGATTTATTCCTTGTTGATTCTCTGTCTCCTTATTCATATTCTGGTTGTCTTGTCAATTATTGAAAGGTTGGTATTGAAGCCTTCTACTATTATTGTAGAACTGTCTATATTTCCCTTCAATTCTGTCAAAGTTTGCTTCATATATTTTGGAGCTCTGATTCCTGATGTATATGTTTATATGTTATATTTTCTTGATATCAATTGATCCTTTTGTCAATATGTAATGTCCTTTGTTTCTTGTAACAGTTTTGACCTAAAGTGTTTTTTGTCTGTTATTAGGACAGCCACCTCGGCTCTCTTTTGGTTACTATTGCATGGACTATCTTTTTCCATCTTGTCACTTTCAACCTATGTGTGTCCTCAGTTCTAAAATTAGTTTCTTATAGGCCTCATAGAGTTGGATAATGCCTTTTTATCCATTCTGTTGATCTATGCCTTTTGATTGGAAAATTTAAGCCATTTACAGTTAAAGTAACTTTAACTTACAGGCAATGGGGAAGGACTTACCAATGCCATTTTGTTATTTGTTTGCTGCATGTCTTATAGTTTTGCTGTCCCTCATTTCTTCTATTACTGTCTTCCTTTGTGTTTTGTTGATTATTTCTAGTGACATTTTATTTCCCTTCTTTTTCCCTTTTGTGTATATTATTTTCCTTATAATTATTATGGGGATTACATATAACCACTCTAAATTTATAGCAATCTATTTTGAATTGATACAAACTGATTTCATTTACATGCAAAAACTATTATACTCTTTTATAACTCCACTAGAGGCCGGATGCACAAAATTCATGCAAGGGCCTTGGCCCCAACTCCCGCCCACAGCCACCTTGGCTGGGGGCCTCTGCCGCCTCTGCCTCGGCCTCCGCCTGACGTGGCTTTGTCCAGAAGGAAGGACATCCAGAAGGATGTCTGGACTAATTAGCATATTATGCTTTTATTATTATAGATTCCCCCAAATTTATGTTACTGAGGTCAGAAATTACATATATATATATATATATATATATATATATATATACACACATACACATACATATATATATATGTATATATATGTATCCCATTAATACAGATTTATAATTATTTTTATGCATTGTCTTTTAAATCCTGTCAAAATTAAAATTGGGGTTACTAGTATAAAACAAAATTAGAATAGTACTGGCTTTCTTATTCATGCAATTGTTTACTTTTACCAGCGATTATATCTTCATAGGGCTTTGAGTTACTTTACAGCATCCTTGTATTTCAACTTGAAGAACTCAAATTAGTATTTCTCATAGGGCACAACTGAATTCTCTCCGTTTTTGCTTATCTGGGAATGTCTTAATTTTTCCCTCATTTTGAAGGACAGTGTTACTGGACATAGAATTCCTACATGACAATATTTTTTTCTTTCAGCACTTTAACTGCATTATCCCAATGCATTTCAGCCTCCTAGTTTTCTGATGAGTTATTGGCTGGTAATCTTACTGATCGCTTGTTTGAGGAGTCACTTTTCTCTTGCTGCTTTCAAGATTCTTTCTTTGTCTTTGCCTCTCAACAGTTTGATTATAATGTATCTCAATTTGGGTTTTTTGTTTGTTTGTTTTATCCTACTTAGAATTCATTGAATTTCTTAAATTTGTAGATTCATGTCTTTCTTTAAATTTGAGAAGTTTTCAGCCATTATTTTTTCAAATAAGCTCTCTGACTTGTTCTCTGTTCTGCTTCTGAAACTTCTATAGCACATGTACTGATCTACTTTATGGTTTTCCATAAGTCTCTTAATCTCTGTTCACTTTTCTTTATTCTTTTTTGTTCTGCTCCTCAAATTCAATAATTATAAATGCCCTGTCTTCAGGTTCATCGATTTTTTTTATTCTTTCTGCTCAAGTCTGTTGTTGAACTCCTCTATATTTTTTTTAATTCAACTATTGTATTTTTAATCTCCAGAATTTCTGTTTGGTTCCTTTATATAACTCCTATATTTATGTTGACATTTTCATTTTGTTCATATATTATTTTTTATTTCTCTTAGTTCTTTATTCATATTTTCCTTTAACTCTTTGAAAATACTTAAGACAACTATTTTCTCATAAATGCAAAGAACATATTGGTTGTTGCCAGAAGCAGAGGGTGAGGTGTAGATGACATGGGTAAAGGTGGTCAAAGGTACAAACTTACAGGTATAAAATAAATAAGTCCTGGAGATTTCATGTACAGCATGGTCACTATATTTAATAATATTGTATTATATATTTGAAAGTTGCTAAAAGAGTAGATATTAAAAACTCTCATCACAAGAAAAATATGTAACTATGTGTGGTGATATATGTTAATTAGAGTTATCAGTAATCATTTTGCAATGTATATGTATGTCAAATCTTATGTTATTCACCTAAAACTACTATAATGTTATATGTCCATTATATCTCAATATCAAATCAAATCAAGTCTTTGATACACACATTGGATCACCTTACTAAAATTTGAGAAATTCTGAATTCCAAAATACAGTTGGTCCCAAGAATCAGATAAGGAGTGTGGACCTGTATTAAAAGCAGTTATCTCTGAGTACTGGAATTATATACTTTGTTTCTTTGTACTTCTCTGTGTTTTCAATACTTTTTACATAGTACATATATTACTTTTATAATTATAAAAGTATCTCAATAAAATTTCTGTTCATCACAGATCTTGCAGGTCATCAATCTATTTATATTATTTTAATGGTTAATCCATTACATACACTTGAAAGAAATAAAATGCAATTCTCTAGAAATTATATTATAAATCGGTCTTTTCCACAATAGAAGCTTTCTTTCACTGTAATTATTCCAAGTAAGAATGGAGAATTGCATCCAAAATTTTCTCCACTGGCCATTTATTTCCTTTAAGGAATAACTTGAAGCCAGCATGTTGATTTAAAGTGAATGCATGTTATCAGGTAACAATGGCAAACTTTTCTGGCAAAGCAAACCAGAATGAGCAGGTACTCCTAAGGGCCTAAGGGGAAAAAAAGACTCAGTTTCTATGAAAGCAAAGCCTGAGACAGGACTCTTGTATGGTAGTGTATTTGGGAGGTTGCAGAAATGGTGGAAGAGAGAGTGAGAAACAGAAGAAGAAAAAGCCCCCATAAGAACGTTGCATCGGCCCTAACCGGTTTGGCTCAGTGGATAGAGTGTCGGCCTGCGGACTGAAGGGTCCCCGGTTCGATTCTGGTCAAGGGCATGTACCTTGGTTGCGGGCACATCCCCAGTAGGGAGTGTGCAAGAGGCAGCTGATCGATGTTTCTCTCTCATGGATGTTTCTAACTCTCTATCCCTCTCCCTTCCTCTCTGTAAAAAATCAATAAAATATGTTTGTTTTTTTAAAAAAGAACGTTGCATCAATGTTGCTATTGTGGACATTGGGGGTTTAATTCTGTTGGACTTGCCCCAAAACATGCAATCATTCACTCTCAGGAAAGCTAGAATATTTATTAATTGTAAGGAGTTGCCCTGGGGCGGAGGGGGGGGCACTAACTCCTCTCCTGACTTCCCAGAGCGGCCATCCTGGGTCTAGTGGGCTCCTACCTACCTCAGAGGGATTACACTGCAGGTGGGGCAGTTGTGGGCTCTGACATAGGTCCAGGTATATGTGCTTGTCTAATGTGGTGCTCTCTGACAACTGGGAATGCTGATGTGGGTGGGGCAAGGTCAAAGGTGTGGATAGCATGACAGTCATGCTACAGCCTTATAAGTATGTGTGCGTTGTTCTACCAAACAGAACTCATCAGTCTAAATGCAGAGTCTCATCTCTTCTCTTCCCCTCCCTCTCTTTCCCCGCGCTCCTTTTTCCTTGTCACATTTCATCCATTTAAAAAGAATGTTAGTGCTATAACAATATGGAAGTAATGCCATGCTTTTCCAAGCCACTGCTGTCATAGAAGCTGTCCCCTGTTTTCCTAGTGGCTGGTAATCAGAGACATAGATCTCAATCCCAAGGGAAAGTTCTTCATATATTCTTGGGCTTCTCGGAGGAACTTTCTGTATGTTGAGGAAGCAGGGGGTTGGGGGCCCCCCAACAGCTATGGTTCTGATTGGTGACTGCACTGGCCTGCATTAGCTTCTCTATGGGAAATGCAATACAAAGGAGGTGCCCAGGAACCCTGCACGCAATGTGCAGCCATTCATTCTGACTCTTTTCCCTTAGGATTCCTTTTGGCTGAACAGCAAGCTCTCTGGGCTCTGCAGCTAGAGAACATCACTAACACAACATAAACCCTGGGCAGCTGCTGGAAGCTGGAGATAGCACGGGGTGCACAGCTGTGCGGCGTTTGACCTTCAGCGAAAAGCAGCACCACCATAGGCTGGTTTCCACTGGGATTTCGTGCCAATGAGGCGTAATAACAATTAAGCGGATGTACTTGGAAGGGAAGGGGATTACAAAGGCTTTTCATCTGGAGTAAGGAGAGGAGGTAAAGGAGAAAAGAAATGTTATGAATGACAGCAGAGAGAATCTGTCCTCGCATGGAAAAGAGGTATAAACTAGTTTGAGTCACTAGCTTTATGAGAGTGAAAAATGCCACTGTGCTGGATGTGATTCTGTCCTGTTTAAGGAGCCCACCCCACTGGAACATGAAAAAGCCTGCAGTTGTACCAGCGTGGCTAAGGGAAAGGAGAGGAGTTGAGGAGAGAGGTTCTGTTCTTAAGACAACTGCAGACCCTGGGTTAGGCCGTGCGGGATGCTTGCTCGTGTTGGATGTTTAGTGGTAAACATCTTGGTTAAGATGTTCTGGGAAAGGTTGTCAGGACTCGAGGTTTTAAATCTGGGGAGAAGAGCTTTTTTGAAAGATCATTTGACATTCCCTAGAGACTGCTTGTATCAGTATAATAAAAAGAACAAAAAATAATCCATGCAAAAACATTAATCATAGGAGTTTGGAAAAGCAAACACATTTGTGGCCGGAGACAGCTGCAGATGAATTTTGGTTGCCTTCCTTAAGCAATGCCAGCTGTAGGTCTCAGGCTTTGCTTTCTCAAACCATGATGGACTCCAAGAGAAGAAAGGGGAGGAAAGATACCCCCCTTCCCAAAAGACTCTAAGTGTGTCTGGGTTAAGGCAATTATAGTTTATTCATTTCCTCTTCAGATCACTATTGTAATTTGGGGCTCATAGTAGTGGCATAATAGATGTTTGTTCAACTCATTATCTCCATTGTCCAAATTCTATTTGGATTAAAGAAATTAAATTATGTTCAGTCTTACTACTGAAGTTGAATTCTGTGATTTCATTCAGCTTTCCCGGTGTGTTTAGAAATAGTTTCTAAGAGAAGTTGGCCAAAAAGCCTTACGCAGTGGACAAGTATACTATAGCTTAATGATAGAAAGTATGAGCGCTGGAGTCAGATCGGAGTTTCTGGCTCTACCATTTACAAGATGTTTGATTGTGGAAAAATTTTTTTAGCCTTTTTAAAGCTCAGTTTCTTTCATTATAAAATGAATATAATAAGTGTATGTAACCTATGGAATTATGGAGACAAGATAATGCTCATAGAATACTTAGTACAGTATTTTGCACAGAGAAAGCAATCAATGTTAGTTGACATTGATCATCAGTAGCTCCCCACCCCACTCCTCGGCATCATCATCTAGAACAGGGGTGGGTAAACTATGGCCCACCACCAGTTTTTATAAATAAAGTGTTACTGGAACATAGCCATGTCCACATGTTTACATATTTTCCATGGCACCTTTCATGCTACAAGGGCAGAGTTAAGAAATTGTGACAGTGACCATATAGCTGGCAAAGCCTGAAATATTTACCGTCTGGCCCTTTGCAGAAAAAGTTCACTATCCCTGATCTAGAAGCAAGAAAATCCAGAAAGGTGTTTATACTGTTGTTGAGTTTTAATTGCCAGGAAGTCATAGCTTTGATTGGAAGAAACTAGATAAATGAACCCATGAAGCAACAGAAGATTATGTTTTCCTCAGAGGTTTTCAAAATATATTAAGAGGCAGAGATGAACAAATACTAAGAGAGAAGGTGGGTATTTTTTACCCCAACACTTTACCCAAAGAGAAAACAGAGGTAAAATCTTTCCATTAAAAAAATAATAAAAGAAAAGGTCACAGAAGCAAGCAGAGAATTCCTAAGTAAGAAAGCAGTAATATCCATGGCCTTTGAATGGGTCTTATTTTACTAAAGTAGAAATTCTTGTCTCTGAGTCCAAAGATGTAGTAAAGTGAAGGTCATATATATAGCAGGGAAGTATTTGCACACAATAACGATATAGTATTTGTTCTCAGTAATCTTTTTTTTTTCTTTTTTCTTTAAATCTGAGAGTTAACACAGGCAAATTCAGAGTTTGGTAGAATTCCTGGTCTTCTAAAATTGCCTTTTTAGACTCATAGGAGAGAAAACAATCTTCATACTCACTTGGGAGAAAAGGAGTGACTAAAGTTGAAAACTTGGCAACAGTTTGGAAAGAGAATTAAAAAGTACCAAAAAAACCAGCACCTCAAAGTTAGATCAATGCTGCTCTGATAAGATCAGCTGAAGGAACGGAGAAAGAGGGGGGACTTGGCCAGGGAGAGGAATTGGTATGATTTAAAATGAGAGGCCGGCCGTTAGCAGATGACTGGATCAGAAAACTATGGTACATCTACACAATGGAATACTATGCTGCCATAAAAAAGAAGGAATTCTTACCATTTGTAGCAACTTGGATGGAATTGGAGAACATTATGCTAAGTGAAATAAGCCAGTCAATGAAAGAAAAATACCACATGATCTCACTCACTTGTGGATAATAAAAAACATTATAAACTGATGAACAAAAAGATACAGAGGCAGTAAAGCATCAAACAGACTGTCAAATTACAGCAGAAAGGTTAGGGAGAGGTGGGGGAAATAAGAGATCAACCGAAGGACTTACATGCATGCATATAAGAATAACCAACGGATGCAAAACATTGGGGGGTGAGGGCATGTATGGGAGTGGGGTGGGGGGGGTCAATGGTAAGATATGTACACATATAATACCTTAATAAAAATAAATAAATAAATAAATAAAATTCATATTCTAAATAAAATAAAATAAAATAAAATAAAATGAGAAGCCGGGCCAGGAAGGACCACCAGCACCCTTCCCTGGTGCTGGGGAGCCACACAAGAGCAGAGCCGGGTTCCACCTGCTTTAGATGCGAACGTGTGTCTTCTAGCCTGAGAGGCTGTGTTCCCATTGATCCTCCAGAAGGAATGATGGGTCACCATTGGTGCCCTGAAATTCTGCTTATCTTTTCAAACTAGCCCACATAAGCCCCACTTTCAAAGGTTATGGACGTGCATAAACAGAGAGCAGGGGCTTGGGCCGCTGTAGGGTTGGAAGTGGTGTAGAAAGAAAAGTTCCCAGTGTCTGTACAGGGGCTGTGAAGTGATGCAGGGTAGACATCAGTTCTAGATCTTCCCCCAGAACTAAGACTGTGGGGGAGCATACCCTGTGGGCACATGGTAACTGTTAGGAAGTCATTAAGCAATTGACATCCACAAGTGTTGAGTATTTCCCTTCTGTCTCTGAGGTTGTTCTGAGGTTTATACTAGTGATCACGTGACGCTGAGAACAGTGCCCACACTCACGTGTTCCATGCATGGTAGTTATTATTATTTTCATCGTTGAGACCAAACTAAACATTTGGGGTTTTGCTGTTTGATGAAACATTCTACTTGTTTTCTCACAACAAATAAGCAGAAAGGCACCTAGTCTGAAAAGTCAGTGTAGCCCTGGCTGATTTGGCTCAGTGGATAGAGCGTCGGCCTGCAGACTAAAGGGTCCCAGGTTTGATTCCGGTCAAGGGCATGTACCTTGGTTGTGGGCACATGCCCAGTGGGAGGTGTGCAGGAGGCAGCTGATCGTTGTTTCTCTCTTGCCGATGTTTCTAACTCTCTATCCCTTTCCCTTCCTCTGTAAAAAAATCAATAAAATATATATTTTTTTAAATTAAAAGTCAGTGTAGCTTTCAAGATTCTCACGCCTATTAAATCCTCATCCCAACAGACCCCTTTCCCACATTCTGTGATGAACTCCTTACGTGGCAATTTGCAGGAGCCACTGGCTGGGGCCCTTCATGAGCTAGACCTGTGCCGCCCCAATCGGCTTTTGTTCCTAGCTGCCGAATGCATGTTCCAAAACTCCCCACTGATGAATCCCATCACCAGCTCTTTCCTAGAAATACTATGCTTGTTCTTTTGTACATTTGCAAGATAAAAGAAATGCAAACATTGAAGTAATGATGTGTTTTTAAAGGCATAATGGGGTTAGTTTGGGTGAAATGACCCATTTCACATCATCTGCAGAAGAAATCTAGTATGTTTTGAAGTTCATTGGGGAACCAGAGAATATTCGATTTCACAAGAGTATTAAGTTTTTATTGAATTACATCTTTATTCAAGGCACTTTGGTTCACCTACTGAAAGTGGCTGTTTAACCCAGTGATCTTTGGGCTAGTAAAATTTAAACCATAATGAGCATCTTTGGATGAATTGTTTCTTTCAACAAAGACTCTGTTGGGCCTTGAAGTCCGCCAGATATTGGATGTTCCCCCAAAGATGGGCTATTGTTTTCTGCAAATAGCCAAAGAAAGCTTGCCCAGGGCCCTTCAGTGGCCCAAGTGCAGTGCAATGAATGATGGAAGAGGACTCAGAACACCAGGTTCTGGTTCTGGTTTTGCCGCTAACAGCTAAAGCTCCCAAACTTCTCTGGAATTGTTTTATCTTCTGCTAAAATAAGGGACTAAAACAAAATGCTGCTCTGACATCAAACTATTACTTAAAGCTCTCCAGGGAGATTGTTCAAATACACATTTCTTAGCCTAATTCTGGAAACAGCTTAACTGTCCATCGTTAGGGGACTGGTTAAACAAGTTATGGCATATCCAAGCATAAGTGCCTTCTTTAAAAAAAAATATTTCATTGATTTTTTTTTACAGAGAGGAAGGGAGAGGGATAGAAAGTCAGAAACATCAATGAGAGAGAAACATGGATTCAGCTGCCTCCTGCACACTCCCCACTGGGGATGTGCCCGCAACCAAGGTACATGCCCCTGACTGGAATCGAACCTGGGACCCTTCAGTCCGCAGGCTGACGCTCTATCCACTGAACCAACCCAGTTAGGGCTATAAGTGCCTTTTAAAAAGCATGTGCAAATACAGAAAGATCCCTAAGTCATATTATTATGTAAAGAAAAGCCAAGTGCAGAGCAATGTGCATGGCGAACTTCCTCTCGTGTGAGTAAGAATGCATGTATGCGGCATAGTCTTGCTTTTTACTTTTGTTTACTGAGGGATATGCAAGGAACTCTTAATAGTATTTATCTTTGTAAACTTTAATAGCTCTCTATATTAAGATATTACTAATAACAGTGATAACTTTATCAGTTAAGGGCTGAATCACCTCGCCTGCTCCGATATCTTGTTCCCTTCGTGCCCTTGAACATTTATCTAGTAATTCATTATAATAATTAGCTAGCTTGGTATTGTGGGAAGAACTCTGAGCAGTAAATGGATCTGGGTTTAAATTATATATGAATTGAATAATCCTGTGAAAGTAACTTCACTTCTCTGGATATTAGTATTCCCATCTTTTATTTTTTTATATGTTTTTATTGATTTCAGAGAGAGGAAGGGAGAAGGGGAAAAAGATAGAAACATCAATGATAAGAGAATCATTGATTGGCTGCTTCCTGCACACTCCCTACTGGGGACTGAGCCTGCAACCCAGCCATGTGCCCTGACCAGGTATTGAACCATGACCTCCTTGTTCCTGGGTTGATGCTCAACCACTGAGTCACACCAGCTGGGACGTTCTCATCTTTTAAATGGGTTAATAGAAAGAGCAATACAATTTGGTGGTTCCATTTCAATTTGCACATAGTGTTTATAATCTACCTCGGGAAACACGGACACACAGAGACACACTCAAACAGAAAAATGAATACAAAATGGGACCTAACTCAGCAAATACTTTTAAGCACTTTCTTTGCTACCACTTTTCTATAGGAATTGAGAAGAAATAACCTGTCCTCGAGAAATGTTAGGATCACATATGAGAGGTGAAGCAACTAGAGAATAATAAGAGGCCACATATGAACAACCCTGGCTTCCTCTCATTGCTGTGGAGCTCGCTTTAAAATGTTTGTTCTACTGAAATTCAAGAAAACCAGACTCAGCAATACCGGTAAAACCCAAGTCCTTGGCCCCATTAACGCTGGTCTATGAAATAAAGGGTTAGAGTTAGACAGATGATCACTACCTTCCTTGGCAGTAAAGTGAAGCAAAGTGAAATGAAGTTACTTTCACAGGATTATTCAACTCGTATATGACAAAATTCTGTGATTCTACAATCTCTGAAAGTAGGTCCAAACTGAAGAAATACTGTCCCTGACATTAATTTTTGCCTGTTCAGTAGAGTCTTCATTTCCAGTTTAGGACTTTACAACCCCATCTAATGCCTGTGCACAAAAAAATCCCCCAAGGATAAAGCCAGAGAGAAGGCCCTCCATTAAGTCACCCTAATGTCTCTCGTGGCTGGCCCCGCCCTGTCTGGGCCACGCAGTGGGAGAGGGAACTTGGCTGAGGGCAACCAGGTGGCAGACACAAAGGCCCCAGTGAGTGTGAGGAGCAGCACGTGACGGGGATTCTGGGCAGGTCAGACTTGACGCCTAACTTGACCCCATTGGCAGCCAGAGTCTGATAAAGACGTGATTGAGCTGGGATGTCTCCTGACAGCTTAACGGATGGCTATAATTAGGGGGCCTGAACTGGGGATGTGGGGATACATAGATCCCATTGTAGGGAGGCTAAATGCTAGAAAGTTCAAGGCCAAAAAATGGTATGAAAGAAGCTCAAAGTTTTCCAACATGTAGGAGGAGTGAGTCTGCAGGGACGTGGGTTGACTGAGCATGCATGACAGGGGATTCCCATTTGCTATGGGTTCCCGGCCCCAGAATTGTCACCGATGGTGGCTCTCCGTGGTGGAGCCTGGAGCCCTCAAGGTGTGGCTTCAGGGACTAATTCCATAAAGGTAGAGTAGAAAACGTGAGCTCCCCAGCCTGAGAGCTCCCCTCCCTCGTGGAAGGTCTCAGAAAGCAGCTGCCTCTTTTTTTTCTTCTCCTAGACCACCTCCCCCATGAATAATAATAATAACAATGATAACAATAACCAAAACATGTGCATAAACTTTTCATGTTAAATTTAATCCAATATTTGTCTAGTCTGTTCATGCTTCATTGTCAAAGTAATGATTAATGAAAGTGGCTCTAAGCCCAAGATGCTTTGAGACTTTTTTTTTTAGGCCTTTTTCTTAGAAGCAAGAAGTCACAGTGTGCCAGCCATAATGAGATCCAACTTAAATGATCAAAAATACAGTGAGTAATGGCAACAATGTTCTCAGAAAGGAACACAACAGCTCACGATTTGGACAGACACCCAGGGCATCAGTGACACTCCCAGCCACGTAGGGGTTACAGGCTGGTCTTTGGAAATGCTCTTACCTGGTCTCACCTCGCGTGAGTTCCTTTCCTGGTGAGGTCGGCGCAGTAGACATCCTGAAGGAGATTCATTAATTCTTCTAGGAAGGGATTGTGGAGGCCACGGAGTCCAAAGCTTGACTTGTGTCTCCGACAGCCCTGCCGAGTAGCTGACCTCTGCTGCAGGGATCCTTGCGATCAGAAGTTCTACCTGTTTACACAGCCTATTCCAATGAGGGCAGCCATGAGTTAAGAAACCAAAAAACTCTCCCTAAAATTGAGCAAAACCTGTTTTTTCCTACCTCCACTGATGGGTCCCACTGCACCCCTTGTGGTCATGTCACACATGACTAAGTCCCTGCTATATATGTAACCAGGACTGGCCACGTGATTTTCAGGCCCCAGTGCAAAAGGAAAATGTGGGGCCCCTTCTTAAAAGTTATTAAGGATTTTGCCCACCTGGTGTGGCTCAGTAGTTGAGCATCAACCTACGGACTTGGAGGTCACGGTATGATTCCCAGACAGGATGTTATCCAGGTAGAAGAAGGGCCTGAGGAAGGCAGGAGGGAGTTGTCCAGGAAGAGGGGACAAGTGGGCAAAGGCACGTCCTCTGGGGAAGTGTAAGTCCTGAGTGTACCGGGCGGCGCCAATGCAATAAATGGCCAAACCTGCAGAGGTTTTTTTTTATGAGTTTATCTGAGCCAAACTGACAACTGCTGGGAAGCAAAATCTCAGTGGAGTGAGAAAACGCTCCTGAGAGTGGCAGTTTTGCAACTTGTTTTGTGGGAGGCAGGTAGACAGACGTGAGCAGAGCAAGGACAAGGGGCCAGGTACAGAGGTCGCCCCAGGTGCCCAGCAAAGGACAATTACAGGGTGGGACCTTGCCCCCAGGGGTGACCTTTGCCCCCCTAGCAGATCTCTGGTGCCGGTCAAGTGTTTCGGACCCCCTTTCCTTTCCTCCCTGGAGACAGCATCTAGGCTTCTGTTGTATTTCAGCTCCAGGCCCAGGAAAGCAACGAAACCAAACAAGCAACTGACTGACCTCAGGACCAGCGGCCTTGGATAATGACCCCCTGCCCTGGTGCTGCCCAATCAATCAGTGGAGGCTTCGCCCCGAAAGGACACACCTGGGAAGCTATTGAGATTTTTTTACTCCTGGGACCCCCCCTAAAATCTTCACCCTTAAAACCCTTAGGATGGAGGACCCAGTGCTCTCTCCCTCCTGGGAGCACGCCTAGCCTTTCCCCTCCTCTTTCCTTTCCTCCGGCCCCTCCTCCTCCCCCAGGCACATTACCATTAGCGTCCTCACTCCCAAGCTCCAAGGGCCCCCCCTTTGCCTCTATAACTTGTTTCCTCAGCCCATTTCTTTTATGAATTACTTCTACCTCTGTGATTTTTTTAAAAAGATGTTTTTATTGAATGTAGAGAGAGGGGGAGGGAGAAGGGTATATAGAGAGAAATGTCTACAAGAAACATCTATCGGCTGCCTCCTGCACGCTCTCCCCCCACTCTCCCCCCCCCCCCGCCCACACACACACACACAAACCAGGGATCAAGCCCACAACCCTGGCATGAGCCCTGACCAGGAATCGAACTGTGACCCCCTGGTTCATGGGTTGACATTCAACCGCTGAGCCACCCGGGCTACTCTGTGATTTTCCAAATAAATGTTCTCTTATAGGTGGAGTCTTAGCTCTGAATTCTTTCATAGCCAGAACTCAAGTACCGAGGTTGCACAACCCAGGTCCAGTCTGACCCCACTGGTCTAACATCTAGTCCATTCTTGTGGCCTACAACAGTTTTATACATTAGAATCAAAGGAGGAGGAGGAAGGGGGTGTGACATGGAGCCCATTGGTGACAGATTAGGGAGGCAGGAGAAAGCAAGGCAGGGAAATCTCTGGGATTGGATAAAGAGTAAAACAGAACACACATACTTCTCTGACAGTGGTGGGTACAGGATAGTTGGCATTTACAGCACACAGAGATGGTATTCGGGGAACAAGATAATGATGCGGGGTTCTGTGGTCTCCTGTGCTCTGGTGTGGTGGGTCTGGGAAAGAAGATTACCCTGACATTTCAAAGGAATGTTATCATAGATGCACAAAGACAACAGACAGGCTCACTTAAGATAAAGTCAAGGAAGCTACAGGCCTAGGATGTGACTACCCACCATAACCTGCTTTGAGTTAGGAATTTTTACGTTCAGACCATCCTGTGTGGTTCCTTTTCATCTCTGAGTTTGTAAGGACACCATGCAGGCTTCCCCTGAGCTTGTCAGGTTTAGTATGGGGCCCCTCTTCCGTCCACAGCGGGAAGAGGGTGGGTGTGTTCCTGGCCTCGGAGAGAAGGGAGCAGTTTGTGGCAGTGAGTGCTGAGGGCAGAGCAGCAAGCAGGTCATGAAGGGCCTTCTAAAACCCTGCTGAGTCCTAGCCGGGTTGGCTCAGTGGATAGAGCTTCGGCCTGTGGAGCAAAAGGTCCCGGGTTCGATTCCAGTCAAGGGCACGTACCTTAGCCAGGTCGGGGCTCGTGCAGGGGGCAACCAATAGATGTGTTTCTCTCACATCGATGTTTCTTTCTGCCTTCCCTCTCTCTTCCACTCTCCCTAAAAATCAGTGGAAAAATATCCTCGGGTGAGGATAAACAAAATATAAAAAAATAAAAATAAAGCCCTGCTGAGGGTTTGGAAGGGGGAGCCACTGAAGGGTTTCAAGCAGGGCTTTTAAAGGAGATAAAAGATGTAGTAAAAGTGTCCGACTGCTGAGTGGCTGACTGACTGCAGGGACAAGACCAGAGTCAGAGAAGCCAGAAGAGGCTGAGCGGTCACCTAGGGGAGATGAGTGGGTGTCGGAATCAGCAAATGACTCGGTCTGTGCAGTCCACTCCTCCTCCGAGGAGGAAAAGAACTCATGGGGGTGCCATCAATGAGCTGAGTCCCCTCACTCACTGTGCGCCCATACAACACGCAGGTGAGCTACGTGGTTCCCCTCACTTTATTCGTAGGTAACTGAGGCTGGGCAAAATTCAGTGTTGACCCCAAGTCAGAGAGGAGTAAACCCCACAATGGCTAAGCAAGCACAGGTCTGTGAGGCCGGAGCTCGCCCTTTACAGTCAAACATCACATGTAATCGGACACACTGTCACTGCCGGCCAGCTGCATGTCACGGGCACACTGACATGAGTAAGATTTACAACCTCAAGGAAACTGATCTCTGTGAGCCCCCGTCACAGGTCAACCCCACTAGGAACGCAAAGAGCGAGAATCTGTTGTGCCTCGGGGTGCCCCTGCCCACCCGGCACAGGGCTGGGCACTCACGGGCATTGTCTGTTCTGTCCCTTCCCTTGTTCCTTTTACAGACCTGTCAGATGTTTGTCAGTTATTTCTCACCCAGATGTGTGCACATTCCTTTTCACACTCAGCTGTGTTTCGTGTTCAGCTTAAATGTGGGTTCAAAGTATTTTACAAGATTGTAAACTACAGAGACCAAAAAGGTGGGGCATTCAAAACACATTAGGGCCTCAAATGATACAACGTCATGTCGCCGTTAACTCTGCAAAGATAGTCTTGTGTTGTCTCTCCTCTCCGCTCGGGGTCCTCATGACATCGCCTTGGTTTTTTAAGTGAGGCTCTGGATACTTATTTTGAAGACCTCTCTCTCTGAGTTCTGATGTCTTACCTCCCCCTACCCAGAAAGAAGCCCCTTTTCCCCTCTGATCATTGAAACCTCCCTCCCAGGCCACATCGTTTTCTAGTCTTTTCATTACTCGCGCTTCCATAGGTCCGTGGCTGTCTCTCTCCATAAAGGTGCCCACCATGGCTCCCATCCCTCCGCCCTCCACCCGCCACTGACTCTCAGAAAGGAATACACTTCTCACAGAACGATTTAAGACCAACCTTAAGAAATCCATTCAGTTGCCAGCGGTGGCAGATACAGCTGCAGGTAACTTGTGTTCTGTCTAGCCCAGCAATGATTCTTGCCAACATAGTCTTCATGAGAAGATGGGGCCCTGGGACCCAGGCCTTCTGGTTGCAAGCAAATAACAACCTTCTACCTGAGTTCTTTTGGGGCCAAACTACGTATAAAGAGGATGCCCTGGCCCTAACTGGTTTGGCTCAGTGGCTTGGGCGTCGGCCTGCAGACTGAAGGGTCCCAGGTTCAATTCCGGTCAAGGGCATGTACCTCGGTTGCAGGCACATCTCCAGTGGGGTTGTGCAGGAGGCAGCTGATCGATGTTTCTCTCTCATTGATGTTTCTAACTCTCTATCCCTCTCCCTTCCTCTCTGTTAAAAAATCAATAAAATATATTAAAAAAAAAAAAAAGAGGATGCCCTGGAGAGCATTCTAATCCTCATAATTGAGGTGTTTATCCTCTAGAAGCACAGCCATTCCCGTGTTGCCAGGTTCACATAGTCCTCAATGCTGAGGAGATTGTTATTAGACCACTCCTTTGGATGCGTACAAAACAGGATTTTATACAACGGTCTGGGCAGGTGCTGGGCAAGGGGAGAAATATGTTTTAACCCAAGGAATAGACTTTTATTTGGGGGAAACTCTAGGTACCCCGTCAGCAGTGGGTAGGAAATTGTGTGCAGGCATTCTTGTTCTGTCCTCACGGGATTCAGACCTTCAGAGATGTTCTTCATCACCTCCCATGTCGTTTGGAAAGGCGGAGATGGCTCAAGGACCTTCCCATGTTTAATAGTGAACAGAATACAGCCTTCTCAAAATTCCTCTGTGGCTTTGTGTATTCATTCCTATCATCAGCAAACGTTTGTTTACTTGGGCACCAGATACTCAAACGTAAGGGCGAGCCTGCCGTAAGTAGTTTAGACTATTGGCGAGAAGCACATTTTAGGGCTAAACAAATAACTGCAGCACAGGCCCCTAAGTGCTGTTATTGAATTAAGTAAAAGGAGCGGCGGCAACACAGACACAAGGGCATGCCCTGCCCAAGGGATTATGGGTGGTTTCCTGGACGTTGCTTTGAAGGAGCAGTTTGACACTTTCACCACGAGGTAGGTGAGAGGGGAGGCAGGTAAGGGCGTATTTTAGGCAGAGGTAGGGTGACCAATCGTCCTGCTTTGCCTGGGACTGAGGGGTTTTCTGGATGTGAGGCTCCATTGCTAAGACCCAGACGGTCCCAGGCGAGCCCGATGCTCCATCCCTAAGGGGGCATGAATGCCAAGCATGAGAACCGTTAGGTGCTTACCAGCTTACTGTAATGACGTGTCCCGTGTAGCCGATGCCCTTTTGCTTTTTAGGGTGCCTTTTTTCTGGGCCAGCAAGAATTCCACTTGTTATAAGCTGTTTATAGAGAGAACTTAAACAACATACACCTCATTGGCTCTCCTCAGCAATGAAGTCCTTAAGGGAAATAGAGAATTGAGATGTTATTCCCCTGTCTTCCCCTCTCCCCCCGCTCTTCGCTCAGGCCCTTCTTCTGCCTCCCTCCTCCTCCCAGTCTCCGTCTCCCTCTGTAGCCCCTCCCAACTTGCCCTGCAGAAGTAGCGGAGCATCTGACCCAAGAAGGTCATTCCTGGGTTCTAGAAGCGGCCGTGCAAGAACTGACCAAGGAACCTGCATGCATACTAGTATATGCATAACCCGTGGACACAGACCACAGGGTGGTGAGGGCGTGTGGTGCAGGGCACGGGAGCAGGCTGGAAGAGGTCAATGGGGGGGGGGGGGGAAGGAGGGCCTACGGTATGTAACACTTCCAATAATAAAGATTGAAAAAAGAAGAAGAACTGACCTCACAGATGAGGATTAAACAAGCCCTCTTACAGTCTCAGAAGGAAACTATGTGACAGTAAAATAGGAAGAGCAGCAGCAGGGAGCCGGTTCCCTGAGGGGCACGCCAGGGCCTCGCTGGCCATGTCCTCAGTGCAGGGAGGAGCCGCGGTCACCTCCAGCCGGCAGTTCATTTTCAAAAGCCATCGGTCTGCCCACAGTATTTGCAGTGGCTCTTTTTCAGTGGCCAGTCTCTTGACGAATCAGTGTGGGCGGGAATCCACTCACGCCCTCCCTCTGCTAGAAGCCTTTTTGGACCCGTGCCCATCTGCACGTTTACAAACACTTACCTTCCTGATGTGGGCTCAGATGCCTTGCCCATCTCTTGGGCTATCAGGCCACACACACAAGCAGAGCTCTGGGCAGATGAGGCATGGAACCCCGCAGAAATGTCAAAAGCTGTGCCAAACGGCATACAGAGTATAGGGAGGAGCTGGGACCTGACCTGAAGCCGTTCGGAGAGTCACCACTGAGGGGGTGTCCTCAGCCGTGGTGACCGCCTCTTGAGGGAGAAACAGGAGAGCGGGCCCATGGGGTGGTCTGCAGGCCCTGCAGCAGGGCCCCGAGTGCTGGTTCCTCAGGGCCTCCAGCGCAGGGCCTGGGGCAGGCGGGTCTCACTGGGATTTGTTGACCTGTTGATGAGTCTGCCATGGGAGAGAATCAAACTGAAGACAAGGATCCTATCTGCCCAGCAAACAACACTATAAGCAGGAGCATATTATCAACAGAGCTTCCCCTTTTAGACCACCAGTTTGTTTGTTTATATATATATATATATATATATATATATATATATATATATATTTATTTCTGAGAGGAAGGGAGAGGGAGAGAGAGAGATAGAAACATGCATGAAGAGAGAGAATCATTGATCCGCTGCCTCCTGCACGCCCGCCACTGGGGATAGAGCCTGCAACCCTGGCATGTGTCCTGACCGGGAATCAAACTGCGACCTCCTGGTTCATAGGCCAACACTCAATCACTGAGCCACACTGGCCGTAGCTATGTCACCAGTTTTTATAACCCTCTTCCCAGCATCCTGGTGCTCTCTTGACTCCCCAAAGCGGTGGTGCCCCTCCAGAGCTTGTTTGCCAGGAAACAGCTGGTATTCCCATGTTCCTGTTTCTTATGCATTCCATGAAGATTTGGGAGAGAGCAGGTATAAGTGATGGGTTTTAGCATCAAACACGTGTGAGTTCCACTCCTCACTGTCATTAGCTGTGTAATTCTGGGAAACTTGTTGAGTTACTGAGACGCTGTTCTTTCTCTAGAAAACGGTGGTCAAAAGACTTGTGCAGAGATGGGGACATGGGGATCCTCAGCCATCACAGCCGTGCAGGCACCGGGGCGGGCCCAGCAGCCATCCCCTCCAAGGTGGCCAGTGGCTGAGCCAAAAGGGAAGGGTACTCTGAAAGGTCTCTCATTAGCACTTTAAATAGGTAACAGGCCTAGGTGTCTGATTGGCTAAAACCAGTCACATGGTGCCACCCACCACAAAGGCCTGGACAGTACAATTCCCACGGGCACCAGGAAGGCAGAGAGCAGGAAATCTTGGGCAATTAGTGCGATGTGTGAAGTACCTAGCGCCATGCGGGGCATGCTCCCAGCGCTCGGCCACGGAGCTCTAGTTCAGCTTGAATCTGTTAGAGGAGAAATGGTGTGTGTGTGTGTTATTTTAGTATGTTCAGCAGTGTTAATGGCTGATAATTAATTGATGTATTATGTTTTCCTGTTCAGACGCACCTACAGTTCAGTAGATTCTTGGAAACATGATAGTAAAAGGCAAGGACTAAATCTCGCCAGGAACGCAGACGGTGGACAGATCCAGGTTTCCCGGAGGAGGCAGGACCCGGACTGGCTCTGACGTTTGGGTAGCGGCTCAGGAACAAGCAGACAAGGACAACTCTGGGTGTGTGGCACCAAGCGCCGAGGTCTTTGCCTAAAGCCTGGGAGTTTGTTTACCACTTGCTCATTGGTTTACTTATTCGCTTACTTATTCATCGAGTGCTTACTTCACGCCCCGTGTGTGCCAGGCCCCGAGGATGTCATCGGAGAAAGCAAGGACGGGGCCACATTTTAGTAGCAGAAGACACTGAACAGCAAGAGTGAGCACATATGTAGCAGCAGATGTTGTGGGTTTTTTTTTTTTAATTATTTTTTTATTGATTTCAGAGAGGAAGGGAGAGGGAGAGAGATAGAAACATCAATGATGAGAGAATCATTGATCAACTGCCTTGTGCATGCCCCACACTGGGAATCGAGCCCACAACCCAGGCATGTACCCTGACTGGGATTTGAACCGTGACCTCCCGGTTAATAGGTTGACGCTCAACCATTGAGCCACACCAGCCGGGCAATAGCAGATGTTGATAGCTGTGTCTATGAACACAGTGCAGGATGTTGGACGTGCCAGGGCTGCAGAGGGCAGGAGGGCGCTGCTCTTTTATCTGGGGTAGCCAGGAAAGGCACTGAGGGAACAGGCCCTGTGCAGATGGAGAAGTGCATTCCAGACTGAAGGACCCACAAGGGCCAAGGCTGCCCATCCAGAGCTTCCCATCGAGTCAGGCCTGCTGGAACATGGATTCGCTTCTGGGCGGAGGGGGTGGCGGGGGGGGGGGGTGGGTCGAGGAGATGCTATGTTTGCGGAGACAGCGCCCGCACCTTCTCCAGGGATCACCCTCTGCTCCTGCTCTGTGGCCCACAAGAAGGTTCACAGCCCGCCCCAAGCTAACGTCTTTCTCATCGCGCTGATTAAGGCAACAGCGCCACCTCCTGGCTGCGATGTCACCTCTGTGGCCTGACTTGGGAGGTCTTGGGCGCCCCCTGGTGGTTATTTCCAGGACACAGCTAACAGTGACACCCCTGAGGCCATTTCTCCCTTTGATGTTTGTCCTTCTGTTGCCTTGTGCCCTGGAACCAAGTGGAGAAAGAAGGCTTTAAAACGATCAAAGGCATGCGGCATGCGATGTGATAAGTGGCCGGGCACAGATGACAAGGCATGCTCCCTGGAGACAAAATGTCGACACACCCCCTCTAAGAGGCACATACAGCACTGAAAACAGTGGCAAGTGGTGAGAAGAGACTTGTGGGCAATGATGGAAAGGAATTGGGTAGCGAAGAGAAGTGGAAGGAAAGGAAGGGGGATGCCACGCTGACCCACACGCCCCTCCTCCAAGACGTCAGTCCCTGAGGAGGCCTTTTAAGACCAGCAGACCCCAGTATGAAAACCCGTTCCCCAGAAGGGGCTGTGTGTCATTTCCAGGTCCCCTTGTCTGAACCATTTGGTAACATCCTTGGCCCCGCATCTTCACTCAGCCCTGCCGTGCTGTTGACGATCCCTGACGGCCCTGGCGGGACTCAGCCTGGGCTCCGCCATCAGCCTGCAGAACCTCAGTGCCAGCCCAGCTTGAAACGCACATCCCTGAGAGGCTTATTGTGATTTGGGACAAATCTCATGCCAGAGTGTCCTGCCAAGAAAGTATTGCTGTTGAGCTGTTGGCTTTCATTGCTGTCAAGCACAATCTTACAGGGAGAGCAAGGGAGGAGCCACCCTGGAGGGCCGCTGAGAGAGAAGGCTTTGCCTGGGTGGGTGGGACTTTCTTAGAACCCTCTGGAGCCGCGGTTTGCCGCTCTGTTGACTAAGGAGTTTGCCAACCACTGCTCTAGGGAATTTTTTTTTTTTTTTTTTAAGAACTGGAATGGCTGTTTTCTGATGAACACCGACAGGCGCAGTGCAGCGAACCCCTGACCAGCAGCACTGACTGGCCAGGTCCTTCCTCAGTGACCCACAGTCAGCATGTCACAGGTGCCCAGGGAGAGGCCCGGTGGAGGCCCGGAGCCCCGCTTGCAGCTTAGCTTGGGGCACGTGCTTCTTTATCCCACATTCGGACAGTCCTGGAGGGTCTGCCTAACCCACAGAGGTGGGGGAGAAGGAAGAGACGATTCGCCAGTCTTCGTGCAGGTCTAGGCTACTGAAGGGACTGTGAAAAGATCAGGATAGACGCTCCCTTTTCAGCAATGCTTCTCAAAATACTTTGGAGGCATGGGAGGGTGAAACTTTATGCTACTGGCTCTGTTCTCTCTTGTTTTGTTTTTGATTTGAATACAAATTGTTTCTAATGCCAAGCCAGTAGGAAATTGAGAGCTCAGGATCTGTTCAGATGACTTTTCACATGAGACCTTGCTCCAGGAAGGGTTAACGGTTAGAAGTCAAAGATATTAACTTTCCGAGTGTTCATTCCATCCATTTCCCCTCTCTGGGGCTCAGTTTCCTTCTTTGCACAGTTGGGGGATGGGCCTTGCAAGGACCGTTAGAGTTCCAATGCCCTCTGGTTCTTTGAAAGGAAGCCTCATCCCATCCCCAAGGTGACTGCAGGCCGCATGGTCACACACCATGGTCCTGACTTTAGGGAGAAAGGTTCATTTGCTCATTCCTTTCCCCATCCATTCATTCAACAACTAGTGAGTGCCTTCGATATTCCCGACACCGCTGTAGACACCAAGGACAAGCTGGAAGTACAGCAAGGTCTTGGCCCTCGTGGAGCTTCCAGTCTGATGAGGGTCAAACACGGTAAACCAGGTAAAGATGGGATGCAGTGTAGAGTGATGGAATGCAGTGGCAGCCGGTAACAAGTGTTATGAAGAGGAAGGAAGCAGGAGAGGGCTATGGGATGAGGAATGTTATATAGACAGTGGTCAGGAACCTCTTCTCTGCGGGGATGGCATTCGGGCAGAGACAACGGAGTGAGGGAGGGGGCCTCCGGAAGTGCCTGGAAAGACGACGGCCAGGCAGAGGGAAGAGCAAGTGCGAAGGCCGATGCCAGCTTGCTGGGTGCGTTGAAGGAAGACAAGGAGACTGGGAGGTGGGGGAGGCGGCTGCATCCCTGATTCCATCTTATGTTTTTGTTTTTAAATTTGACAATGGCTGAAATTGCATATGGTAGATGTCCATTTATTTATTTTAAGAAAAGATGTTTTTATTTATTTTAGAGTGAAAGGAAGGAAAAGGGAAAGACAGAGAGAGAATCATTGATCTTCCTACTGAACTCCCCCTACTGGGGGTCCAGCTGGCAACCCGGGCATGTGCCCTGACCCGGAATCAAACCTGAGGCCTCTGGGTACAGGGGACGATGCTCAACCAACTGAGCCACACCGGCCAGGGCCCGTCTTACGTTTTGATGCTGAGTGTGATGGGTCATCATCAGCGAGCAAGTATGTTCAGAAGGAAGAGTCATTGTTGGGGGCACGTTGCTAGGCACTTCGCGTAGCAAGGGATAGGATACCGTCTCTGCGCTGAGGGACCCCGGGGATGAACCCACACCGACCCCCACACTGCCGGTGAAGGATGGGGGAGAGGTGTGTGCCGGGCACTGGATGGCAGAAACTAGATCTGAGGGAGCCCAGGACCTGGAGGGCCTCCCCAGCAGGACCATGGAGAAAGGGCGAACAGAAGAGAAAGCTTTCCTGGAGAGGAAGGACGGGGCAGTGCGAGGTGGGGCGGTGGGCAGGGCGCTTAAGGACACCGGCTTGGCTGTGATCGGAAGAGTGGTGTGAACGCGCCAATGAGGAGGAAAGGAAGCGGCCCCTCTTTCTGAGGCTGGATGAGCAGGTGCCTCTCTCACCCCTACACTCTTCTGTGATGAACGCGGTTAGGACCCAAAGCCCCTTATTCTCCATGAGAGCTAATGCTTTCCCTGGGATGCCTCCTCCCCTCCTAGTGCTGAAAGGGGTGGTTACCTCATAGGCCCGCCCCCCTGCCTGTGGGTAAAGCATTCCTGCCCCCAGGGGCACAGCTAAGGAAGGACAGCAGCTTAGCGCTCACACCCAGTGCCCTGTTCTGGGAACCGAATTGCTGCGCTCTGCATTCTGACCAAGCCCTCTCCTTGCTCAAGGCCCTCTGCACCAGGGCTCCGTTCCTGCAAACCGTCATAGTTTGTCCAAAAATGAGCCTGTCTCCACCTCGGCCTGTGTGTTTGCCTGTGTCTGCTGTGGTGTGGAGATTTACTAGGCACAGACTGGAGTGGGGGGCCTCAGACATCTGTCCACCGAGGACTGTGGGGCGCTCCCAGGGCCGGATCCGAGCCGTGCCTGCCAGCAGCACACTGGTGCCCGCCTGCTGCCTCCGTCTATGAGATCATGTCTCTCCATTTGGGGACTGTGACATGGTTATATCAGGCCTCCACGGCCAGCGCTCACATTCCAGGCCCGGACCAGTGTGGCCGCAGGGAAACCGGAGCTGTGAGGGACATTCTCCGGCTCCAAAATCACAGACCCGACAGGGAAAGGCATTTGATCAGAAAACGACACCATTTGGGTTATTTTAAAGCTCTGGATTTGCGCTGCCCTTTGCGTGGGGCCCTTTCTGTCACAGGATGATGGTGCCAAGTGATCCTGGAGGCTGACTCTTGCTTGTTTTTAACTGTAAACAAGGTCACGTCTGGTGTGGGGGCACTATGAGGTCGGATAGACAAGAGGACCAGCCCCAGTCAGGCCTGTTGCCTGCTCACAGGACGTGCAGTCAGCGGCCTGGTGTGAGTGCAGGAGCGCTTGCTCCCCTCCCCAGCCCCTGCTGCTGACCCAACACAATTCCTGAAACATCTACCCAGGTTCAGGGTACTACACTGTGGTGTCCAATGCCATCTAAGCAAGTTCTTTGATCATTCTGAACTTGCGACCAAGAGGGAGGGACCATTGTCAACCACTCGGAGAGCCCACTATCAAATCATCAGCTCATGAGTCCAGACTATTTGTGTGTCTGCGATATACTGAGCACTTTGCTGTGTGCCCTGGAGAATGCAGACCCCCACACAGCAGACACAGTCCGTACTCTCAAGGAGGGCGTCATGAAGGTGCAAAGACAAGGCTTGTACTCCGGGAACCATAAACAAGTGGTCAGATATTGACTGCTCTGGCACTGATGATGACTGCAATAGGAAGGGAAAGAAGAGAGACTGTTCCATTGGGCGACAGCAGGAGAGACCTGTGGCCACACCAGTGAGTCACCCTCAGCCTTTTTCTCTCTTAAGTCTGACGGCAGAAGACCTTTTCTCCAGAGTGGGAGAGCCCTCCTTCAGGATGTCAGCAACATGGAAGGAGAGTGCTGGGTGTATCAACTTTAAAAACCCAAGAGGGTTGATGCCCTCTCCAGAGCCGTGAAGGGCAGCATGGTTTAATGGTGAGCGGACTAGAGTTCCAAGAGACCTTAGCTCTACCAGTGGTCGGCAAACTGCGGCTCGCGAGCCACATGCGGCTCTTTGGCCCCTTGAGTTTTTAGCAAAGGCCAGCTTAGGAGTACCCTAATTAAGTTAATAACATTGTACCTACCTATATAGTTTAAGTTTAAAAAATTTGGCTCTCAAAAGAAATTTCAATCGTCGTCTTGTTGAGATTTGGCTCTGGTGACTAATGAGTTTGCCGACCACTGCTCTAGACCCATGAACAGAAAGGCTTTGGGTGAGCTTTTCATTTAGACATTGAAGGCTTTAGGTTGTCACCTGTGTACCAAGGGTAATGTTGGTGGAGGGGGGCAGAAACATCGTGAAGCTAGAAGGGGAAGGTGCTAGTCTCGGCTCTGCCAACAACAATAAAAACCCTTACTCTGCAGTGAGTGCTGGAAGTTGTTCTACAAACCCTGAGGAAACTAGGGTACAGAGGGTCTAAATCACAGAGCTCATCAGTGGCAGAGCTGGGGTTCCCACCTGGCTGGCTGTTGGCAGAGCCAATCTCTTAATGCAGTGGTCAGCAAACCGCGGCTCGTGAGCCACATGCGGCTCTTTGGCCCCTCGAGTGTGGCTCTTCCACAAAATACCATGGCCTGGGCGAGTCTATTTTGAAGAAGTGGCGTTAGAAGAAGTTTAAAAAATTTGGCTCTCAAAAGAAATTTCAATTGTTGTGCTGTTGATATTTGGCTCTGTTGACTAATGAGTTTGCCGACCGCTGTCTTGACCCATGGGCTGCTGCCTCTTGAAAAAATGGGGGAGTGATCTCGGGCAAGAGATAAACTCTCTGCATTTCAGTTTCTTCTTTAGTAAAATGGGAACACTACGAAGTTTACAAATTACTTAAAAAGTGATTCTCAAGCTCTAGATAAGATATTGGATATGTAATTTAGAAAGTCCTACACGAGTAAAGTATTACATTCCTCAGAAGAATAATGAAAAGATAAAATGAGAGGGTTGATGAAAAAATACTCTTAGAAGTGGAAAAGTATACACAGTACTTTGATTATTAATGCTACTGTCATCCTGAGAAAGGTCAGTTGGAGGTGACTAGGTCCTTGGACTCCATAAAAAATTGGGGTGTAGCTTAATTTGACTTTGGCAGGCCAGAGAAAGTCAAGACCCTCTTCTCAGGAAGAGCATCTCTGTGCTGAGCCGGCATGGCCATGGGTGAACCTGAGAGAGGGCGGTGAAGGATTAGAAAAGACAGACAAGAGAAGAAAGCTGGGTCTGGGAGGGACGCTGCCCTCTCTGATGGAGAGACAGCGCCACAGCCTGCAAGCCGTGTCTTTATTTTATAGCCAGATTCCAAGAGGCAAAGTAAGGGCGTGGTCAAGATGTTTACAATGTTCTTGTGGATTTTGAATCTACTCAATTACATGCACCTGACCAAGCTTTGTTTACTTGCTGCATCTCCTGAAGCCCATATCACTTAGCCACGTGGGACCACAGGTTCGGACCATAAGGTCAAGCTTACTATAGCCTTTGGCTATAATTGTGCTGGGACTTACACGTGGCTTTGCCACGAGAGGATCGTGCCCTCTCATTAGTCCCAGGCTTGAACCTGGCCAAATGCTGTAGCTGCTCTCCACACATCTCAAAGCTTATTTCCTTCCCTCCTCACTTTCATTACTCTTCCTTCTTCAAACTGAGACCCAAATGAGGTGGAAAAAAATCTCTATTGAGATCCAAGTCAAGATGAAATCTAATCATTCATTCATTTTCATGGCTAGCGTTTAGAAAGCATTATCAATGTCCTAGAAACTGGCCCGGATGGAAGGACAGAGTCTGAACTCTCTAAGTGATGTTCTGGAGCTCGGCAGGGCCTTATCTATGACCCAACCCAACCTCTGGAAGAAAAGAAATCCAAGTCCAGAGTAGTGAAGAGATTCATCCAAGTTCACTATGGCCCATGACTAGAAGCCAGCTCTGCAATGCCCAGGCCAAGGTGTTCCACCCATTTCGTTGCTTCCTTTCTGGGTGAGTTTGGGATGAGTGGGAATTTGTTCAAGATACTTACTGTGTCCCTGTGACAATTCCAAACAATGTCAGAGGATTTTTTAAAAACTCACCTTTGAAATGGTTCCTTTTCGGCCTTTATGTGCCTGAAGAACTAAGTCGGCACAATCTATTTGGGGTTCATGGATACTGTTAATCCCCTGATTTCCTGTGGCAAAGAGCTTTCCCCTTTAGGGCTGAAATCTGCACCCATTTAGGGTGTTGTGTGTTCCTGTGAGCTGAAACAATCAATCACCGCCATTCAATGTCAGCAAATCCCAAGGAAGCAGACTTTCTACCCACCTCCCCCCTGCCTTCCCTCTTTGCCTGCTGGTGACAGAAACCCTCCCCCACCCTCTCGCCCCCGCATGGGACAGGAAAGCAATTCAAGTGTTTTGATGTTACTCCTCCCCCTATTTTAGTGTAACCTAAAGCGAGGAAGGGACCTTTCACCTGGGTTGGGTTGGAGGTTGGAGAGTATGTCTCTCAGGGGGAAATGAACACCATCATGTTTTGAGCCCAGAAGTCATCAGATTCCTCCTTCCGTGGTAAAGGGCCCTTTCCCTCCAGCTCCCAAGTGGCTCCAGCTGGGTGTGTGCTCACAGCTGGGTCACCGTGAAGTCTTTCTGGGGACATTTCTACCTCAGCCAGTGTCAGGAGCTGCTGTTACTGTGGCAACGGGTCCCTCAGAGCTTCCCCAGTCTCAGGAAGGCTGCCCCACCCATGAACACGCTTAGTGTGCAACTGAGAAGCGGGTGTATTTTCACAACCAAGGGGCAACAGAGGAGACAGGGCCTGGGGCTTCCCTCACTCACGTGGAATTGGGTGTTCTTCTGTCATCTGGTTTACTAGTAGTTAAGGGGATTTTGCAGGGTGTGGGCTCCATGGTTTGTGTAGGAAGATGGAAAGAAAACTGCCAGATGGCAACAAGGATTCCAAGCCTATCAGAAGGAAAGAAAAACATTACTCAGGGACACAAGAGGGCTGCCAACTTCATTTCTGGAAAAGGCAACTGGGCGCAGGCAAAGTCTGTTAGGAGCCTAGGTGGAAAGGAACTGTGAGATGACAGAAATTCATTTCTCACAGTTCTGGAAGCTGAGAAGTCCAAGGTCAGGATCTGGTGGGGTAGGTTTCATTCTAAGGCCCCTTCTCTTGGTGTGAGGTGCCCACCTCCTCATCATATGCTCCCATGACTTTTTCTTCATGCGAGTGAGGAACGAAGAAGCCATGGTGCACCTTCCTCTTCGTATAAGGGCACTAATTCCTTCATGGGGGCTCCACCCTCGTAACCTCATCTACATCTAATTTCCTCCCGAAGGCCCACCTCCTAATACAGTCACATGAGGACCAGGATTTCAACATAACAATTGTGTGTGTCTGTATGGGAGGTACGGGGGGGCGTGGCACAAATTCTTGGGTTGGTGGTTATTCTGATTTCTTAGAAGGGAATACTAGGGCAATCTTCCTCATAGAATATAAAATGTGGAGTCAAGGACAAGAAATATTATATTTACCATTGACATGTAACCTTAAGTCAACTTCATATTCATTTATCCTAGAGACAATTAGACTAGTTAGGCAGCCAAGTTAACCCACGAAGATTGGTAACCTGACACGGGAGAACAATTTTGGGATAAAGAGGAGGTAGTTTTGGAGGTGCACAAGAAAGAGGAGAAATGAGTTTATTTATTTATTTTTTTAAGATTTTCTTTTCTGTTGTTACTTAGTTTTGTTTTGAAGAAAAGGGTTTCAGAAATAAACACAAAGGAAAGCTACTGTGAATGCCATATGCCACTCACAAGCTCACATCTAAGCCAGGAACACACCTGTACATGGGGCAACTTCCATTTCAAACATCAGAGCACCCGCTTTCTCTATCTCATCCAAACAGATCATGGAGAAGGAAACTTTTGGGGCGTCCATATGCAGGATGCTCAAGACTGTCTGCAACAGATCTGGTGTTAAATGCCCAGTGCTCCCCACTGGAGTCTGTGGTTAATTCCAAGGAGGTTCACACTGGAGACTGAAGACTCAGTCTTGGCTCCAGAGCTATTCCACACCATGTGCTGTGCAAATGTGCACTGGCAGAAGGAAGGGACTCTGCTCCACAGCAGATGGGCTTCTGGAGCAGGCCTGACCTGAGCACTAAGTCATCTAGTTTCCTTCTCCTGAAATGCACCGTCTTCATTCTCACTGAACTTCCTCCTTTGCTCCTCTAACAGCTCTTGCCCTCATTCAAATCATGGCCTGGAGGCTTATTCTGGGGCCCACAAACAGCAGGTGATTTCACCCCCACAGGGCCAACGCGTTGGCCTACACCAGTGGTCGGCAAACTGCAGCTCGCGAGCCAGAGCCATGGTTTGCCGCTCTGTTGACTAATGAGTTTGCCGACCACTGGCCTACACTGATCCAGACGTCTTAGATTCATTAGTTGTTGTTTTTTTTTTCTTATAGTTTTGATCTGTTGTGTTCAGGCAAATAGTTGCTGCAGCAAATGTGGTTGGAAAGACAGCAAACGTCTATAAGAGGGAAGAGGAATGTATGTTATTTTCTTTTCTTCAAGGTTACTTTGTCTTTGAAAAGTTTTCCCTGTAGTATCCTAGACATGGTTTAGATGAGCTGTTAGCAGTGTGAAATGAAGAATTTTTAATCTGAAACCAACAGATTTCCAAGATAACTAAGAGAGCAAATGGAGGATAAATTTATCTTTTTCTTTATGGTAATTGTATTCCTTTCAAATTTGTGTCTGAGGCAGGGAAAGAGTTGAGAGTATTTTCTGCAGGCAGATTTTTTCTTTTCTTCTTTTCCTTTTCTTTCCTTTTCCCCTTCCTTCCTTCCTTCCTTCCTTCCTTCCTTCCTTCCTTCCTTCCTTCCTTCCTTCCTTCCGTCCATCTGTTTTCTGATCCCAGTGAGGTAGAATAGATGAAGGTTGAAAACTGGGCCGTAGACAGTGTATGTTAGGTATTTTTGTGACTGAATAATTTTAAAAAACTATTTTCAAATCAGGACTGATTTTCTTTAAAAGCGCACAGCTTTAGAACCTTATAGCCCACATACTTAGGCTGCAAAAAGTACTGTTACAAAACCATGTGGATTTTGGCAGAGAAAATATAAAAACAAACTTCTTTCAGTTGACATTTGATGTTGAATAAAGACATAAGGTCCTGAAAAGAGTTTGTCTTTCCCTTGTCCCTCTCTACATCTTACTTCCAGAAAATTCTTTTTACTGAATTTGTTCACACATTTTTACCTCCTGAAAGTTAATAATCTTTAATTAGATGAGCTTCAGTATTTATTTTGTACCTACTATGCACTAGGTATATACAGGTGGGGGAAAAGTAGGTTTACAGTTGTATCAGAAACTCAGTTTATTCTTGTTTTATTTATTAATTATTGTATTATTTTCCATACAAACAACTGTAAATCTACTTTTGTCCCACCCTGTATATGAGAAAGTTGAGGAGACATTGGGATATAATGAGAACCAGAGATACAAGATATGTTCCTTGCCCTGAAGAAGTATACTCTTACTGAAGACTATCTATCTATTATCACTTATCTATCTATCTATCTATCTATCATCAATCTATCCATCCATCCATGTATCTATCTACCTACACACACATACTTATCTGAGAGGCAGTATAAGTAATTCTGAGGAAAGGGAGTGTTTTGACTGGTGCAAAGCTTCGTGGAGAAGCTGGAACTTGAATTGGCCCTGACAGATAGAGGGTGCCCACCTATGCCCAGCTGAAGGAAGGTAATCTACCTGGTGGAAAGAGGAGCATGGGCCAAAATACAGAAGCCCCTGGATGTCTAGGAAACCATCTCCTTAATAGATCTATTCCCAAGTGAGAGTCCTACTGCCAACCAAGTCCACGTGATGCTCCTAGAAACATATGAAGCCTTCAGGAAAGGTGCTCTCGGTACTCTTGAACGAACCCTTTGTGTTCATGGATAACAGAAGGCACACTTTGGACACAGCTACATGAAGCTGGAAAGGTACTGGCTTGCCATCACTTTGTTGAATTTGGACTCCATGTGAGTATTTGCAAAGGATATAAACACCACAAGAGTTTTCTGCTTTTGTCAATAAGGTCTATCCTCCCTAATGGCAAGATACGAAATGTAGACTTTTTGCTACATCACAGTTAATCTTTCAGTAGGTACAGGGGCAGAGTGGCTCCTTACCAAGGGCACAAGGTAGGGGGCTATTTACCCGGATTCGCAGATCAGCAAATCCAATTTGGAGAGGCCGCAGCGCCTGCAGATTGTGCCTCTATTGTGTGGCTTTGTGTTCATCGAGCTTGGTCTTGCCCCTCATGGACTCATCCAAGTGTCTGGAAGTAATTAGAGCCAGCTCTCACTGCTCATAACAACAGGGTGCAACAGTGACATGGACCATGAGGGGAAGAAAAACAAAGCTCAAGTGTGGATTTATATATGAGCCCCAGACTTAATCATTATAACACCCTCATCTCAAAATTAGCTTGCCATTCCCCAAACACTGACTAGCCACAGAGGTCTATTTTGGATTAAAACGAGTAGATAATGTCACTCCAAGAAATGTTTTCTAAGTTTGGATCTTGATACTATTCCTTTCTTTCCTGTCATTTTCCCCCTTCCAACTTTCCACACCTCAGAAAGAGCGTGCTAGTGACTTACACAGTAGGGTCTGTAGGTAAGGGTTGAAGAATCGAGATACGTAGGGAAACCAGATTTTGCCATGTTGGTGAAGAAACATCAACGTGACAAATGTGCGAGCAAACCATTGTTTCCCAGGAGTGGTTTTCTACATTTCATCACATGCTTGTTCTCACTTCCCCAGAAGTGGAGTTCAAATGCACATTCGGATCAGAGACGGGAAGTGACAGGGAGGCGGCAAGAACGCTCGGCAAATGTGAGAATAGACTGCTGGTGCCCAAGTTGCCTCCACCACTTCAGAGCTGCCTGCTTTCCATCCCTGTTGCTACTGGGTCACAGCCGGAAACGAGTTGTTTTCACTTGCTTCTTGCTTGACACATTCTTCTGGCTTTATGTCTTCTTTCTAAACCAGCCAGTGTTGTCTGTGTAATAACTATCAGGGGAGTCTTCGGCTGTGAAAATAATGTTTGGGGCCGTCTCCCTCACTGGCTCTCTCCTGAGAAACACTGTTGTGAGTGTAGCGGCGTCTCTCATCCTCTATACCACAAAGGAGTGACGGGGGTGTGCTAGCTGAAACGTACCCATCCCTGGATTCATCCTCTGGTCCACAGATGCAGAGCAAGCATCTGCTGCCTGTGATTTCTGGCGCTCCTGGTGGAAAGGAAACGACCTTCAACTGCAAAAACATCATGGTTGCCTCCCTCCCCAAATACCACTCCTTCCCTGGTTCCCATTCGCACTTGTACTCACCTCCCTTTCCTTCCTGGGAAAGCACTTCTTGCGCCAGGACAAAGGAAGCCTAGAATCCACAGCAGTCCGAGGGGCTTTGTAGCACGTAAGCGTGTTTGTATATGTTATCGCATTCATTTCTCAAAATGGCTGTAATGTATTTGTCCCCTTTTCTAAGACGTGAAGCTGGCTGACCACGTCCTCACAGCTGATTAAGTGGCAGAGCTAGGATGTCAATCAGTTCCCAATGAGCTCTCAAGTTCATTTTACTCCATAAGGCCCTGACGCTACCTCACATACAGGAATCAGGGGCAGACTTGAACAAGTGAAAGGGGGTCAGAATATAATGAAGACAGCAGTCAAGACAATAGGGAGGAGAAACCAAGATGGCGGCATAGGTAAGCACCTAAACTGCTGCCTCGCAAAACAATTTCAAAACTACAACTAAAAGACAGAACGGACACCATCCAGAACCACAAGAAAGCTGGCTGAGTGGAAATTCTACAACTAGAATAAAAGAGAAAAGCTCACAGAGAATTGGAGGTATAGCAAAGGGTCTTTGTGCGCGCAGAGAGAAGGGCGGCTGAGAGCCTGGCTGACTTTCTCTGGCGGGAGGGGGAAGGAAGCCCCGACTGCACTGAACCCCAGTTCTGACTGCACTGAACCCCAGTTCCGGGCGAAACCCCGTGGACCCAGGCTCATACAGGGGGAGTCTGGACTGTCAGGTAGAGAGAAAGGCACCCGGAGACTCGGAGACCTGGGGGAGACCCGGGAGAGCCCCTGCGGGCAGGGGTCTGGAGGTGCGCGCGCCAGTGCACACAAAGACTACGGAGGTTGCCACAGGCTTTCCCTAGCAGAAGGGAGTCGGAAGCTCCTGACTGCACTGAACCCCAGTTCTGACTGCACTGAACCCCAGTTCCAGGCGAGCCCCTGGGGACCCACGCTCTTACGGGGGGGAATCTGGACTCTCGGGCGGAGGCTCAGGAGCCGGGGGAGGCAGAGGTCTGGAGGCGCACGCGCACAAGGGCAAGGCTGACGGGAAGCCAAGATTGTCTGCTCCGCCCTGAGACTCCACCCCATCCAAGCTGAGCACAGAGGCTTTTGCAATTTGGCAAGTCTAATCCTATAAGGCTGTCTCCAGCACCGAACTTCTCCCAGCGTAGACACAGCTGATCCTCACAGCCAACTGGCCTGGAGGTCAATTCCTCCCAGTGATACCAACAACAATCAAGACTTAACTACAACAAGGCTGTACACACAGTCCACAAAGGGGTGCACCAAGAGTATCCACCTCAGGTTAACTGGGGAGGCCAACCCACTGGGCCATGTAGGAAACCTAGCATACAAAGCTACCCTATCAACTCAGGGAAGCAATGAAAATGCGGAGACAAAGAAACAAATCACAAATGAAAGAAATGGAGGAAAACAAACGACTGGATATAGAATTCAAAACCACAGTTATAAGGCTTTTCAAGAATATCCTAGAAAAGGCCGATAAATATAACAAGACCCTCGAAGATATGAAAAAGGACCAACTAAAAATTAAACATACACTGACTGAAATAAAAAATATTATACAGAGACCCAACAACAGACAAAAGGAACACAAGAATCAAGTCAAAGAATTGAAATACAAAGAAGCAAAAAACACTCAACCAAAAAAGCAAAAAGAAAAAAAAATCCAGAAAGTTGAAGATAGTGTAAAAAGCCTCTGGGACAACTTCTAGCGTACCAACATCAGAATTATGGGGGTGCGGGAAGAAGAGAGCGAGCAAGATACTGAAAACCTATTTGAAGAAATAATGACTGATAACTTCCCCCACCTGGTGAAAGAAATAGAATTACAAGTCCAGGAAGCGCACAGAACCCCAAACAAAAGGAATCCAAAGAGGACCATATCAAGACACATCATAATTAAAATGCCAAGAGCAAAAGACAAATAGAGCAAGAGAAAAACAGTTAATTACCTACAAGGGAGCACCCATACGATTGTCAGCTGATTTCTCAACAGAAACTATGCAGGCCAGAAGGGAGTGGCAAGAAATTTTCAAAGTGATGAATAGCAAGAACCTACAACCAAGATTACTCTACCCAGCAAAGCTATCATTCAGAATTGAAGGGCAGATAAAGAGCTTCACAGATAAGAAAAAGCTAAAGGAGTTCGTCACCACCAAACCAGTATTATATGAAATGCTGAAAGGTATTCTTAAAGAAGAGAAAGAAGAAAAAAGTAAAGATAAAAATTATGAACATCAAATACATATCTATCAACAAGTGAACCTAAAAATCAAGTGAATTAAAAACCTGAGGAACAGAATAATCTGGTGAATATAACAGAATTAGGGGCATAGAAAGGGAGTGGACTGATAATTCTCAGGGGGAAAGAGTTATGGGGGCATTCAGGAAGAGACTGGACAAAAATCACACACCTATGGATGAGGACAGTGGGGGGGAGGTAAGGGCAGAAGGTGAAGTGGGAACTGGGTGGAGGGGAGCTATGGGGGGGAAAAGGAGAAACAATTGTAATAATCTGAATAAAGATTAAAAAATAAAAAAAATAAAAGACAATAGGGATAGGACAAAGAGCAAAGCCCTTGTTTCCCATGAACTCTTAGGAATTGTCAGCCATGAAGAATACTCCTCAGGAAGTCTTCCAATATTCCCACGGTATAAAGGAGACAGTCCCAGGTTCCTGAGCACGCTAGGCCAGGCAGCTCGTCCTAGTCCACGTCCTTTCCCGCCTCTGACTGCTCTGTTCCTGCGTACTATGCTCCCACTGTGTGGCACCACGTGCAGCTTTCTGTCTTTTATTTAGAATTTCTTGACTGGAGTGGAATATGCATCACATAAAACTTACCATCTTAACCGTTTTGTGCACAGTTCAGCAGGGCTATGTATGCTGACGCTGCTATAAGGAAGAACTCCAGAACTTTTTTTCTTGCAAAATTGAAACTGCACCCATCACCCCAGTGCCTCTCTTCCCTCCCTTGAACATCCCAGCATTCTACCTGTTTCTGAGTTTGATTGCTCTAGTGCAGTGGTCGGCAAACTCATTAGTCAACAGAGCCAAATATCAACAGTACAATGATTGAAATTTCTTTTGAGAGCCGAAAACCGACTTCTGTGTATGGGCCCCAAAGTTTTAATCGCACTGTATGTGTGCGCCCACATGTGGTATTTTGTGCAAGAGCCACACTCAAGGGGCCAAAGAGCCGCATGTGGCTCGCAAGCCGCAGTTTGCCGACCATGAAATCATACACTTGTCTTCTTGCGACTTCTCTTACATTGTTCATTGCTGCCTCCATCGGGACACCCTCCCTATGCTTCCACTGGCTAATTTTGATTCATCCTCCAGGAGTCCATTTAGAGTATCAGCTCAGGCTTTCCAGGGTCCCCCCAAGCTCATTAAGTGCCCTTCCATAATCACACCCAACGGGAGTTGTCTGTTCTAACCCCTTGATACTCAAAGTGTGGAGAAAGAGCGGCATCCTCCTTGGCATCTGGGAGCTTGTTACACATGCAGCACACTAGGCCTTTAAGAAGATCCGGGTAAATCTCACACACACACACACACACACACACACACACACACTTACGTTTGATTCTAATTCACTAGACAAGGGGTCTGCACACCACTCACGAGCCAAATCTGGCCAGCTGCCTGCTTTTGTAAATAGTTTTATTGGAGCGCAGCCAGAGTCATTTGTGTATGTATTGTCTATGCTTTTATGCAACAATGGAAGGGCTGAGTAGTTGCAACAGAGGCTGCCACAAAGCCTAAAATATTTTTTCTCTGGCCTCTTACCAAAAAAAATGTGCTGGCTCCTCTACTAGATTACAGGCTCCGTAAGTGAGAGCCTGCTCTTATTTTGCTTTGAAAGAAGAAAAGCAGCTCAGTGTAATAGTTATGATGTACACTTGCGGGTAGACTTACAAGATTTACAGCTGCTTCTGCCATTTCCTTGCAAGTGACTATGGGCAAACCACAACTTCTCTGTGCCGTGTTTCTCTTCTATACACGGGATCTATATATATAAAAGCCCAAGCGACTGGCCGACCTGGCTGACCGTCCAGTACCTATGACGTGCAATGACCACCAGGGGGCAGATGCTCAACACTCAGGCATGGAAACACGGAACAGACTGATGAATCTCAGAGGGAAGGGGGAAGAGGGGAGGGTGGGAAGAGTTAACCAAAGATCTAGTATATGCATACTAAAGGTCCAGGGCATGGTCCCTCAGCCTGGCCTGCGGGGATTGGGCTAAAACCGGCTCTCCGACATCCCCCGAGGATTCCTGGATTGCAGGCCAGGCCGAGGGACTCCACCGGTGCACAAATCAGTGTACCAGGCCTCTAGTATATAATAAAACCTTCCTTACAAGGTCGATGTGTGGGTTAAATAAGTTAATGTATGTGAAGTGGTTCAACTGTCACCTTCAGCTGATGTTACCTCTTGGCTAGTACAGGCATTTTTAGAGTATCATGGGGATTTGTTGATGTTGGCAGAATGACCCTAATAGACACTATCAACACTCATTCTCTGCTGCCTCCTTGCTAACATATAACGGTTTTTCTTAGGTATCTAACCTTCCTGGAGGGTGAGCTCCTCTGGGGGAGGGGAGATAAGTACTAGTGCTAGTCAATCCTGATAATGCCATTCTCAATGTCAGTGGATTGGTTTACGGGTGGGAAGTTCTGGCCAACGAGATTCTTGAAGGGCTTCTGAGAAATAGTTTCCTCACTTTTTAAAAGAAAAAAATGAAGGCAATGCCTCGATTCTTTCAGATATTGTTTTGGTAAGAATGTGATGCCCTAAACTGTAACTACCATGAAGGACAGACTTGCATGTTTACAATGGCAGAGCAGAAAGATGGAAAGAATCCAGCCATTTCTGAGGTCAGAGTTGCTGAAACCATTAACCCCCGGGGCTTACCTATTCAGGTACTAATTTTATGGAGGAAAATACAGTTTCCTAGTCGTTTCAGTCCAAAGCATTCTAACTCCTATCGCCAGGGGCGATGTTTACACATATTTTTACTCCACCCAGGACCTAACAACTGTCGTTGGGTGCGATGAGGTAGTTGGAAAATGGATGGGCTGGGTAGGGGAAAAAAAAGGATAAAAAATGTTCTGGGTTAGTGCAGGCCCAATTCTTCACTAGCTTTTATCACTCTCAGCTGGGAGTATATTCTCCTAAAACCTGTGGCTCTCTCCCAAATGCCAATCAATCTCCCTCGCTGTCTGAACTTGTTACCCAAGTAACAAGTTGGCAGGCTGTTTCAAGGCCAGATGGGTTTTGATGATTTCTTTGGCGATATCCATTATTTCCCCTCTGGGTAGAAGGAGGGTATGAGGACAGCTTATCTTTTTGGGGCAGAGGAAGTACAGGTGGGGTCTCTTATATAACATGAAATATATGGAAGTTTTCTTTGGGTTGGAAGTGCCAAAAGATTCCTTAGAATTTACAGCCACAGGGTTTTCTGGGGTGTCAGCTTATGTACTGGTTTCTGAGCCAGGACTAGTAACAGAGATCTGAAGCAATGCAGATTCAAAACAAAATACATGTGAGGGTCAAGTATGGGGAGAGACGGCAACAGAAGCTAGGGCTCCAGCTGTCACGAAGAGCACCTTGGTCCTAGAGGAAAGAGGTAAAGGACCAGCTCCAGGAAGTCAGCTGGACTCGCTGCAGTGCCACACCCTGCAAGTGCTCACCAAAAACAGACACGACTGTGAGGCACAGAAATCACTGTAATGATCAACTTTTTAAGGCTAGAAGGCTCCAGGAGATACTATCTCACTTATCTCCTTGCCTTTAGGCAGTAACATACCTGAAGCCTCTCAATTACAGTAGCACAAGTTTTATGGTTAAAAGCCTGAAGGGGGAGGGGGGTGGAGGGAGTAAAAAGATTTCACAACTTTCCCATAAACCACTTTGTGTGCACATCACCTACTTCAGAGTTGAACAGAATCTTGACTCTTGTTCTAGACCTATCCATTCTCGTCAGTCTAATTAACCCCAAGACCTGCCCCCAAATGGGAGGATCCATAACTCAGGGAAAGCAGGGCTCTAGCAGCCGGTACTGAAGAATGAAGGGTGAGCAAAGGTCTCAATGACACCCTTCAAATGTCTTTGTCAGCTACTCACATGCATTTAATGTACACCACTTCCCTTGTGACTTTCCCTCTGCCCCCTTCTCTACCAACACTTTTTCCTAATTGTTCCATTTTTATTTTTAATGATTTTAGGGAGAAGAAAGGAGAGAGAAAGAAAGATTGATTTGTTGTTTCACTTATTTACACATTCATTGGTTGATTCATGTATGTGCTCTGACGGGATTGAAAACGCAACCTTGGTGTATCGGGATGATGCTCTAAACAACTGAGCTACCCGGCCATGGCTTAATTGTTCCATGTTTCTGAAGGCACTGCAACCTGACACAGCCCCTTTGCCTTCATCACTGGTGTTCTTAAAGACTAACGAGGTCCTTCAGAACAGGAAGTTAAAATCTTTCCGTGGGCAATCAATTCCCTGTAGGTTTGCTAACATTCCTGGTTCCGATGAAAAGTTCCCCGTGAAACTTGTGAGGAGAGAACCTGCTCTTTCCTGGGGTTCCTACTCTTTGGGCATTCTCAGCCTTGGAGCAAGGGTTTCCCTTCCCGTTGGAAGCACTGAGCTGAATATGCAAATTGCCATGCCATTTTGTTGAAGGAAGACAGAGAGGCCACAAAGGCCCAAACTCAGCTGCTCCTGGGGAGGAGACTAGGAGGAAATAAAATCAGCAAAATCTGACCCAGCTTTCTTTCAGGAAAGGGGGTGGAGGGTGGGCTGGCAGTCTGCTCTGAAGTCTTCACAGGAGAAGTATAGCCACCCAGGGAAGCAGCCTTCAATGACACCCTCCATAGGGCTGAGGCGCTGGAAAACAGCCAATCAGCAAGCAGTCCCTTGGGAAATGCTTGCCCTCCCTCCTCTAGAATTGTTGGGAAACTAGGGGTCTGGCTTTCAAGAACGGTGCCGACTGAACTTCCAGTTTCCAGGTGGGAACAGAGAGCTCAGAAAATTATATTCTCCTCCAAAGAAATCTATTTTTTTTTCTTGGTTTATACAGATTTGTATGTTGGTGGATTTGGTACATGTCTGCACAGGGCCAGGCTACCGGCAAACAATCTTATGGAGGAGGGCAAAAGGGGCTCACAGATTCCTTATTCAAAGGAAACAGAATCTACCCACCAGCAATGCCCCAAACACCACAAAAAAAGTATGACACTTGGACATGCATACAACTGATACATATATCCCTCCATCACCTGCTACCGATGGAGTAGAACGAAGGGAAAGCTGTGCTAGTGAGCCCCATGCCATCTGAGCCACAGCCCAGAGGGTAAGGCCTCCTACTGGTCCCTGGTGGCAGAGTGACCCTCCTTCCCAACCTTCGAAGAACGGGTAATGACCGATGGCTACGGGGAGACACCCATCCTCTTGGGGTTGTCCGGGGTTTCTGAGGCAGAGGTGCTGATGGTAGACTCCTCAACGGAGGCACTGAGATCCAAGAATTCCAGGATGATGTCCCAGAGGCAGTAAATCAAATGCCTGAAACAAATGGACAGAACAACCTGGAGGAAGGGCTGGCTCAGTCAGAAGACACAGGTCTTGCTTAGGACACTTGTTTTCCCTCCCCTCACCCCCATTACTGATATCCTTAGTGGACTCTAAACTTCAATAGTTGGACCAATCCTCTGCCATGGAACAAATTTGTTGAACTAAAAAAGGCTATGGCCTCAGTAAACATAGAAACCGAATTTGAGACTCGATTTTAGGAAATTCCATCCTTATTTACATAGCTAAGTTAGCATGGCAGCACTGTTTCTGTGAGGGAGGGACAGCAACTTTCTAAGGATTTCAGCCACTGACTACTGCTGTTTCTCATAATTCATTCACTACAGATTCACTGGTCACCTTACCGGCAATGAGGCAAAGGCCAGGGCCCTGAGGAATGGGACTTAGAAAATGCTCTCTTCTTCGGGACAGGGTTTGAGAGAGGAGTGGAAGTACTCCATACTTTTCAGAAGCATTTTATCCCAAGGCACCAGCCAGGAAATACCTACCTCTTTTGAATTATTCTAGAGCATTCACCCAGTTTTTCTGGTCGCCTTACCAAAGTCCAACCTCATTATCTGATCTACCTCCTAGTAAACAAAAATGATTCCTGATCCTAATAGTAATCATAGCTTTGCAGTGAGGCCAAGAACCCATGGCTGACAATCACTATATGGCTTGCAATGCCAGACCAGGGGATACTCTTAGTGGTCACGGATGGCAGAAAGAACCATCAATCACACTGAGCATCCAAATGCAAACACAGAGGCTGGTCCCGCACTAGCTCACTACACAGGACAACCTGCTCAGGAGCCAGCAGCATGGGCTTTACCTAGTGTGTGAGGACCTGGACGTTAGTCTGCAGTCAGGCCCAGGGCAAGGAGAGACGGTGACCCGCTCTTCTCAGCATGGGCACCTCTGAGACCAGAGATGGCTTCAGTTATGCTCAAGTTGGGGCACACTTTTCGGCCTACCTGTTGATGAGGGGTTGCTGCAGTGACTCCAAGACTAGACTCCAGCTCAGCTGGCATTTGTCCGCCCCAAGGATCTGCACTACAGTATCTAAAGAAGAAAACACAGATACGGTTTTAGTGTTACAGTAACATCTTCTCATTATCTCTTGTACCTCTAGCCACTTGTGGGGGAAGAGAAAAGAAAGGTCAGATAAACCTACTATCTTTATTCAAATGGTGATTTTTGGCATACCACTGAACTACATAGCCAAACTAAAAATCCTCAGAAAACAGAAAAGCTAAGAAAAAAATATTTATTTAAAATATGCTTTTATTGCCCAGCTCCGTGGTCGGCAAATTGCGGCTCACGAGCCACATGCGGCTCTTTGGCCCCTTGAGTGTGGCTCTTCCACAAAATACCACGGCCTGGGCGAGTCTATTTTGAAGAAGTGGCATTAGAAGAAGTTTAAGTTTAAAAATTTTGGTTCTCAAAAGAAATTTCAATCGTTGTACTGTTGGTATTTGGCTCTGTTGACTAATGAGTTTGCCGACCACTGGCCCAGCTGACATGGCTCAGTGGTTGAGCATTGACCTAGGAACCAGGAGGTCATGGTTCAATTCCCAGTCAGGGCACATGCCCAGATTGGGGGCTGATCCCCAGTGTAGCGTGTGCAGCAGGCAGTCCATCAATGATTTGCTCTCATCATTGATGTTTCTCTCTCTCTCTCCCTTCCTCTCTCTGAAATCAATAAAAGCGTATTTTATTTTATTTTTAAATATATATTTTTATTAGCTGCACACAGTTATTATTACTCCGATAGCTGCGGGATTCGCACCGACTATTTCTGGTGTGGTCACAGTGATCCTTTCCATCCCCTCAGTATCACTTGGGTGAGGAGTGAAAGAATCCAGCCGTGATCATGTTCCTATTAGCCTGAGACTCAGTGGGTCAACAGGTTAAGTCTGGCCATATTTAAGGCCCTTTTAAAAATGGGGAAGGGTGTGGGATAACAGTGGCAAAGCTTGATTGGAAGAGAACAGTTATTAGGATAGTCATTCTCATTGTCCAGTTACCTGGCAGGATTCCCATAAGGCTCTGCAAAGCCTGTTTCCCAGCTGCCACCTTCTGCTCCTGGGTCCTTACAGGCCGTGGGTACTTAGGCAAAACCCCACCCGGCCAGATGGACTCCCGGAGAAGTCGGAGGTACCGCACCCAGCACTGTGGACATGTTAGATTAGCTACTTGCACCTCTAGCCACCTGGGGAGGAAGAGAAGAGAAAGGTCAGATAAACCAGAAGGAAAGGGCGTAGCAGGTATAAATTACGTGACAATCAGAATAGGGCAAAGCAAAGTTAGCGCCAACTCTCACAAATGAAACCAAGCCAATGCAACAACTTGGCTCACAGAAATTGAAGATGAGTAATAATAATGATGACATTATTTACTGAGTCTCTACTATGAGCCACACCTCAACGGGGTTTCACAGAACACAACCGAGGTCCCCTATCTCTGGGCCAGGCTGCACCTCTCCAACTCAGTTCTGGTGCAGAGCATTGTAACTTCTCAGTAACGAGCACACACAGGCTTTATAGTTACGGCTTAGATGGCTTTACACAGATCCCTCGCCCTTGCGACCTTGTGCACACCCAGTCGGTCTTCAAGCCCCATGACCTGTCGTGGGACATCTGCCCTTTGCTCATAATATGCTCTCGCTGACAAGGCCCTCTCCTCTCCAGTGGCAAGTCCACTCCTCTGGCAAGACCTGTTTAAACGCCTCCCCTCCATGAAATCCGTGACCACTCCAGACGGAGTGCTTTCCCTCCCTTAGACCTCCACCAGCACTTAGTTCTGCACAGGGTTGAAACTAATAATTTACTTTGGAATAGATATTATTTTCTCATGTGTTTACAGCTTTACTTTCCCAATGAAATTATAAGCACCACCAGAGTTCTGTTTTATACTTCTAAAATATTTCCAACTGTGCTCAAGAAATGTTGGTTGATGGTGTGGTAATTGTTCTTATAATGAAAATTCGCCTCTTTGTCTAAATTTCAAGAATCAGTAACTCTGAGGGGCAAATATACCAAGTCTGAAGTTCCTGCAAGGCACTCCCACCTTATTCTTTCTTTGTCCCTGCATTTTTTTTTCAGAGCAGTGTGGTCACTAGCTGAAGTTCAAGACCACTGAGGCCTCCTCAGTATGTACGGTTGAGACTGGCATGGCTATGATTGTAATGGATGGACCATCAACCACTGCTATTCATGCACGGAAGACTGTTTGATACAGCACCACATGGCAGCTCATGCCACCACTCCTATACCCAAGTTACTGTCGCCCATCCAAGAGCAGAGGAGGCTTCCAAGGCAAACTTTATTTAACCTCCACTCTACCAGACAGTCTGCATTCCACTCAAGCTAGGCATTCCAGCCTCGGGGGCTGCAATCCCCCAAGTCCAGGGCTCACAAATAATTCTAAGAATAGGAAGCCTGAAAGGTAATGGCAGGGCAAGAATGGCACACATCGATGGAGATCAAGAGCGGCACAAAGCTGCTCTTGCCCAAAATAGCCATCACGATCGTATTTGTTATTATTAGGGCTGCATCTCCTTTTTATAGGGCTTTCATTCAGCGAGCCTAAGATGCCCAATGAAAGGGATCCAGTAGCAAGAATTCCTGTTCCTGTTTATAGAAGAGGGCCACCAAAGGGGTGGATACAATGACCTGATCGGGTTCTCTGCAAGGAAGCAAGTGACCCAACTGTCACCCCAGGTTCTCTTCCTCACCTCAAGCCACATGTACTTGAGTGACTTCTGCACTGGGGTCTCATCTAACTGAGAGGAGGGAGAAGGGCTAGCACTGAGAAACCAAAATGTGTAAGTCCTTCAGAGAGCCAGAATCCTAAACAAGAAAGCTTCCGCTGGAATTAGTTCTAGCTCAGTTTCTCACTCACATACACATGTAGTAAGTCAGTTTGCCCTTATTTTTGTGCTCTGGGGCCAATAATGCCTGTGACTCAACCCTTCAAAAGTATCTCAGCAGCACTTACTCAACCCCTCTGAGACTTAGCATAATACCCACCGGCAACTCTGGGTGCCTTGGTCACCTCTGGGCCTGTGGCATGTCTCAATGTATGAGCCTGATTACTTTGAATTCAATGTCAATTCATCTGATACGAACAGGACTTATTCGCATTCTTTCACGGTAACTTAGTGACTCAAGCATACAAGTGCAAAACAAATTTTAGCATGTGAAAAATATGAATGTATCTATTTATATAAATCTACAAGACTCCAACTTATCAAACTCTAAATGGGAATGTTAGGAAGAAGAATCAAAGTATGAAAAAGTAAAAATAAGCCCTTGATAATGAGGTGAGTCAGTGAGCCAAGTCAAATTGTGGGATTTAACTAAGATAATATGCAGAACTGACAAAGGTGATGGAAATCTCCAAGTGGAATGTCAACTGCTCATGCAACAAAGGCACTGTGTCAAGTTCTATAAGCCCCGAGGCCAGAACCGATCAACAGAGGCCCTAGGAGAGTCAGGCCCAGGAATATAAGAAATACGTGTGCAAACTGGCAGAAATAACAGACTTCGTGTCTAAGAGGAGGAGGAGTTTAGAAAATGGCTTCTATGTGCTAGCTGCTGCAGTTTTTTTCTCCTTAGTCTCTCTCATGCCCTGAAGGTTAAAGCTACAAACCACATGCACTTCTACCAGAGACTTAAACATTCGCTCTTCAGGCTGCTCCTCTTGCCCAGGTTCTTCCCCGCCCTCCAGGAAAACAGAAGCTTCTCCTGGACCGGAGCCTGGAATTAGCGCCTTTCATTTCCTAGCTCCAGGCAGCCCATGGAGGAGACTAGGGCAATAAATCTCTCTTGTTCACAGAACTTCTGAGATATGGTATCTTGTCATGAATGATGAATATCCCAATCTGGAAGGAAATATGATAAAACCCAAACCAAGAAAATCACCACCACCACCACCACCTACTCCATCCGCCAATACTGCCCTGCCCTTCAGACAATACAAAAATGGGTGAGCTGCAGACCAGATTCTAAGGCATGCCTTATTATTGCACACATTGCCTTTCTTCAGTTGTCCATGGCCACATTCAATTGATAACTATGAAGAAAACAGGCGTTTCTTCAATCATCTCTTCTCTCCTCTCCACTCCTATTTCCCTTCCTTTTATTCTACATCCTTCTCTAGAGTGAAGATCCATACACCACCAGTACTGGATCTAACCTTATTAATTCCCTTCGTCCTGCTCCGATTTTTCTGAAGCTGAACTAGAACAGAAAAAGCAAAGAGATTAGGCGCTGGAGTATTAAAGGAGAGACTGATGTCTTAACTCCTTGTTTTAATCGTCACCCAAAGATATGTTTTTATTGATTTTAGAAAGAGGAAGGAGGGAAGAGAGAAACACTGATGTGAGAGAGAAACTTTGATCAGTTCCCTCCTATACGCGCCTGACTAGGGATCAAACCCATAACCTAGGTATGTGCCCTGACCGGGAAGCGAATCCACAACATTTTGGTGCACAGGATGATGCTCCAATCAACTGAGCCATCCGGCCAAAGGCTTAACTCCTTTTCATTAGTTTTCTTCAGCTCTCTATTCCACATGTTGTCTTTCTATACTTGACCTGGGAGTGAGAAGGTTAAAAAGAAATCTGTGTCCCTATAGTTCTCTTGAAGAAATGAAATTTATGTGCTGAAATTTCTGGAATCTGTTGGTACCACTATTATGCTAACAGAAATCTAAAGTTTCAAGGTGGATACACACACACACACATGTGCTTCTGACAATGAATTATGAATTTACTTATAAGAAATAATTTACTAAATACAAATGTAATACAAAATGCATGAGGCAACTATGGTAGAGAAAAGCTTCAGATAGAATTGGTTTTATTTCCGACTACTATTCCAGTTCTGATATTTGACTTAGAGATATCTCCTTCCATCATCCTACATATTTTCCCAAACAAAAGAAGAAAAAGCCAAACCAGGTCTGTTCGGTCAGGCCATCTGAATGGTTCAGAGCAAATGGAAGCCTTACCAGTGGGCCCAGAAATAGCCAAAAAAAATTAGAAAAAGCAACAACAGATTGACACTGAGACAACATTTAAGAGCCTCTTTGATGCCAGGTGTGGAAGGAGAAAGGATATAGAGATTAGGGAGTGCTCGCCTCATCCATGTTCAAAGGAACCTGGTCTAAAATAGCTACAGATAGAGGAATGAAGCAGTGGCTAAAAAAATGAAACAGTTTAATACTAGGCTTAAGATGGCACTTCAAGGTTAGCCGAAGGTCATTTCCCATCAAAACAGCAGAATCAAATGTCATGAGTAGGGGAGAAGGCTTTAGGGACCATGTCTAATCTCATTAGCCAAATTCCCTTCACTTCTTTTCTAAGAGCTGCTATGGCTGAGTGAGGCAGGATCCTAAGTAAGTATGGCTTCATGGAGAGGATGAAGGGGCGAGGGAAGGGTAGTGAAATCAAAACACAGAAAATATTCCTAAGACTAAGAGCAATAACAATATTCTAACAAAAATGCCTGGTGCAATCTCAATAAAAGAAAATAGACTCATTCCTTGTACCCCTTTTATTCACTGGGTTGTACCTCTGCAGACAACCCTAGGGCAATTATGCTCCAACCTCATGTTAATACACCAAATACTGCTTGTTTGAAGAAAAGGAGAGAAAAGTAAGAGCAGGTCAAAGCTTCTCTTGTTCTAAATAGATGTACAGTAGATTAGAATTGTCAACTAACCTTACTACCCTTAGACAGCTTTTCCAACCTTGACACTACCAATTTTTTGTGCAAAAGGCTGTCCTGTGCATTGTGAAAGGTTTAGCAACATCCCCCCACCCCAGTACTAGTTGTGTGACAACGCTCCAGACATTGCCACAGGTTCTCTGTGGGATAAACTACTCTCAGTTGAGAATCTGCCTTAGTCTTAGGACCCTTTGCATACAACATATCTGGCCATTTCTGAAGTCATTTAAAACTGGTAGTTGCAGCAGGATATTTTCAAATTTGGGATGAATAGCAGCAGAGGCCATGTAATTAGCTTTGTGGTTTGTGACATTTAACTACATCTAAAATAGAAATAGATTAGAACAGAAATTATAAAAGTGAATCTCATGTTTTGGGACCCTTTTGTTTCATATATGTATATAACTACTAGATAGATATATCAGATGTGTATTTGTGTGTGCATGTGTGTGTGTATGTGTGTGTTCATAGTGGGTCATTATGTAAAACATATTTCTAATTGTGTTATAAAGTTTTAGAAAAGTTTGAAAAACACTGATATAGGTATAAGAAATTAGAAATTCCTAGAAAAGGGGGGGGGGGAGAACAAACCACCTTTTTGGCCCTCCTGCAAACACTCCCCACCACCCAGCACCCTGTAGAATGTTTATAATGGCACAACCCACAGTCCTAGCACAGCACTATGAGCATTTGCTCATTAAGTTAGTAGCACCAATCTACCGGGTAGAAACAAAGTAGATCTTAAGGGTGACGGTGTGGATCCATGGCATTTCCCATTAAACAAGTTATTTTTGCCAGCTTCACCTCTCTTCCCTCTGATTCCTTTCACAGGTCTCTTGCTTTCCTGCCATAGCCCCTTCTTGTGTTTATTCAGTTTCTCCCTGGCGGCTCCCAGCTCTGGGCTTCTCAGCCCTGTAACTACCCAAACCCAGGCTCCTCAGTTGTGTCTGAGGAAGTTCAGCACTGTGACCCTCTGACTATGTATCTAGGTCACCATCCTTTGCTGTTGGGAGAAGAATGAGGGGAAAAGGAACCTCAAGGGCAAGAAACTCCTATTTTTCCCAATGACTGTTGTAAAATCTAACATGGCTCATGGAGTCTACATAATTTCTTCTTTGATTTTTGCTTTTATGTTTTAAATCACAGATCCACATCTTCAAAACATGTGCTTCAAGAGTAGACTAAATATTGCCTAAACACTACAATTTAAGAATCTGAGTTCCCTTTTATATCTAGCCACAGAGTTTTTTGGTTTTGATTAGCAATGTATAAGTTATGGCTATAAAATATATATTGAGAATTGAAGCATTATTAATCAAGTTAAAGAAATCATCTGTTGAGTCTTAAAGGTTATCCATTCCAATTTCATCAATTCACCTAAAAACACTGAGAACCTGTGAGTATTTCATAGCAATAGGCTACTTTAGAGCTGGTAGAATATTTTGAGGTTACGCCCATCTAACCTCCTCACAAAGTAATATCATGGCATAGCCAAGGGTTCTAGCCTGTAAATCCAGAAAGTTGAGCTTTTATTTTAGTTTCTCCACCAATTTGGAATGTGACTTTGGGGAAGTTGCTTAATTCCTGAAAAGTATAATTTCAGTTCATTAGAGATGCTTTTGAATAATGGCAACCAAAGTCTGCCTTCTTGTAACTTCTAGTCATTGCTCGTACCTGTACCCCCTAAAGTTAACACGAGGTACTAAAGTTACCACATTTAAATCTTTCATACGACAACACTATGCATTTTTAAATATATCTATTATTGCTCCCTAACTTTTTCTACCAGTTATACATCCTTGACTCCACCAACCTCAAAGTTGAACACACAGAAGACACTCAATAAATGTCTGATGAATGAAGGAGAGAGATGAACCACTCATCATCCTGAGTGGGTGCTGCTTTGCTATTCTCTGATGAAAGAATTTAACAGGATAATGAGGGCAACGCTCTATCACTAGAAATTTCCCTCTACGTTGACATCAATTTATTAGATATTTTTGGACTAAAGATACTCAATTTGCCACAAATCACTTAAAAGTACTACAGACTAAGCCATGTATATCCATTTTGTTCCTATGGATATTGTGAACATATAGCAAAACTTACTTAAATTCAGACATAATATAACCGCCAACACACTCCTTTTGTTTAATGTCTAATAATCCTGCTAAAGAAATAAAAACTATGTTTACAAGCAGGACAGGTTCCCACTGAATGCGCACTGGTTTTGAGAGCTTGCCATCTACTTTCCCAAGTGTTCACAAAACATCTATTTAACAAACTGCTTCAGAAATTTCCAGAAACAAACGTCAGGTTCAACAATCTGCATCCATTTTTTAAAAGGCATGATATTTGTCTATCTCCAACCCAACACATCTCCATATGGCAATTTTCAGTGTAACCTTTGGCCACTAGTGTTGCACATCGTATATTCCAAGTCAAACCTGACTTATTTGAGTCACACAAATATGCCATCTATTTTACCATTAGTGCTCTATTCTTCAATGTTTAGTGCCCAACTTTCCTTCATCCTTTAACTCCTATCTCAGATGTCCTCTCCTCTGTAAGCCTGCCCGTCTCTCATAACTGATTACTGAGTCCTTTCTCTGAATCACATATAAAGTTCTTCATAAAGTCCTAACTTTATACTACATGTCTGTCTTTATAAGATTGCATCTCCAAGAGGATATTCAACTTCCTAGGGTAAGAATTTGGAGTCTTTTTGTATTTTGATCACTTAACATAGTGTCTGGCACAGGGTAGGTAATCAATAAATATTAGTTACTGAGGGAATTAATGCTGTATGTGAGACAAACACTGGTCTTAAAGCATGGCGCACGGCTCAAAATAAGCTTTGCAGAAGGCAAATGTCACAATACTTAAAGCAGCAGCAGCAGCAGCACAGTGAGCTTAACTATTCATGCTTATGGAGGATAATAATAGATTAAAGAAATAGTGGGCTATCTAGAAATGCTTTAAATCTGGCATTTTATAAGTACTTACGTAAACATTTGGCAGGTTTATCTTCCTAATAATTTTTTGTTTAGGCTAAGCTGTGTGCCAATACACCAGCTGTAGGGTGGATGCTCTAAGAAGTACACTGGGCACTAAGTTAGCTGAGCTAGAATTAAGAATTCAGCATGAATAACCCAGGCAATCCCACCTGGTTATGCATCCCCCCAGAAGGGAAAAAAGGTGGAGGGCCAGGGAGTGGGTCAGCCCTGCTTCATCTCTGACACTCTATAAATCCTCGGGAAGACTGTCAGCAGCTATGTTTTTGTCAGTTTCCCGGGCAAGTACGCCCACAGGACAGAAGAGACTGAAAGTCAAACAAAAGCAAAGGGGTTATAAGGACCGTGAGTCACACTTGTATTTTGGGAAGTGCTCCTGATGAATGGAACAGCATCAAACTGACTCCGGCCCATTACTTATAACTATTAAGAAGAAAAGAAAAGGCGGTAGCAAGATGTTGGGAGGGAAATGGCCGAAAGGAAAGGCCAGGCTACCTTTCCATCAAATACAGAAGGGAAGGGGCACACTTGGGGGTTCTGTGTTCAGGGGACAAATGAGACTGGCTGCAAAGGGAGATCTCTAGAAATCTGTGCTAGATTTGAGTAGTGTGACACCCTTAGGATTCCAATTTGAGAGTTTATTATGCTCTAAAGACCTTCAGATCAACTTTTCCCAGTACCATACCATGTCGCTATCAATGCACCATAATCCAGCTCTAAAAAATTAGGGCGGAGAGACTTTAAAGCTAGGCAAAATCAAAGTCATACTTTTTGGATGACTGCCTACTATTCATTTGATCCAAGTAAAAGCAGCAGCTGGACATCTTCCTCACAATCAACAAATCCCTCAGAGTCTCTGGAACAGCCAACATCTCTGCTCCAAGTCCAACTGATGTCTCTGTCAGGACGAGGCCAGCACAGTTGTCACCCCAATAGTGAGCACACAACAGGTTCATACCTCTCTGGGGAAACTACCCAAAGAGCTACAAAGAATTTGCACCAGCAGTGTGTAGTAATAAGTGAAAATAACATTGAAAAGACACAAACAGTTTTGAGCCTGGTTTGACCACTTAAATGCTGAAGGGACTCTCCCGCATTCTGGCTTGCTTCTTAATGAAACAGGCTAATTCTTGCCTTGTCTTCTTCATAAATGATCAAGATCAAGTGAGAACAATGAAGGCAATGTTCCAAGTCTTGTGTGTTTGTGCAAGTGTCAGGAAAACATTCCTTTGGATCCACTTGAAAAATCCTACAAGATCCAAGGAACTAAAACAATGGCAGGATCCCGAGCAAGCTTTGTATTTAATGCCTCATTTTTTCCTTTTGTAAAACATATTCTCCTAGTAGGTTCAGGGAGATAAATATTAGCACAGTGAACCATTTTTGTCATGAGTGTTTAAGAAGATTGGGGAGGACTGACCCTGTGGAGTTATGGGTAATTAGAAGATTGGCAAACTCTCCCTCGGTGAGATGTATATCTAAGACTTTGGTATCCCAAAGGGCCTTGAGTACAGGACAAACTAGTGTGTAGAGAGTATGAACAAAATTTTTCACCTTTGGATGTCCAGGTGGTTTTATTACTGGAGACTCTCTGGTTCACTCTGGTTCCTGAGGCAAAACTGTTCTCAGTGAATCAGCTCGAGCACTGAATCCCTGACGAATGGAATGCACCCTAAGGGACGACTTCTGGGAGTGCACCCTGCTCAGAGAAGCAAGCGAATGCTGAAGACCGATCAGATCAGAGGGGAGAAGGGTGAAAGGTGAAAAATAACTCTTCTAAAAGTCAGTGGTACCAAGGAGAGGACAGATAACTTTGGAATTATGGAGCAAAACAGGGAGGATTTTGATTACTATCACTCCAAGGCAAGGACCCATAATTCCAAATCGTGGCTCCCTCCAAGATGAATGGGTATTATTTAAGCTGCAGCGCCTCCTGGTGCCCAGAGGGAGAATTCCTGTCTTAAGGCTCCCAAGCAGCAATAGCCAGACAGGCTTACCATAATACATTTAACAAGACAAAAGGATCTGTCTTGTGTGTAAGCGCACACACATTCAGAAAGGGGCTGGCTGAAAATATTCAAAATATATTTAAAGGTTCTTTTTATTTAAAAGTAGAAAATGCCCCATCCCTCTCTTTAAAAAATGTTTCAGTGCCTGGAATATGCTTTATCCTAAACCAGTCTAAATGATACCTATCTTATAAGCTTTAAACCCTTACTTTTTCTATAAAGCCTACCTAGCATTTACGCCATGCTGCATGGGACAGGTATCAGGTCATCTGACCTCACATTGTTTAACATTTCTGCTTCTATGGGTTATCCCTTCAAAGAGGCTGCAAGCACCTTAAAGTAGAAACTGCAACCCTAGGTCTGAAGAGCTAGCACACAGCAAGTACTTAATAAGTACACATAGGCAGCAAATCTTACACTTTTCAAAAATTACTTGTAAAGAGGCCACCATAACAAGAACTAAATAAAGTTAGTGTCCTGGAAGGCAAAGGCAGAGGGGTGGGAGTACCTGGGTTAAGAAGTAAGTAGTTCCTTGGTTGTGAAGAAACTCAGAGTTTCTGCTCTGGATATGACCAGGGAACATTTTAAGCATGTATGTAGGTGTGCATAGACAGATAATATGAAGAAAGAGATTTGAAGGATGCAGAAAAGACGTGGAGGGCCAGGAAATAATCTGATGGGAACATTTGAAGACATAGTTTGAGATAATTTTGTATCTGGGCCTCTAGCAAAAGTCTGCAATTTTCTGCAGAAACTGTGTATGGAAAGAGATCAGGTATAAGTTAGCACAAGGCACCAGAGCTGAACTGAAAGAACGAGAAGTTTATGTAGCAAAGGAAAAGTCAGTGTTTCCTGAGAAACTATTCATCTTAACTCGGATAAACTCTGAATGCAAAAGGACGTAGACTAGATACCCAAAGGAGACTATATAGTCTCTGATCCAGGAGTGCTTTAAGAACAGAATCAGAATATGCAGATGGAAACGGATTCACATGCTACCATCATATGTAAGTGGACAGTCAGATGGAAAGCAAGAGAGATTACATGGAAACAAGGCACAGGGACTTTCAAGTGAGGCTGGTTTTAGTGGCCACTGCTTTGTCAGAAAGCTTGCTCAGGGGGAGGCAGTATGGAGTAGTAGAAAGTGCATGGGTTTTGAGGCCAGGATGACTGAAGTGGGATGATTCTAAGATGCTTATTTAAGCTAGATATCCTTTTCCTTACCTGTAAAATGTGGAAACACATGTCCCTCTCATAGACATGTGCTGCACATTAGTACATAAAGAACACAGCAGCTTACCTGGTATAGTTAGTATTTAATAAATGTCAGTTCCTGTCTTATTGCAATCGCTGTGGTTTTTTTTTGGTAGCAGGCCTGGAGTTTCCCTTAAGACAGGGGTGAGGAATCTTTTTTCTGCCAAGGGCCACTTGGATATTTATAACATCATTCTCAGGCCATACAAAATTATCAACTTAAAAATTAGCCTGCTATATTTGGTCAAACATTTAATTAACTCACCACTAATACCTTGGCAGGGCCAGACCAAATGATTTTGTGGGCCTTATATGGCCCACGGGCCAGATGTTCCCCACCCCTGCCTTAAGCTATAACCACTGTCAGAGAGATCCTTTATCTATCTGCCACACAGCCGTGCCCACAGAGAAAAGGCTCCCGAATGGGCAGTGGAGGCAAAAGAGCTCATGATCATGTACTCATAACTGTCCTTACGGAGGATGAACTTGCCACCTGGGAGTACAGTGCTCTCCAGTGGTCCCATACTCTCTGCCAACAAACCTCCTGACCTTGCCCGGGAGATGGGGGGATGTAAGAAAATAATCTCATGGCATAGCATAAGGTCCAGAGCTTGTCATTGAACTTTCTCCGGGGTCCACTGCTTGTTGGACCTTTACACCTACTGCAATTTTTCTTTTCTTCTTCCTCTCTATTTGCTTCCTGACTTGACACACTTTTCTACTCTCCTTGCTCACAGGTCACAGAATCTTCTCTTTTCTCCCTACTCTTTTTTTTGCCACGCTATTCCATTCCCACGTGTCTCCAACACACACACACCCACACCCACAGTCTTTCTCTCTCTCTCTCTCACTCACTAAGAAATCCTGATGCAGATGCCAGGAATGTGTCTGCTGCCCTTTTGACACAGAGTCTGATGCCATCTTGGGGCCACGGGAAGGGCAGAGCCACAGGACGTGGCGTTCGAGTACTCCACTACGGGCCTGGCTCGTATTTTTATCATGGCATTACTCTGGGCATCCAGGCAGGGAACGGGTCCAGCTGCTTCTCATTCCTTCACTCTACATCAGTACTCCATAATAATCTCACTTCTTACCTTGGCTGGATCTTCTTGCCCAAACCTTCTACCATCAATGGAGCACAGAACCGCTCCTTTCCCTCCAACCTAGTCTATGTCTACATACTTGTCCAATTTCCTGAACCTGATTCTGATGTTTGCAGAAATATTGTCAAGTTCCTTCCTTGTGTGGACATGAGCAGTTCACACAAGCTGGATTTATTCCTTGGCATGGATGGCTACCCCCACTCCTCTGCCCCTCATTCCGTCTCTAAATCCAAATAAGGAGTGCTCCTTCTTACATAATTGGATGTTCCCGGCACAGAAGCTGACATAAGAGGTCAGGCGCGCATGTGTGCAAGACTCCCCTTTGACTTAACAATGCCTTTTTTGGGCATCTAACTTCTCTTCAGCTCCCCTCCCCCACTTTCTCCAAACCATCAACCATCAGGGGAGATTTATGAAGCTTGGCTCAGAACAGAACACTTTCAACCTTGGCTTAGAAGGAGGGGTCATGAGGTTGAAGTTACTCTTTTAAATATTTCCTTGCAGGGGAGGGAAGAAGGGAGGGAAGGAGAGAGAGCGAAGAAGGAAAGGAGAAATGAAGAGAGGGAGGGAGGGAACGAGGAAAGGAGAGAGAGGGAGAGAGGGAAAGAGAGGGGGAGAAAAGGGGAGAGGGAGAGAGAGGGGGAGAGAGGGGGAGAATGAGAATGAACACTTAAGATATGGCAGAAGTCCCTGGCATCCAAGGGAGTTATGTACATAGGTCTTGTTTAAGTAATCATAATTCTTTGTATGTCTGTTTCCTCTTTCATAGGGCTTTTGAGGGGACTAAGTAATGTACATAGGTCTTTTAAGGAAGCAAGGAGAGTAAATAAAGCTGGAAGCAGAAGAAATTAACCCATCTTCTTGGAGATGATAATGCTGCAAGTTAGAAACTGGTAACATTTGAAGGAGGAGATGCATCTAAATCCAGATGGCTGTACTATCCCCGATAACGCAGTGTCTTCAAGATAAGGAGTGGCAGTAGCTGCCTGTGGCATTAATACCGACTCTGCTTCTCTTTGAAGTGCAGAGCTCAAAGACAGAGAACCCGAGTGCTCTGCGAAAGGACCCGACGCAGATGCTTGTGGTTTCAGAGAGAGAAGAAGCACGCTGTCTCCGGGCAGCAGTCATGGGGACCGTCTCAGGGCGGTCAACAGTGAACTGCTGGGGCCACACCACACCTCTTCTGGTAGAAGGAGGAGTAGTTTGGGGGTGGGGGTGCTACAGCTTTGAGGAGATATCAAATTCCATTTTATTTGCTTACCAAGGCAAAGCCAAAGAATGCGGCACTGCACGAACCTCTTTTTAAAAATAAAAACACGCAAGCTGTCAGGAACAAGTAACATGGGCTGCCTTCAGGCTAGTGCAGGGCCTTTTGCGTTGTGTGTGTGCATACGTGGAAATGCAGTTTGGATTTTACACACTGAATGTAATATTCCTTTGGGGAATGTGTACTACCAAGTCAAAGATTTCTGGACTGGCTTTTATCCCTTCAAATTACGGGGTAACAGTCTGATCCTGAGAAATAGTCATTAGAGCTGAAAAATCAAACAAACCTGGGTTCAAAATCAGCCTGTGGTGTACTTATAAGCTCTGTGATCTTGTCCAAGAAACCACAATGCTTTGTATGTCTGTTTCCTCATCTTTGAATTGGGGATCTTCATTCCTCTTTCACAGGGCTTTTGAGGGGACTAAATAACGCACTATGCTTGTAGGGTTCAGCACAGTGTCTGCACAAAGCAAACTCTCAACTAATGCCTGCTAGATGGTAAATATCCTGAAGCTGGTAAGATTATCAGTGTCTACACACAAATCCTGAAATAAGCCCCATCATTCCATGTGTACCACGTACATGGGAACTTGCTGGTCTGAGACCACGGACCAGAGGCATCAGACTCTTCGAGCCTCTGGAGGGGGAGCTGGGATTTCTCCTCCATGATCCATGACTTCTTCACCCCTAACCTACGGAAGCTTCAAGAACACTGTGAACCCAGGATAGGAAATTCGAGAAGAGGGGCAAGTATATTCTGTATAACTCAGAGGGACAGGCACAATAGGAATAGTAGTAGCTGAAGAAGGAGGCTGGCATGGGGGGTAGGCATTCTGAAGGCATAAAAAGTGGAACAAATTTGGGGGCACTAGCTGGAGGAATTAGAAAGAGAAAATACTTTTTACCCTTCTTTCCTTTTCCTGAAGAGCAAACATTAAAACCTAACATTTATTGGGCACGCTCCATGCACCTAAAGACATATTATTATTATTATTCCTGTTTTCCAGATGAGGAAATCAAAGCTCAGGGAGTTTACATAGAGCAGATACTAGTGTGTTGTAGAGGATAAGAATATGGGATGTGGAATACTGGGTTTCATTTCTGGCTCCACCACACATTAGCTTTGTGGTCATGGATATGGCTCTCAGTTCTCACCCCCACTAACTTGAAAAATATGTGAGAAGTAGGGACTGCATCTGCTTTGTTCACGAAGAGCCCTTACTATTTTTTCAATGAAAAAGGAATAAGTCCAAAACAATTCCCCAGTTGGACAGAGTTATGAGTATTTTAAGATAAAGTGGGTTGAGTGTTACAAAATAGCCTGGACAAATTTCTATCAGTGAAACCAAGAAACAGCTTAGACTAGAGTGCATATGCATAGTGTATTTACTTCTTTACACACCAGCCACTCCATTGGTTCTCATCTCTTCCCTATCACTAGAAAATGTATAACCAGCACCCACGGAGGCAATGTGACCTGGCCTGCGATGCTCACAGCCTGTGATTCCCTTGTATTTAAGTTTCCTGTTTTAGATCTCCATGAACTCTAGCTTCAATGATCTGCCTATAATCCCCAAATATATATTTCTCTCTATTTGGTACTGACCCAAGCCCTTTAATGTTGAGTTATTTAAACTTCAGGGAAATGTCTTCCTATCTTTCCTATATATGAATCTCAATCTTTTGAAATTTTCCTGACTCACCTATATTTTTCGGTTCCTACTAAATTAACCAAAATGGACCTGCTTTGATTGGACAGGGTCCGCTTAGTTTCCCTGAGCTTCTAAGTGGCTTCTAAGGCACCCCAGGGACCCCAGAGCTCTGGGAGTCCCTGGGAAAATCACTTTTGTTGGCAATAGAGAACCACTGAAGGATACTAAGAGCAGAATAAATGTTCATATTTGCCCTTTCAGAAAAAGCACTCTAGTGGCAGAGCTGCATGTGGAGAAGGGACTAGGGAGAAGTAGCACAGTGACTAGTCAGCATTATATATGTGGGTTTCACATACAGCCAGGCTCAAGGCTGTAATATGTGGGGAAAAGCACACTGGCTTTGGAGTTGTATACAGCCAGCTTCAAATTCCAGGTGAGTCCTTAACAATGACCTGTGGCAGGTTAGTTGACCTTGCCAAGCTCTATTTTCTTACTTCGTAAATGAACTACCTACCTCACTTGGATGCTATAAGAAAATATATGCAAACAGGAGTCAGATGCTAGCATATGAGAAACACTCAGCAAATATAAATGTGCACCCTTCTTCCACTTAAGTCTCTTTCTGATTAAAGCTTATGAAGCCTCCCTGATCCCATACAACTTTGAGTGTGAAAAGGGAGATTAAACTACTTGTTGGTGATGGATTTTCTGCATGTTGTAGGTTGGAGCCATACTTATTTTAAAAGAAGTTTTTATTTTTGGAGTGCCTATTAGCATGAGCCACATACTAACAGAAGAGGTCAGGATTTGGCTTCTTACTTTGTGATGTGCCAGAATGTCTCATGAGAGAGAAATCAAAACAAGTAGCTAAACCTCAAGCACTAGGTGTGTCTGGTTCAGAGACAGTGCCTGGCCTTCTTCAGTTTAGCAAAGCTTGCATGTTTCATGTTAGGAAGTCAGCAGCCAAAGACTTTGTACTCTGTGTACAAATCTTTCTGGAGTTTCAAATGGTATTAGCATTATAAAGCCTAACTTATAAAATCCAAGTTTTAAATCCAAGTATCCTATTCTTTACCATCCTGTGACAGTAAGTGCTTCTTTAATTGTGAACATTTACACCCTTTTCCGAGAAAATAATCTTTGAGAGCACTATCTGTTTTTTCCTCATCTTTCTTATTTTGATTGTCACTGACTACATATTATTAGGTAAGAGAAATGTCCACTGAAAAGAGGTGAAAGATACAGGGCGTAGGGGTATAACTGGGTGGGGAATTGATTCTGGAGTAGGAAAAGTTTGGAAGAAGTATTTTAAAGTCACAGGCGGTGTCTGTGACTCAGTGGATCAGATCAGAAGTCTTACAGAAGCAGAGTCAATTCAAACTTTAGACAACAAGGTGATTAATCCAAGCTTTCTGGTACTCTCCCGGCAGTCTTCATTTCTGTACCTCTGTAGCAGAGAGTCTACCTTCCTTTATGACCACAAGTTCCCTGGACTCTACCCTTCCTCTTCCTGGTGGAGAATGCAGTATCATGGCCACCCCCATCCAATGTGAGACTCCAATGTGAGGAACTCACCAGTCTTACCTCTGAATGAGGGTCCCAAAGGTAAGATGAAGAACTTTCTGCATGTTTTCGGTGCACAGCCATCTCCACTGTTCCAGCAGCAGCAAGAGGAGCAGATCTAGGGCTGTGTCAGCTAACTCTGTCTCTGTTCCTGGAGAAAAAAAAGGCATCAAAAGTAACTCAGAAAAGACTCAGATTTGAGGACATCTTTCAAGGCACTTTATCTTAGCCTGTATTTTTGTAATCCATCAGTTCTTCTATCATACCAAGAGATACTTCCTATCTACAAAGTCCAGTGATAGGCCCTGTATTTCTTTACAATTCCTTTATGTTAGTCACTTAGTAAAACATTTTGATCTTTTTAAAAATATTTTGTACACAATTGTTTTGCCTAGTTCTGTTTCTTTTGTATTTCCCCCAGGGAGTAGATATATTTTGTTCCAGATAAGTGCTCACAACTGGTGACTAACTGGAACTGGCAAGGCCCAGTCATTTCCACACTTATATTCCACTCGCCTCAAGGCATCAGAGAAATGTGTGGGCAGCAGAGTTGGGATTCTCCTCCTGTTAAAAAGCGCTTTGAAAGCAACTCCATTACACAGAGCTGTTGGGTTGGGATCCAGGAAGCTTCAGTTTGATTTTGAGATGACATGTGGTATTAGGAAAAGCACTACACCTTTGGGAAAATGCCAGGACAGTGACTGATTTCTTTCCTATTCCAAAGACTGGCCACAAATGAGCTCACACCCATGCTCACTGAAGTCCCCTGAACAGAGGTAGGTATGGATGGAAGTATCTGTTCTCTAACCCTGTTCAGGGGGTCCCATGTCACCTCTGATTTGGTTCCTGGGAGACTTTCTCAGGAGCACATAATATTCAAGGATGAATCTTAGCTATCTGATGCTATTGTTGTGACTAATAATTAATCGTCAACAATAATTTGGTTAGTCTAGGACCAATGGGTATTCCCTTAGCTTGCCCAAGTTCCCTTCCCTTAAGGGTCTTTAGAACATAAATGACTTCAGATTTGGATGAATCTATTAGAAATAAAATCCACCTTCTTAATCCCATCCAAAAAAATATTCTTTCTTCTGCACTGTATTTCAAGGGGGCATGGGAGCTGATGAGTTTGCTTTCTAGTCATTTGTTCAAAGATGGGCTATTGAGTTTCTTGGGAAGTAGCATCATTCTGAGTCTTAGTCATCCTCCTGAATTCTATTACTTTCTCAGTTAGTATTTACACAGAGCTGCCACCATGTGGTGACAATTAGTCATAACAGTAAAAAATAAGAAAGCAAAATAAGGCATCAGGTGCCCTTGAAAAAAATGGTAAAATTTCTATCAATGAGCATTTAGGGCTAGAAAAAGGGCTGCTCAGGCATAAACTACTCCTTTAGACTTGATCTTAGCCAAAAGGACGGGAAGCAATAAACTATTCCTTTAGAGATATGGTGTTCAAAATTTACAGTCTTGATTTGGGCTGATTATTGTTTTACCCATTCCCTCTTATTTATAATTTCTTAGTTTCCTAATGCTTTTGGTGTCAAAATACTTCATTTACTTAACAAGTGAGATATATGTGAAGAGATGGGGTTGTAAATTCCATTTTTCACATAGCTAAGTTGAGGTCCATAGAGCAGAGGTCAGGTGACTGACTGTTCATGGGCACCTGAGAAACAATGATGAAATCAAACTTTTTATTTTCCTTCTGAAATAAGATTTTGTGATCTTTATTTTCAGTGGGAGCCTTTATCTTGATGGAATTAAACATTTTTCTTCTTATAAATTCTACTTTAGCAAACATACTTATCTCCAGGACTCCCAATTTTTCCTCTTCATTCCTCTGGGAAGCAAACCTGCCCTGCCATAAGGAGAGAGCAGTGTCCTCACCTCTTCTCCCACCTTGCCCTTTCTCTGGTAACTGGGTGGTGTCGGTTGCCATGGCAATAAATAAAATGAAAGGGATAGATCCTGAGAAAAGATGAATTCCATTTTGCACATGTTGTATGTCACTGCCCTATGGAATATCTCAGTGCAGATTTCCAGTAGGCAAGTGGGTGGAAATACATCTGATATTAGGCATCATGGTACATGTGTTAGAGTTAAAGCCTATAGTACTAATGAGATCATCAGGTAGAATGTGCAGAGTAATAACAGAGAGCCAACAATAACACTGTGGAAGGCTAATAAGGGAGCTAACAAAAGTGACTGAGAAGGGACCAAGCAGGAAAGTGGTACCACAGGTCCTAGGGGAATAGGTAAAGGGAGCAGTTCAAATGTAGCTGAAGCATGCTAAAAAGAACTTCAACAAGGTAATGAGACTATAAACATGGGTCTTATTTTGCTGGATGGAACTCCCTGTTCCTCTGCTTGGCTCCACTCGGCTTGGCTCAGCTCTGGGGACTGTGTTGTATTCTTTTTTGCATCCCGGCACTCAGCAAAGTTCCTCAAACACATGGCTTACGTAGCTGAACAGAAGATAAATTAAAGTGATGAATCCCAACTATCGTAAGTCCCAAGAGGACTGCTCTGGCTCCCTTCTCTGTGGTGAGATCTTGTCACTCACCCGGGTCACTGTTGCTGAGGTCTTGGGCTGGCGTGGCTGCTTCTGACACATCACCATCCACACATCCTTTGGGGGTATGTTCAGGATCTTTTTCTGGGGCGTCTGCTGGCTGCATTTCTAGTAATTTTGTCTGTTTTTCAATAAAGGCTTCCATCCCAGACATGGACAGGACCTCCGACTCCTGAAGAAAGAGCCAGCAGCATGTCACATAGAGTGCAGAAAGCAGAGGAGCAACCAAAGCCCTTTAGGTTTTCCCTGTTCCTTCCCTGAAAACGTATCTTGAGCACAGACCCAACTGATGTTGTGACCACCTTAGCAATGTTGCCAGTAAACCAATGCCTTTGTATTCGCACTTGCCACAAACACTTCCGGGTTCTCTGATCTCTCCCAGGAACGGGTTTTCTTTCTCATTCTGTCATACATTATCCCACACCCATGGCCCTTGAGAAGCCAACCTCGCAGAAAATACTTTTACACTAAATATTAGAGACCCAAAGGCTGGTAAGCCCTTTAGCAGGCGCCTAAGTCTTTTCTGACTTTGGAGAAGGTCTCAAGTGCCTATAACTGCAGGATCCACATCCTGGCTGCAGATGCCAGGAGCTCTCTAGGAGCTTCTCACCACAGTGCCTTCCTGGAGACCATAGAGAACCTTCTCTTGTGCGTTGGCCAAGTTCAGCGCTGGAGCGATCTTACTGGATGAGAACCTCAATCTGGACCTGATATAGAAACAAAGAGCAGAAACAAAATGTAATTTATGATCTTGCCCTAGCATATGAAGGGCTTACAAGTATTAATACTCAAAACGACTAGGCCTACACTTATTCTGTGAGTTTCTAGGGCTCAGAGCTGCCAGAACGGACCTGGCCCTAAAATCTTCCGAACAACATGTTTTGGAAAGTCTTAATACAAAATGCAATTCTTGCACTATCTACAGTGCATCTATAAAAGAGGTTAGCTAATGCTAAATAGGGACCAGTCGGTCACATTGGATTCCCAGAGGCTAGAAGAATACTCGCACACACTACACACTCATTAAATATTTGTTGAAGGTCAGACAAGTGGCATTTGTTGTTGTTGTCAGTACCTTTATGTACATCCACTTATCTTATTCCCCTTGTGTTCCAAATAAAACCGGGTAAGAGACTCCAAGTGCAAACATCAGTGTTTCAAGGAATAGGATTCTCATGAGCACAGGTCCATGGTCACCCTTCCAAGTACAGGCCCAGGAAAAAGAGGCTAAGAATTGTGTTATTGCTGGCCCACGAAACATGAACAGAGACAGTCGGCCAGACCAGCAGACACACACACAAACACTCCACCCCCCACATTCTCTCTCTCCCCATCATGGCCCATATACAGATATGAAGTTTCCAGTAAGGGTAGGTGTGGTGGCTGAGTACTGCCAGGGAACATCTGAGACCTGGTGCAGGAGAGCAGCAGCCACAACCAGTTACTAAAATGGGCGCTGCAGGTGTCCATTCGAGCCCTTCCCTGTTTATTGCTAGCATATGCAACTTCTGAGCCAAGGTTTCCCGAAAAGATAGCAAACAGAGATCAGTTATAAGCCTTAGCTCTTAATAGGAAAGAACATCTCAATTTTCCAGGAAAACACAAAAAGAGAAGATCCATGTTCTAGAGTTTTCCTTCTAGTCACAAATTCCTGATCAGTTGGGCCCTGGGTTCTCATGGCAAGACAAACATTCCACAGAGCTGCCTATGCAGGATCTCAGGCTCCTTCCAGGTGAGCACTGAAGAGCTCAAGGTCTAGCAGTGTATAACAACTAATAGGTATGGCCCACCTCTTCTCTTCTAGAGCTTGAGAGCTGGGGATGGGCTTTGGCTGAGGACTGGGGATCAACCTGAGAACGGGGCAAGAGTCCCTGGGAGACTGAAGGGCTTCTCACTTGCCAGCCTTCTTGCCTTCTGTCTGGGGCTTGCTTTCTGTCTCGGCCTCACTCAGCTCCTCTGTGGGGCTCTGGGGTTCAGAGCGAGGAAATGCTGTCTTCAAGGTGTCCACGATAGCATTCACCACCATCTGCAGGGGTCAGAGGTGCGGAGTCAGACAGAAACCACCAAATGAGCAGTTTTCTCACGGTGCTTCATGCAATCAGGATGGGGAGACAGCTAGGCTATATAGTGGAGCTCTATCCATCAGCATAGTCAGAGACCAGCTAATAATTTAGTGGCAACTATTCTCCCTTTTCTCTATGGCCATAAAAAGCTTCTTTCTCACGGAGTAAGATAAACAATGGCATGGGGAAAGAGGCTGAAACAAATAATAGGATAAATAAAAACCTAGGAGTTCTGAAGGCTGGTGAAATATTTTTCATTTTCAATTTCTTTCTTTGTATATAAAAGAATGATTTTTAGTTTCCAAATTGACTCTTTCACCAAGATGTGAATAAGCAGAAGTAATATAGGTGGAAATATATGAAGCACAGAAAGAATGAAGATTATAAAAATACAAACTATGTCTAGAGACATGTAAAATATAAACATGTTCAGTGTAATTCACACAGAGTAAAGAGCTGGCTTTTCCAGTTAATTCAATTTTTCTTCTTTAGGACGGAAAGAATAACAAAAATCACTCAGGTCCAAATTAAGAAATCTGAAATTGATATAAACTTCTGTACTCAGAAAGACTAATGAAACAATCCTCAGTGAAAAGTAAGAATTCTATTTTTCAGAATGAGAAAAATGACATATATTTGCTAGAAAATGCACAAATAAATGAAACCCTAAATATTGAAGAAACATTTACTTTCCCTTTGGTGCCTCTCATCAGTTAATACTGCTGGGACTTCTTTAACTCATTCTTGGTTAATCCTCAACAAGGAACTAGCACAGCTAAGACAAGGCTGTAAGGTTGAGTAAGAGCACAGTACAGACTAGGGCATAACAATCCAGGGAAAGAACTCAGAGGGTAGCATGAATGTGCTTAACGTGGCTTCGACAATATAATTTGCTCTCTAGGCTCACAAAATTGTAGTCTTTGGGAAAGGTCCTTATCTGTTTTGTTCACTGTTGTATCATGAACAGCTAGTACAGTACACAGCTTTAAACAGGCAAGCAGTATGTAGATGCTGAAAGAATCAATGAATGAACTTTGAGGATTTTACCTTGTGCAACCCTCTCTAGTTTGCAGTTCTTTCATCAGAGCAGTAAATGTCTCCCAACTCCCACCATGGGAAATTCCACTTTATCATTTTATCCCCTGAAGTCTAGATGAGAAGAGAGAGGCCCCTCTTCTGCCAACAAGTCAGTGTTTTCTAACTTTTTAAAAAAATATGAAGACATCCTTGGATAAACATAAACCTCGGACTTTTGCCTTGGGGACTGTAAAATCAGTTGGTAATCACTGCTTGCAGGCTCCAATGTGTTACACAGATGTCCTTCTCCTACCATCTCCAAAGGTCCTGAGATACCCTGCTCTCCAGCAGAGAATGACTACACCAATCTAAATCCAGCTTAGTGCCCTACTTAGGGGGTTCTTTCCTGAGTGACCAACATTGGGAATGACTTTCACCTTCAGGAAGGACTTTCCTGTCCCTACCTATCTATGAGGTATAGATCTATTCTTACATCCCGCCACTAGAATAACTATGTCCCTAGCAGATATGTGTACATTTATAGTGTCATGGATAACGTTCCCTCCAAGTTGCTCACTGTAATTCAACAAGTTGATATCCAACCAATATCTGGGAATAGGGCTTGAAAATCCTAGTCCATGTTCTACTGACTCCTCTGTGCTGCCTCTCGCCACCCTCCGCCTCCCTTATTTTTAAAGCACTGCCTCCACTCTGGTAAGAACTGAGGCTGAGCGTATAGTACCTTGTCTATTCTGGAGACCATGAACGGTTTCTTGACAAAGGCAATACGAGCATCTGTGTTCAGAGCAAGAAACTCCTGCATCTCCTCACTGTTAGCAATCTCAGGAATGGCGCAGAGTTGCTGCAAAAGACATGAGAAGGACTTCAAAGAGAAATTCCAGTCCCCTAGATCTCCCCACCCTGGCTTGGGTGTCTGGTGGGTAAAAAGAGCATAGAGCCCTAGCCGGTTTGGCTCAGTGGATAGAGCGTCGGCCTGTGGACTGAAGGGTCCTGGGTTTGATTCCGGTCAGGGGCACATGCCTGGGTTGAGAGCTCAATCCCCAGTGGGGGGTGTGCGGGAGGCAGCTGATCAGTGATTCTCTCTTATCATTGATGTTTCTATCTCTCTCCCTCTTCCTTCCTCTCTGAAATCAATAAATTTTTTTTTTTTTTTTTAAAGAGCATAGAGACAAACAGAAGGATGCTGACCTTTAGGAATGATTCCAGGAGGCTCTTACGGGCTTCTACTCTGTCACTATCCATATTTCCAAATGGGAGATCTGGAAAGAGCTTTTTAGGACCCTTCACATCTTAAAAAAAAAGAAAAAAGAAAAAGTATAATCACTTAACAGAACTTAACTAAAAAGAACAAAGCAGAACTGTTGAATATATTTCCCTGAGATTTTTTATTTCAGAAGTTCCAAATATACCCCAGGGATATAATACATACAATCTACTCCCATTATTAATGTTAATATTAAGATAGAAGAGACCACACACTACAATGGTTACAAATGAGGGCCCTGAAATCCAATTGCCCAAGTTTAAATTTAGGCTCCAATTCCTCCTATAATAACGACCTTAGGCAAGCTGCTTAATCTTTCGTTGACTTTTTTTGTAAAGTGGAGATAATGATAGCATTTATCTCATAAGCTGTTATGAGAATTCAATGAGCTAAGTATGTGTAAAGTGCTTAGAAGAGAACCTGGCATATATTTTCAAGTTTGGCTTAGCTATTATTATTAAGAAAGAAAATGCATAACTGAAATCCACAATTTATGCCTAAGCTTATTAAAATGTTTATTTGGGTGATCGTTAGCTTTTTAAAATAAACACACTTTATTTAAAAAATAAACTTGCTGCTTATTAGCTTACTTTCAGAGTTAAATTTTATTACATTTTCTTATTGTCTCTGTGTCTCATGGCATACCTAAAAAACCTGGTTGTTAAAGCAAAGCTGGCAAGAATTTCTGGATATTTTAATATTTAAGAGCAATCAATGTATGAATCTGGAAAAGTTAATTTAATTCCTCATGCTACCTCATAGACATAAGTGGAAATGTGAAAGTTTCTTTATTAAGCTTAAACTAAATAGACTCCAGAACAAAGAATTCGGTGGCAAAGGAATATCTCAGAAACAATGGGACCATTGTTGTCCAGTACTAAACCCCAAATCACCTGAATGCAAAGTGGGAGGAGGGGTGGCAGAGTACAGGACTCTTAATGCTGCCTTCTCTCCCTCCACCTTCCCCACAAACCAATAGGCCCCCAGCCTCTCAGATCAAGGGGGCTAGATGTGAAAGCAAGCAGGCAGTCCAGGCCTGGGGAAACTCCTGACTTTTGATGAACTTTCGGAGATCTGATTTCTCCTCCAGACGGGTCTGTAGATTCAGGAACTCGCGGTAGCGGCGATTAACAGTGTGGTATGCCAACTGCTGCAGGTTGCTGCTGTTCTCGGTGTCAAGGGCCGTCTCATACTGTTGAATGGATAAATTTGTTTACTGCATCAGCTCAATAGCCACACAGTAAGAGGAGAGTAGGGGTAAGGAAGGGATCTATTCTTATTCTGTTCCCAAACCTACCAGATCTGATTGCTGCACTACGTTGTAATGAACAACTCAAGGTCCAAGGGTGGCTGAATTAAAGAATGAGAATATATTTTCCAACATAATATGGCCTAGAAAGTGAAAAATGAGTTTTATTGCTCTCTACTCCTTCCATCTCAAAGCTCCCTCCTGCAAACACTTTCACTTATAAAAATGGCTACATAACTACTCTACAAATCCCAGAGTGTAAAACAGAAGGTACAACACTGATAAAAAAAATACTACCTCTTCCACCCCTCAATTATGGGGTTGGGTGTTACAAAGAGATTACAATTTTGTCATTATATTCACTCAGTGATTATGTATATTAGTTTGGGGAAAAATAATTCATAACAACTGATGAACAAAAATCATTTGTTTGCCGAAACCGGTTTGGCTCAGTGGATAGAGCGTCAGCCTGCGGACTGAAAGGTCCCAGGTTCGATTCCGGTCAAGGGCACGTACCTTGGTTGCGGGCACATCCCCAGTGAGGGGGTGTGCAGGAGGCAGCTGATCGATGTTTCTCTCTCATCGATGTTTCTAGCTCTCTATCCCTTTCCTCTCTCTTCCTCTCTGTAAAAAATTAATAAAATATATTTAAAAAAATCATTTGTTTGTCTGGAATGCATTAAAGGGTCAAGTGTTTTGATTTTTTTGTTGTTGCTGTTCAGGGAAGATGAATTATTAGTCTTGGAACGAAACAATATTTTTTTCCTAAGTACAAGTCATCTGTATTAGAAGTCATGTGAAAATTGGAGATGTTGTAAGGGGTTAAAGTTTGCCGTCTTCATATGCTAGTAGGGCCAGTATATGGGGAAAAAAAGAACTTGTACTGTATGCTTCCCAGAGCCAGCACCCTGAACAGCATGAAAGGTGCAACTTGGTATAGGAGAAGACTTTTGGACCCAGTAGTTAAATTACAGTGAAACGCTCTGGAAGAATAATGTATGTGCTTATTCTCATTAGAGGTAGGTTATTGTGGTTTGGTTGAAGTACTATATTGTGGGCAAGTGATGTAAGAAACAATCTCCCTTGTCGGTGGGATATGAGGCTGGTGTTTTAAAAATTTCTAGAGCCATGGAGAAAGGGAGAGGTATTCATTATGAACTGACATGAGCAAAGCAGTCCATCAGGCCAGGAAAAGGCTTAGGTAAGAAACAGGTGGAATTCCAGGTAGAACTTTCAAACTTGGGAACACCATGGAGTTATAATGCTTCCCATGGAATATTCTACTCCTTGAGGGACACTATCAATACTTACATTCCCAAACCTGGCTACGCCTCAAAATCACTTGGGCTGCTTTTTAAATATATATATTCTGACAGCCTCTTCCATATTTTGAATAAGAATTTCCTAAGTGGGGTCCTAGGATTTTTTAAAAAATACAGCTCTCAGGAGACTTGGAGGAAGCCTATCCTAAAACCTGTTTTAAGGAATTATTGCTTTAATAATTAGAGTCTAATTGAACCAGCCATCTGATACATAAACTCCCTTTATTATCATTTCTGCAAATGAGGATTTTACTGTCTTCTGAGAAATATATTGGTAAATAATATTCCTTCCCAAACAAGAAGATACTAGTATTTTAAAAAAAGAAATAAATTACCCTGGCCAGTGTGGTTCCGTTGGTTGGAGCATCATCCCATACACCAAAAGGTGGCGGGTTCAAATCCTGGTCAGGGTGTGCGGGGGAAGCGACTGATCAATGTTTCTCTCTCTCAAATCAGGTTTTTAAAAGTTTATAATTATTTTAAAAAAAATAAATTAGCAGGGAAAAAGTATGGAAAGAGAATTTCTGGACAAGGCTCTACACTTTGGGAACCACTCAAAAATATGACCCTCAGTATCCTAACAACCCTGAAATTCTAGGATTGTTTATATGGGTATTGCACAGAAACCTATTGTTTTACAGATGAACTTCATACTCATAGCAAACAAAGAGTAGCCTCTCTCCTTGAGAGCCTTAGCTCCACTGATGGCTTTCCAAACCCATTCCAAGCCTAGAGTGGGTGACCACATTTCCAGTCCTGTTACCTTCACCGTGTAGAGCGTGTATGGGTGGAATCCGGTGCCACTGTGCTCTCGAGCAGTAATGGTGCCAGTGATACGCAGGTTCTGGATGACAACTGGGCCATCTGGGCTGCTCAGGGGCTCAAAGCTGAAGGTTGCTGAGCTGAGAGGACCAGCTGGGGAGGAGGAAAGCAGAACCGGTGGCAGACTAGGATCGAGGGAGCTCACACCATTGGTAAGATCTTTCTCTAAGCAGGAGGGTCTTGGTGGGCAGGTCCTTTCTGGACTTGCCAGCAAAGTTGTAAGAGAGGTGACATCTTGCTCTGCCTCCTTGTCTGCTGTGTCAATCTGGATCTCTGGGCAGGAATTCAACATGGAGACCAGACCTGTCTCTTTTTCTGTTCCTGGGCCTTCCTCAGCCTCTGCTCCTTCAATTCCTTCAGAACCCTCATCATCCTTAGTCTGCAGAGACTGGGAACCCCCTAGGGCACACAGGGCATCCTGGAGCCCGTCAGACATGTAGTTGCCTGGCGTCATGAGCATGATGGTTTCTTTGCTGAGTTCAGACAAGGGAGACTCCAGCTCTGTGTCCTCACACAAGAACAGAGGGCCTCGGATATCTGGCTGTAGGAAATGAGATGAGTTGTTTCCTACTTTTCTTTCCTCTGGCACTCCACCCAAATCTCCCTCTATAGCTTCATGGCCTTCTTCAACTTCTGGGGAGGAGCGTACCTGTCCCTCTGGCTCTTCACAGTTTAGGAGCAGCTGGGCTGCAGCTGGAGAAGGGGCTCTCGCTTCTGGCAGACTCTGTACCTCAACAACCAGTGGCAGAGATGTGGGCACTGAGGGCTGCTCCAGGGCACTGGCTGGACAGTGTGATTTAACCACTCCTCCTGGAGTACTTCTGGCCTTGGAAAAGATGCTCACAAGTATAAGGTGGATCCAGTCGGGATCTGACAGCTTGCTAATCAGTGGCAAGATCACATTGCAAGTAATGAGCTCCACCACTACATGGCGTCCTGTCCGAGTCTCCAAGTGGGGCTTTGGCACTAGTCCTTGAAGCAACAAACTCACAATGTTACGTGTATAGGCAACCTCGGCACTGGCGCTTTGGACCGCCGGATGTGGGGCGGTAGCCCTGCAGTAAGCCTCCCAGAGTTGGGAGGGTTCCACCCCACCACTCTGCTTCCCTGCTGTAGCCTCCTTGGCCTGAATATAGCTCTGCAGGTGACAACCGCAGAGCATCAGAAGCCTTTGGGCAAGAGCAGGACTGTTCACCATGCCCATCCTTTTCCGCAGCTCCTGGGCCAACCCTCTCATGGCCGCCTCCATTTCTTCCTCGAAGGCTGGCTCCTGGCTCACAGAGCGATACCATGATGACACAAAGTCCCGAATAATCATCTGGATGGTGCGGTTGATCTCCTGTTCCAGCTGCCTCTCTGCCTCGGGGTCTGGAGAGCAGACGGCCATGGGGAAGAAGCGCTCTAGATGCAGCCGACCGGAAGCCCCCACAAGGGCATTTGAGCCCTGCCACCCTCCCAGCACCAGGAGCAGCGCAAACACGAGGCAGAGAAGCCACACACTGACCAGAAAGTGGGTGACCAGGAACGAGCCAAGCACGATCCCCACCACCATCAACTTCCGGCTGCTCAGCAGGTTACTGAGGCCACAGCTGGGCATGGCTGGGGTCCCTTGTGCTGAGGACACTGTTTCTGCCTTCATGGTGGAAAGGACGGCTGCTCTCTTTCTATTTCACCTCGGAGTTAGGGATGGGGCATAACTGTGTCCCGGATACTAGGGAATCTGGGGTGCGATGGGGCCGCGGATCTGGGCCTCGACGTCCTACAGGCACTGCCAAGCGATGGCGGCTCTGCCTCTCGCCCTCGCACCTGGCGCTGCCGGCGGCCACGCCGCTCTCCGGGGAACCTCCGCGGCCCTCATGCTGCGGTGTCGGGCTCCTCGCAGCCTCAGGAGGCGGGGCGGGGCCGCAGGGCTCCCTCCCCAAACTCACAGACGCCAAGGCTGGGCGGGGATCTCACCCCGCGGGCGGCGCGGCCAGACCGAGCCCAGGTGCCCTGGGCGCAAGGATGTCTCCTCCGCGGGCTCCGCAGACGCGCTTCGCAGAAGCTCTCCACCGAGCTGGGGCGGCCCGGGCGGGCGACTGGGCTCCGCAGCCCAGATGCCCTCCAGGGAGGCCGGCCCGCGGCCACCGGCGACAGCTTCCGGGTCGCCGTGGGTGGGAGCAAGGCATTCTGGGAGAGCGGCCGCGCCCCCGGAGGCGCGGCGCTGCTCGGCGCCCCCTGGTGTTCAGGAGACGCCACGACAGCACTATGAGAAAATGTTCTCATTTTAAGCCCCCCAAATTATCACATAGTGCTACGGAAAAAATTGATTTATGCCTCAATACCATTCACATAAATATAAAATATATTTTAAAATCCAACAACACGTATTTTCACAAACTCCATAAACATGTACAGATCAACTCATGGAAAGAAATCCTCAATACTACAAAGGTATCCATTCTCCTCAAATTGATTTATAATGCAATTCCAATAAGAATTCCAACAGTATTTTGAGTGGAACATGACAGATTGATTCTATAATTTATATTGAAATTAAAAGGGTCAAGGATAGCCACAATACTAAAGGAGAAGAATAAGGTGAAAGGACTTGCCCTTCCAGATATCAAGTATTACTATAAATTTGTGGTGATTAAAACCCTGTGCTATTGGTGCCAGGATAGACAAACTGTCCAATGAAAGAAGACAGAGTCCTGAAAGAGACTGATGAATATACATGGCCCAATAAGCTTTCAGATCAACTAGAGGGAAGGAGGGACCATTCAATAATGGATATGGGACCATTGATTTTCCATAGCAAGAAAATAACATCAGATATCTACTGTACAAAAATCAATTCCAGATGGATCTTAAATATAAAAGTAAAACTTTAAAACTGTTAGAAGAAAATGTGGGTGAATGTATTTCAGACCTCAGGGTGGAGAAATATTTCTTAAAATAGAAAAAAACCACTCATCAAGGTAGAAGAATTGATGAATTTATTACAGTAGAACTTAGGATTTCTGTATATCATAAGTCATGATGAAGAGAGCAGAGAGCTATATATGAGCAGAAGTTATTTGCAATACATTGTGATTGAAAACATTCATATATCTAAATATTTTTTAAAACTACACACAGTAAGAAAACACCCAACTAACCTGATAAACAAACTGGTAAAATAAATAAATCAAGAGAATTACTCTTACACACTTTGGTGGGTATGTGAAATTCAAAATACTTTGGAAAAGTATTTGGCATTGGGAAATTGAACTTTTCTGTAGTTTATTTTCCATCAATCCCACTTTTAGATATGTATCCTACAAAAATTCTTCACCTGTGCACTAGGAGACATAAAAGATTGTTCAAAAATACATTGACATACTTTTCATAATATAAAATAATCCCTGGAAACATCCTGAGTGCTCATTCACAGAACCATACCTACATGTACTAGTATAACAACTTAGGTAAGTCTAAGGGACAAAACAAGTCTTTAGAACAGAGCTTATGAAACCTGACCACGTGGGTATCTTGTTAAAATGAAGATCCTCATTTAGCGAATCCAAGCTAGTGCTCCAGATTGTGCATTTCCAACAAGATTTTGGGTGATGCTTCTGCTTCTGCCCAAAGATTAAAGTTCGATTAGCAAGGTCCTAAGACTACATTTGGTAAATACCCTCTTTGTGGAGTTCAAGACCAAGCTACATCACTGTGCTATTTAGGTAAACAGTACCTACATATGGCATAAACTAACAAAAAAGGCAATCATATAATTCAGGGTAGTGATTATTATTTGGGGGAACAGGACTTGGAGGACTGTGTAGATACATACAAGCTATTGGTAATGTTGTAGTTCTTAAGTTGTATGGTGCATCATGGATTTTGTCATATTAACTAGCTCTATAATCTTGACCTCAACCTTGTGATACTGATTTGTAATCAATAAAAAGACAAGATTAGGTCAGTAGGCATTTTCAACCCTCACTATTCACCAGAATCACCTGGGGGATATTTAAAAACCACTTATATCTACTCCCAATTGCCAGATATTCTGATTTCATTAATCTGCTTAAAAGTGGGTATTGACGTTAAGTAAAAAGTTGCTGTGTGGTGCTAATGTGTAACTAGATTTGAAAACTGTTGTAAGTAACAGAACACCGTTAAAGTTCTCCTTAATGTTAGTATTCTGTGATTTGAACATAAAATATTTTTTTTTCTTATGAATTGCTCTTGTTGGAAAGGGTTTCCTGGTTCAGCTTAAAAATCATGTTCTTCAGTAATTAAAATAGGGGCTTTTATACTGTAATCTTCCTCACCAATTGGAGCTTTGTCATATGACTCACTCTTGTTTTCCTGTTTTCTGGTACAATGCCCAGCAGAGTTGTCACTTAATGCACATGCGTGTAGAGGTACCAATGAATAATGGTTCACTGAGCTCTGGTTCGCTGAGTATTAGCCAGAAGTCTCCTCCAGGCTAATTTTCCTCTCTCCCTGGGCTCCCAGAGCAATTTACATTTACTGCATTGAGACACTGCTACTTAGTACAATGGTGTGTTTACAGGTCTCTCTCTCCCACTACATGGTGAGCTCCTCAAGGCCAGGGTCAGGGATGATCTAATTTCAGACCCTTAGAGCTTAGTCCAGTGCCTCGGTAACTGTTTAGTAACGTGGTAGATAAATGATGGTTGAAAATATTTCTATAGTGTATCGTTACCCTTTGCTGCTTCACCCCTGGTCATAATGTAATCACTCAGGAGTCAGGACTTCGGCAGCAGCATCTCTGATTTCTGCAGAGCTTGTTCTGCAGAAAGCAGACTTAATATTTTATTTTATTTTATTTTATTTTATTTATTTTTATTGATTTCAGAGAGGAAGGGAGAGGGAGAGAGAGAGAGAAACATCAATGATGAGAGAGAATCATTCATCAGCTGCCTCCTGCACACCCTCTACTGAGTTTCAAGCCCTCAATCTGGGTATGTGCCCTTGACTGAAATCGAACCTGGGACTCTTCAGTCTACAGGCCGACGCTCTATCCACTGAGACAAACCAGCTAGGGCTGGACTTAATATTTTAGAGTAGTTTTAGGTTCACAGAAAAATTGAGCAGAAAGTACCAAGAGTTCCCTTATGCTCTCTGTACCCCCATATGCACAGCCTTCCCTACTATCAACATCCTGTACATGTGTTGTAATTGATTAACCTACATGGATACAGTATCATCACTGAAAGTCCGTAGTTGACATTAATTAGGGCTCACTCTTTGTGTTCACTTTTAATGGTTTGGATAAATGTGCACTGACATGCAGCCACCATTAAAGTATTATACAGAAGAGTTTCAGTGACCTCCAATTCCTCTGTGCTGTACACATGCATCCCCACTGGCAACCACTGGTCTTTTTATTGTCTTCATAGTGTTGTCATTTCCAGAGTGTCACATCGTTGAAATCATACAGTATGTAGCCTGTTCAGATTGGCTTCGTTGACCTAGTGATATAGTTAAGTCTCCTCCAGACCTCGTTGTGGCTTGGTAACTCATGTATTTTTAGCACTGAATAATATCCTACTGTCTGGCAGTTTTGAGAGAGGAGACTTAGAGTGCAGGCTAAGAGCATAGGGTCTGGGGTAGGTACCTAAGGTCCAGTTTCAGTGCCACCAGCTGAAAACTCTGAGCCTTCAATATCAGTTTTCTAATATGGGGATATTGATAATATTAACTACATAGGATTCAAATGAGAGCTAAGCAAGTTAATAGATGTAAAATACCTTAGAATCTGGTACATAGTAAATGCTGTATAATATATAAATGTTTGCTCTTATTTGTATTATTATTTTTATTTTTTCCTTTTCTGCATGTTTTTTAAAAAATCTTTATCATTTAAAATATATACTAGTATGTCCCCCTCTTCCCCCCATTGACCTCTTCTAGCCTGCTCCCACCCTCTACCCCAAGCTCTTATTTTTAACTAGAGACACGGTGCATGAAATTCGTGCACGGGTAGGGTCCCTAGGCCTGGCCGGCTATCAGGGCTGATCGGGGCCTTCTAGCTGCCAGCTGGGGCCTTCCTTCCCCAGCTGCCAGCTGTGGGCGAGGGCCTTCCTTCATTCTGCACCGCCCTCTGGTGGTCAGTGCACGTCATAGCAAGTGATCAAACTCCCTGTAGAACTCCTGAGGGGACACTTTGCATATTAGCCTTTTATACACTGAGTGGCCAGATTATTATGATCTCTGAACACATAATAATCTGGCCACTCAGTGTATATCCTATATAATAAAAGGCTAATGTGTAAATTGTCCCCTCGACCAGGAGTTCGACCAGAGGGCAGGCCGGCCAACCGCCCATGTTCCCTCCCCCTGGCCAGGCTGGCCGGACCTCACCAATGCGTGAATTCATGCACCGGGCCTATACACACACACACACACACACACACACACACACACACACACACACTGAGTGGCCAGATTATTATGCGTTCAGAGATCATAATAATCTGGCCACTCAGTGTATATATAGACTAGAGGCCTGGTGCACAAAATTCGTGCACAGGGTGGGGAGATCCCTCAGCCTGGCCTGCACCCTCTCCAATCTGGGACCCCTACACCTTTTTCTTATCTAGCTAATCTCTTCACATTTAAAAAAAATTAACTGAAATACCACCTACTCTAGGAAATCTTCTTTAAACAAATCTCTTTACAATCTGTATTAAGTATTTTCATAGTATATCATTCTTTTTCTTTAGCAGCAACTTAGAGTGGATGCAATCTGCTTCTCATTCTTGCCTCTGAATTCTTTCTTATTGCTCTTATAATAGAGCAGCTTATCCAATTTACATTTGCCCTTCAAGGGCTTATATTTGGTTCAGTTTCTAGTTGGCTCCCTGCCTTTTTTTTTTTAAGCAATAAATTTGGGTTGTGATAGTAAACCTCACTTGTAATCAAGCCTGTAGGTCTCCCTATCTGAATATTTCTATAATACCTATCACTTTAGCATACCAGAGATTGTGTTCATTCATAGAAAATAACAATAAATGTCACCCGATCATTTGATCTTCCAGTAATATTTTATAGCAGGATGTATTATTCTAGTAATTTAACTATTACAAAACTGAGGCATACAGAAATAAATCACATTGAACAATAAAGAATATCTCAAATATCAAAGCACATTAGGGCCTCCCTTGTTCTGTGCCTCAAATATCATAGCACAGTACACAGTTCACATGGAACTCAGCTTCCTTTAAAACAGGAAGGGATGTCATACTCATGAAGCAGCTACTTCCACACATTTTTTAAAATTTAATTCATATCACATATTCTTTGTACTAATTGTTGAAAAAACACCCTAGCAATTGCCTCTGTTCCTCTCTGTATTGTTGCCTTACGTTCTGATGTCATTACTGCACTTTTATCATCTAATTCATTCTAATAAGATTGTGAATTATTTAAGGGCAGAGATCATGACTTGAGTTTGTGTTTCTCTGTCACGGTGCCTAGATAAATACTCAAATGCCATCCAGTCCAAATGACTGTGATGAGAGAGGCCCACCATTGCTGGAGACCTCTGATTTTTATTTCAGGGGCCTCACTTATTCTGTGCCTTTACTGAGGGGTGAGTAGGGGCTGAGGGAATTTGAGGAAACCCAGACAGAATTCTCTTCCTGCAAGATTTTGCCAAGCTGGTGCCCAGGACCACTGGGCATTTGTCCAATTAAAATCCTGACACACAGCAATAACAAAGGCACTGGCCCTGACCGGTTTGGCTCAGTGGATAGAGCGTCGGCCTGCGGACTTAAGGGTCCTGGGTTCGATTCCGGTCAAGGGCATGTACCTTGGTTGCGGGCTCATCCCCAGTGGGGGGTGTGCAGGAGGCAGCTGATCGATGTTTCTCTTTCATTGATGTTTCTAACTCTCTATCCCTCTCCTGTCCTCTCTGTAAAAAATCAATAAAATATATTTTTTTAAAAAAAAAACAAAAACAAAGGCACTGGTCTCCCAGGGCTAATGCGTGGGGATCAAACCCCAGCCTGCAGGAACTCACCCCCACGGTCAGGGCCAGGCTGATGGGTGGACCTGGGCTGGTGCTCCTGACTCTGGGGAGAGGGAGACTTCCGTGACCCGAGAAACTACTATCAACCGAAAAGTCAGAGAAGCACAGAGGATGGTTCAAAAACACCAAAGATAACGCTGGCGATTCCTTCAATCTCTGGGGTAAAAACAAACCAAAACAAGACCCTGAACTTGTACATGCAAGCGCGGGAAAACGTTGCTCAAGGGAAAAGTGATTCAGACCCAGGCCGGAAGCTGCAGGCTAGAGGCCCGGATGCTGCGCCGCGTGCGAAGGCGGAGGGACTCTGCGCCAGGCCCACGCTAAGCGGCCGGAAGCTGGGCGGCTGGTACGTGGGGGCCGCACACAAAGGCCACGGGGGAAGAGGGGGGAAAGTTGCCTCCAGACCGCGCTGGAGCAGAGCCCTTTCTTCCTAAGTAGTGAACAAGGTGGAGAGCTCCAGGGCTCCAGGGCTGCACGCTGGGGCCTGCCAGAGGCAAGCGCTTGCCCGCCATCTTCTCCAGCCAACCACCTCAGGCTCCGTGGCCCCTAGGCTGCCACCAGCCCGCCTGCCTGCCCCTTCTCCTCACCTGTAGGGTGGCCCCTCACTGGCAGCCTGCGAGCACTTGGGCTCTGGCAGGTCCCGGAACAGGTCCTTGGTGGAATGGGACTGGCGCGGCTCCTCCTGAGCCGGCTGCAGCCGCAGGCACCGGGGCCGCTATGTCAGGAAGGACATCCGGAAGGTCGTCCAGAAGACCTCTGGTCTATTTAGCACACTACCCTTTCATTAGTATAGATGAGAAGCTAAACATTTGTTTGTTCACTGGACAACATTTTTAAGGCTTTGGCCCTCTACATTTTCGAACTCTCCCTTGTTAGGGTGGAAGAGGCGGGTAGAACTTGGGTGAAGACGGAGAAGCCCTTCCAAGCTTGACAGACGTGGAACACACAAGGCTATCAGCAGGATCCCCGGGAGCCTCCTTGCCACTCCATCATCCGCACAAAGCCGTGTTCCTGCGGCTCAGGTTTGTGTTCTGTAGCTGTCTGCACCAGGGACTTGTCAGGGGTGAAATGAAAAATTTTATCCTTCTTTCTCATTTTTCTTGATGTCTCAGTCATGGAGGGTTTCACATTCAGGGCCATTTGGGTGTCATCAACACATCAAGTTTAAAGAGGAAAGATGACGAATCGTGAATGTTTATGAGGAAATGGCAGCAATTATAATGATGGTAATGAAGAGGGAAGTGAAGAGATTGGCCCGGTGGGATGTGTCTGGGAGCCTAGGACAGTGGAGGGAAATGCTCCGGTGGATGTGGGCATTACCACGGCACCAAGATGGATGGAACGTCTTACCCAGCAGCCCTTCCAGATTCATTATTATTATTTTTTTTAGAACTATGCCTTGTGGAACCAGGTTTGCAAGTTTTATACTGAGTGAACAGCTATTTCTTATGTTAAGTTATTTCAGCTGTGGAATAGAGAATTGTTGAAATAAATGGCTGGAGAATTCGAATTGCATTCATTCTTGACATCGGTACTGACAAATAGCTTCATTCTTCCACTGAAATGGAAAGTTTACTAGACGGAGACACAGGCAGGTTCTGGGGAGTGGGGGGAGGCATCAGCATTTTATTTTTACTATAACTCTTCTAAGATGCTGTGAGAGAGTAAAATAAAATGCTATTCTGAAATCCCTTTGGAATCCATCCCTTGCCCCGTCCTCCACGTTCGACTGGAAATAAAACCAATTAAAAAGTTAATTTATAACCAGTATAAAACCCAACCAGACAACTGGTTATAATTGCATGAGCATGGAGTTCCCAGGAGGAATGGAGCTGGTAGGTGGTGGAGATGAGAGCTCAGCACTCTGATGGGTTGAGCTGGAGCACCTGCTAGTTTGAACCAGCCCCCCAGAAGCTGGGCATCTTCATGGAGAAATGATTGACCGTGGGACGGTCTTATGGGATCTGGAGAATTTGCCAGAGCCCTGAAAACTGTTCATATGAAAATTATAGATTTCTCCTTGACATCTCCTCAGTGCTGGATGCCTCTCTCCTCCTTGCCAACAGCAATCACTGCAAGGAGAGAGGCAAAGAGTGTGGCATTCTATGAAGCCACGGCCAGAGGTTCAAATTTAAAGTTTGTTGCTGAACGTAGAGAGTCTCGCTGAGATCCTTGTGTAGTAAATTATTTGAACTTGGCTCTAGGAGTCTCGCAGAAAAATTCTATTAGGTTTTCAATATCCACATTGTCAAGGTGTTTCAGTGAATGCATGATTCAGAGTTTAGACTCTTGGGACCGTAGTCCTTATGGTACTAGAAAGTGTCAAGGCTACTTACTTATTTGACAATGCCCGTGACACCCAGGCATGGATAAGCTTGCAGTTTCATGTTCTGCTTAGCCATTAATAGTAGGTCAAGGTTTCATAAATAAAGGTTTTGAGGTCCTCCCACATGACATGAGAGAGAAACATCTATCAGTTCCCTCCCATCTGTGCCCCAACCAGGGAATGAACCCGAAACCTAGGTATGTGCCCCGACTGAGAATTGAACTGGCAATCTTTCTGGTGTATGGCATGACGTTCCATCCAACTGAGCCACGGGCGAGGCTGCATGCCTAGTAATTCTTCGCTAGATTTCAGACATTATGACTTTTCTTGGTGTTTGATGCTTTTGTACTTTTGTCACTATTCTTGAGTTTTGTTCTGGGATGTATTTAAGTTACTTGTTAGCAATTTGACCTCCTCCGGTCTCACTTTAATTTCTGTTATGCAGGACTAGAAAAGCATTTAATTTGAAGCTGATTTTTCCCCCCACCACTATGCCAGCAAAACCCTTCTGAGTACTCTTTTCAGTGCACTATTAATTATGAAGCTTTCCCTTATGGCTAGTGAGCACAGGCATTGTTTTAGTCCTATGGGAGCTTTGTGTCTGTTCTTTATAATCCTTTCTTTAAAATTACATTTTATTGGGGTGACATTGGTCAACATGAACATATGGTTTCCTGTGTGGATTTCTAAATGATAAAATCTGTATATAGCACCATGTGCCCACCACCCAAAGTCAAATCTTCTCCTGTCATCTCATATTTGGATCCCCTTCTCCCCCTCCCCCCGTCCCTCTGGCTTTATAATGCTTTTGTTTGCCTCTTTTCTGATCTTTCATAGCTTCCTCCCATGCATGTGTCCACGGCACTTAGTTGAATACTGTAAAGGAATTCTTTGCCGATCTCTGGACTTTTCCTTCTGTGTAACTCTCTCCTTATGGGCACTCTGCCTTACTAAACTCTAACTGCCTTTACCTCTCTGGGCTCCCACCTTCATCTCCTTCATTCAAGGACGGTGCTGGGCTCTGCAGGAGTTCCCCCTTCTGAATCTCCCAGCCGTGGGCAAACTACGGCCTGTGGGCCGGATCTGGCCCGTTCAGCTGTTCTATCCAGCCCGCGGAGCCAAAAGAGCGGAGGGTTCTCTTGCTCTCCCCTCCGCTCCTTTACTTTGAATTTATATTAGTTCACACAAACACTCCATCCATGCTTTTGTTCCGGCCCTCCGGTCCAGTTTAAGAACCCATTGTGGCCCTCGAGTCAAAAAGTTTGCCCACCCCTGCGTCTAGGCAGTAGACTGGGCAATAATGGGGCTAACTTTATTTCTCATCGCTCATCACTGTCCCTTGGTACCCAATGTCTACTGTCTTCAGGACTATTATTTCATATATATGCCTTAATTTTTAGTTGTTTTAAGTGGGAGCTTATATCCGCTTCCTGTTACTTCGTCTTGGACCAGTGTTTCTGTTTTGACTATTCTGGAGTATTGATAGACGTGCAGGGCATCTCAGCATCACATAGTGTGCTGTTCCCTCTGCAGAAAACACTGTTCCACATGTTGTTCACCTAATCAGCACCTATTGTCCTCTAAGTCTCAGCCCACAGACAACTTTGTTCAGAAGCCTGTCCTATGACCATCTGTTCTTTTCTAACTCCCCCCTTTTAGATGAGTTGTGGTATTCTGCACTTATTCACAGCTATATTTCTATTCCTTGTCTTTCTTCACTGCAATAGTATAAGCTCTATGAGGACAGAGGCTAGTTTTATTCCCCGCTTAAGCAAAGGAGGTTTAATAAATGTTTGATCAATAAATAGAAGATAAAGCAGTTGTTTGTGGCAGAGGCAATGGTACCTGTGGGGAGGGGTACTCAGAATAAATATTGTTGCTGGTGTGAATCACATGGTAGCTGATGAAAATTACTGACTAGGCTTGTCTATAAGCATATATGAGAAATTTAATTAAAAAGTCCAGAAATACTTTGGGTTGGGGACATTCCTCTACAGAGAATGAGGTATTTCATGGCCAAATTGGTGGGGCAAGAAGAGTCAGTAAAATCCAGGTTCTTATTATTATGATTTTATAGGCTGGTGTGCTTGGGGATATAATACAGTATATTATACTATATATCATTATATACTACATCATAATATATAATATATAATGTTTTATAGGATAAACATTTATTTATATTTGTTTGCTGCTTGTTTTACCCTCAGGATTTAGCTCTATGAAGCCAGATCCTTGGTTTGTCCTGTTCTCTGCCCCATCCCAGATTCTAGAGAAATCTTTTGTACATTGTAGGTACTCAATACATTTTGGTTAAGTATGTGAATAAGATACCTTTGGAGTACTCTGTTTTAATTTTGTTTAAGCAGTATGCTGAACTACTATTTTTTTTCTTTTTTGTTTGTTTTTCTAAACACAATCAAGTGGAAATCAAATTACATTCTCTCTTCGTTTTCTCATGCCTATAGGGAATCTGGCTATTGAGATTACAGTGGTTTAACTAGGGCTGCAATGTTCACCTGGTGGCAGCTTAACTTAATCGCAGTCAAATTACCTCTGAAGAAATTAACAGCCTTTCAAGAGCTGAGCTTGACAACGCAAACACGTGGGAGCCCCAGGGTGTCTCTACATGTCCACACTGCACCTAGCTCGGGAGACGAGAGCAGCACTACATTAAACAGTGGGGCGGACATCATTAAGGTTATGATTAAGCTGCCTTGTGGGGCAAAAATTATTCTGCCAAGAGGCGGCCATAGTCCTGCCGAAAACATCACTGCTTTGTTACTTATTACAAATTTCTGGTGATTTTTTCTTCCTAAGTCAAAAATAGTCATGGGAAGTATTACTGCTTCAACATGAAGGTGGGCAGGATGAAGACTAGAATGTGCAAAGCTGGGTGTTATAGAAGTAGTGAATGATCAAGGATTTATGTACACCTAAGAGGTAGAGGTGTGGGGTCAGCCGAGGTCAAATACAGGGTAAGGTGCTCAGTAGGGAGAGTTGAGTGCTGACTCCGAGAGGATCAGAGATATGGCCAAGAAGGACACCTGTAGATTAGTCGTCTGAGAAAAGCATATGTGGTATGGTGATGAGGGCAGAGTGAATAGTTTCCAGGGTGATCTGACTTAATCGGGAGGAGAGCATCTTTCCTCAGAGCTGCTTTTAGTGAAAAGTTGAGCACATAATAGCTCTCCCTGCCTAAGTTGGGTACCACCTGGCTCCCCACTCCACAGCTATCTTGGCTCATAGCAAAAGTGAGTTCCAAATGAGAAAGGCTTGACTCTTTCTAGGTATGGGATTTGATGTGTCTATCGGGGCAAAGCAGAAAATCAAATGCCAGTGCATTCTCTATTCATGGTTGCTGTCAGGGCTCAGTGCACAAAAGACAAACCACTTTGGGCATCTTAAACAGAAAGGGACTTAATATGGGGAACAAGGGGCTTCAAAATAATTGGGATTACTGCAAGAATAGAATTAAGAGTTGAAATTATTGAGCTCAAGGACATAATGCAAGAGCTGCAATCCAGGGTCAGAAAGCCACAGGCTTTGCCACAAATGCCTCTTGAGACCCATGACACTTGGGACTGGACATTGAAAAGTGACATCTGGCTGCCAGTACTGTGTCTTGATTCTCATGTTCAGGACTTTACCTGCCAGGGTGCACAACCATGGAAAAGATGGACACTGCCTTTTCTATAACTGCTGCTTATTTGGAAATGAACAAATTTGATTCTCTTATAAATAAATGGGGGAGGGTCATGCGCAATTGGAAATAAATGTCTGATAGAGTTGTTCAGTCGCTGGCTGGTGTCAGGCCAGCATCTTCGTGAATCTCTTGACCTTTGCTTAATGCTTTTCATTCCTTGTTTTAGCAGATGGCTGCTGGAGATCCAGACTTCATGTCCACATCCAAAGGAGCAAGATATGAGAAAGGGGGAAAGATCTTGTCAGGTACATTCATTCCTTTTCCCAACAAAGTATCGTCCTCCCCAGGAGTGTCCTGCATGTGTGTCATTAGCCATAAATGTGCCCATCACGTGAACACTATGAGCTTTCAAGGAGGATGCAGAAGCAACCATTCAACCAGACACTGTGACACGCCAAAGAAAACTGAAGTTCAATCAGCAAAGAAGGGGAAAATGAATATTGAAAATGTGACTTAACAGTATCTAACATAGTAGGATTCAACTCATTTTTCTTTATGTAGTGAACCAGTTTCCCGGAAGAGAAAAAAACAATACTGATCTTACACAACAATCTTTAAATCACAACTCTCCCAGTTCGTGGGACTGAGTGAAACAAATGCTAGCAATAGACCCATGCCATCCTCAGAATCACTTTTTATTGCAATGAATAGTGCTGATGGGTTGAGCTCATTTTGGTAGCTGGATGTTTCCTACCCTAACAGAAGTATTGTCTCAGGAGGCTCCTCAGCTACAAATGCAAATATATTCCTGTCAAACCCTAACATTAGTTTGACATACATGCTTCACTGTAGTTGAACCCCTGTGTAAATTATTCAGGTGAAGAGTAGGGCAGACAGAGGGAATGACATGACACAAATGTGGGCAAGAGCTGAAATCATAAAGAAATAAAAATTCAGTATAAGTATAAGAAGCCATGGAGAGATTGGCTAGAGAGATAGGAAGGGGCCATGTCATGCATAGGCTTGAGGGTCAACGGTAAGGATTGAAGATTTCTCTCTAAGTATAATAGAAGCTGTTGAGATACTTAGCTCATACAGAGTATTTGTTTTTACAAACTTCACTGGTGCAGTCATCTATGGGAAAAAACAACTTAAATGTGTTCAAATATGTTTGTACAGTTGAATAAGTACTTTGTCAATTTCAATGTAGTCAATGAATTACTTAGGTATCCCCAGCACCTCACACACCTGAGGAGGAAAATGCAGCTATGTATACCAGAGAAGCTTCCGGTGGACTTCTCTCTCCCCACCAACTGCACAGACACGCAGAGCTCTCTGGCAAGTAACTATCCCTTTCATGGGGTCTGGTTTTTCTCTTGTACTTTTATACCATTACACTAGAGGCCCGATGCACGAAGATTCATGCAAGAATGGGCTTTCCTTCCCCTGGCTGCCAGCAGCGCCTTCACTCTGGCCGGAGCCACCTTTCCACTCCAGCCTGGAGTGCCTTTCCGTTCTGGCCCAGAGCCGCCTTTCCACCTTCCCATGCTGCCCAGAGGCCCGGAGCAGCTGGGGTGGTGTGGAACACCCTGCCCCCAGCCGCTTGGCACCTGTGTATACAAATTAACCCGCCATATTTGTTGGGTTAATTTGCATACTCACTCCTGATTGGCTGGTGGGCATCGCAAAGGTATGGTCAATTAGTATGTTACTCTTTTATTAGGTAGATAGGAGCTTCATCTGTGTGTTTCTCAAAGTACTGCACCTAGCATTCTGACACTTGAAATTGATTACTTTTGATCAACTTTTTAAAGAAAATATTTGGCTTTTTATATTGGTAATGAGGTGGAGGGGGGCAGAGTGGATGGGAAGACAGCAGTCTCTCCAGGGGAGAGATCATGGGTGCTCAGGTTAGGTTGGTGCTGATGGACACAAAGAGCTGTGAATGGCTTAGGATGTATTTTGGAAAGAAAATAGAATTAATGATGAACTTGGTTCAGAATGGCACACTCAGGAAATAATACTATATAATAAAAGCGTAATATGCAAATTGACCTAATGGCTGAATGACCGTCGCTATTACATGCACTGACCACCAGGGGGCAGACGTTCAATGCAGGAGCTAGGCTCACAGCTTACAAGTGCAGCGGCGGTGGCGGGAGCCTCTCCTGCCTCCACTGTAGGTGGGCGGTAAGGAGCAAGGGGTCCTGGACTGCTAGAGCCCCGGACTGCAAGAGGGATGTCTGACTACTGGTTTAAGCCCGATCCCCAGGGGGAGCAGGCCTAAGCCGGCAGGTGGACATCCCCCAAGGGGTCCTGGACTGCGAGAGGGTGCAGGCTGGGCTGAGGGACCTCCCCCGGCCAGCCAGCCGCGTCCCCCTCCCCCCGGCCCTAGTCCATGAATCTCATGCACTGGGCCTCTAGTCTAGTATAATTTCGTAGTTGTGGGTAAAATAGTGTGGGCAGAGCACTGATTACACATTAATAATACCTGTTGCATGAATGAGAAAAAGGGGTACAACAGTCACAGCACGTACATGGCTTTACAGCTTTAAAATATTTAAACCTCACATCGTAGGCTATTGGTAGGGCAGGGTTTATTATTCTACCTTCTTTACAGATGTGAAAACCAAGGCTCACTCTCTCATAGGGGACTGGTTAGCAACAAACATGTGATATAGAAAAGGGAGAGGACATGGCTAAAGAGGGGAGGTTAAAGGAAGGTGAGAACAGCTGTGGGCATGGTAAGCAAGCTAGCATTATTGGGCTGTGAGGGCAATGTGGAGGAGGCACAATGGGCTCTTAGCCGTGTGGCTGTGAGGGATTAATTAAATAAAAGACTTTTTTGGGGGTGAATACTTTGGGCTGTTGGGGGTATTTATGTTTCTACATGATTCTAGGCAGAGACTGAATTCATTAAGTTTCCAACTTTAATATTGTTTGGCTACTATCATTTCCTTGGGCATAACTGTGAAAGGTGACCTGAGCAAAGGTTGATTGGGAAAGCAGGGCATGATTGGGAGCTGTGAAAGAAAGGATTTGACCAGTGTTATGTTGGACTCTGTGAAAGACAAGGTTAGACAGGTCCATTGAATACGGGTTAATATTCATAGTTCATCATTAAATTTTTTAATAATTTAGGGTATTTCTTTTAATCTTGTGTATAGGTGCATGCATGTATGTGCATATTTGAAATTATACTATTCATAGCATTTATAACCTATTTAAAGTGCTCTGTGAACACTTTTATGTTAAACTAGAGGCCTGGTGCACGAAATTCATGCACGGGGGGTGAGGGGTCCCTCAGCCAGGCCTGCACCCTCTCGCAATCCAGGACCTTTTGGGGGATGTCCGACTGCCAGTTTAGGCCCGATCTGCGGTATCAGGGCTAAACCAGCAGCCAGACATCCCTCTCACAATCCGGGACTGCTGGATCCTAACTGCTCTGCTTGCCTGCCTGATCACCCCTAACTGCTCTGCTTGCCTGATTGCCCCTAACCGCTCTTCTGGCTGCCTGATTTCACTCCTAAAACTCAAGCTTCTTCTTTTTTTATTTTTAATATTTATATTTCTCCTTTATTTTTTATTTTAAAAGTCAAGCTTCTTGAGAACATGAGGCGTTTAATATTATTCCATATTCCTTACAGAGAGCTAAGCATGGTAAACACAGCAAATACTTAATAATTATGGGCTTCTATACAAACACTTTCCAACCAGGAATGTTTTAATAGGCAGTCTCCAAAAACTTGAACTGGAAAACCTAAAAGTAGAGTGCTCAGATTTCAGGCATCAGGTGCTATTAGCAGGATTTCTATCCCAATTAAACTCTATTTTGTAGCTCTCAACAGTCTGGACAAACTGCCCTTCACTGTCTCCAAAGTTTCTTATTTGTCACTATCCCGTTTTCCTCTTTTTTTTTTTTTTTTTTTTTTAGGTCAATATTTTATATCCACATCAATATCAATGTACCATACAAAACCCACCTGCCAACCTAGCTGGGCAGGCAGGAGAGGGGTTCATGGCAGCATAGAAAAATGGGGTTCTTATCCCAAAAAGAGGAGAAAATGGGTTTACAGTCAAGGAAACAAAATCAGAGCCCAACATGACCAAGGAGAAGCCTTGAAACTGCATCGAGTGGAGGTGCTGTGGGCCGCGTGTGTCTCGGCTGGCCCAGGTGTACCTGCAGCAGCCTCGGCTTCTGGGAAGCCTGGGGTCAGACAGGGCCCAGCTCTTGAGGTTATTTTTTAATAATTTTGCTTTTGGGGGAGGAGGGTTTCTGGGCAGCAGCTCCATGTGGGGGTAACCAGTGTGAGTTTCACTTCAGGGTTTGGAGGGGAAGTTGGGTCTGTGGGGCGGGACCTGCCTAGCCCCAGATGTCACAGCTGAGTTTCTTGGAAGTGGCCCAGTGAAGTTCCTTCCTGCCTTCTTCCTGCCCTGACCCCAGGTCTATGGCTTAAAAATCAGGGCACCAGGCTGGGGCTGAGCACCTCAGGGGCCTTTGTAAACATGGCAGGTACAGGCAGGGGGAGCTTGGGGGAACTGTAGGAACTGGTGGGGGCAGCCAGAGCCAGGGGAGGGAAGTGCCCATGGGGAAAGGGGCCATGGGGTGGAAGAGGTATGCTCCTCTAACAGACATAGAGGTACAGAGACTAAGAGAGACAGAGAGGACAGAGATGGGGATAGAAAGAGTGACAGGAAGAGAGAGACTCAGAGAAAGAAAGAGAAAGATTCACAAAGAAGAGAGACAGACAGAAAGATGGAGTCCTTCTCTGTATGAGTCAGCTGGTGTGTTTTGGAGGGGGGTGTGGGGGGGTGTGGGGCCGGGCCGGGGCCGCATGTGATGTGCCAGTATGACGGTAAGGGCATTGTTGCACTTAAGTGTTGCACTTACTGTTGTAAGTGTTGTATTGCATGCGGGAGGTGTGCTGGTAATGCAGCACCAGCTCCTTCAGAGACCCGTACAGGCTGTAGGGCTTGGTATCGCCGTCCACCACCACAGAGTAGTCACAGCAGCCCCGCTGGCTGCTGTGAAGGATGAGGAAGGTACCATCCTGCTGGCCGTTCAGCATTTCCTTGATCTTGCCCACATACCAGGTTCGTTCCCCATGGTGGGGGAGGGCATCCTCATCCTCATCAGTGCACACTGGTCTTCAGGCTCATTTTTGATTCCCAACCACTCGTTGGTTTTCTTCTGCCGGGCGCCTTTCTGACTGAGCCAGACCAGGTACCGGGCTCGGATCTTGCGCAGCTGCATGAGGTCTGGCTTCAGGCTGTTCATGCGCTTAGCGATCTCCCGGTTGTCCAAGGCCTGTGTCCGCAGCTCCTGTTCCAGCTTCGTGGGTGCGGCTCTCGTGGATCTCGGCGACTTGAGACTTGAGCCGTTCTGAGTTCAGCGGGATCCTCTGCATCTCTTTTCATTGCCCTCACGCAGGAAGCGCTCCAGGTACTCCTGGCTGCACTTCTCCTGAGTCTGGCCTTGCTCTTCAAAGATCTTGATGGTTCATTGAAGGCTTCGATTGCGTGCGCTTCACCTGCAGTTCCCGGGAGGTGCGTGTGTACTCCTCGTAGAGCTGGTCATACTCACGGCTCTTGTCCCCCGCTTCAAACCAAGGTAACAAACAAATCATTTCCCGCCAGAAGTCACGTCCAAATACTGCGAGACTGAGGACTGTAGGCCTGACTATGTACATGCGCAATAGCAGGCTCACGTCGGCGCCCAGGCATCCCCCACAATCCCACAATCCTCTGGGCGCATACTTCCGGTTTTCCTAGTTCCTCCTCAGTGGTGTTTCCCTCAGTCGCTTTGTAGCGTCCAGGGCCTCTAGTTGGAGAGGACTTTTCTGTTTTGGCGTTGAAAGCTGTTTACTATTTGGAATCAGTGAAGTTTCGGGAGTGTTTGTAGAGAAGCCCATAAGTATTAAGTATCTGCCGCTGCCATGAACATGTCGGTCCCAAGCGCACTCATGAAGCAGCCGCCCATTCAGTCCACGGCGGGCGCGGTCCTGGTTCGCAATGAGGAAGGTACTGTGCTGAGCCATTTTCCAATCGGATCTTCCTCTTCCTTCCCCAGCACACTCCAAACCTACTCCGGGCCCACCGCCCCAACCCCGCAGACCCTGAAGACCTTCCCCCCTATTTCTTCCACTTTCCCCCATCACACTCGCACCCTATCGCGTTGCCTAGGGGCCCCCTAACCGCTCCCTGAGGGGGCAGGCCAGCCTGGGCCAGGGGCCTCTGGTCTCTGGTCCTTAAGGTAGCTGGCTTTTTATAAACATAGATAGTCTTTACAAAATAACTTCCTAAGAGAGGAAAGGAGAGAGGGATAGAAACATCAATGATGAGAGAGAACCATTGATTGGCTGCCTCCTGCACGCCCCCCTCTAGGGATCGAGCCAGCAACCTAGGCATGTGTCCTGACTGGGAATTGAACCATGGCCTCCTGGTTCGGCTCAAGTGCAACCACTGAGCCACAACCGGCCCGGCTTTACAAAATAACCTTTGATGGCAGCACAGCAGTTCACCATATGGGAGTGCCGTGACTCATTTAAGCATTTCGTTTTAGACTTTATTTTAGCTAGTCTCTCATTCCCTTAATGGGGCTTATTATTTGCTATTCCTTTTTTGCCATTATAAATTCAATGTCATAAACTTCACATACTAAATCTGTAACTAATACATTTTCCAACGTTAGAATTACTCATCAAAAATAATGGACACTTGTGCCCACGTTGGCAGCACACATACTAAAATGGGAATGATAGAGATTAGCGTGATCCCTGCACAAGGATGACATGCAAATTTGTGAAATGTTCCGTAGTTTTGGTTGTTAACTAGACTTATTGTGGTGATCATTTTGTGATATAGACAAATATCAACTCATTATGTCGTATGCCTGAGACTGATACAATGTGGTATGTCAATTATACCTCAACTGAAAAAAAGTAATGGGCCCTTTTAGAACTCTTGGTTGATATTGCCAAAGGTTTGGATCCCTTCATACACCTTTCAGCAGATGATCAGATTTCCAATTTCACTGCCTCCTCCCCAATACTGGAATTAACGTTTAAAACACGAAAAATAATGTCTAGTGGTTTAAATTCTCGTATCTTTGTAAACTTCGACAATTTTCATGTGTTTATTGGCTATTTTTCTCTTACAAATTAAATGTATGTGTTCAGTTTATCTTTCTGTCCTGTCTTCATCATTTAAGACAGCTTGGACCCAACACAGAGCGATAACTAAATAAATATTTTTACAATTGACTGAAAATCCATATGGGCTTCCACCCAGGAAGCAATAATGAATACAGTTTGTGGCTCCTCCTCTATTAATCTTTCCCAATTTAACGATTTCTCCAATAAAATATAGTATTCAGAGAAAATATGATTCACCCCACCCCCACCCCCACTCCCTATAATCCCAGGAGACATTCTCTCAGTTGAAACTTTTCTCTCTTCATTCTCATTGGTCTTCATACATCATTCGTAGGAACTCTTGGGTTACGCGCGGGCAGCGCATGGACTGGATGCTTATTGAATTCTAATTGCATGTCTAAATGAATGAACCCGCCATGCAACCACAAATGGAAGGCTTAAAAATAATAATTTGCATAATTAGCTGACAGGAAGGCCTGAGCTATTATTTAAGTTCACATATAACATGACACCATCAAGTGTTCATTTATGCTCTGTTCTTTCCAGAATGATTGAGCTGTTTGAAAGTTTTATTCATGACTCATGCTCAGACCCATGTTGTAGTGCTGATAATGTTGAGATAATGGGGATTTATAGTTAGCTCTGACAAGAGGCCATAAAACAAGTGACGGGATGTTTTCTCTGTTGCTACAAGCTCAATTTGTAACACAAAGTACTTAATAATTGTTATTAATGAACCCGCTGTGGTTGGTATGTAGACACAGCTGGAAATCACATCTGTTATCAGAAAGCCTGGGTTGAATAAAGCATAGACACTGCAGGGAACTAAAAGCTTCAAAAGGAAATGACATCACAGACACCTAAGAAGTGCCCTTGGATGCTAGCTGCATGCAGACAGAAGAGATTTAGGACAGATTTTAGGAGAAGCGACAGGGAATTTGGTTCTTTTTAAACATTTTTTTTCCATATTGACCCCAAATGTCTTCAGTTGTAAGCCAGAGTTCCAGGGTCAGTCCCATGTGTTAAATATCATAACTCTTATATCTTATTTTTCAGATAAACTCAAATAAAAATAGTCCCAGTTGAAGCCTAGCAACCTACTTCTCCAGGCTTACCTCCGGTGACTCCTCTTGAAACACTCAGCTGTTCTACTCAAACTGGGTTCTTTGCCTTCATGTTTACAGGCTTATGCTTTCCTGGCCGCATGCTTTTCCTTGTCGTTACCTTCATTTGAGGCCACTTCCCTCAAACTGTTTCAAAAGGGAAAGAACTTATTTTCCTTCCTTTGTCCTTTCCTCCTTCCATCTCTCCCTCCCTCCTTCTCTCCCACTGGTGTGGCTCAGTGGTTGAGCATTGACCTATGAACCAGGAGGTCACAGTTCCATTCCAGGTCAGGGCACATGCCCAAGTTGTGGGCTCGATCTCCAGTATGGGGCATGCAGGAGGCAGCTGGTCAATGATTCTGTCTCATCATTGATGTTTTATCTCTCTCTCCCTCTCCCTCTCTCTCTAAAATCAATAAAAATATATTTAAAAAATAATAAAATATGTCACCCATTTTTTCTTTTTTTCTTCTTTATGGATTAAGGTATTACATATGTGTCCTTATCCCCTCATTGCCCCCCATCCCCCCACTCATGCCCTCACCCCCTGGTGTCTGTGTCCATTGGTTAGGCTTATATGCATGCATACACGTCATTTGGTTGATCTCTCCCCCTTACCCCCACCCTCTCCTACCTTCCCTCTGAGGTTTGACGGTCTGATGGATGGTTCTCTGTCCCTGGATCTGTTTTTGTTACCCATTTTTGTTTGAACACTTCCATTAATAGAGGCCCCTCTACCAAAAACACAGCCTATTTTCTTTCGGAGAGCACTCGTTATTTGAAAGTTCTTCCTCGACTAATTCTAAATTCTGCCTCTTGTAAACTCACTCATGGTGCCAGTTCTGTGGACAAGCTAGGAAGGAGTTCTGCCCCTCTTATAGTCTCCATGCCTCCGCTGGTAGAGAGGGGGCGCTGGGTCCTCATATATCCCAGCCTCCCACCATTCCCAGCCTCAGCTGTGAGCACCGAAGTTATTTCTAGATATTGCCAAATGTCCCTGGGAGGAATTGCTCCCTGTTGAGAACCAACGGTCTACACTCTCAGTTTGTCAGCCTCCTTTCCTTTAAACATTTTTTTTCCTTTACAAAAAATGTGTTTAGTATTACCTTTTTTATTTTCCTCATTTCCTCCCCTAAAAGCCTCCCTTCATAATGAAGATAGCCTCTCTTTATCTGCATTCTTCTCTTATTGACCCTATCCAGTCGTTAAATAACATCTACATATTATTGATTCCACAGTAAGATAGCCAACTGGGTTTATTATTCTGACTTTACACTCTGATCCAGCTGCTACTCATCTCAACTTGCAGATCCGTCAGTTTAATCATAACATGTCCCAAAACAAACTTCCAATTATTCTCCTCTCTAAATCTACTCTTTTTTGTTTTCTTTATCTCAGTTAAGAACGCTAGCTTTCTATTTGTTAGTACTTCAAATCTCACAGTCCCCTCTACTTCATTTTTTTTCTCACACTCTTTTCTTTATTAGAAAAAAATGAGTCTATCTTAAAGCCATATCTGAAATCTGGGCCATTTTATCCCCCTTCACCACTACCACCTGGGTCAAAGCCATCATCATTCTCCCCTAAGATGACTGTAGACTTCTAACTAGTTTTCCTGCTTCCTCCCTTGCTCTTCCACCTCTACCTATTCTCTACAACTAACACAGCCACCAGCTTGACCCCCATAAGGCTGTATTAAAGAGTTTCTAAAGTTCAGTCATGTCACCTCTCAGCTTCAAACCCTCCGCTGGCTTCTTATATTACTCACAGTAAAACTAAAAGCCTTACAGTGGCAAAGAAGACTGTATCTCCTGCTACCGCCCCCTCACTAATTTCTGGTGGTCTCCTCCTTGGTCCTAAACATGATGGCATGTCCCTGCATTAAGACTTTTGTGCCCTCTTTTCCTTGGCTTATGATGCTCTTCCATAAATGTTCACATGGCTCCCTCCTAGAGTTCATTTCAAGATTTGAATAAAAATCCTTTCTTTTTAATTGAAGCTTATTTAAAATCGCAATTCTTCCTCATCTCTGGCTCTCTCTACATTCATGCCTTCTTTAAATTGTCTCCTTAGCATTTCCTGCCTTCTATCGTGCTAGGTAATTGACTAATTTGTTTGGCTTATTGTCTGTCTTCCTTCAGTGGAATTGTAATCGTCAAGGGGGAAGAAATATTTGCCTCTTTTATCCACTGCTGAATAGCCGGTTCCTAGAAAAGTAGCACTCACTATATATTTGGTAATTGGCTAGAATCACAGAGTAATTTCCTCTCCTTGATGATTCATATAGAAAAAATTATGAGCTGAGTCTTGCATGTTTCAGTTGGTGTATTTAATCTTGATCTGTCATCTGCCTCAGCAGTAAGGCGACTAAGTTCTTTTAAACCGATATTAAGTTGACTTTTAAACCTACACTATGACACTAATCAAAATCCTAAACTGTATATGATCTCTACTCCTGGACTTCTTTGTGTTATACAAGTGAGTTCTGGATCCAAGTGTCTGTGTGTTTTGTTTCACAAGGAATAGATGTTTGTTTCACAAGGAATAGATGAGGAAAAACATTATGCAGAATCGTCACTGAGGCAGGTGACAGTGTAGGCCTCTGATGTAAGGTGCAAAAAATATGTTTTAAATCCTGGTTGGTTTAATAATCCATGATTATTTTAACAGGTTCCACTAGTCCATAAAATATTAAGAAAAAGGAAAGGTCCTACTGAAATAGTAACCATTCATATTTTGGTGACCATTCTTACATGCATTTCCTTTACCGTATATACTATACATTAATTTAAGTAATGCGGCACCTTGTTATGGGGTGATGTAAGAGAAGATCAAGTAGAGTGATAAAACTTGCATTCCCACTGTCCAGGAATAAGGCATCCCCATCAAGGGATCAATGGAGAGCATTTGGGGAGCCTGGACTTTACCCCCACCTGACAGGAATGTGGTACCCCTTCCTCTTCTCACTGTGGTGGTGTCATGGTGGCCCGGTAAAAAGTCATCATTCCTGGGCTATGAGGCCGCTACCACTGTAGTATCAATGGATAGCACAGGAGTGTGAACTACCACCTCTGCCCAGCAGTAATGGGAAGGCCCCTGCCTCAAGTATCAGTGAAGACCAACTGGGGAACTTGGACTTATACTTCTAAGTGGCAGTAACAAGGTAGTGTACACCCCTTTTCTTACTGGCGCGATATTAGAGAAAACCAGATAAAATGGAAGGCTTAACTAAGGTCTATTTCAATAACATAATGCAAATATGTCCAGGTTTTATTTTTTTTAAACATCACTTATTCCAAGAACCAGGAAGAGCTCAAAGTGAATTAAAAAAAAAAAAGCAACACATAGATAATGGACATGTTAGAATGATCTGACAAAAGATTTTAAAGCAGGTATGCTATACATGCTTCACTGAGCAATTATGAACATGAATGAAAAAACTAAAGACTTAATAAAAAACAGAAAGTCACAGCAAAGAAATCTAAGATATAAAGAAGAACCAAATGCAAACGTTAGAACTGAAAATTATAATAACCAAAATAAAAAGCTCAGTGAATGGGCTCAACAGCAAAATGGAGATAATAGAAGGTAAAATAAGTGAACTTGAATACAGAATGATAAAATCACCCAAAATGAACCCCAGAGAGAAAATAGATAAAAAATAAAACAGAATACTCAGGGATATGTAGGGCTATACATGAAGCCTAAGTTTTATGTCATTGGATTTCCAGAAAGAGAAGATAAGAAGGCAGGATTTTAAAAGTACCCAACACAATAATGGCTGAAAACTTGGCAAGAAACATAAACATACCCATTTGAGAATCTGAGGGAATGCCAAGATACATCATAATTAGAAAACTAAAGTCACAGGAGAAAAATCTTGAAAGGAATTACAAAAAATGACACTTTGGCTATAGGGAAAACTGCTTCAAATGACAGTGGATTTCTTATCAGGAACTATGTAGTACAGAATAAAGTGGCATAACATTTTTTGAGTGATGAAGGAAACAAATTGCCTACGAGCATCTTATACTAAGCAAACACAAAACAAAAAATAAAACATTACACCTAAGCACTAATGTATCAGCAAATACATTAAATCATTAAAAGATTAAGCTACACAAATTTAAAAAACAGAGATTGGTAGAGTGGATTAAAAATATGATCTAACTATGGTCTACTCACATCCTATGTGCAGGTTAAAAATAAAAGGATGAGAGTACATAAAATCATGTAAACACTAATAAAAGAAAAACAAGAGTGGATATATTACTGTCAGATGCAGTAGACATTACAGCACAGAAGATGCTCAGAGACAAAGAGGGGCATTGTATAAAGACAAGAGTAAATACCCTGTCGTATGTACCAGACAACAGAACTGCAAAATATGTGAAGCAAAAAACTGTTATAACTAAAAAGGGAAATAGCTATTTCCAGTTATAGTTTGAGACTTTAACCCACTTTTCAACATTTGATGGACAAGAACAAGACAGAAAATGAGTAAAGATATAGAAAACCTTATATGCACCATCAACAAACAGGATCTAACTAACATTTATAAAACCCTCGACATGACAATAGCAGACACAGCTTTCTTTTTTTATAAGTGCCATGGAACACACTCCAAGACAGACAATATCTTGAGCTATAAAAAAAAATTAAAAATATTGAAATCATCCAGAGTGTGTACTCTGACTACAAGGGAATAAAAGTAGAAATAAAAAATAGAAAGATAACAAGAAAATCTCCAAACACTTGGAAACTCAACAGCATACTTGAAACTAATCTATGGGTCAAAGAGAATACCTCAAGAGAAATCAAAGCAGACATTGAACTGCATGAATATGAGAATACAACATATCAAATTTGTGGAATGCAGCTAAAACATTGCTGAGAGGGAAATTTATTATTAGAGAGGAGCACTAGCTTCATACATTACAAAACAATAAAAGTATCAAATCAATACTCCAAGCTCTTACCCCAAGAACCTAGAAAAAGAATAAAATAAACTCAAAGCAAATGGAAGGAAGGAAATAATAAAGGTAAGAGGAGATGATGCATAGGAAATTGAAAACAGAAAAACAATAGAGAAAGCCAGACTGTGGAACCTCAGTGGGAAGGCAGGGGAGGGTGGGTAGATGGGAAGAGATCAACCAGAGAACTTATATGCATATAAGCATAACCATGGACACAGACAATAGGGTGGTGAATGCCTGGGGCAAGAATGGGGGTAGGGAAGGGCTAAAAGAGGTCAATGAGAGAAAAAAGGGGACATATATAATACTTTTCGACAGTAAAGATGAAAAAAAAAATAGAGAAAACCAATGAAACAAAGAGCCGTTGTCTTGAAAAGACTTTTTTAAATTGCCAGGCCTCTAACAAGACTGACAAACAGAAAAGAGAAATGCTCAAAACCAGAAATAAAACAGATATTAATACTGACCCTGCAGATATCAAAAGAGAAATACGGGAATGAAATAAATGTGACAACTTTATTGAAATGGGCCATTTCCTAGAAAAATACAAATTACCACAATTCACCCAATATGAAATCGATGATTTGAGTAGTCTTATAATTATTAGGGAAACTGAGTTCACAATTTAAAAACTCCCCCAAAAGAAATCTCCGGGCCCAGAATATTTTACTGGAAAGTTCCAACAAACATATAAAGAAAAATTAACACCAATCTACATAGTATTTTTAAAAAAATAAAATGAAGGGAACCAATTCTTTTTATGAAACATGGATTACTCTGATGCTCTTTACCAGTATTTGTAGCATTCAATCCATATCTGAATATAGGCATGGATGGTATGTTTGTCTTTCCCTGAAATAGTTTTTGCAATAAGCACACTGCTTTAAGTTTTAATGCTGAATTGCACTACAAGTTTGAAGGTTTCTTTTAGTATACCTGACTTCACCTTTCCCTCATAACATATACAAATGGGGATGTTTCCATGTTGTTTGTAAACATGTGGCTATTTTGGCCTTTGAGGGGCTATAAGAGGAAAATAGCTGAGAATCACAAGAATTCTGGTTGGGTTCCAGAAAGGGAGGGGAAGAAGGCTTGAGTGAGAGGTGCTGATATGAGTTGTGTGAACACCAAATGCAGGGGGCAATAGCAATGCATTGCTATTGCTGCACAACCATTTTTGGTGCCATGGCAGGCCTGTCCCCAGCAGAGGGCGCTGTTGGTCTGTGTGAATCTCCTAAATTTCCCCAGCATCCTTTGATCCTCGCAGTTTTAAAATCTGGCCATTACTTTTAAGACCCACTCTGGTGACGATAACCTTAGGAAAGCCTCGAGATCTGAGGTTTGGGCAATGGTTCAAGGTTTTGTTGGGAAATACTGTATTCACGTTCTTATGATGGAAAGAGCTCTTTCTCATCGGCACCATAACCTGGGGACAGGGACTGAACCTAAAATTAACAAGAAAGCTTTCAAGGCAAACGGATCCATCTCTTCTCCCAGACCCAGCCTCCTCTTCTCTTTGAACACACGGATTTGAAATCAGACCTATTTTTCTGCAGGTTGTAAAGAAATGTGGTAGCACACAAGCCCCGTTTAAGGAGACGTGTGCTTCCCAGACTAAATTAGCTGAGCATGTGCGGTGATGACAGCCAGGAAAGACAGGGGAGTAATATATTTTTCATTCGACAGCAAGCTAAGAGACATCTTTGTAGCTCACACAAGAACCCTGGGAAATGTTGGGCAGTCATGAATGCTAAAAAGCCTTTGGGATTCCTGCCAAGGGGTCGGGCTTACATGCTCCCGGCCATAGTAACAACTTCATAGGCAACACGGAAAGTGACAGGTTGGCTTATGCGGAAGGGTTTACACTTTGTATGCTTGGAGGCACTACTTAGCCACCACTCTCCACCTTTGCAGCCACCTCCACCTCTAGAATGGTTGGAAGACGCCTCACGCGTCCACTGAGAGTATTCAGTTATTCATGTGAGTGCAACCGGGAAAGCTGTGAAAAGAATGTCTGTGGTCTCCTACCGGAGGCAGATGCTAGGGGTATTAAATCATTAATTTCTTGCTTTAAAAGGCCAAGGCCCTTATTAATAATGGGGTGAATGGGAATCAGGCCTGTGGCTAAGAGCTGGCGTAAGATGAGATAATGAACATTTATGAGCAGCTGTGATGTGGCAGGCACCTTCCCTCCTTTGGCACTTAGAGTCTTGTTACATCAGGACTATTTCTTCTCTTCAATCATGTGGTAAACTTAAGAAAGTTTGAGGACGCCATCTGAGGTCACAGGGTTAGAGCTAGGTTGGGCCCAGGTCTGTCTGCCTACAAATTCCTGGTTCTCTCCACCCATCCACATGGGACTCCTCAGGGCTTAAAGAGGTCAAATCTTCCTATATGTGTAACTCAGTTGCCTTCTGGGGAAGGTGCAGATTGTCTGTGGGAAACTGAAGGGGAATTATTATAGGCAAAAGTGGCCTAAGGAAGTGGGTGCATTGACATCACAGCTTCTTCCTAGGTACCTAAGATGCAGCCTGAAACCCCAAATTGCTTCCCTTGTGAGAAGGTACAGGTGCAGGCCAGGCCAATATGGTCTGAGATCCGTACATATATATTTTCCTTTAAAATATGTCTTTATTGGTTTTAGAGAGGAAGGGAGAGGGAGAGAGAGAAACATTGACGTGAGAAGGAAACATCAGTTGGCTGCCTCCTGCATGCCCCCTATTGGGGATTGAGCTTACAACCCCAGGCATGTGCCCTGACTGGGAATTGAACCTGCAGCCTTTTGGTGTATGGGAAGACGCTTCAACCAACTGAGCCACACCAGCCAGGGCTCAGTCACTTTCTAAGACCTAGTTGTCACTTCTCTTTTTGTTCTTTCTCCTCATTGTCAAACACTGGCACATGTTGAGAGGTCAGAGCTGAGGTTCTTGCTTACTGTGGTAAAAAGAAACACCAAGTGGACAGAGTCCTTGTATGGTCATGGTGGGTGGGAGGGCAAAGCCAGGATACTTAGGAGGTATTGAAGTCTCCTTTAAGATGGGCCTTCTAATGCAAAGGCTTGGTTAGGATTGGGTAAGGATCATGATACCAGTTACCACTGGTAAACGCAGGGAGTGGAGGGTTTTGAAGACAAGATCAGAAGGGACTTGGTTCATAAACAATCAATTTGATGTTATTTATTGAAAAGTAGATCAAATTTAAACGGATTTGCAAAAACGTTTAGTTATTTGCCAAATTTATAGAATAATAAAGTCATGTTAGTGAGGACAGCAGAAGAGTCAAGTCACGTGAGTGTGGCCGGTGTGGGTGTAGATGACTCTGATTCTCACCATTCATGGCAAACATGGCCGTCTATTCAAATTCCACCACGGCTCTCATCAGAGCAGATGCCACTTATGCATTTCCACTTGTCCCCACAGGTGAGCTTCTTGTGGTTAGGGCCAGAGCTTACAATCAGTCAAACACTCAAACACTGAAAATGCTTGTGGAATTAATGAAAGAAAATTTCCAAATGTCCCCAGGCCAGTAATGAGCTGTGTTACATTTTACAGAGAATATCTTCAGTACATGTTCAATATTTCTACTCCCCATCTTCCCTCCTCCTGCCCCACCTCTTACACTCAAAGAACATGGGAGAAAAATGTGATCAATTTGGAGACAGAAAGAAATGTGGAACTAAGCCCCCTCCATCTAGTCTTTTATCATAAGCATGGCTATATATTTCTGAGGGGGACAAAACTCAACATCAGCATTAGAAATGTGATGTAACTTGGTAACCTGGCATGAAATGTTGGCAGCCTGCTCTTCCCTTCTGAATCAGTGCACACATTTAAAGCCAGGTTACCTCTGTGGCTACAATATAATGGTGCCTTCATTTTCTTGCTTAATCTTCCAGAATCAATCAGAATTCCGTGTCTGAGCTTTGCTACAGTAATTGCAGGGGAAGGAGCTCGGCCAAACGAATGTAGGTCACTTCATGAGTTTTCTGCGGGGCTCAGAACAGTCACTAGAAAGAAGACTCGGCTGGGATCCACGGCCCCTGCTTTATTTTTCATTTCTATACTCAGACAACACATGGGCACCTTCTTCCAGCTGTTTCTTTTTATTTATTTATTATTTTATTTAATTTATTTTTAAAATATATTTTTATTGATTTCAGAGAGGAGGGGAGAGGGAGAAACAGAAATATCAATGATGAGAGGGAATCATTGATCAGCTGCCTCCTGCACGCCCCCTACTGGGGTTCAAGCCTGCAACCTGGGCATGTGCCCTTGACCAGAATCAAACCCAGGACCTTTCAGTCCACTGTTCACTGAGCCAACCAGCTAGGGCCCAGCTGTTTCTTACCTATCCACAACTCCATGAAGATTTATAGTCTGCAGTTTTTCTACTAGACTTATCGGTGACAGGATAAATGGAGGTGGGGGTAGGGAGCTGAAATGACAGGATTACAGTAGAGCCAGATAACAAGAATGCCAATAATGCACTGTGATAGACTCACATTTGCATAACAGCCTTGTCAATAAAAGCTCTTCCTATTCTCACTGAAAAAATTAAAAGGCAACAATCAATTCCCTATTCCTACCAGGTACTTGGCTATGTCTCTTCTCTCCATAGAGGATCTAACTGACCAAATATCAGGGGCATCTTTTGGGGGTGCAGAGTCCTGAGAAAGGGAGGAAGGAAACAGGTAGGTGGTCGGCATGGGCCCACTGCTGGTCAGAAGACAATGTCCATTGACTAAAAGGGTGAAATTAGGACTTAGCAGAGACTGGTAAAATCTTGGGAAAGGGTGAGGAGAGGTGGCAAGTGTTGAGTAATAAGTGAAAGTAAGGGCTAACATTTACTGAGCCCTTAAATACTACTAATTTGTCTTACAGCAGGATATTACTCAGAATTGAAAATGAAGAGATAAACTCTACACGGGAATGTGAATGAAGCTACCTAACAAAAAACAAGTCTCATGCATGTCATATGATACTCTTTTTAAAAAGTTTAAAAACAACTAAAACTAAACATTGTTAGACACCTACATTTTATAGGAATAATACAAAAAGAAGCTGAGGAGGGATTCACACATCATTTAGGATGGGGGTTATCTCTTTGAGAGAGGGAGGGATATGAGTTGGAAGGTTGATTGATGGGTTACTGGATGTTTGTTACATTATAAACAAGGGCATAAAATAAGACGGTGCCCCTTGGACAAATGATTGAAGCGTGCCATGGACCAACCCAATGATTGCCACTAATTCCAATTCGGAAAACCTGAGGTAATTGCCACATTATGTGATGTGCGCACAGACAAATAGTAAACAGCTGAACGCAACAAATCAGCTATTAAGCACTTACCGGGGCCAGACACTGGGCTCAGCATTTTGTACATCATCTCATTTAGTCCTGATGACCACTTTACGAGGTAGGTAACATTATAACCCTCATTTTACATGAGGGTTAAAGGGGAACAGCATACGCCTCCCCCAGATATGCCACTTGGCATATTGATTATTTTAAATTAAAGTTATTTAAGAAACAGCCGGTGCAAGAAGGGCACTCTGACCCTCCTTTGTCCCCTGAAAGCAGAAAATTAATCTCCCCTGTGAAAGGCACCCTCCCTGTACCAGGAGGTAAAGAGACATCCTTGTCACCAGAGATGGAGAGTTCAGAGCCCAGAAGGCTGCATACACAAACTTTGTTTCTTCCTCACCCATTCCCTCCCCCAGCCCAGCCCCCTTGTCTTGTCCATTCTTCTGTATTGTTTCTTTGTCTAAAAGGCTTAACAGCTGCCTGCTCTGGTGACTTCTTTGAGTCTCATTTTTCTATGGGTTCCTGTATATACTAATTAATTTGGTTTTCTATTGTTAATCTTTCTCATGTCAATCTAATAATTAGTCCAGCCAATGAACCTAGGGGGGGAGAAGGGAAAGTTTACATTCCCCTGCAGGGTATTGGGTACAGAGAGGTTACTTGCCCAAAGTTATACAAAGGTCAGATGGTAGAGCTAGAATTTGAACTAAGTCCAGCAGCCAAGCTTTATTGTTGAAAAGTTTGAGCTCAATTTCTTCTCAAACCTTTTCTTTTTAATTTAAATTCTTTATTGTTGAAAGTATTACATATGTCTCCCTTTCCCCCCCATTGACCTCTCCCCGGCCCCTCCCACCCTCTTCTTGAACCTTGACACTTCAAGGAGCTCCTCACTTTGGTTAGTACCTGCTGCTTAGAACCTAGCATATTACACAGCCCTTGTCAGTCAGCATGTATGAGTCACCCAACATCTCCTTTAGGGTGACACTGCCAACCTGGGGCCTGTGCCCAGTGGAGCAGTGATGGGCAGTCTTTGCACACTAGGGACCAGTGATTGACTGGTTGTGAGCACCTGCCAACAAGAGGTCTAGCCGTAGTCTAGTTATTCTAAGAAGTGGTTTGAGGTCAAGAACTTGGCCAAGGAGTGGGAAGTGCTAAGGTAATCAGACTTCATCTTGCAGAATTCAGATTGTGGAGCATGGAGAGCTTCGGTGGCGGAAGGAGAATGGGGAGACATCCAGAAGGAAGAGCTCTCACGCAGGCCCTGGGATTCGCCAAGAAAGAGAAGCCTTTGGCACAGGGACATAGAACATAATCACCATCTGTGATTCTCTAGACGTGTGTGTATACTGCTCTTGCCTACTCTTTTATTGACCCTGGTGAACCCAGTAGAAGACTTAAGTAGGAGTTAAGTATTTACTGAGATAATGAAGAGATAAACTCTACACGGGAATGTGAATGAAGCTACCTAACACTAGTTATGGATGAGACACGGCAACTTCTTTCTCTGTACAATGTGTGCCAAAGATGGTGGTGAATGCACTTGATTTTCTCCAATGAGAGATTTCCTCTTAGCAGCCCTTTCCTGGGGGTGACGGAGAGGCCAGAAGCGAGGCCTCTGGAGAGCCCCGGGAAGAAACCAGCTTGAGGAATAAAATTAAGTTGAAAACCTCCGTTGACATTTAAGAAAAGTCAACAACCATCTAAGTGATGAGAGAGACCAGAAATATAACTGGCTGAATGTCAGTTTTAAAACCAGAAAGATAGCTGCTACTTTATCTCGCCGAGCAGGTGTTTCCGAGCAGTAAATAACTCACGGAGGGTCTATTAAACTTTAATGCTTGTGATAACAGCAAAGAGCATGTCGCCGCCCTCCTCAAAATACACACATATATATAAAAACAAACAGCAATTTTCAACATTGATGCTTTGCACCATTTTCCTTTCACAGTTGTTTTGCTGCATTATCTCCCGCTATAATCTGGACCGCAGGGCCTTGCTGCACGAAGCTGATTTGCAATCGTGGGCAGAACAACCTAATGTAATTAACTATCTGGCAAGTGTACAATGATCATTTCCACATAAAAAAGATTATCTCCTTGAACGAACACCCTCCCAATAAGGCACCGATTTTGCCGCTTGTGAAACAGGGGTTGAGGTTTGCATATTTTTTTTTTAGGAGGGGAAGTGTGTTTCCTCCCGCTTTCCTCATTTAGTTTCAATGCGTCTTGGTGAGGTTTTTATTGAAAGAGTAATCATGGCACTTAAAAGTGACTTTAAAAAATATCCAGGAGGAAAAAAAAAAAATGAAGCGACATAATTGGAAAAAGGTTAGCGATGGAGAGATGCGCAATTTGAATCAGCCAGATGAGAATTATTATGGAATAATGAGGCTTTGCACTCCTATTACACTGGCGTTTGTATCTGAGCCTTTACAAACCACGAGCTAATGATGCTTCCTGCCGCCCGTGACTCTGAGGTCGTGGTTGCTGCTGTCTGATGAATGGAGAAAATAAGCCACCAAGACCAGGTGAGCTGGGCTTTGCTTCAGTTCAAGCTGTTTATTAACACTGTGGTTTGGAATAAAATGTAGGAACCACAATGCCCAGGCTCTCTCGCTTCTCTGTTCCCTGTGGCCGGAGAGCCCAGACTTTCTGTTCCTTGCCCTGCACAGCGAGGCCCCCAAGATGCAGAGGCAGGGAGACTGGAAGGTGATGTAGCTGGGAGCTGGATTTAAGGGCCCCGCGCCCCCTCTCCCCTCCCCCCACCACCAATGACATGTATTGGACCTCGCAGGTGAGACTAAATGCTCTGTGGAAAGGAGAAGAAGGGAAGGGAGAGGCACAGCTGGGTGCAAGAGCCCACGGTAAACGTTCAGGAATTTGCCAGCTGGTTGTTAAATCTGAGGGAGCTTGAAATCAATCATAATGGGAGTATAGCAGGTCCTCAAATAAGATGGTTTTGTTCAATGTCATTTTGTTATAATGTTTATGAGGAAAAAAATTGATTCCCAACCAGGGCTACTGTCTGAGTGGGGTGTGTATGTTCTCCCCATGTCTGCATGGGTCTCCTCCAGTGGTCCAGCACCCTCCCACGTCCCAAAGATGTGCATGGGAGGTGAATGGTGCATCTAATAGTCCCAGTCTGAGTGAGTGAGGGTGTGGGCCTGAGTGCGCCCTGTGATGGAAGGGCGTCCTATCCAAGAAGGGACCTGCCCTGCACCCTGAGCTGTCTGCTACCCGTGACCCTGAAACTGTAATAAGTGGGTTGGAAAACATGATCTGACTTCTTGTGTGTGTGTGTTTCATTTTTTTAATTAAGGTATTATATGTGTACATATCTTACCATTGCCCCCCCCCCCCACCCCACTCCCATACATGCCCTCACCCCCCAATGTTTTGCATCCGTTGGTTATTCTTATATGCATGCATGTAAGTCCTTCGGTTGATCTCTTATTTCCCCCACCTCTCCCCAACCTTCCCGCTGTAATTTGACAGTCTGTTTGATGCTTTACTGCCTCTGTATCTATCTTTTTGTTCATCAGTTTATAATGTTTTTTATTATCCACAAATGAGTGAGATCATGTGGTATTTTTCTTTCATTGACTGGCTTATTTCACTTAGCATAATGTTCTCCAATTCCATCCAGGTTGCTACAAATGGTAAGAATTCATTCTTTTTTATGGCAGCATAGTATTCCATTGTGTAGTTGTACCATAGTTTTCTGATCCAGTCATCTGCTGACAGGCACCTAGGCTGTTTCCAAATCTTAGCTATTGTAAATTGTGCTGCTATGAACATAGGGGTGCATATATCCTTTCTGATTGGTGTTTCTAGTTTCTAGGATATATTCCTAGGAGTGGGATTACTGGGTCAAATGGGAGTTCCATTTTCAGTTTTTGGAGGAAACTCCATACTGTTCTCCACAGTGGCTGCACCAGTCTGCATTCCCACCAGCAGTGCACGAGGGTTCCCTTTTCTCCGCATGCTCGCCAACACTTGCCGTTTGTTGATTTGTTGATAGCCATTCTGACAGGTGTGAGATGGTATCGCATTGTCATTTTGATTTGCATCTCTCGGATAATTAGTGACTTTGATCATGTTTTCATGTGTCTCTTGGCCTTCCTTCTGTCTTCTTTCGAAAAGATTCTACTTAGGTCCGGTGCCCATTTTTTTTATGGGATCATTTATCTTCCTTTTATTAAGTTGTATAAGCTGCCTGTAGATGTTGGAGATTAAACCTTTATCAGTGATAACATTTGCAAATATGTTTTCCCATACAGTGGGGTTTCTTGTTGTTTTGTTGATGGTTTCTTTGGCTGTGAAAAAGCTTTTTATTTTGATGTAGTCCCATTTGTTGATTTTCTCTTTGGCTTCCATTGCCCTAGGGGCAGTATCAGTGAAGAAGTTCTTTTGGCATATGTCTGAGATTTTGCTGCCTGTGGATTCCTCTAGTATTTTTATGGTTTCCCATCTTATGTTTAAGTCCTTTATCCATTTTGAGTTTATTTTTGTGTATGGTGAAAGTTGGTGATCTAGTTTCATCTTTTTGCATGTATCTGTCCAATTTTCCCAACACCATTTATTGAAGAGACTGTCTTGACTCCATTGTCTGTTCATGCCTCCTTTGTCAAATATTAATTGTGCATAGTGGTTTGGGTCGATATCTGGATTCTCTATTCTATTCCATTGATCTATATGTCTGTTCTTGTGCCAGTACCAGGCTGTTTTGAGAACAGTGGCTTTGTAATACAGCTTGAAATCTGGTATTGAGATCCCACCTACTTTGTTCTTCTTTCTCAGGATTGCTGTGCCTATTCTGGGTCTTTTTTTTATTCCAGATTAATTTTTGGAGAGTTCTTTCTAGGTCTGTGAAATATGCCGTTGGTATTTTAATGGGGAGTGCATTGAATCTATAGATTGCTTTGGGTAGTATGGACATTTTAATGATGTTGATTCTACCAATCCATGAACATGGTATGTTCTTCCATCTGTTTACATCTTCCTCTATCTCTTTTTTCAGTGTCCTGTAGTTTTCCGCGTATAGGTCTTTTACCTCCTTACTTAAGTTTATTCCTAGATATCTTAATTTTTTTGGTGTGATGGTAAATGGGATTGCTTTTTTAGTCTCTCTATAAGTTCACTATTGGTGTATAGAAATGCCATAGATTTCTTGGCGTTGTTTTTGTATCCTGCTACATTGCCAAATTCATTTATTAAGTCTGTTAGTTTTTTGATGGAGTCTTTTGGGTTTTTTATGTACAATATCATGTCATTTGCAAATAAGGACAGCTTTACTTCTTTTTTTCCAATTTGGATGCCTTTTATTTCTTCTTGTCTGATTGCAATGGCTAATACTTCCAGTACTATGTCAAACAGGAGTGGTGAGAGTGGGCATCCCTGTCTTGTTCCTGTTCTTAGGGGAAATGGTTTTAGTTTTTGCCCATTGAGTATCATGTTAGCTGTGGGTTTATCATATAAAGCTTTTATTATGTTGAGGTATGATCCTTCTATTCCCACCTTGTTGAAAGTTTTTATCAAGAAAGGGTGTTGGATTTTGTCAAATGCTTTTTCTGCATCAATTGATATGACTAAGTGATTTTTATCAATTTGTTTATGTGATGAATCACGTTTATTGATTTGCAGATATTGTACCATCCTTGCATTCCTGGGATAAATCCTACTTGGTCATGGTGTATGATCTTTCTGATATACTGCTGGATCTGATTTGCTAAAATTTTGTTGAGGATTTTGGCATCTATGTTCATGAGGGATATTGGCCTGTAATTCTCTTTCATTGTGTTGTCTTTATCTGGTTTTGGTATTAGGGTGATTCTGGCTTCATAGAAGGAGCTTGGAAGTGTTCCTTCCTCTTGAATTTTTTGGAATAGTCTGAGGAGGATAGAGTTTAGTTCTTCCTTGAATGTTTGGTAAAACTCTCCTGTGAAGGCATCTGGCCCCGGGCTTTTGTTTGACAGAAGCTTTTTGATGACTGCTTCAATTTCTTCCATAGTTACTGGCATATTGAGCTGTTTAGATTCTTTCTGATTGAGTTTTGGAAGGTTATATTTTTCTAGAAATATGTCCATTTCCTCCAGGTTGTCCAGTTTGTTGGAATAGAGTTGTTCGTAGTATTTTTTAACAATCCTTTGTATTTCGGTGGGATCTGTTGTTATTTCACCTCTTTCATTTCTGATTTTGTTTATTTGGGTCCTCTCTCTTTGCTTCTTGGTGAGCCTGGCTAGAGATTCATCAATCTTGTTTATCCTTTCAAAGAACCAGCTCTTGGTTTTGTTGATCTTTTGTATTGTTTCTTTGGTCTCTAGGTCGTTTATCTCTGCTCTGATCTTTATTATTTCCTTCCTTCTGCTTACACTGGGCTTTTCTTGTTGCTCTTTTTCTAACTCTTTGAGTTGTTGGGTTAGGTAATTTATTACCATTGTTTCTTGTTTTTTGCAGTGGGCTTGTAGAGCTATGAACTTCCCTCTCAAGACTGCTTTCGCTGTGTCCCATAGATTTTGGATTGTTGTGTTTTCATTGTCATTTGTTGCCATGATGTTTTTTATTTCTTCCTTGATCTCTCTGGTAACCCAATCATTGTTTAATAGCATGCTGTTTAGTCTCCATGTGTTTGATTTCTTTGGGTTGTTTTTATTGTAGTTTATTTCCAGTTTTATGCCACTGTGGTCTGAGAAGATGCTTGATATGATTTCTATCTTCTTGAATTTGAAGAGACTTTGCCTATGTCCCAACATATGGTCTATATTTGAAAATGACCCATGTGCACTTGAGAAGAATGTATATTCTGTGGCTTTGGGGTGAAATGTTCTGAAGATGTCAATTAATTCCATCTGGTCTAGTGAGTCATTTAGCATTGATGTTTCTTTGCTGATTTTTTGTTTAGAGGATTTGTCCAATGGTGATAGTGGGGTATTAAAGTCTCCTACTATGATTGTATTGCTGTCAATCTCTCCCTTGATATCCTCCAGGAGTTTTTTTATGTATTTGGGTGCTCCTGTATTGGGTGCATATATGTTTACCAGAGTTATTTCTTCTTGTTGGATTGCTCCCTTTAGTATTATTAAGTGGCCTTCCTTATCTCTTGTTATGTCCTTCACTTTGAGATCTAATTTGTCAGATATAAGTATTGCTACCCCAGCTTTTTTTTCAGTTCCATTTGCCTGGAAAACCTTTTTCCATCCCTTCACCCTCAGTCTGTGTGCGTCTTTTTTTTTTGAGGTGGGTTTCTTGTAGACGGCAGATATATGGGTCTTGTTTTCTTATTCAATCCGTTACCCTATGTCTTTTGATTGGGGCATTTAATCCATTTACATTTAAAGTTATTATTGATAGGTATTTATTTGTCGCCATTTTTATTCTTTACCCCTGTGTTCCTTCTTTGCTTCCTATTTCTTTATTTTTACAGCAGACCCTTTAGCATTTCTTGCATTGCTGGTTTGGTGGTAATAAATTCCCTTAGTCCTTTTTTGTCTGTGAAGCTCCTGATTTCACCTTCAATTTTGATTGATAGCCTTGCTGGGTACAGTATTCTTGGATTCAGACCCTTCCTTTGCATGACTTTGTATATTTCATTCCATTCCCTTCTGGCCTGATGAGTTTCTGTTGAGAAATCAGTTGCTAGTCTGATGGGGGTTCCTTTGTATGTAACTTTCTGTCTCTCTCTTGCCACTTTTAAGATCCTTACTTTGTCGTTGGTATTTGCCAGTTTAATTATGTGCCTTGGCGTTGGTCTTTTGGGGTTCATTTTGCTTGGGACTCCGTGAGCTTCTTGGATTTGTGTGGGTTTTTTCTTCCCTATATCAGGGAAGTTTTCTGTCATTATTTCTTCAAACAGGTTTTCTATTCCTTGCTCAGTTTCCTTTCCTTCTGGAACTCCTATTATGTGGATGTTGTTTTGTTTCCTGTTGTCCCAAAGTTCCCTTAGGCTCTCCTCCTGCTTTTTAATTTTTTTTCTAGAAGCTGCTCTACTTGGGTATTTTTCCCCATCTTGTCTTCTAGCTCACTGATGTGGTCCTCTGCTTCTTCTAGTCTACTCTTGATGCTTTCTATTGAGTTCTTTACAGCAGTGATGTCATTTTTCATTTCTTCTTGGTTCTTCTTCATTTCCTCTTGGTTCTTACTCATATTGTCGAATTTGTCTTCCATTCTTTTCAGTCACCTTATGACCATTTCTCTGAATTTTTTCTCTGGAATGTTGCTTGCCTCCATTTTGTTTACTTCCTCTTCTGGTGATGCCTGCTTTTCTTTCATATGCGGGCTGTGTCTTTGTCTCCCCATGGTCTCTCTTCTCCAGATGTCTGGTTATGTAGTTCTCTCTCTCCTGTGTTGATTTAAAGGCACAAAATACAACACAACTATGTACAACACACAAAGCACTGAACACAAATGTATTCACGATATTAATAACCCCAAATAAAGGTGACCACCAGAGAAAGGCAAATTAGGGGGTAGGAGAGAAAGAAGAAGAGGAAAAAGAAAGAAAGAGGAAAAAAAAAGGAGTGTCAAAATAAAATTTGGAAAAGAAAAAAAAAGTAAGAGAGACAAGAAAGAGACTAAGAGAGAAAGGGGAACAAACTATATATATGGGGAGAAAACTCTAATAGAACAACCACTAATCCCAGCAAATGCCAGCAACAAGTACCTTGGGATTAATACAAACTACAACACCAACTAATATCAAGCGAGGCAAGGGAAAACAGAAGCAAAAAATAAACAAAAACAAAGCAAACAAAAAAAAGAAACAAAAATAAGAATAAGCAAAACAATCTCACAAAACAGCATAAAAATTTGATATAATCACATTCAAGCAAACAATAACGAAAGGAAAGAGAGAAAAACAATTTTTTGGATAGTTAAGACAGCAAAGAGAGAGGTGTGTTTGGACTTGGATCCAGGGATTGGAGATTAGATATATAAGTAGGGTGAAATTTTAACGGGGTAAACAGAAAGAATAGGGAAAATCTAAAGCAGGAAAGCGGTAACATAAACAGGACAACAAAAGGGGAAAGGTTAGGAAGAGAGTGATGGCATAAAGGTAGAGTTGAGATAGAGTAAAACGATGCTAAAGGAAAGATGAAAATAGAATGTAGAACACTAATCCCAAAGTAAAATAAAGAGAAAATAAAATGATACTTAAAGAAAAAAAAAGGTAAAGTAGTAGAAGTAATAATACTGATTGAAAATAAAAATGTAATAAAAAGGTAAAATCAAGTGAGGAAAAAAAGAAAAAATTAGTTTCTTGAGTAAAAGATGGAAAAAATGAAAATAAAAAATAAAAAATAAATAAAATGTGCAGTAGTGAATGTCATTCACTTCCTCTATTGTTCTGTTTGGCACGCCTGTTTCTCAATCTGGTCAGTATTGCAGTTCCCTGCGTTCCACAGCTCCTCAGTGTTGTAAGCCAGTCTTGATTTTTAAGCAGGCGGTGTGTCTTAATTTCTCGTATTCCTTTATTTTTTATTACACAAGAGTCAAATTGTGATTCAGCCCCTGGGTGGCAGTGTTTCTGGATTGACTTTTGGATCTATTTGGCCTCTCTAGCCTGTATTTAGATCCTTCTTTCCCTGTGGCACTCAATACCAGTTTGTGGAAGTGGGCTGCCTCAGAGCTGGCTCTCCAATGGTCACTCCCTGCTCTGATCCCCAGGTTCCAGGAAAACAACTTTCCCCTGCAGTCTCCCAGGGTGTCCCCAACTGGGTGATCCTATGTATTGGGCTTAGTAATCAGAAGCAAGGATTTGAAGAGGAAAAAGCCCAAGTGTGCAAACAATGGGTCTGCGTGCCAAGTCTAAGCAGCCGGCACACCTTTGAAATTCTTAGGCTGTCCCTGCATGTCAGATCAAAATGGGTTGCTTTTTAGAGATCCCTTCTGTTAGCAGCTCTGAGGACCCCCTTCCACATTTACGGATCACGCCAGCCCCAACAGCCACAGATTTTTCTAGGCACAGACTTCTCTGGTCCTCCAGCTCCTGCAAAACTCACGTTTCTCTCTCCCGCTGGGACAAGAGACCTCACCTTATCCCAGGTGAAATCTGACCTTTCCGTGGTGGAGTATAGAACTCCTCTGAATCCGCGCGTTTGCGCCAATTGGGGACCAGTGTTCTGGGGCTCGCAGCTGTTCGGTGGTTGCTGAAGTTGTGGATTTTCAGGCTTCCGATAAGCTCCACTTTCCCTTTCAAGATGGCGCAGTCTCCGCAACGAGCCAGTCCTGACTTGTTTCTATACATCATTCTTTTTTTTTTTTTTCTTTTTTTAAATATATTTTATTGATTTTTTACAGAGAGGAAGGGAGAGGGATAGAGAGTTAGAAACATCGATGAGAGAGAAACATAGATCAGCTGCCTCCTGCACACCCCCTACTGGGGATGTGCCCGCAACCAAGGTACATGCCCTTGACCGGAATCGAACCTGGGACCCTTCAGTCTGCAGGCTGACGCTCTATCCACTGAGCCAAACCGGTTAGGGCACTATACATCATTCTTACATGCCTATATAGCTCACATTAATTTCAGTGTTTAACATTATAACTATTTTGGGTCTTTATTTGGAAGTTTGGTTATATTTTGTGACCAGAAATATACCATAGCAGCTTGACTCTTGGCATATATAAATTAGCCTCCAGTCAAGTTGGTTTCCTTAAGGACCTGACCTGATGTTTACTTAATGCTGCAGTTTCCAAGAACCCTCTCCCCCCACCCCCCATCCTTGATGTTAAGTGAGGACTCACTGTATTGACACCACAGATACCAGCAAATAAAGTGATCAGGGTCCCCTCACCCCCAAGCCAGTTCACCAGCACCCCGGAGAGTGAGCGAAGAGAACTGAGTGTTTTGTATCCTGCGTGAAAAGTAATGTCTTATAGCATCGAGCAGGTGATGGGTGATACTGTAACAGAGGGCAGGAGAAACTTCCTGGGAGTTCCGTGAAATTAGGTTCATGCCACGTCCTTTAAATCAGTTATGTGATTGTGGGAAAATCAGTCACAGAAACCAGGAAGTGCCTTTCTACCTACCATGGGCAGTTTGCCTTTACTTCTGTGTCCTCTCCCATCTCCATTCAATCTCCGTTATTTATTCATTAATTCATTCAGCAACGTAGTGTTAATTCCTCCCTGAAGGTGTATTTTTATTTCAAATGGGAAGGCAGGAAGAAGAGGCCAAAACAACACACTAACACTCAGTTCAACATTTTGGGCAGATGCTTTCCTATGCACTTTCTAATTATTTGCCGAATTAATCCTCAAACCAATTAAGTCATTACTATTATTATTATCCCTATTTTATAGATAAGGAAACAGGTTCAGAGGGTTTACTGTAAACTATCTCTACTTCAACAGTGCCTGGACAGAGCTTGCTCAATGAATATTCAGACAATAACCTTTACAGGGACCTTAGGGAACTTAGGGCCATTCTGGGATCTGCTTGCTTTCCAATTCTATGAAGGAAAGAACAAGTCTAAAGACCTGCATTCTAGAACTCTGCTTCTTATTTTATCTCTTGGAGACTTTGTGTTCACATGCAAATGAAGATAATATCTTCTTTGTCTTCTGTATTTGTTTTGGTGAGGACTAAAGAGATAATGTATGGGAAGGTGTTTTGGTTAATGGTGAATTATTTTGCAAATGTAAAACCAATTCTGTTTTCTTCCTACTTGACTCCTGCCCGAATCCCTTTCTTCCTGCCACCTCCTCTTTCCCCATCCATCTAAGAGATTAATTTATACTCCAAAGAAGGCTATTCTTAAAGCTATTTTCTTAAAGCATGGTAAGATCCTTGAACTGACAAGTGGTATTTTCTAACAATGCTGAATTATCATGCTCAGGTACAGATTTATGCCTGATTCCTGGGAAAGGGGTCTCGGGTCCTCAGAACAAGCGTTGACCCATTATTCTTGCAGCTCTCCAGGTGTGTAATACACACATACCCATATATGCAAAACACTCATTTAAACTGATAATGCAAAGATGGAGATAGACAAGACCAGCCATATGGCGAGTGACTCAAGCAGCACTGATGGCAACATTGCAAATCATCACCTCTGCGCTGGGAGCTTGCTGCAGAGAGTAAGGTCACCTCAGCACATCCCTATCTAATGCCCTGCATCCCTAACTCTTTTCTGCTCCACCCACACATCCTTGCCTCCCTCTCAGAGTCTCATGGCCTCATGGCCCCATGTGCCTCCTCTCTCAAATCAGTCTCTGAATCTAACGGTCCACTCATCCCAAAAGGAAAGCCAGCTTTCCTGTCCTGAGAGGTTCATTCTGCACCTCGGCCATTGCCTGCCCACTCTAAAGCAAATGTGCCCCTCCCCCCACCCTCAACCCCATCAATGGGCAGGATGATTCAGCAGGGGAAGGGAAACCTTGGAGTGGAAGAATCAGGTTCAGAAAGCACAACTGGCTTATACTGAACGAGGATTCCTAACATAGAGAGACTAATGCCGATTAAGAAATTGACCCAAAGTCACATCCTTAGTAAAGTTACAGAGCTGGGGTTGAATCCAGTTGTCTGACACAAGAGTCACATTCTTAGCCATTTCTCTCCTCTGCCTCTTTCCAAAATGTTTTTATAGCCGATTTTCTGTTCAGTATTGTAATTATTTCTTCAATTTTCCATGCTTTAGTAACTCATAGGCCGTAATGCCCTTGACAGAAGAGGCCTTAGAGGAGGCTTTTGATATTTCTTTCAAACAGCTCATCTCCTCTTTGACTATCTTTTTGTTGTTAACACACTGCCAATTGCATGGGTCATGGTCCCAGGCCCTTTTAGACCTGCTAGTGCACTCGCAATATTTCCAGATGTTTGTGGGTCTGCACCGTGCCCTACATCTATACTTCAACCCCCTAAATTACATAATATTATATAATACGAAAATGAGATTTCTATGGAAACAGTCATGAAGATTTTAGATGTAAGGAAACATAGAATGGAAGAAGGATAAACTTAGCTGGAGAAGCAAAATAAACAAAGAGATCAAATGTGGGGGAAAAAGGCGGTGGCGGGGGGGCGGCTATGTCAGCCTCCCGATAGGATGTCAAGTCCCTTGTTAAGATTGATTTAATGACCCTTGCCCTTGAGTCCATTCAGAATCAGTGACAAATTTTCAGGGCCCAATGCCAAATCGAAAGGCAGGGCCCCTTGTTCAAAAGATGGTGACAACATGGCCCTTCTGAGCATGGAGCCATGTGACTGCACAGGCTGCATACTCAGGAAGCCAGCCCCGAGCACCATTCACATAAATCCTGAGGAATATTGGACCTTGTGGTGGTTATTATTAGACATCTATTATTATTATAATAACTCTTTTCCTCTCGGTGCTTCTTGCCTACATCTGCCCTGGGCTACACAGGGATGTTTAATTTGTGAGGTAGAGAAGGCTCTTGTCTTCTTGTTTTACAGATCAGAGGATTTAATAGCAAAAATGGTTAATGCCTTGATCAAAGTCACACAGGAAATGTGGTTCCCTTATCTCTCTGCAGCTTCTTCTAATAGGATCATAAAGCTAAGTGCGGGAAGATTTCCTATTCTTGTTCTTACTTTTTTGTCTCCACCCTCCACCCTCCACCCCAGCGCAGTGTCCTAGTGTGTGTTACACTCAGGGTAGTGGCTCTGGATATACTGATTATTTAAAAGATTGGTTTAAATTTATTGGTATGACCAGGGAAGAGACTTTTTGGGGGGATAAAGAGAGGGAGCAGAGTCTTAAATGAAATTGACTTCCTGGGAGGTGACTTGTTTTAGAGTCAACCCGGCAATTCAATTCAGGTCTTCTTCATGGCATCCTTGGTTTCTCTCGTCTCATCAAGACCTAGGTGAAAGAATTGGGCATTTCTCCCATAAGAAGCTATGTCCTTAAGTCCCGTGACAGCTCCTTTGATGACCATTGTAACTGTTATGAGGGGAATTTGGAGATTTAAGCCATGAGGTTGAGGGTATTCAATCTTTTCTATGCCATCAGATCACCTGAGGCCTAGGTATGCTCAATCACCTAGCTGCCAAGGCAAGTGGTGATTCAACCTTGAAAGGGTTCCTTTCACAAGATGACATTCCTTCTGTCTAAGGGCTGTGATGATTTGTACATCAAACACCAATAAATACAACATGGTTTGCTGATCTCATATTTATTTCGTCCTTATTATCACTCAAAGCTCCTGTTCGAAGGAAACAGGTAACAAAACAGAGAAAGATAGTGTGGGCACTTGTAGACCTAATTTTAATTCATATTAATAGTCATTTTTAACACATGGTGAATTGATGTCTCATACTTTTGAAATCTTACCATCAAAGAGAATGCATTTAAGGCAAACTATTGGGACAGCAAGACAAATTCTGCAATAGAAATGATCATTTTGTTTTGTTTTATTTTTGTTTTAACCACAATTATTTATTGACAGATTGGAGAATGCAGCTTTAGTAGAACAATAAGGCACAACTGTGGATTGGCATAGTCCTGCTGATCTCATTTGTCATTGATTCAACCTTCTCAAGCACAGCCTGCCTTCCATTTTCTTTAGTCCCTTTTAATTCCTCAGTCCTCTATCAGCATAGTCTGTGGTCTTAGCTCTCCTCCTGTTTCAACCCACTTTGGGCAACGATGTGATTTATTCGCATATTGCATATTTACAGTCATAGTGTGGTAAAGTCCAGTATGAAGTTTTAGAGCTCTAAGGGACATTAGAATAATTTAACCCAATTTTCTCCTTTCTGGAAGAGGAAAATCAAGGTACTGTAGTTCTCAGGATAACATGGCAACAACCAGCAGATCCACAGCCAGGACTCATGGCTTCTAATTGTATATCCACTGCTCTTTTCTGCATACTAAGCAACTCCTTTCTTTAAGAGTCATTTATTACACAACTAGCTATGACCTCATATATTTTTTCTTCCACACTTGTGCTTGGTCATAAAATATAAATATCATTCTTCTCCAGTTGTGCTAATGGATTCCAAATGCCATCTTCACACCTGACTCTTACATCTTGGACTCATCTTCTCTCTCTCTTTTGTCAGCTGTCTCCTTTTTGCAGGTGTGGGTGGGTAGTAGAGGTGGTGTATGCTAACCAGTTCCAATTCACTTATCCCTTCTCAAAACGTCATCTTTATTGATATTCAACCATTAATATCACAAAAATTCTTGCTGAACACATTTTAAGTATTTAAGGCCCAGCGTCTTTAAAAGAATATAAAAAAGCCTTTCTTTCCTCCCATTCCCTCCAGCCTCTTGTGGCCTCTGCTTTATAGTGAGCCTCTATCTTTAGTTGTTGAGCTCTAGTGATGGTTTCTATTGCAGAATCTGCCTTGATGTCCCTACAGTTTACCTCAAAGGTGTCCTCTTTCATGGCAGGGTTTCAAGAGTATGAAAGGCCAATTGACCATGTGTTAGAAATGACTATTAGTATAATTACAGTGAGGTCTACAAGTGCCCACACCATCTCCATTTTGTTCTCCTGTTTTCCTCAAATAAAAGCTTTGAATGAGAAAAAGGAATGAAACAAATATGAGATCAGCAAACCACATTTGATTTATTGGTGTTTGATGCAGAAATTTTCACACCCATATATGGAGGGAATGTCATTTGTGAAAGGAATACATTTCTGTCACTGCTCTCTCCCTCCTAGCTGGGCTCCGGGACTCTGGGGTATTTAGCCCCACAATTGCATCATTACATAAGGTTTACTAATATCCCACGATAGATTCCCTAGGTCAGAGGAATAGATGCCCCCAGTCAAGACTGGAAATGTTTACTTGTGAAGAGGCTCTGCACCCTGGGAAATGGCGAGGGGAGCAGAAACTCTCCGAGCTGCTGCCTAGCTGATGACTGCAGGAGTAAGGTTTAGGAATCAGAGGGAAAGTTGAAAGCAAGGGCCAATGACCACTGACACACCACAGTAACTGCCTGAGATTTGTGTGTGGAGGCAGATCAATGACAAATGAGACCATCAGGGATGTGTCATTACTGGATGCTATCTCAGAAAGCTGTTCACATGTGGCTAATAGACAAGATGCAAACCTCAGTTGGTGGTGTCTCCAAACTGTGTTGTCTTTAGTTTCCCTATCATTTTGCATAATCAAAGTTCCCAACTCACTCTTCCATACTTTTATTTTTATTTATTTCATTTCTATTTTTAACCTGAAATTATCAGACTGGATATCAAACCCATAAAATTTTGGTGCACAATTTGATGCTCTAACCAACTGATCCACCGGCCAGGGCCATATTTGAATTTTCTATCCTACTTCTTTTATTCCTTCTGCGTGACCTTTGTCCAGCGAGTCAGTGGACTGCAGCTGGGCACATCTGTGCTGAAACCTGATTGGACAGAATGCTGCTGTGACCATGGCTTTACTCTGTTTGAGCAACACAGTCCAGAGCTTGATTCTATACGTTTGCATATGTTTGTGTGATGTGGGGTGTGTGTGTGTGTGTGCGCGCGCGCACGGGCTGCAGGCTTGGCTGCAAGCCTTTGATAACAAGTAGAATAATACTGTTTATATTCACATGGGAAAAGACTTGACTATCAGAAATGAGCTCTTCACAGCATAATTACAACTTGCTTTGGTGAACAATGAAGATATAATCAGTGCACCTATTTGTCCTCCTGGATTCCAGCTGCTAAAGCAATTTCTTTTTCACAGACCTTACAATTTTGTAGTCCTTGTGAAAATCCACCATTTCTCTCCTGAAATCCTGTGAAATGGAGCTCGTGAGAGGAAACACGGTGGAAACTGTCTGGCTCCTGCATCATCTCCGTGAAATTGCACAGATCGTCTTTCCAGCTCCGCTACCCTGATTGCATGTTTGTTTAAAATGACAGTTGATGTTGTGTATCTCTTTCATTAGGGAGGCTCAACGAGCTTGGCATTATTAACTGACTGCAGCACTTGCTGCCTATAAACACGAATCCATAGAGACACCTCAGATGGTGCTTGAAGAAAAATAAGGCTCTTGGAAGGTGAGGAACCGACAGAAGGATCTTGGCCATATTTTCAATCTGGCAGGTGTGTTATTAGCCATTCATAAGTAAGCCATTTTCTATGAGGCCTACACACCAAGATTCAGAGGGCAAACATTCACATCTGGGTTCAAGCACTTCAAGTGGCCAATTCAAGTGGAGGGGGAACTGGGGACTCTGGCGGAGAAAGGAAGCCAAGCCAGGCTGGTTGCTTTTCTCATCTCTTATTCCTTGAGCCCTGTCTGTGTTAAGCACCTAATGCTGGATCATGAATCACATGCAGACAGGAATGATCACTGTTTTCTAGCTAGTTTAAATTGCATGCATACTGAAACCTTAATTCTAAATGGTCAGGATTTGGGGGGTGCTGAGACACCTGAATAGGGTGTTGGTGTTTTCTCAGCAAGTGTTTTTAGCATCTATGTAGCCTGCTGCCCCTTGGGGATTTGTCCCCTTTAATACGTAGGATACCCTCCATCAGAGGCCTTTGTGACACTTATCTTCATCAAACTCATTTTTGAAATTCCCTATGGATTGAGTTCTTGCACCCTCATGCTTATACCAGGCCCTCTGAAACACTGCTCTGCTGCCTGTGAGGAGACTCCAACAAGACCTCTGATCCTGCTCATTTCCAGCCTTGTCATCTTCCTGCTCAACTCGTTCCTCACCTATCCCATTCAGTTCCTGGCCTTGGTCTGGGTATAGGTCTCCACACATCTCTCCACTCCCTCACCCCCCAACTCTGACCCCTTGCCCCCTTCTAGGGCTTCCCTGAGGAGCTCATAAGCATGCTGTGTTCTTAAATAGTTGATCCCAAATGAACTCTGCTCACCTCATGTGGTCCACTGTAGTTCCATGTAGGTCTGTTCCTGACAATGACCTCCAAGCCTCAATCCCATGCCTATACTGGGAATGGAACCAACAGCAGGACAGTCGGAAGAAATGGTTGGGGTAAAGGAGTAAAATTATGTCTAAGTCTATGTAAAAGGGGAAATGATCTTAGAATCTTAAAATCATTGCGTTTACCCCCCTTATTCCCTTTTTCCTCTTCCTCACAGAAGTTGGTCCTTCTCCAAATGGGGAATGGGAGGGTGGGGAGGATGTTCCTTCCCAGGTACGGGCTCTTGAAACCACCATACACCACATGGGGGCTGTAGACTGTCTATTGTAGGTGAATAAATTCTGAATGGGGCAGATTTAAACATAATTACCTGACCGCCACTATGGATGAATGTGCACTTTACTAAACTTCCCAAAATGCTTGTTCAAAGTCAGCATGAGACTAAGAAAGCTCAGTTTCAGAGAACTTGCATTATGTTATCAATTCACCCTGGAAATAGTAGTATCCATCTCGATATAAGAGGATTTTTTTTTTCTGGTTTGCCCAGGACAGTTCCACTTTACATACAAAGTCCTGGGTTAGTTATTAATAGCACCTCCTTTCACTTTCAAAAAGTACTCGAATTTGGATGATAAATTATATGGTCATCCTTCCCATATGTTCTTTGGTGCCTTTAATTCCAGATGAGCCCAGTTGTGGGAGTGACAGGAAAGAGCAACAGTAAAAACAGTTAAGGGAAATGATTTTTATGTCTAAATGAAGAATGGTTTGGAAAGAGAACAGGAAAAAACAAACAAACACAAGACTATAAAACCAAGAAAATACTAGAGATAGAAAAAGTGACACAAACAAGGAAGTTCCAGGAAGTAAAACTTGGAAATGCCCCCAGAAGTGACAGTTAGTAGGGAAAGAAGCTTTCATGGATATTACTCTTGGGTGGAAAGAGTAATCTTTCAATTATTCTAGGAACTTGGACATTACGGTGTTTATTAATCAGGAACCTTTGATCTTTCTTCCTAGACCCTTGTGCCTTAGGTTCTCTCGAGGGTCTATATGGGTAAAGGATCAACCAGGCCCCTGTCAAAGGAAATTACATACTTTTCTTGTCTTTAAAAGCACTCTTGGGGGAATTGTCAATTTCTTGAACAAGAGAATTGAACTGATGTTTGATCAGACAGGGGAAACCCACCATCTGCCATAGGCCCTTTGTCCTTCTGGAAAATTACTGAACCGCAGTGTATTAAAACTATACACAAACAAAAATCAATAGCTTGAGATTCCAGCTCTGACCACAAAGTCATTAAAAATGACAAGTGTAAGTTTGTTCTTCCCTTAAGTGCTCTTAGAACACAAATGGAGTGGAACTCAAATACAGAGATGTGTGCAGAGGGACATTTGAAGACTGAGATTAAAGAAGAAATGAGAGAATCCAAAGAAGAATATGGTCAAGGAAAAAAAAATAGAACAAGGGAATAGATATATATAATAGAAATTAACAGAAAATAAACATGAACTCTTCTTCCTTTTAATGTACCTCAAGAGTAGAACAGAATAAAGAGGCAATTGCTAACAGCTCTGATATATTTGCCAGAAGATGGGAAATGAGCAGATTAATGCTTCATAGAACACAGTACAAAATCAACACATTTTGGCAAAGTAACAATGATGAAGATGATGTTAAAAATAATAATAGTAGCTAATTTTTATCGAGCTCTTAAGATGTATCTGGCATTTTTGAAGTGCATTATGTTTGTTTACTCATTTAACATTTACAGCTATTCTATGGAATAGATCCTATTATTATCTTTATTTAAAAATGAGGATACAGGCACAGAGTCGCTAAGTTAATTGCCCAGTCACATAAGCTGTGAATGGCAGATTTGAGATTTTGGACAATCGATGGACTAGAAATGAATGGAAGTTCTTGATTCAATGAGTGGATTGAGGAATGTTGTGGAAATTTTTCAGAGGCTGAACATAGACGCAAAGGCACCTCAATCACACATGTATATTCAGGAAAGAAATCCAAGCCCATAATAGTAAGTGAATGGTTTCCAGGTATGTTTATAATTAATTCAGACTCTTCCCTTAATATTCATATACAGGGTGGGGCAAAAGTAAGCTTACAGTTGTGAGTACACAAAACACAGAGTTTATTCTTGTATTATTTATTAATTATTGCATTATTTTCTGTACAAACAACTGTAAACCACTTTTGCCCCACCCTGTATATATGTTTCATAACTGAACTTGTTACATTATAATTGAGCTTTTTTTTTTATAAGCATTCTGGCCTGATTATTTAGCATGGTGCTTAGAGATGCGGGGGATAGGTCAGACAGTATTTTAGGAAACTAATTATCTGGAGAAGATTTGTGAAAGGCAACATAAGTGACAGGAAGGAACTCATGTGGAGAAGGATGTGTGTCTTATAGAATGGAGGACATTTACCCATGCTCTGACAGCAGGAACACAGGAAAATTATTTGAGCCTGGCTGGGTTGCTACAATTGGTTGGAGCACTGCCCAGTACACCAAAAGGTGGCGGGTTCTATTCCCAGGCAGGGCACATACCCAGGTTGTGGGTTCAGTCCCCAGTTGTGTGTGTGGTAGAGGCAACCTATTGATGTTTCTCTCTCACCTCAATGTTTCTTTCTCTCTCTCTCTCTTTCTCCCTTCCTCTCTCTAGAATCAATTAAAAATTACTTTAAGTTGATTACTTTTTCCCTAATGTTCTACTGCCTTAGTTTATCACTAGTAAAGCAGTTCTAGAGTAGCTCTTCCCTCAAAAAGCTTATAATCTAGCCCTGACCTGTTTTGCTCAGTGGATAGAGCATCAGCCTGCGGACTGAAGGGTCCCAGGTTCGATTCCGGTCAAGGGCATGTACCTTGGTTGCGGGCACATCCCCAGTGGGGGGTATGCAGGAGGCAGCTGATTGATGTTTCTCTCTCATTGATGTTTCTGGCTCTCTATTCCTCTCCCTTCCTCTCTGTTAAAAATCAATAAAATATATTTTTTTAAAAAAGCTTATAATCTAGCTGGGAAAACTAAATTTATATAAACGTGTATATGGTAATATTCAACCCAGGTAGACTACAGACTTTGCAAAGCCAAGGACTTGATCCTCTCAAGTAAAAGGAAATCCCACTAAAGATGGCTTGACCAAGAAGACATTTATGATCCCACAGAACAGAGTTCAGACCAAGTGTGGCCATGCTGATTAATGTGCTGCCTTAAAGTTCTGCCAGAGCTTCAGAATTGACTTCTCTGTGATTTTCTTGTCTTTTCCCTCCTGATTGCAAGATGGTGGCTGCAGCTCCAGGGGTCACAGACGGTGCCAATGTGCAGAGTCCGAGGAGAAAGCATCTGCATTTTTATTTCCTTTTTAAGAATGTGAGACCTTCCAAGAAGTCTCTCAAAATGCCTACCATCATCAATCATAGGCCAGACTTGACTCACATGCCCACACTAAACCGATAACTTGGCAAAGCAGATGGAAGTTAGCATGAGTCACTTTGACCAGCAGGTCTCCAACTGTGGATCATGGACATGTGAGGCTTTCTAGGATCCTTTCAGGGGGTTAGAAAATCAAACTAGTTCTAGTAATACTAAGATATTATTGGTCTTTTAAACTGTGTAGATATTTGCACTTACAGTGCAATGCAGTGGTAGGTAAAACTGCTGGCACGTCAGCATGAATTAAGGTGAAGCCCAAACAGTTCAGGTAGCCATTGTGTTCTCTATTGCCCAACTCTAGTAAGAAAAATGCCAGTTTTACTTAAAAAATGTCCACGAGGAAGCACTAAAAAGGACTAATTTGATTAAATATTGGCCCTTAAAATACTTTGTAAAAATCCTCTGTGTGACAAGATGGGAAGTGCACATGAAATATTTCGGCTGCATTCTGAAGTACAATGGTTGTCTTGAGGCATAAAAAGATGTGATCATTTGAGTAGAAACCTGAAGTATTCACTTCTTTTGTCACAGAAAATGATTTTTGCTTGAAAGAACAATGAACTATGGTTTTTCAGACATACAGTTGGGAGAAAGTTTCTCCAAATTGGAATGTCACTTTAAAACAACAACAGCAACAAAATTGACAGTATTTGTTACCAATGATATAATGACAATTAGAGTTTTGGAAAAACCTGTATCTGCTACCATCAGCTTGACAGTTTCCCAATACTTAAAGGCACTTCTGATGAAATTGGTGGTGATGCTAACAAATCTGTTTGTTTTTTTTAATATTTGTAGTGAACTAAGTCAATATTTGGAAGAACAGCATAATTTAATGAACCAATATTTTCTAGATGAGCAAGGCATGCTGTTATAAAATACATGGGTAAATGACCCACTCAAAGAACAAGATGAATCAGTGATTTGAGTGCAACAGAATAGAAAAAGGCCATTCACTTGCTTTAAAAATCCACATTGAAACTAAGCTTGAAGAAACTACCATTTCCAAGTTTTAGAATACCAAAGAAGAATATCCACAATCATCTGAAAAGGAAATACTCCTCTTTTTAAAAAATGATGTACTTGTGTAATTAAAAGCTAAATTTTCTCCATATACTTCAACCAAAACAAATATGACAACAGATTGAATGTGTAGGCAGAGACAGAAATCCAGCTGTCTTCTATTAGGCTATACATTAAAGAGATTTACAGAAGTAAATCCAATGCCACTTGTCTCACCAAATTGTTTTGGAACATGTCATTATTTTTCATTAAAAACATGTTATTTAGGTTAGTGTGTACTGCTGTATTACCACTCTCTTAGAACAAATTTAGAAACAAGTATTTAAAATTTTCTCAGTTTTAAACTCTAATATGGTAAATATCAATAGGTATAATTTACATAAACAAAACTCCTTGAGGTCCTTCTGAAGAGTGTAAACAGATCCCGAGACCAAAACGTTTGGGAAAAGCTGGTTTGAAGAAACACTATCCGTGGGTTTGGGAGGGAACCGGTCTACCTGGAAGCACATGGTGACCTGAGTCCTGGTCCAGTTAGAAATCCTGTTAAGGAGGAGCAGGTGGAGGTTGGGTGGTCACCAGTGTTTGCCACAGGGCTCATCATATGAGAAATGGAAAGAGGAAGTATCCAGTCCTCTTTCAAGCAGAGAAGTCCATAGCTCAAGGGTGGAGACAAGGCCTATAGATGATTCTTCCTCCCCTCTTTGATCTTCTTTAATTTTAGAAAAGAGAGATTCAGCCCGGCCGGTGTGGCACAGTGGTTGAGCAGCGACCTATGAACCAGGAGGTCAGGGTTTGATTCAGGGCACATACCCGGTAGGGGGCGTGCAGGAGGTAGCCAATCCATGGTTCTCTCTCATCGTTGATGTTTTTCTCTCTCTCTCTCCCCCCTCTCCCTTCCTCTCTGAAATCAATAAAAAATATTTTAAAAAAAGAAAAAAGAAAAGAGAGATTCAAACAGTGTCCTAGGCAAGGAGGGGAACATCAGTGGAGGAGACAGTATACAAAATATAGCAAAAGTGAGAAGTACCACCCAAATCAGTTTTTCTTCATTTACTTTTTTTACATTGAATAATTTCTCATTTTTTTTCATGGATTCATAGATATAGTACATTGCACACAGACATACACAAAATTTGGAAATATATACGTATATGTTTCTGAAAGCTGTTTCCCAGGGGGGCTATAGCCCAAATATACTATACACACTCTACATAAATGTGAAAAGCCTTTGAGGTAAAGTGTTGTTTTGTTTCAATCTTTTGTTTTTATTTTGGGGGGGAGGGGGAAATGTAAGATTAAATTGTGTCTGTATTACTAAGCCAGGTAAAGACAAAGATAAAACGATTAGAATTATTTTTAAAAGATGTGACTCTCCTGACTTGGCAACCATAGAGCTGAAGGGATGGGTGAACTACTTTTGCTCAATCAGTGTGTGTGTGTGTCCATCCGCATGCAGTGTGCTGGTTGCAGGCCCATGGATCGCCTGTGGGCCACACCAGCCAGCACCTGTTTCTGAGGAAGGTCTCTGACATGGGGAGCAATGCAAGTGCTGATTTCTGCTTTAGGAACAGTGTTTGCTTCCAAAGAGGGAAAAAAGAAAGAAGGAAAACCCAAGAAGCTGAGTTGAGATTGGGCTGAAGGAGCCCATGCCTCTCCCGCCACCATCTCTTCTCTGCTCTGGTGAGAGAGGCAGGGGTTGTATCCGCTGAGATTGGGGTGGGCATAGAAGGAGTGCATGCAGTCCGCGCTCAGAGTGCCTGTTCCTCACCTTGGGCTGATGCTGTCTCCTGCTGAACAAAATACGGCTGTCCAATGTCAGCACGGGAAGGCATTGCTGCCCTCACCTCCTACCTCCTCGTCCTGGGGGCTCGGCGCTGGGCAGAGCAGTCCTATCAGTTCTACCAGCGATTCCCCTGCTGTCCATAGGGGTTATCATATCAATAGACCCACAAATAATTGCCTCTACCAACCACTCCATTTCCCAGAGAAGCTAATCCCTAAGGGGGAAAAAAGAGCTAACAAACCAGATCAGAAGGCAAAGCAGAAGGGAAACCTCTCCTAGGAAGGTCAGGGCAGCACCGGCCTCTCCAGGAGATGATAAAGCAATGGAGCAGGGACTTGGAGAGAATCATTATCTGCAGACAAGACTGAAGAAGTAGGGAAAAAAGGAAGGAGAGGACAGAATGGGCTTTTTACCCTGTGTGCCTCATAAAATGAATGATCAAAAGTAAATTACAGACTTGCAAATGGGTGGTTAACGACTGAGACAATGTGACTGCAGAGAGAAGCTCATCAAAACACACTGGGCAAGAGCAGGAGGCAAGGACAGAATACAAATGACGCTGTAAAGCTGGGGCATCAAAGCAAACGGCCCCCAGCGGAGGCCGGGTCACTCCCCACACCTGTCGGGTCTCGGGGAGGACGTACAGGGGCTGCTTTCAAAGGCAGAGGGGATGAAGAGACTGCGAGGAGGAAAAGAACAAGGCGAGCATGGAGGAAAGGAGGGGGATCGGCAATGGCAGGAGGCCAGGGCCTTTGGAAGCTGCTGGAACAGCCCTTTCTTCCCTCCGGAGGGTGGGACTTCGGTGAACTGTGGGGCTTGGGGAGGGGCGGAGGGGCTGTGGAGAACGATTTATTCTTTGTAGCCATTTGCAGCCTCTCCATACCACAAACACCCTGAGCTGTGGAAGTCATAGATGGGGGTGAGATTGGGGGCCAGGTGCCCCATATCCACTTATGATCCCTGTGAAGTTCCTCAGTCCTTCAGCTGCTGCTCGTTTCAGGGGGGCTTCAAAAAGCTGGAGGACTCAGGTTCTGGGAGTGTTTTAGAGGGAAGGAGGCCCCGGCTGGTAGCTCAGTTGGTTAGAGCGTCATCCAGTTGGTTGTGGATTTGATCCCCCATCAGGGCACATACAAGAATCAACCAATGAGTGCATAAATGAGTGGAACAACAACTTGATCCCAGCCCCCTCTGTCTCTCTCAAAATCAATACATGAAAAATTTAGAGGGAAGGAGAATGCCAAGTGGAACTGTGCTAGCACAGTGGGGTGTGTGGGGGGGTGGGTTCCCACACGATAACACCCCCACTAATTGGGATGGATGGGGCACCTGAGTGAACCACTAGGGCTGCTGCTCTGAGGAAGACAGATGCTGCTGCATACCGCAAAGTCACACACACCCACTGGACCATGGTTAATTTCAAAACAAGTGATTTTGAAGCCCCAGGATGTGCCAGGCATTACGCAAGGTGCTGAGGATGCACGAACGGTTATTTATAACTGTCCTCTGCGTGTAAGAAGCTTACAGTACAGCAGGGGAGACGGGTATACAAATAAATAGTTGCAAGAGTAATTGCAGAAGGAGAACAACTAACTGAGCACAGTGGGGGGGCTTCATAGGGGAGGTGACATAAGATCCTGGTCTTAAAATGCCAGGTGAGGAGAGGGGGTGAGGGTGACATGCCAGGAAGAGGGAACAGAGGCAAGAAAAGGGCATGACAGGTTTAGAAGGTGGCGAGTAGCTCAGTGTGGCTTGAGAGCAAGGAGAGGAATGTGGGAAGTGGATTTGGAAAATCAGGCTGAGCATAGATTGGGGAGGATCTGCAAGTCAGGCCAGAGAGATTGTTTTATTCTATAGGGAAGCCACTGGGAGGGCCGTGAGTAGGGGAATGGCATGATGGGGTCTGTGGTTGGAAAGCCCTCCCTGGCAGCGAGGTAGAGGATGCACACACACGTAGATGCCTGGGGACAGCTGTACTGTGGTCATTGGGTACATCTGCTGTGCCAGGTGACTACCTGCTTATACGCAGGGACAGGGCCCAGCAGGTAGGAGCATGGGAGGAGCAGAATTGGCAGGTGCTAGGATTAGATTTCTCTGTCCCACACAGAGGAGCAGCCACCTGCTCCATGCAAATTTGAGCCAAGCCACACAGTAGGCTGCTTTCCTACCGGCCCTTTAGGCTTAGGTGGTAAATGCTCAGCTCAGAGGGCATGAAGTGCAGAGCACAAGAGAGTGAAGGCAACCAAAGCACCAGCACTGGCATCTGCCCAGGAATGACCGTAAGAAGCCAAGAACCCAAGAATCTTTCCAACAGGTTTGCATTTCTGATAAATTAGCAGAGACAACGAAGATGGTCTCTTCATCCCACCCCCCTCCCCCCTATCACTTAAGTCTGGCATTTGCCCTGATTTTAATTTTCTGACATTTCCAAAGGATTTTGGGACTTGAATGCTCTTACCCCTCACCCTAATGTGTGTGTGTGTGTTTAAATATTTTTTAATTGATTTCAGAGAAGAAGGAAGAGGGAGAGAGAGATAGAAACATCAGTTGATGAGGGAGAATCATTGATCCCCCAACCTGGGCATGTGCCCTGACCGGGATTGGAACCATGACCTCCTGGTTCATAGGTTGATACTCAACCACTGAGCCATGCCAGCCGGGCCCTAATGTTTAACTGAACCCCATTGCTCTGTTTGGTGACAGCTGAGTGTCACTTTCTCAGAAGAGCCTTTCTTAGCTTTATAGACTGGCTTTGGTTCTCTTGTTTAGTGTCTCCCCAAGACTTATCTCTTCAGCAATAGGATTGTTTTGGGTCTTTTATTGTTTCCCCCCTTCTTTCTACATCCAAACATGATACATTCTCCCAAGGCCTAAGGACTTGTTAAATGATCGACTAAAGCCATAAATAAGGACATTGAAAACATAATGTTAGACTGAATGTGGCTAAGTGTATTATACTGCTTGCTAGCTAATGGGAGTGGTTAATTCTTTGAATTTCAGGCATTTTGTACTAGTTTCTGAGAAGTTCTCATCCCCCAATACAAAGGGCTACCTGGCTACAAGGGAAAGAATGGAAATACTTTGACTTGGTGGATCTTCCCCATCATCTTACAAGTCCCGTTTACACTATGCAAGTGCATAATATGTCCCAGGAGACCCTCGTACCTCTGGTAGCTCTACCACTTCCAAGACGTTGGCTGGAACATATGATCCCACTCCTCAATGGACAGAGACTGGACAACTCCAGTGGCTGGACAACTCCATTCTCCCCTTCTTCCTAACAAACATGATTATGTCAGGAGTGGTAACATATCCAGCTATAAAGAATACATTTTCTAGCCTCCTTTGCTCGTGGAGGTGGACCTATGGCACAGTTATGGCCAATAGGATATCAGTGGAAGTCACTGGGTGGGGCTCCCAGGAAAACTAGAATATAAGGGGACTTGACTCAGCTGGCACATACACTTTTTTGCACTCGCCTCATCCTGGAACTAGGAGGTGATGACAAGAGCTGGAGCACTAATCTTGTAATCATGAGGCAAAGACCAAGCAAATTCCAAAAACCTTAGCTTTGACACTGTTGAGCAATATCAGCAACTGCCTAGATCTGGATTTTTCATTAAGTCAGAAAAATAAACCCTTATTTTGTTTAAGCTACCATATTTGGGGTTTTCTGCACGCACTAAAAACTCAGTTATGAACTGACACACCCATCATGTTTTGCAGATACCCTAGAAAGTGAGTCAGCCAGTGCTAGTTGAGTGCCTGCTGCTGTGGGTGGAACCTTGTTGCCTAGGAGACCTCTGCTCTTGAGTGATATGAGCACCAACAAATACGTGCACTTGCCTTATTGGTTCTTCTAGGGCCTAGGCCCTGCCAGACCAAGCTCCTGCCCCTCTCTAGCCCCATTTTATACCGTATCTTCCTCTTCCCCTGCAATAGTCTCCAGTCCCACTGGTCAAATTTGTGGAACACACCTTTCCTGGGGACAGGGCCTTTTTTGTGCTCATTATTCTTCCTGCTTGATGCTCCTCCCTCCTTCCCTCTCCACCTCTCCCCCAACTCTGCAGGGCTTCTCAAATCTAAATGCTACCTGATACCTAAAACAAGCCCTTCCCAATTCCCCTCATTATTCCCCATCTCAATACTCTTCAGGTTTTATTCATAGCACTATTACGATTTGCAATAGTTTCATTATTTTGGGGGGTTGGGTTATATATTTTTGGTCAGTTTCTCTCTCTGCATCCAGCTCCCCACCTCCCCACTCCATCTGAAGCCTACGGATTGCACAGGCAGGGCCACCTCCCTATTACTCAGCATTTTATTCTTAGTCCCCACAGAGAGCATCTCATAGGAGGTCAGCATATGGAAATGCGTGGTAAGTGGAGCCCATCCTCATTATGAGTGGCTTCCATATTTGTGGATTGACCTGATCCCTAACATTTACTCATAACCTCCCCAGGGTGTGTCTGCAGTTATTCACAGACATGTGCAAAACTGAACACTTGGAGTCATTACACATGTATGCTCCCAGGTGAGGTCAAACCAGGTGATGCTCTGCCTTCTTGTTTCAGCTCTCATACTAAACAGACCCAGCTGGCACTCCCCTTATCCTGGAACTAGGATGCAATGAAAGAGCTGGAACAATAACCTTGTAATCATGGGGCAAAGACCAAGCAAATTCCAGAGACCTTAGTTTTGACACCGTTGAGCAATATTGGCAACTGCCTAAGTGAGAAAAACGAACCCTGATTGTGATTGGGGGTCTGTTTGGTGCTTTTTCACACTTGTGTTGGTGATTCTGCTATTTATGTGGCCCTCGTTTCGGGCGTAGTACTGCAGTGCTGCTTCTGATCCCAAGAGCACGGAGGCTGTGCCGTGAGCCTTATGGAGAAATACGTGTGTTAGATAAGCTTTGTTCAGGAGTGAGTTACAGTGCACTTGGCCGTGAGTTCGACGTTAATGGATCAACAATATATATTAAATAAGATGCCTGTAAGCATAAACAAGACTTTGGTCTGATGGATTGGTAAAAATCTGTGACCAGCCCTAGCCGGTTTGGCTGAGTGGATAGAGCGTTGGCCTGCAAACTGAAAGGTCCCAGGTTCGATGTCAGTCAAGGGCACATGCCCACGTTGTGGGCTCGATCCCCAGTGGGGGACTTGCAGGAGGCAGCCGATCCATGTTTCTCTCTCATCGTGGATGTTTCTCTCTCTCTCTCCCCCTCTTCCTTCCTCTCTGAAATCGATAAAAATATATTAAAAAAAAGAAAAAATCTGTGACCAAAGACTTACAGGAACTGAACCCTGTACTTCCCCTGGGACGGATGGTTCGGTGTTTTCCAGCTCAGTGTTGTGGTGACTTCATAGAACATCCCTACCTCAAATGATGAGAACGACTGCATTAGTTGATAAATGTTGCAGGTTGTGCAGGGTGCGGGCGGGGGCGGCACAATGAGGGAGTGGGGACCATCAGCCTCCTAGCCAATGCCTACTCAGGCCCAGTTAATTCTGCTCACCAGTTGGGAGTTCTGAGGTTGTTTACTGTAGTTGGAGGGAGGTTTCTTCAATGCTCTTGGTGATGCCCTGCAGTGAGATGCCCCAGAAGGTGCCCTGAGGGGGTGATGTTTGTGAAGAGGGAATTCAGAGCCAGCACCTCTCCGTGTGCTCCTGTGTCAGAGGATTATAGAGAAGAAGAATGACATGGAGCAAATGAAAAGGAAATGGGCTGACAGCCTGCAGAGTGGTATTTCAACTCCAACACAAAACGTTCTGTGGTAATTATAGAATAACCTTCATTTAAATGCAAATAAGCCTGTAATTAAGATAAGAGACCTACCATTTGCCAGCGTTTTTTTGTTGTTTCTTTTTATTTTTTAAATTTTGGGGTGGGGGTGGGGGTGACAATTATGGCTTTCAGAGATTTCTCCGTTTTATTGATGAGTAGTCATCATGTTTATGGATTGTGTTGTGAGTGCAATATTTGGATAACCGCAGAATAGAAATTAGTGTCACTTACTTTCAGTTGCCCCCAGCAAAAGAAGGAAATGTGCAGAGTGCATAATGTTGACATAAGCAAAACTTCCCCAATGGCATGGCCTGGGCGACATCACCAGGAGCCTGAGACAAATGCACCGAGTCCCGAAGGGCAGGGGGACACACATGGCTTTCCTGATGAGCCCTCGCAAAACCGCACTGTTGTATCAAGTGCTTTTTCTCGGTGGAAAATGGGCAGAACCAAGGATACAAATTTTAGACGTTTTCTCAATAGGGTCTTCGGAGAGGGATGTGTTGACCTGGCCGTGGTCTGCAGGTTAGTTTGTGATACAGGGCGAGTCTGTTAAGCTCTTTTGCCAAGTTTATATGGATCACTTCACTTATTACCTGCTATTGACTCTGGCTGACTCACACTCTGGGTTAGGAAAAGCCAGATCCCCTGAGGTAGATTAGAACAAAAGGGCTATTTGCCGGGTAAGCAGTCTCTCATTCATTCAACAAAGACACCTCCATTTCTTTCCTTTCCTTTCCTTTCCTTTCCTTTCCTTTCCTTTCCTTTCCTTTCCTTTCCTTTCCTTTCCTTTCCTTTCCTTTCCTTTCCTTTCCCTCTCTTTCCCTCTCTTTCCCTCTCTTTCCCTCTCTTTCCCTCTCTTTCCCTCTCTTTCCCTCTCTTTCCCTCTCTTTCCCTCTCTTTCCCTCTCTTTCCCTCTCTTTCCCTCTCTTTCCCTCTCTTTCCCTCTCTTCCCCCCCCCTCTCTCTCTCCCTCCCTCCCTCCCTCTCTCCCTTCCTTCCTCCCTTCCTTCCTTCCTTCCTTTCCTTCTTTCTTCCTTTCTTCCTTTCTTCCTTTCTTCCTTCTTTCCCTCCCTGCCTCCCTCCCTGCCTCCCTCCCTCTCTCCTTTCCTCCCTCCCTCTACTAGTGTCAGAATTACTCTAGGTGCTTGGGGATATAGTAGTGAGCCCACAGGCATCAACCTGAAACAACCATTCAATCACGCTGTGACCACTCCACAGGTTCACCTGTTACTACTTCGGAAGACCTGAGCCAGCCACCCGACCAGTCCTTGTTGCCACTTTGCCTTCCCTGGGTAAGTCATCTGAGATGGAACATCCTCTTCAGCTGGGAAGCATTAGAAGCAGAGGGTTTCAGAGCATCTGAAAGGTCCAGCAGGTCCAATTTATTCTGTTAATTAGCAAGGGGGTTGCTTTAATAGTTCATTAGCCTTCACTTAATGAAAGAAAACTCCCCTCCCCCCCTAAAAGATACAGACCTCAAACTAGAACTTGCTAAGATGGAGTTATTTCCAGAGGGTTGTGAGGCAGCCCGAGCACTGGGCTATATCCTACAGGAAGTGGTCAGGTAACTGCCTTCTTAGTTTCGTTTTATCAAAATGGTGCTTTCAAAGGATAGAGTCTATTTCTAGGTTCCTTTGATGAATTGGAGAAGTTTGGGGCCTAAGGTGAGCAAAGACAAATTTGGATGGCATGCCTAACAAATCTGACAGCTCATACCATTGTTTCCTTAAACATTAAAAAAAAAAATGTTTTTAAAGGTTGTGAAAGGAGTCCCCCGTGGAGAGACTTGTCAGTAGATTCCTTTTACTTTCTGTAGTTTAATTTCCCCCTAATTTTTAATGTTCTCAACCCCATTCTCATGTGTCCTCTGCCACTGGTCCTCTTAACACCGAGAGGACTTTACAAATCGTTATGTGCTTTAAATGAACTCGCCTTACCTGGAAGGCGATTCCATAGCTTTCCCGGACTCTTTATCTCCTTTAAGTGTTATCTGCTTATCTGGCTGGAGATGTTTCCTAAGGGAGCACCAGACGCCCTTGATAGTTTACACACTGCTGCTTAAGACTGAGATGTGTTTGATGGATTAACTGAGGAACTTACCAAACTGTAATGTCTTTTTTTTTTATTTTTATTGTCTAACTTTGTATCCTCTGGGGTGATTGCTAACTTCAAAAGCCATTTCAAGGTTCAATAAAACTAATGGAGGTGAGATGGGCCTAGTAGAGCATTCTGATTCCCATCCTCACCATTCTTTATCACCCCCACGATGGACCGGCTAGCAGCTCTGCCGTGTCGCAGATAATGTGCACTTACCCATCATTCTTACTCAGATGACACCTCCTCCACGCAGCCTTCTCTAATGTACCCTGAGTACGTTAGGATTAACTAGGCATTCCTTCTTCCATGTTCTGTAAGGAAGGCACCTCTTCTGCCCCAAATGCTATTGGAATGCTGTAGTTACTCCATATTTCTTGAGGTAGAAAATGGATTTTAAAATGGTTGACAGTTACCGTTTGGGGAATCCTATGTAGCTTCTACATTTGAGGGGGTAGCTCAGGGGTGTCTGGCCAAGCTTCCTTTCCTAGTGGAAGGAGCTGCTTTTTTAAGCATTGTATCATGGAGCTTTGAGGCAGGTGTCACCTGTGTTCTTCGGAGGCCTTGATCTGGGGAAATGACCTAAATTCAGACACTTCAGACTTAGATATTCTGTGTAATGATTAAATAAGGCTTTCTTATATGTGTGTGTGTGTGTGTGGAGAGAAAAATCATGAAGTTAACGGGTTTTTCATTCCTCTAGTTGGAGCCAGAGAGTTGGGAAGGGTGACCTGGACTTGATGGAAGGTGGATAATTGAAGGGACTCCTGGCCCCGGGTGGCCAGTGAGCCTGTCCCGTGGGAAAAGGTTGAGAAAAGAGAGATGTGTCCCTGGATTCTGGGAACGTTAGCTATCATAATTGAATTTCACTTTTAATTTTTGTAGTTTCATTTCCCCCTAAATTTCAGTCATGTTTTTTAACGATTACAGTAATGGGTGCACTGTGCCTAGAGCCATAATGGAGGTATTTATGTCCACACTTTGGCAGAACCGGAGCTGAGGAGCAGCTGTGGGAAATCAGAGGTAACTTGCAGAAAAACCTGATGCAGTGACTTAGAGAGAAAGCAGATGAACAGCTCTGAGTGATTTGTACAAGGTTCAAGAACGCCTCCTAGGGCAGGGACTGGATTTCTTGCAGCTGTGCCGATGGGGGCTCAGTACAACCTTTTGGTTCTCCAATTTGCTATCCAAATGGACAATAGACCCACCTGCCTAGGGGTGGGAGGGTTGGGGAGGTTTTCTTGGAGAGAGAATTTATCTATTCCTCCTATTCTTTGGCTTCTAACCAGGTAGAGATGGATCCCAGAGCCCATACAAAGATAAAAATACAGAATTTTAAAAAAATTTTATTACTGTACATCTAGATTGGAGAATACAGGGAAGCTTAGATACCTTAAACTGTGAGGCAGGTAGAATCCTGGTGTGGGCATCGCCACATTGAGCAGGATGAAGCTGAGATGAAGGTACCAAAGACATTTTCAAACATCTGTAACAGATACTGCGAATATTTCTAGGGTTTGTTGCATATGTTCCAATTATTGTGAAATGTTCAATTCAACTGGAGCATAGTAAAAAAACATTTATTTTGCCATTGAAGTTCATGGACTCCCTGAATTCTATCTTTGGACTCCTGCGAAGTCTGTATACCTCAGATTAGGTAGTTCTTTCTTAGGAAGAAATTTAATGAGCAAGAAAAACACCAACAAACATTTTTAAGGGATTGAACAGACTGCAAACACCTTGATTCTTTGACTACCCTTCTAGATGCATCTCCACAGAGGATTCAAGTCAAGGAAGGTGGGCAAGGTGTCAGTCCTTCTGGCCCCAGATGCCCCACTCCACCCCTTGCTCTGCTCCAGATGGACCCGGACTTCTTTAAAAAAAATATTTTTTTTAATTGAATTCAGAGAGAAAGGGAGAGGGAGAGAGAGAGAGAAACATCAATGATTAAAGAGAATCATTGATTGGCTGCCTCTTGCATGCCCCGTACTGGGGATTGAGCCCGCAACACGGGCATGTGCCCCTGACTGGAATTGAACCTGGGACCTTTCAGACCCAAGGCTGTGCTCTATTCTCTAAGCCAAACCAGCTAGGGCTGCCCTGACTTTCCCCCCCCCTCTCTTCACTAGCTCACTGTGCCCTTAGCAGCCTCCCACGGTGGGCCCCATTCTGAATTTCACATGGTTCCTAAGTGAGAAGAGCTTATTTAGTTTCCCTTCACTCTCTCCTGAAGAGAGAACAAAACAAACACACACAAAACGATGGTTGTCTTTGCAGATGCAGACAAACTTGTCTCTTTTTCGGACATCCTATTTTCCCTGTTGACGGCAGTGGTAGGCCTGAGCAGCAACCCCTCAAGGATGGTTTATTGGGGACGAGAGAAGGAGCACCTCAACAGTCACTGTCCTAACCCATCCCCTGCTGCTGTGAAGGGTCAGCAGTCCTCCGTTGCACTCTGGCTTTTAGCCACACTAAACCTCCAATGCATGCGTCTTTCAAAACTCTTTGCCGCCACATGCTGTTCCCTCTGCCTGAAAATCCTTTTAGCCCTTTTTACTTTTCTTGGATAATCCTGTGTTGCTTTGTATGACTCCCTACAGCCAAAGGGCCTTTGGTGACATTTCTTTCCCCCCAACTCTATGCTTTCACAGCACTCCGCATTCACCTCTATCATTATTGGCTTATGAGTCTCCTACATTCCACTATGATGGTCCCAAATTCAGAGATAGTCCATTTTTTAAAGAAATATATTTTACTGATATTTTACAGAGAGGAAGGGAGAGGGATAGAGAGTTAGAAACATCGATGAGAGAGAAACATCGATCAGCTGCCTCCTGCACACCTCCTACTGGGGATGTGCCCGCAACCAAGGTACATACCCTTGACCGGAATCGAACCTGGGACCTTTCAGTCCGCAGGCTGACGTTCTATCCACTGAGCCAAACCGGTTTCGGCGATAGTCCATTTTTAATCTCTTATTTTATTCACAATGTCACCCAAAATGCTGGAACACATAGTAGGAGTTTAATAAGTGCATGATCAATGAACAAATAGTTTGCTGCAGTAAGTGAGTTTTAGGGAGAAAGAAATGCAAGCTCTCCTTATAAATTTTATTGTATTTCACAGTTCTGTGGGTCAGGAATATTGGAAGTCTCCTCTTAGCAATTCTTCTGCTCCCTGGGGCATTCAGTGAAGTCACACAGTGAAATTTGGCTAGTGTGTAAGCTTGTCTGGAAAGTTGTTAGCCACAGCTAAAAGATTGGGCTCAGCTGAGAGTACCTATGTGTGGTCTCACCAGACAACAGCTCAGCGTAGTCTGATTTCCTAATGACAGCTAAGAGTTCCAGAAGAGCTAGCCAGAGGTGTAAGGCTTCTTTTGACCCAGCCTTGAGAGCATTACTTACACTGTATTTTATTGGTTCAGCAAGTTAGAGAGCACGCCCTTGTCCAAGGAGAGGAGACCAGAAGGTCATGAGCAGCAGGTGGCATGGCTCATTGGGGAACTAACATTGCAGGATTATCCCCTACAGCTGACTATCATCAACTACTGTCAAGTTTTATCTGTGCTGAGTCTCTCTGCTGTTAGTCTGACAGTGTGGTTTTCAAACATTGCCATCCCACCCTTATAATAAGGAGAAAAGAGGGTTTGCTATTGTACATTTAGGTGGATGTGTAGCTGGATGAAAATCGTATCCATAGAATGTTCCCCATAAAATGCACGTCAACCTTAAATGTAGTCTACAGTGTCATGACCAAGGGCTCTGTTCCTCATATTACAGCATTTCCATAGTTTGATCAAAATTCTTAACTTCAGTGGAATTTCTTCCCTAAGGGAGTTTTTTTGGGGGTGTATAGAATTATTTTGGACTGTCATAATGACAAGCAAATGTTGTCACTAACACTTAATTGTATGCTGCACTACATGGGACAAACCCTTACAACAAAGAATTATCCTGTCTAAAATTTTATTAGTGCTTCTGTTGAGGAACGCTGGATACATAAAGATAAGCCTCCCATATTTGCTAATGTCACAGCCTAAGATGATTATGATAGGAGAGAACTGGCTCAATAGCAGATGATGTGAAAGAAAAAGCATAGAGATTTTAGTTGGATGCAAGCTTAATAAGAGCCAAAAATGATGGTTGTGGGTTTTTTTTTTTTTAAATATTTTTATTGATTTCAGAGAGGAAGGGAGAGGAAGAGATAGAAACATCAATGATGAGAAAGAATCATTGATTGGCTGCCTCCTGCACGCCCCCTATTGGGGATTGAGGCTGCAACGGGGGCAGGTGCCCTGACTGGGATTGAACAGAGGACCACCTGGTTCAAAGGTCAAAGCTCAACCCCCGAGCTACACCGGCTTGGCTACTGTTATCTTAAGCTATCTTAATAGGAAGTTCAGTCCACTCCAGTCATGTGCTTTTGGAGTCTGATGGTCACTTCTGGGCACCTGACTTTCAGGGTAGCATCTGTCTGTTAGAGAAGAGATAGCAGGAGGACAAGAGTCTGGAAGCCATGCCTTATGACTGGGACACGCAGTGCTGTCCTCAAACATAAGAAATATTGTGTGGAAGGAGGAGGATTATGCATATTCTTTTAGGTTCCAGAAAGTAGAAGGATAAATAAAGGGGGACTTTAAAACCATTAAAACAGTTTGTCAAAAATGGGCTGTTCTGCCCTGACCGGTTTGGCTCAGTGGATGGAGCATTGGCCTGCGGACTGAAGGGTCCCGGGTTCGGTTCCGGTCAGGGGCATGTACCTTGGTTGCGGGCACATCCCCAGTAGGGAGTGTGCAAGAGGCAGCTGATCGATGTTTCTCTCTCATTGATGTTTCTGGCTCTCTGTCCCTCTCCCTTCCTCTCTGTGGAAAATCAATGGAATATATTTAAAAAAAAAAATGGGCTGTTCTGCCTTGTGGGATAATAACCCCACTTAGGAGTGCTCCGGTAGAGAGCAGAGCTCCGTGGGCCATTTAAAATTAACTGAATGCTGTGAAGGGGGCTCCTGAATGGAGCGATACCTCTGAGTCACCTTGCACTGTTTTAGTATTCATGGGCTCATCTTCATGAACTGCTTGTGGGCAGCACCTCCCCACACTTCCAGAGCCAGGCCTCAGCTCTTCATTCTTGTCTCCAGCTTTGAAACCCCAAATAAGTTCCTTAAGCTATCTAAACTTTGATTTCTTTAATCATAAAATAGGAAGCCATCATTCCTGACATGTTTTCCTAACTAGATAACTGTGATAAGCAAATTACACAATAGTTATAAACTGTAAAGTATAAGAAAATATTAGAGATTATTATATTTTCTGCAAAAGCTGTGGACAGTCAACGTGCATTCCCGTAACTGTCTTACGTCTGAGAGAAATGTTTTAACAGGTTTAAAAGGCCACTGGAATGACTGGTAGTTGTTTTCCTGTTTCTGATAAGGTGTGAAGGTCTCTAATGGCTGTCAACAGAGTGTCATGTGGAGTGACTTAAGTAGCACTTACAGCTCCTTACTGGGTGGCCTTTATTTGGTCCAATACAGAGAACAACTTTGAACAAGGGAGAGGACAAGAAGGGGTGAAGGGGAGATAGGCTACATCAACTTTTACTTAAATGATGTTCATTGCGGGGGGGGGGGGGGGAGGGGAGGATGGCATTATTATTATCTTCAAAAAACAAATGTGAATTGGCATCTGCTGTCTTTGAGATGGCTCCATAGTTAGTAGAATCGTTTGAATTGCCCTGCTTGTTACAAGAGATTATCAAAAGGAAAAAGAACACATTGACTTAAGCTAACTTGTTTGTTGTTGTTTTTAGGAGGTCCAGGTTAGCCAAATCAGCCTCCACAAGCCCTTCTAAATGCCAAGAAGGAAAACCACATTATTGTTCATGTAATGTATAATTAAATTATTGTAGCTGGTATGCTGATTGGAGGTTGAATTTATGGTACACTAATATTAGAGTTTTATGTGTGCTATGTACATTTTATAGCACGTCGGGGTCTCCTGTCTAACCAACATATGCAATACACTTATGCCTGTTTTATGTGAGTTGGAGTACCATTTTACTGTTTTAAATGAGTACGAAAGTATATTGTTATATTTCTCCCATTATATCATGTTGTTGGTGCTGCCTATGATTTATTGGATGCCCAATGCCTGATGTGGCACACCGTTCCCAATGATAGCAACCTTCCTACAGGGAAATTGGTATTTAGTTTATAACTAACCAGTTTAGTATGAGATTCCTAGGAACGCAGTTACAAAATGAGGAAACTGTATGCATTGTTCTGTAGAAGTAAACTACTGATTTTGTTGGCTTGTTTTCTAAAGATAAAGATAGTAGGTCTTCATGGTAGAACTGCAGATAACCCCTCTGGAAGTGAAAGTGATTATCGGTCTCTTAGTGGACATGACCAGTGTCGGTCGCTAGTGATGTTCCATTTAGAGTCATTCCTTCCTTTCCCGTTATGCAAATATTCTCACTGCAAATAACACACTGGAAAGGAATTTTCGAAAACCTCCTGTCCACATCCAACCCTGCTCTCGAGAATGACTTGCTTGGGACCACAGGCTGGTAAAGGGAAACAGATCTGAATTGAAGTCCACAGTGTTTTTTGTGTGTGTTTTTTTAAAATATATTTTTATTGATTTCAGTGAAGAAGGGAGAAGGAGAGAGAGATAGAAACATCAATGATGAGAGAGAATCATTGATTGGCTGTCTCCTGCACATCCCCCCTCCCCCACTGGGGATGGAGCCTTCAACCTGGGCATGTGCCCTGACCAGGAATCGAATCATGATCTCCTGGTTCACAGATCGGTGCTCAACCACGGAGCCATTCTGGCTGGGCCACAGTGGTTTTTGTTAGTCACATTTCTTCTTCCTATTATGGGGCAGTTGTGTTGCTGAAGCAAGCAGGAGGCACCATTACTTATCTGATCCTATGTCCCTGCTGTGGGCCCCCCTCTCCCGTCTTTCTCTGTCCAGGTGTTCTGATTGTAATCCATCGTCTTCCGGTGCATCAGGGAAAGTCCGGGAAGCTCTGCAGCCTCTGCAAAGAAAGGAAAATGCCATTTGAGGTGCCAGAGGAAAAAGCAATGTGACGATTCCCTTACCTCTGAGGCGTGCCTCTTGTGATGATTGCCCCCTTCTTCTCTGACCCTTCTGGGCCTGAGACATCCCGCACCCAGATTAACCGGCTGCTGTGCACTTGTTTATGTGCCGTCAGCCAATATCCTGCGGCAAGAGCGGCTGCAACCTTGATTTGTTTTCCTCCTTTACAGCTCTGTTGCTAGAAGAGGTGGTTGGAACATTTAATTTGGCATTAAATTCTATTCTGGGGCATCGTCCCCTGTGGCACAGGTGATGTGGATGGTTTGCATTTATGATTTTGCTCAGTTCAACTCATTTTTATGCCCAGGGAAGAGTTTCTGCTCAAGCTTTTTTTTTTTTTTTTTCTCCTTTCTTTTTCTTTTTCTTTTCCTTATTTTGCTTCTCTTGCAGTTTTATTTCTGATTTCAGAGAGTGAAACAGTCCGCTTTCCTTTTGTATTCAGATTACCATTTTTCTTTTTTATTATTATTATTCACTAGATGTGTGGGCAACAACCTTGTTTCAGCGTATGCGGGCAAAACAGACAGTGCATTTGCCTTCTGAGTGCTTGTTCCTTTCTCAAGTTGTGGGCTGCGCCGGGGCAGACACGTGTCGGTGAGGGGCTCACTGCAGCTCTTTTTCTTTTTGCATTTTCATCTCTGGTTATTCATGGTGCAGGGTACAGCAGAGCGTCCACTTCTCTTCCTCATCTTTATCCTTGAATCACCTTCAGCTGGTTGACAACCAACTTGCTCTGTATGTTAGTATGTCAGACCACAATGCACTGGAAATTATCATCACTTCTCCCAAGGTGAGACCTCTTAAAGCCTCACCGCTTTGCTGAATTGTTGTTGTTCCGCAGACCTGCCAACAGTTCCCATCTCTCTAGACCCCAAAGCATTCCTAATCACTGGTTCCTCTGATCAGATGCGACCTCTGCCCTCTATTTCTTTTTAAGGTGTCCCTTGCTTCCAAATCCTTTCTCTACAAACACGAAAAACGTTTGCCCCCAATTTCTTCCTTCCGAGCCAGCACTGACCATATCAGTCCCGTCATTGTTCTTCAGGTTTCTGTCTGGCCTCTTCCTTCACAGTGCGTCCCTGGCCTGTGTATGGATGCATGAGCCACTGGGGAAGAAAACTAAGGCAAGGTTAAGAGAAACTGAGGCAAGGAAACCTCTCAAGAAAACCTAGGCCTCGCTCCCCATTTCTTGCCCCTTGATCACTGATTTTTAAGTCAATTCCTTTTTAAAATATATGTTTAACTAGAGGCCTGGTGCACAAAATTTGTGCACTTGCAGGGGGGTGGTGCGGGTCTCTTAGCCCAGCCTGCACCCTCTCCAATCCAGGACCCCATGAGGGATGTCTGACTGCTGGTTTAGGCCCAATCCCTAGGGATTGGGCCTAAACCAGCAGTCAGACATCCCCCTCACAATCCGGGACTGCTAGCTCCTAACCGCTCACCTGCCTGCCTACCTGATTGCCCCTAACTAACCCTGCCTGCTGACCTGATCACCCCTAACCGCCTCTGCCTGCCGGCCTGATCACTCCCTAACTGCTCCCCTACAGGCCTGATCGCCCCCCTAACTGCCCTCCCCTGCTGGCCTGATCACTCCTAATTGCCTTCCCCTGCCAGCCTGATCGCCCCCTAACTGCTCCCCACTGCTGGCCTGATCATCCCTAACTGCCTCTGCCTTGGCCCCTGCCATGGTGGCTTTGTCCAGAAGGATGTCTGGTCTAATTAGCATATTACCCTTTTATTAGTATAGATGACTTCAGAGAGGAAGGGAGAGGGAGAGAGAGAGAGAAACATCAAGATAAGAGAGAATTATTGATGGTCTGCCTCCTGCATGCTCCCTACTAGGGATGGAGCCTGCAACCTAGGCATGTGATGAGAAATCAAACCCTGACCTCTCGGTTCATAGGTTGATGCTCAGCCACTGAGCCACACCGGCCAGGCCAGGTGAATTTTTGTACCTGGCACCCAGCCTGATGGAACCCAGAACCTTTGCTTCTGAAGAAGCCTTTGTTCCACACCTTCATGACACATGTTACAAAAGAGCCAAGAGGATCAAAACGGAGTCACTTGTGCTAAGCCCCACATCAGCAAACTAGGGCTTAATACCTAATCTCATTGCGGTTTTGGCCTCTCCAGGAATGTAACCTGGAGCCAGTCAATCTGGAATTACCTGGTCGGCACTAGTGAGGCAGTTGGCCCCACAGACCTCTTCTTTTCTTCAACAAAAGGTGATCTTGCTTGGAACAATCCACTCTTTACTAGAAACTTCCTTTTCCCACCCCCTTCTGCCTATAAAAGCCTCTTCTTGGTATAGCTCCTTGGAGCTTCCTTATATTTATTTGCTAGATGGGATGCTGCCCAATTCGTGAATCATTAAATAAAGCCAATTAAATCTTTACATTTACTCAGTTGAATTTTTTTAACAGAGGAAAGGAATAAAAAAGGAGAAAAAAATCACAATAAAACTGCCAATTTAAAACTGCCAGTTCTCTCTAAAGCCGGAGGCTGTTGAAGACAAAAGAGATTGTTGCAAAATATATTGCAAAAGAGAAACAAGGAGAAAACCTACAGTTGTTTGCTGTGCCTCGCCTATTTCTACATTCCCCTGTTAATGGATATTTGATCTGTTTCCACCAGTAGCTCAGGATGTGAGTCACCAGGAATCAGTCCTGTAACTGCACACATACCTTGCTTATCACACTACAAAGCCCTGGTTGTGTCCCACTGGGAATAGAATCCTCCAGACCCACAGAGCAGTAGGCACTGTGAGTGATTCCAGCATCGACCACTAGATGGAGCCCTTGCTATGCAAACAACCAGTCCCAAGGGCCCTGGGGTAGCCAGTGAAGCATTTTACCTGGGAGGGGTGGGGGGCAAGCCAGAAGCCCAGCTGCTATTGCAGGTGCTCAAAAATTCTCAGTATGTAGATTTATGTACATAATATCCCTATACACACCCTCCCACACACACCTCCATTCCCTTATCAACTATTTATTGGAGGTCTGGATCTGTCCCATGGCAGCCTCAGTCCCTCCCAGCATCTTTGCAGTAGCTGGAAGCTCTTCATTTTGGGGTGGGGCTCTCTGGCTTCATAAACATGCAGCTTCCACATAATTAACTGTCTAATTGTTCACCCACACTGAGCCCATGTGTGTGTTGCTAATTATGATTTATTTAAAAACTCTCTATTTGCCATTCTTTCTTCTCTCATTCCTCTCTGTTGAAGGGCCAAGGGAGGGATTTGATTTGTAAACTTTTCTGAATGGTGGGTTTTGCTTTCCTCTGGACTCTCTGGACGTCTCCTTACAGCTTCAAAATCCAGGTAGCTTCTTGTACCTGATTTGCAGTATGCCTGCCTGCTTCTTGCTCCTTCTCCCTCTAGTAACAAAAGGCACAAGGACAGGTGTGGCTGTACTACGTTGCAGAAGTAACTACCACATTAAATGCCACATCAACGTATCTGCTGCCTCCAACTCTGTATTAATATCTGTATAACGTGTCAAATCTGGTCCCCAAGCCTCCATCCCATGCCACTCTCCAGAATGTGAGGAATCCTGGGCCACACCACAGGTCCTCATTCTCTCCCTTTTAGTTAATTATTACCTAAAGTAGAGACCCAATGCATGACATTCGTGCACTGGGGGTAGGGGTGGGGGTGGAGGGGTTCCTCAGCTCGGCCTGTGCCCTCTTGCAGTCCAGGACCCCTTGGGGGATGTCTGCCTGCTGTGGAGGTGGGAGAGGCTCCCCCCACCGCCGCTGTGCTCACCAGCCGTGAGCTCAGCTTCTGGCTGAGCAGTGCTCCCACTGTGGGAGTGCACTGACCATCAGGGGGCAGCTCCTGCATTGAGTGTCTGCCCCCTGGTGGTCAGTGCACATCATACTGTTCGATTGATTTGCATATTAGCCTTTTATTATATAGGACTAGAGGCTGTCCCTAAGCCTAGCCTGCACCCTTTCCAATCTGGGAACCCTCAAGGGATGTCCGACTGCCCGTTTAGGCCCGATCCCTAGGATTGGGCCTAAACGGGCAGTCGGACATCTCTCTCACAATCCAGGACTGCTGGCTCCCAACCGCTTGCCTGCCTGCCTTCCTGATTGCCCTTAACCACTTCTGCCTGCCAGCCTGATCACCCCCTAACCACTCCCCTGCCAGCCTGATTGATGCCTAACTGCCCTCACTTGCAGGCCTGGTCACCCCTAACTGCCCTCCCCTGCAGGCCTGGTACCCCCCAACTGTTCTCCCCTGCAGGCCTGGGTTTCCCCCCCCCCCAACTGCCCTTCCCTGGAGGCTTGATCACCCCCAACTGCCCTCCCTTGCAGCCCTGGTTCCTCCCAACTGCCCTCCCCTGCTGGCCTGATCACTCACAACTGCCCTCCCCTGCTGGCCATCTTGTAGTGGCCATCTTGTGTGTTGGAGTGATGGTCAATTTGCATATTACTCTTATATTAGATAGGATAGAGGCCTGGTGCATGGGTGGGGTCCGGCTGGTTTGCCCTGAAGGGTGTCCTGGATCAGGGTGGGGGTTCCCTTGGGGCGTGGGGTGGCCTGGGCAAGGGGCAGGCTGGCCACGCCCCCCAGCGACCCAAGCAGAGGACCTGGTATCTGGGATTTATTTATCTTCTATAATTGAAACTTTGTAGCCTTAAGCAGAGGCCTGGGCCGGCCAGGGTGTGCAGGAAGCTTGGCTTCCTCCATCACTGGGGAAACCCAAGCCTCCTGCTCACTCTGTGGTTGCAGCCATCTTGGTTGGGTTAATTTGCATACTCGCCCCTGATTGGCTGGTGGGTGTAGCAGAGGTACGGGTCAATTTGCATATCACTCTTTTATTAGTTAGGATGAAGGCCCCAGCGCACTTGCATATGGCATTTTACCTGCAGCCTCAGGGAGACTACAAAGTGAAATATGCATGAAGTATACAGATGCCACACACAGCAGATACGATCCGTAAGGAAGGTGAGAAGAACATTTGATAGAGAAACCTGAATAAGCAAAGGATTAGTAACCATACAGCTTGGAGCTCAAGCAGCTGGGCTGGGAATGCTGAGGACTAACCCAGGACTCTCAGGTAGAACAGTTGCGCTTCACTTACTTGGACAACATCCCAGGCCAGGTAGTTGAGCTATGGGCAGGGACCCTGGTTAATAACTGCTGCTGCAGTCCATCTCTTCTCAGAGATTCACTGTGGTTCTTTTATGGAATTTAAATTTAATTTAGTGGAGGAAGATTTAATCTAGTGTTTCTGTGATTGGAACAGAAAAAAAACAAACACTTCTGTTTAAGAGCAGGTGGTAAGAACATAGCAACTTGGTTGGCAAAAAAGGACACATTACATGTTTGGAAATGGTTTTTGAGAGATTTGACCACTTCTGCTATCCTCTCACCCAGGCCTTACTAGTTCCTGCCTTCCTAGGCCTGGGCCTGAACTGACCGGACACACAGAAAGGGGCCCGGTCACAGAGCTCTGGGCACAGAAGTGATTTCCTGTGAGGTGAACATTGCCCGAAAGGACTGGAGATAGGAAGGAGAGAGCAGAACAGTGGCTCAGTCTTTTTCTTCTTAATGGCTTATTTGTAAGTGTGGTGGCTTTCTGGAGATGACTACTCGATTGAACAACCAGCCTTTTCTTGTGAGGCTGTGGTCATCTTGTTAATGCATGAACTTGGACCTTGTGTTTGCTTTTCCTCCTTTATTGTTTCTCTTCCTTTTCCTCTCATCTTCGTACCTGGCATTTTACCTGCCTCCCTCCCCCTATTAAGTGTTGTATGAGTTTTGTCCCAAGAACTGTTTTCCAGTAAACTTAGTATTTACTGGGTTCTTGCTGAGTGCTGGACATGGTTCTCAATGCTTTGTACGTTTTAATTGCTCCCTTCTCCATAGCAGCATGATGAAGTGGGTACTATTGCCATTTTCACTGTACAGATGAAGAAAATGACGCACAGAGGGTTTAGGTGACTGGCCCAAGGTTACCACGCTAATAAACCTAAGTACCGAAATTTAGGTCAGACATTGTGGCTCCTCAATTTGTACTCTTGCCTCTTGAAGAAGGAGCACTTTGAGAGCATTGTCTAAGGTCCTCCTGTTTCGAATATCACATAGACTGGCTCCTTTAGACAGTCTTCCCTGATGAATAAAGTAGAGCTATTCTTTTGAGAGAAAATGAAACTTTTATAACACTCTCTGCATTGGAAGAACGCCATTTATTGAGTTGCTGCTATTGTCACAGGCTGGGTTCTGAAAATAAATCTATTCATAGATCTATTTGTTTTTTTTTGTTGTTGTTTTTGTACTTTGGTTGTTGGTTGTCAGTTCTGTCTGTCAATGAACACTCAGATAGCAACCTTTCCCTACACATACTTAATTAAAATTTTCCAAATATGGATCCTAGAATTCTGAATTTTTTTCAGTCTCCCATGTAATTTTAGTAGGAGGCCATGTTTGGAAACCATTGACTTTGAATTTAATAAGGATATGCAATTGACTGTGTCTAGCTCACAGTTTGCTGTCACCAGTGCCCGCCCAGATTTCCTCTTGGCACTTACCACTCTAATACATGCAGGTGGTGTCCTCATGTGAGCTTTCTAGGTAATTTTAATGATCAGTTTGTTTAAGAAACACAGCACTTAAAAGCCCATTTAATGTAGGTATGACTTGCTCCATCCCTAGGTTTGTGGCAGAAGCAGAATTCCAAAACCCAATATATCCTAATGCCTCTTCAAGTTCCTCTCTCTGATGCCACATCTCTTTACCTTCAGGAAAAAGCTGGGACACAGTATATGAATAAGCATAGAATCCTATGCCTGCTTCCACCAAAGGCATCTGTATTATCTACCAACAGAATGAAACATCTGAATGGTTTTTCAAAAAAAAGCTGCTTTCTTTTCATTTCCTCTGCCATGACCAGGTTCTTAACATCCCCTGCTGGGATTATTGAAATGTGTTTCTAACTCATTTCCCTGCTTTCAGTCATCACTTCTAGACCAGTCACTGCCAATACAGCCTTTATCATGCCGATCCCTTCCCTAGAACCCCGCAGGGGCTCCTCATTCCTTATCTATGAAATGGAGCAAAGCCCTCTTGATGGTGTACAAAGCCCTCCGCAATCCACTTCCCACCCTGCATCTCCAGGCTTCCTCCGGATCGCCTGAATGATGTATCAGTCAGCATTCAGGCAGGAAGAGAGAGACCCCTCTGGGTATTTTAAACTTTAAAATAGGGAATTGATTAGACAGGTGTTGGAGGGCTGAAAGAAACAAAAAGGGAAGATTGAGGTATTACAGAACTTACAACTACAGGAAGCGGCTACAATCCTAAAGTTCTGGAGTGTTTTCACTTTACTGGGAATTCCCAAAGATGGACAGTCCTTCTAGAGCTTAAAGTTTATATTGCTAATGGTAGACTTTCAGATATTTAAAACAGGCTATGAATGCAGGTATTTTTGGAAGCCTTCCTATTCACACTTGTGTTCTAAACAACTCATTTAAATTCACATCCAGCGTGTGCGTATCCAGTATTAGTATATACTAAGCATTCCACGAAGCACTTTTGCATTCGTTGTATCCTGCCCTTTAATCCTTGCAGCAACTGTGAGGTAGAAATTATCATCTCCTATGTATACCTGAGGACATTGGAGATCAGAGAGATCAATGACTTACCTGTGAGCACACAGCAAGTAAGTGACAGGGCTAGACTTTTGGATGCCTGGTCACTGCTCCTTTCCAACAATTCTGCTTACACGTGGGCTCAGACCCAACGTGGACCCTGATGCAGAGGGAAAAGGAAGGTCCCTGGGGAGAAATCTTTCTCCTCCGGAGAGCAGCAGTATTTAGGTACGTATTTCTGCAAAACATCAGCCCCAGGTTATGATGCCCGAGTTTCCTGCTCCCAAGAAGAAACTAACCCACGGGGTGTGATCCAGAGCAAGACTCCTGGGAAACCAGGAGCTTTTCTATTGGGTCATTGGACTTGCCCGGCCCTGCTGTCTCAGTTGTGAAATTAGAGGGTTTGGTGACATGACCTCCAAGGCCCTCTTCAACTCTAAGTTAGAATGAATACCCCGTGTTTTGAAAGATGGGGTCTTTTACCTTTAAGGTCACAACCTCTGTTGACTCTGTAAGGACTCTCAGAAAAGGATGAAGCATCAAAAGGGTTGAAAATCTTCAATCTGTGGTTAAAAATCAGCTGCTCAGGGAGACGAGCCTCAACTGCAATTTGTGATCTGTGAGAGAGACAAATTAGTGGGCGTCAGGCCCCAGCATGGACAAATGTCCCCAAGGTAAACTGTAGTGGTCTAGGCTGACCACTCCCGACAAGCCCATACTGATGAACCAACCCAGTCTTCGCTTGCTCAGTAGTTGGAACAGGCCTGGAGTTTCCTGGGTTAGATGCTAAATAATTCATGACACTCTTCCTGCTATTGTTGCCTTGAACAGCTCTTGACTCTGCCCTTTGCTGCTGCTCCCCAGAGCTCCCGTGAATTATCATTTGGGGAGGAGGACATGTGAGAATGCCAGACCCAGGGGAATGGAGACAAGCATAGTCATGGTTTCTATGGCACCCCTGAGACCCCAAACTGCTGAGTCTCCCACATCTCTTATCGTAACATTTAGAGCTGCCTTGTAGTTCACCCGAGGACATGTTCCAGGGAAATCATAGAATATTTATTAGCATTATTACATTTTCTCCAGCACCTTTCATCCCAGAGGATCCCAAAAGGCTTCACTAACAAAATATCCAGGGAGATTTCAGCCATTTCTAAAATCGAGCTATTGCTCTATCCTTTTTTTCTCAACCCACTCCCTCTATTTGCCTTCCCTCCATCCATTGCTACTGAACTTTTAACATTCTTCATCGCTGAACAGATAGCACTCAAATGTCTTGACCTGGTTGTATTAATTTCCTATGGTTGCCACAGCAAATGACTACAAGTGTGTTGCTTATAACAATACACATTTATTCTCTTAAAGTTTTGCAGGTCAGAAATTCAAAATTTGAGCAGCCATCAACGTGTAGGCAGGACTATGTTCCCTCTGCAGGCTCCAGAGGACAGTCTGCTTGCCTCTCCCACTCCTAGGCCTGTGTTCCTGCATTCTTTGGCTCATGGCTCCTTCCAGCATCTTCAAGGCCCGCAGTATAGCATCTTCGATTCTCTCTCTATTCCATCTACTCTCAAACCTGCCATGACTGCTTAAAAGGACACTTGTGATTTCATTTAGAATCTATTGGATAATACAAGAGAATCTCATCACATCTGCAAAATCACATTTGCCATATAAATAACATTCAGGTTCCAGGGATTAGAGTTTGGATACCTTTGAGAGCCATGATTTAGCCTGACCGCACTTGGCAATGAAAGCTCTTTCCACATGACCAAAGTTAACATTTAATTTCCCACCGCTCTTGGCCACAGACCATATGCCTTAGCCAAACTCGGCTGCTTAATTCTCTTTAAAAGTCTTGCTTCTTACTGCTTCTGTGTCTGCACTTACGATTTTCTCTTTGTTTGGACCAGAAACGCTTCCTTTCTCCCTTGATGCCCTGCCCTCTGCAATGTGTGCCATTCCTGCAGTCTCACTTACCTGTGCTTGTGTACAGTGCTTATTGGCTTCCCCACTGAGCTGCATGCTTTCCACACAGAGGACTCTGACCCTCAGAGGGCCCACTGCCTGCCTTCCACATGGAGAGCCTTTGGTAAATGCCACATACATTATTTCGTGGGGATGATAGGACAGAGAAGGCTTCCAGGTTGACTCTTCAAGCTATGTTTTTGTCGTTCAACCAATATTCATTGTTAATTTAGAAATACTTAACTACGTTTTCCTCTGATTCCAGCCCAATTCATAGTGGTGAACATGATACCTTAGTCATGAAGGAACTTAAGACCAAGGGGGGACTTTGGACACCAAACAAGTAAGTATGACTCCTGCCAAGCGTAAGAGAAGAGCACCCAGCTGGGGTCCTGTCTGACTTCATGATGAGAACCAATGAAAATTAATTCAGCAATTAAAGATTCTACTAAAAGGACAATCCAACATCCTAGCTTAGCTTAGCCTGCTCTAAACATGCTAAGATCACTTCCATTAGCCTACAGTGGAGCAGTTATCTTGAGTTTCATTTCAAGATGACTTGCCCTTCTCTTTTTTTCACTAGAAGCAAGAGACTGAGATGGGCGTTTCGTAAACATAATGGATGTGAAAATGCAAAACACAATATACCAAGCCTGCTGGCAACACAGTACACTGTAGAGCAGCAATTTTCAACGGGTGTGCTGCAGGAATTTTAAAAACATGCCAAACCTGACTTTTCAGTCAGAGGCACTGACCCCTTTTCCATCAGATTGTAAAAGAAAAAAGGCAACACAACAATAGCCATCCAGTGTGAATGCCCTGTCTTGAACCATATAATATGTAGGTCATATAATAGAGTTGCATCTTTTTGGTCACATCACATAATAAGGTTGTGTCTGATGGTTTAATTCTTGGCACCAGAAATCTTTATATATAAGTATAGACACCTGATTTTTATAATGTTCACTTTGGAGCAAAAAGAGGCCATTACTGTTATTATTTTTTTTTTTTGTAACTCAATCAAAATTATAATTTTATTGTCAGATCATCAAAAATATATTTGTGTGTGTGTTGCAGAATTTAGTAATTAGTTTATGTGTGCCATGATATGAAAAAGGTTGAGAATCACTGCGGTAGTGTATCAGTTGTTTACTCTCATGATTAGATGGCTGACTGGGAGCATCATGAGAGAGTATCATACAGCACTTTGTTAGCCTGGGAAAATATCAGAATTTGAATGTGCATTGCTTTTGCACCATCATAAATATGATAAATCATAAGTTGAACCACTGTAAGTCAGGGACCTTCTGCACATCTGTGTAATCAACACCTCAGTGAAAACTTTGTACGCCTGAAAACCAGCTTTCCACATTTGTTCTTCCTTTTAAGATTATCTAGGCTATTTTAGGATTTTTATATTTTCATACATTTTACAATTAACTTGTTCATTTTTGTAAAATGTCTGGCTGGAATTTTTACTGATATTACATTGACTCTATAGAAAATTTGGGTAGAATTGACACTTTAACAATACTGAGTCTTCTAATCCATTAACATTGTATATCTCTTTATTTATTTATATATTTTTAAAATCTCTCTCAACAGTATTTTGTAGTTTTCAATTTAGCCTCTGACACATAGTTTAACTTTATTCCTAAATATTGTCTCATGGTGTTATTGTAAATGGTATTTTAAAATTCCACTATCCACTATCCAAAGTTTGCATACTATTTGTATAGTGACTTTGAATCCTATGACATTACTTTAGTCACTTCTAACTTCTAATATTTTTTTAGTGGATTTGTTAGGATTTTCTACATAAATTCTCATAATACCTATGAATAAACAGAATTTCTTACTTTTCCATCTTGATGGCTTTTAGAATTTACTTTACATGCTTTGTCTTACTGGCTAGAACCTCTAGTACAAAGTTGAATAAAATAAGTCAAAGAAAACACATTCTATTCTTTAGTTTGGATAATAAATAGGAATCTGTCTAAGCTCACAGACCCTTTGTTCTGAAATCTCTAATCTGCTCTTACATACATTCAGTACATTTCATTTTACATATTGTCATTTTATAGTTAAAATTTTTGTTGAGTCATTTTTATGTCTTCTTATATTTTCATCTATTTCCTCAGTTATATTTATATTATCTTTTAAAATATGCATAATAGCTGATTTAAAGTTCTTGTCTACTAATTCTAACATTTGGGTCATCTTAGGATCTGTTTCTATTGACTATGTGTGTGTGTGTGTGTGTGTTTTTACTATAGGTCACATTTTTTTCTGTATTTTTACATATTAGTAATTTCTTACTGTATGTTGGACCATGCAGATGATATAACATAAGAAATAATTGTCCTTTTAAAAAAATATATTTTTATTGATTTTAGAGAGGAAGTGAGAGGGAGAGAGTGATAGAAACATCAATGATGAGAGAGTCATTGATCGGCTGCCTCCTGCACACCCCCTACTTGGGATCAAGCCTGCAACCTGGGCATGTACCCTGACCAGGAGTTGAACCCATGACCTCTTGGTTCATAGATTGATTCTCAACCACTGATCCACGCTGGCTGGGTCAGTTGTCCTTTTTAAAGAAAGCTGTATTTTTTTCTAGTAAGCAGTTATGTTATTGGTGTGTGTGTTTGTTTTTACCCTTAGAATTGTTTTTATTCTTTATTAATGTGAATCTAGTTCAGCTTTGTCTTTAGTCTTAGGGTATAATTCTTACTTTAGGTTAGGGTATGGTCCTTGCTCCTAAGGGATGACCTTCCTGAAGTCTGAACTGGATGCTAATGTACTCAGCAAGATTGCTTTACTCTGTCTCCTAGAATTGTGTGTAGACTTCTGGTATATCCATTCACCTCTAAGTCCCAGAGTATCCATTCTCTACCAGACCTTGTGGACTCTCACCTCTTTTGAGGTCACCCTTCTGTGCAACTTTCTCTGCTCCTTTATTCAGTCCTGAAAATTTAAAAATCTTCAGTAGTCCTCATCACTGGTATATGTTTTCAGATCTCAGAAAGGCTAATATTCTCTGCTTGAGCAATAGTTCCCTGTGCCATTTTCCCAAGTGTTCCTGGGCTGGAAGCATGTACAAATGTAAAGCTCATTTACATGTTTTCTTTTCCTCGAGGATTGTTGTTCTGTGCTTCCTGTTGTCCAATGACTATCAGAGTTACCCTGTACATTTTACTCAGTTTTATAGTTGTATACAGTGTGAAGCTAAAACCAAAGTCTCACAATTGCTTTTTAAACTTCAGACTCTTTGGGATACTAATATAGGTTTTTCCTCCCTTCTCTTCCTTTTGCTCCTCTTTTTCCCCCTCCCTATTTCTTTCTATTCTTTCCCTCGCTCCCAACCTTTCTCCTTCCCTTTCTTTTTTCCTTTTCTGCTTTCTTTTTTCTGCAATCAAAGAAATAATATCAGACAATCCCAGAATTAGTAACTTTTCCCACTGGTTGAAATTCACCAGCATATTACCCCCTTTGAATTTTGAGAGCATGCATTATCTTCCTGGACCCCTCCACAGGTGAGGGACGGTGACGATTTTGAATGGCAACTTCTAGGTCAGCAGAGAGTATACAATGGAGTTACATAATAAGTTCCTTTGAAGTCATTTATTTGGCGACTCGGGTCTCTATGTTACTTGGCTGACTGTGTCCCAGGAGACAGGTAAAGGTGAACTAATGAAATAATGAATGTTGGAATAGAACTTTCTACCAAATGTCTACCTTTATGAAAAAAATCAGTAACTCATAAAGACAAAGAGGTTAAAGTTTTTATTTTTTATTTTTTATTTTTAGCAACTACAAGGGAATCTGCTTAAATAATTAGGATAGAGGAATAATTCCATTTTCTTTTGGGGAGCAGTGCACCAGGTGGCCAGTAGACTGAGTAAATCCCACAGACCTTGTCCTTTTCTCCCCATTCTCTTCTGGAATTAGATCATATGTATTTCAACTACCTCTCAAGTTTTTGGTCACTATCCTGTTATAGGTGCTGAATCTCTTGCTTTACAGAGATCACAGTGGGCAAATGAAACAAGTGAAATAATATTTGCTTACTAGAGTAGAAAATTTTACATTCAGTGGTCTTGGATGTTGCCGATGCAATTATGAAACTAGCTCATACTTCTGATTCATCAGCTTCACCCCATGTGAAAAAGAAATATTGAGCACTTCATCTCTTTCTCTATTATATCACGTTTCATCTTGTATTGTTTTAATGTAACATATTTATTTGTTACTGTCTATTTTCCCCACTATAAAGTCCATTTGTTAATTTTTATTGTCTATTTTCCCCACTCTAAGGTCCATTAGAACAGAATCTTTCTAGATTTTATATATTACTCTCCTTTAAGAGTCTAAAGAGAAAATAGTATGTTCTCAGTAAGCATTTTTTTTTTTTTTGCATGTGTATCTATTGCTTCCTGCTAGGTTACAAATCCGTGAGGATATGCAGAGTGTTACCTCTAACATTTGGCTGCCTGTGAAAGGCCCTCAATTAATAGTGATTGAATGATTTGATGAGTGAATGAAACCTCTGAACATTTGAGTTAATGCCAATAAATATTAAATTGAAAGAGTGTTTGAATACTCAGCATTGAGAAAAAGAGGCAAGAGGCAGAGCTTGGAAGGGAAGGAGGCAGGCTTGATTTTTTGGGCATTTCCTCCTGGCTATGGCCAGCAGCTACAGAATCTCTTTCGGTGGTTTCTGTAGAAACACCGATTCCAGGCAGAGTCTCGTCGAACCATGGAGGTCAGGCACTGGAGGTTGGGATTCCGCAGCCCTTTCCTGGCTCCGTTATGCTGTCTGTGCAGAGTGACCTTGGAGAATCACAGCCTCTTTGTGCGGCTCTGTCCCTATGGAGATGAGCGAGCAGAAGAGAAGAGCTTTCTTCCCCCTTCCCACATAAGTGTTTGTTTTTAGCCTCATGAATTTGCCAGAGTGCTTAGATACCAAGGTGACAGACGTCAGGGAAAATGTGACAGCAAAATAACTTGTTAGGAAGACATATAGAAATAGAGTGCATTCCTAACGGTATGGAGCCGGGGTCTGGAATAATCTAGTGAAAAGTTTGCAGATCTTTTTATGAATTCAGTAGATGGGTAGGTTAGTGCTGATTCAGACAGGATCTTGGCCAAACTTAAGGACATGAGGTAGTTCTAATGAGCATTGATCTGAGTCACTCCACAGGGGTCTTAGGTAGGGCATGCATGGCAAAGTTGACGCCAGAAAGAATTAGACTTGAATGTGCCACCCACCTTCCCCTACCACACTTGGCCTGCTGTGACAATTGCCATTCCAATACTGAGAAGCTGCCTCAGAGGGTATCACGTATCCTAAGGTCCCACAAATCACAGCCTGCTCCTCTAGCTCAGGCTTTCTGCAGTTCCATTTCCGTTACAATATAAATAATACTGCCGTGGGCCAGCAGAGATGGATAGCCTTTTACTATTTGTGTTTTGGCTTCTTTGTTGCTTGTGTGTAGGTTGGAAGGGGGTGTGGGAGTTTCCGGTAGAGATAGTAATGAGGATGGCGAAGGGTTTAGGGAAGAGACCCTGGAGAGAGTAAAACCTGTTTTTATTTTGCTAATATCTTCATTTACAGTCACATCAAGAAAGAGAGGTACTGAGAGCAACCTGGGGTTGCCATAACAACTAATAAACTGTAATTAGTTAAAGAAGAGGGGATAGAGTCAAGAGTACCAAAAAAAAAGTCAAAACAAAAAGACCAAAAAAAACAACAAAACCCCCAAACAGAAAGACAAACAACAGAAAACAGAAAGAAAGAATGAAAAGAGTAACTTTTCAATGTACATTGATATAATATAAATGTGTGTTTTATAACACATTAGTGGGGGATATAAGATAGTAAATAAAATATTGAAGGGGAGATGAAGAAAATGACAACAATTATTGTAAGATTATATTTTTAAAAAAATGAAATTCTCAAAGGGGGGTATTTGATTTGAGATAAACTAGAGAAATCTCTCTCTCTCCCTCTCACACACACATGTACACACACACACATACACATGCACATGCACACACTCCAGGAGAGAAGTATTTTGGAACCATCATGCAAAACCATTGATTTATAAGATTTGTGCCACAATTTCATGCCTTCCCCTTCACCTCATAGCCCACTCTCCTGTGCCACATTCACTGTCCCCCTGGCTGCCTAGAGAACTGTGCCAGCAAGAAGTGACCGAGGACTGGTGCCTGGGAGATGGATGGGAGGTAGCAGGCATGTTGGGTAGCATTCGTCAAAGTCTGGGCTGTTCAATTTCAGGAGATAAGTGTGATTATTCATTCAACAAGTATTTTTTTCAGTCCCACATCCCAACTGTATGTTGGGCACAAGGTGCGGGAGAATGGGACACATGGTTTGTGATCACAGTGAAGATGCAGTCTGTGTCTATAATTGAGAGCGAAATTTAAAGAGTTGGGCAGGGAAGGAACCTCATTGTCTCTAAATGCTATTTACAAGCTCTGCTGGGAATCAGAGAGGGAGCAACTCCCTGATGGCTGACCCAGAACAGGAGGAGAAGAGAAAGCTGAGGCTGGTGTTTCAGGAAGAGGTGTAACAGGCCTGTTTTCATGTGGCAAAAGGATCCAGGTGCCTGAGTCTCAGAAGATTAAGATTCCCAGTGTTTGTCACGTCTGCATCTTTCACCTTTGCTGAGTGACACAGAGATCCCTTTTGCTGCTGATTTTAGCCCACCTTTCTTCCCTCTTTCGAGCAGGGAGGATCTTGGTTCCCTCTGTGGGCTGGACAACTGTGCCTTCGAGAAGAATGAGCCTGATGAAGCATGGCTGTGTCTGTTTTCAGTTAGAAACATTAGCAAACTCGACTACAAAAGGCCACCTCGCAGAACAAAAAAACTTGTGATGTGCAAAGTACAATGGAAATCTCCCGGCTGCAAACAGAAGTATCTGGCTGCCAAGACAGAGGGACCTTGCAGAAGACAGAGCATGAAAGGGATTCGGCGCAAAACAAAAGTCAGAACACAATGGTATATATTTCAGGCACATGAAAGGATGTGTGGCAGCAATACTAAAGAGACATGAATTTCCTACAGAACGGGGGCAGAGGGGGTGCAGAAACCCAATCAGCCAATACAATTGTGACAGAGAAACAGATTTGGTCCTATAAAGGGAGAGAGGAAAAAGCTTATTTTTTATGAATTAATCTCTAGTCGGGTTTCAGAAGTTGTTCAGAAACAAGCGAGCGTATGAATAATACATACTGTACACAGGCCGAGAAACACAGAGCTATCTCCAGTTGAGATTTTGAAAATGAAGGCATTCGGAGAAATCTAATTGAGGAAGGGGACCAGAGAGAAGGCATCTGAAGGTGGGGGCGTGAGCACCAGCAGGGAACAGATGCCCCTGGGGGAAAATGTTCATTTCTTATCTCCCCAATTAGGTTTCAAATTTTGGGATAGCTGGAGTAATCTTTTCATCTTTTACAGACTTGTATTTCCCAGGTTGCATACCAGAATACTTTGCACATAATAGATGCTCAAAAATATTAATAGATGAATTGATTCAGTGTTGATGGAGCGACACATTTGTCTGGTTGCTAAGCTGGTAATTATTGTAACATTGGTATAAAAACAGAAAAGAAGAGACCTATATTCTTGGAACCAACTTTAATACAGGTGAAGCACCCTTCAGTTGATTAGATTGATAGGTTAAGTCCAGGATGGTGAGCCTGTAGTGATGTTTTATGTGGTGGTACATTGCATTGATTAGCCAATCCCCCCAAAGTAGCATGCTTACTTTATCTAAAAGCTGCAACAGTGAGCTGAAGTGGGAGGTCTTTATCAGCGCCTCCACAGAACAATAGTCCCACAAGAAGCTCTGTGGAAAAAGAATTCCATGGTCAATTAAACCTAGGGAAATGCTGCTTTCTATATTCCCCTCATTACCATTTAAAAGACTCAGAGATCCTACAGTAAATTGCCCTGTTGAACCTTGTTTAATCCAAAGCTTTCCAAGCTAAGTTGACCAGGGAAGGTTTTTTTTTCCTCCCCTCTATTTTCCTCTTATTATTTTAAATACTCATTAGCTTCTTTCAGAACTAGTTTTCTATGGAGTGAACTTGGAGGAACCCTGGTTTGGGGGGCTGCTAAGAAGCAGGGCATTTACACAGTGTCTTCCATGCTCTATGAATGGGGTGAGGCTGAGAAGAGGATCTAACACAAGGCCCATTTCCCCAATTGCTTCTGCTGTAGTAGGAGAGACCTACCAGCAACGATACTCATGCCCTTGTCTCTGATTAACAATAGGCTGTGATCCTTGTCCAGCACATAGCAAACGAGATATCATCTGACAGCATCTTCTCACTCCTTCCACCTCACCCCCAATTATATATTATGCCTCCTTGGCTTGGGTCATGGCCTCCATCCCTAACCCAAACAGCCTTGGACCCCAATCATGGCCACTGTGGTTTGTGAGTAAAGCTATGAGCATGCCTTTCTGCTGCACAGACCTACTCCTACGAACTACTGCCACCCAGCGGCCGCAGAATAGCTGTCGCTATTACTCAGGAACTCCTCAGTTAGGCCCACACCACATCTACTTGGAAGAGTGGCTCCCAGCATCTTTTGTCATTCAAGGAAGCAATGGGCTGCTCCTGGTGACTCTGGCTGCTGACACTCTCAGTAAACAGGTCATATTGACCCTGTCATACATCTGTGTTTATAGCCACATCTCACAGGGAATGAGACCTACATTCCTGAGCTTCTACAGCAACCTGGACTAAATTAGATGAGTCTGCTCTCATTTTCCTCATGTGAAGAGCTTCTACCCAGTAACAGAGCCCATGGGGTATCTAGAGGACCTCTGTGATGATATATTTTCAGCCAATAGTATTATATGATCCCCATATGCACTTCCCCCTCTACTGGGCAGTGTACTCTTCATGGCTGCTCAGTGCTTCCTCCCAGATCAATGAAACAAGACTGATGTATCCATGGAGATGACAGCTCCTGCTTTTCCCCTTGGAGGTGCATGGTGAAGAAGAGAGAGTTGACTTCTCCTATTAAACTTAGTTATTTGCATTTCTGGCCCAATCCTTCATTATCTTCCATCTCTGCGCCCATGTACACCTTCTATACACTTTCATCTCACTCATTTTGGTCCCATCGTAAGACCTATAGCAATTGTGCCCTGGCTGGTGTGGCTCGGTTGGTTGGGTATCATCCCATGCACCGAAAGGTCACTGGTTCGATTCCTGGTCGGGGCACATGGCCAGGTTGCAGGTTCATTCCCCTGTCAGGGTGCATGTGAGAAGCAGCTGATCGATCAATGTTTCTCTCTCTTCCTCTCTCTCCCTTCCTCTGTCTTTAACAAATCAATAAAAACATATTTTTTAAAAGGACTAAAAAAAAAAAGACCTATAGCAGTTTCCAGATTAGACAGTCCTAGATGCACCAGCTTTTCCACTAACTATGCAACCCTGGGTAGGTTAACCTGCTTGAGACTCTAATCAGGGGTCCTCAAACTTTTTAAACAGGGGGCCAGTTCACTGTCCCTCAGACCGTTGGAGGGCCAGACTATAGTTTTTTAAAAAAACTATGAACAAATTCCTATGCGCACTGCGGGCCCGGGACAAGTCGGCTGCTAAGCAGGACAGGCAGCAGCACCGGCGGGCCGGATAAATGTCCTCGGGGGGCTGCATGTGGCCCGCGGGCCGTAGTTTGAGGACCCCTGCTAATTCTTCATCTGGAAAGGGAGGCTGATATAGTTTATTATATAGATGATCAGAATGTAGTACGAAGATCCTCGTATATGGCAAGCACTTAACAATCACTAGTTTCCTCACTCTTCTCAATTTTTCTCCAGATCAATTCTGTCCAATAGAATTTTCTGTGATGATAGACTTCTTTCAGATCTGTGCTGTCCAGCATGGAAGCTACTGGCTGCACGTGGCTAAGCTGCACTTGGAGAGTGGCCAGTGCAACTGAGAAACTGAAATTTTATTTAGTTTTACTAATTTAAATAGCCATCCAGGACTAGTGGCTACCATGTTGGATGGCACAGCTCCAGTTCTTTGTAAGCGAACCAGCAGTTTTTAGTGGGCCCAGACAGGGCAGCTGCTATGCCTCTGTGATTCTGAGGCCTTAAGAGAATTCACAGACATTTTACTGCACATGCGCCTCAGGGAAGAAGGCTGGGTCTTGGTATTTCAAATACATGGGAGCCTGAAGAAAATGTTATGTGACACAGAAATGTCAGAGGGCCATTAGACTCTATCCGACATTATTCCGTACAACTGTATCCACCTTTCCAACCATTGATCCAGAAATGAAACAACGATATTGGCCAAAAAGATTTTAGAACCTTGCCAATGAGCAGGCTGTAGCACCTAACCTCATGTGAAGTCACTTCCCCCTCAGACCGAAGCCAAGTTTATAAAAGTCAAGGTCTTGGAAATGTTAAAACCCTTAGCGACAGGGGGTTTGAGGACTGGGGTGGGGGGAGTGTAAATTTGGTGAAAAATTAGAATAACATGCACTATTATTTTTGTAGTCCAATTTACATATCTAAAATCATTTTGCTAAAGAAGAAACATAAAATGTATTATGTATAACGTGATTTGCTTATAAAATTAACATTTAAGTAAAATTAGAGACGTGAAGAACTGGGAAAACAAAACGGAAAAAATAGGAGAGAACAGATTTTTTACTGATTTATTTTCTTTACATATTTATTTAACACAAAGCATCCTCAGAGGGAAGAGTTCCTTCCAGATATTCCCTCTCTCTGTCTTTCCTCACTCCATCCCTCCCTTTGTCCTTTGTTCCTCCTTGCTTTCCCTCTTGGGCCCTCACATCTTCATCTCAAACACCCCCTTTTCAATGAAGCCACTTTCTTGTTGTAAGCACCGCCGTGGAGAGCCGCGAGCTACCTTCTCCTCTAAACCACCTCCCCAGTTGCGACGATTTGGAGATTTCTCAGATGTCCCTCCTTTAGGGTTGGGCATCCCCATTTTTTTTCCATTTCCCTTCCAACCCCTTCTTATCCCATCAATTCCTTGTCCTGTTCCCCCTGCTCTCAAGCCCAGGGCCCCAAAGGGTGCTGGTATTGCCCAGTGGTCTGTTTCTCTTTGGCTTCTGTGTAGACTCATGGATCTTGCGAGTTTGGTCTGTGAGTAGGTTGTTGGTGAATGAGAGGAAATAAGAACTCTAATCATAATGACTCCTACCTCCTAACTGTGTACCATGGTCCAAGGACTCTTCTGCTAAGCACATTGTATTCCTTGTTCCAAATGCCAAAAGTACACAGCTGTAATTACCCTATTTTCTAGGTGGAGAACGTGTGGCTTAAGGAAGGTTAACTTACTTGCCTGAGGTCATGCAGCGTAAGCGTTTGAGCCAGTCTGATGCCCAAATTCAAACCCAGTTTGTGTGACTCCAATCTTTGGCCTAGTACCCACTATCCAGCAGTGCCCTAGAACCGTGGTTGGCAAACTGTGGCTCATAAGCCACATGTGGCTCTTTGGCCCCTTGAGTGTGGCTCTTCCACAAATTACCACGGCCTGGGCGAGTCTATTTTGAAAAAGTGGCATTAGAAGAAGTTTAAGTTTAAAAAATTTGGCTCTCAAAAGAAATTTCAATTGTTGTACTGTTGATATTTGGCTCTGTTGACTAATGAGTTTGCCGACCACTGCCCTAGAACAATACAAAGCCTGTTTACAAAGAGCTTCATGGTTTAAAATTTTTCTACATACACTAGCTAATATGATATTCATTGAAACAACTTTGATGGGAGAGATATAGGGAAACAAGGTACCCATTCTAGAGATGTGCAAACAGGGTCAAAGGTTAAATGACCTCTCCAAGGTCACACAGTAAATGGTGCTGCTTGTGTTCAAATAGCACTTTCCGACCAGAAGTGTTTTTCTTGTTCCACACAATAAGGGGAAATGCCTTTGGAAGTGATGTGCACACACACGTGAATCTTTGTGACCTGATGCCAATGGATCAGAGTTGGGGGTGAAGGGGAAGCTGGCATCACCAAGGAGATTTCCACACGGTCCGCTCTGGTCTCCACACTGAGTTTACAATAAGGACTGCAGGATGTCAGGCGAGAAGGCTTCTGGTCTACCTCGCTGCTTTTGTTTATTTGTTTCTCCTTTTAAAATTCTTTTTTTGTTTTATGAGGCTGCCATAAAAACACTCATTAGGCAGTGTTGATTTTCATTAATGTTGATTCTCCAAGAGCTTAATCAATCTTCTGTGACCAATGACCTCAGTCCCGAGGGAGAAGAAAGCTGGTTAACAAATTAGCTTTACAGATTGCAGGTAAGGCATGCAGATGTGAGGTAGCCCGGGCTGCCAAAACAGGACGTGGATTAGTGGTTTCATATGCACAGAAACAACAGCATTCAACTGTCTCCATGCTGTTAGCACATGCATCACGAGAAAGCAGCTGTCCTCCTTCCTCTCACACCTCTCCCCTCCCCACGCGCCTTGCCTGTGCTCACTCTCACCCTCTGTGAAATCTATGCTTTGAAGAACCTGCAGGCAAACAGCACATCTGTGGTTAGTGGGAGGGAGCGCAAGGCCCAGATGCACAGAGGACAGCAGGGAGTGGGGAGAGCATAGTTACTGGTGTCGACTTGGAGCCTAGCAACCTCCCTGGGCACTCTGATTGTTCACAGTTGACAGCAGCAACCTTGACTCTCAGATGCGATTCCCCACCCAGCCGAACCTCCCCTGGTTCAGGGACTCCTTGCTGAGGGTTAACGAAGTCTCTGTTCTCTCCGGGTGGCTTTTCCAAAGGCAGGATTTCCTGGACTGGTGGCTCCTCACTCACTGGAAGCAACCCCCGGAGCCTGAATGGGAGAGGCATGGGCCTTGGGACAGAGACGGGGCTATGACAAGCTTTTCCTGTTTCCCCGTGGCTGTGTCTGGTGGCACAACCTCCCCACGCACACCTGGAGTTCTGCCATCTGTGCTGGTCGTCTGGCCCTCCCTCTGCTGGGCATCTGGACTGGAGGTGCCCATCCTCCTGCAGATCCTGGAGGGGCTGGAGTTGGGGCAGCTGGACGCCAGCTGCACTTTACTCCCAGAGGGCAGTCCCAGCTGCCACGTAGTTATACCTTCTTAATGTCTCTGTGGGGGGCAGGAGAGACAGGGCCACTTTTCTCATAGAGACAGCTTCATAGGGGCAGGTGGGGAGAAGGAAAGGAGAGTGGAGGGGTCTCATTGGAGGAGACCGGCTGGTGGGCTGGGTGAGAAGTCCTGTTGGTTCAGTTGGCAAAGGCCCTTCCCAATTTCTGCTTCTGTCCCCTCAGGCGCAGGCACTGGGCTCACTGCTTGGCTGTGCTCTGGTTACAGATCTCTCAGGACAGGACAAATTCGCATCCTGGTTTTCACCCGAGGCAGCTCTTTGAAATGCCCTCAGCCTCCAGGTGCTGCGCACAGACACGTGGGCAGGGGTGCCTGCAGGTGCTCACAGCCCCGTTAAACGCTGCTCCTGGCCTGGGCCGCGTCCCCAGATGGCCCGGCTTACACAATAGGGAGCGCCTTCCTCACGCCCACCGGCCTCCTGCTCTGCAGCCTGCAGTGCAGTCACATGTGCGAAATCAGGCCACTGGCATGAGCTCCGCAGCCTCACAGCGCAGTGAGCTGGGTCCTGGGGCTGCAGACACCTGCAGAGCGGACTGCGGGGTCAGGGTGGGAGAGAGTTCAAACCCAAGTGCCTGGGAATGAACTCTGGTTGCCCAGGAAGAATTGGTGAGGCCACAGATGTTCTTTCTGCCTGCATTCCTCTTCATTCTTATTTTAAAAATGTTTAAATATATTTTCATTGATTTCAGAGAAAAAGGGCGAGGAAGAGAGAAATAGAAACATCATTCAAGAGAGAGAATCAATGATTGACTGTCTCCTTCACGCCCCACACTAGGGATCGAGCCCACAACCCGGGTATGTGACCTGACCGGGAATTGAACCGTGACCTCCTGGTCATAGGTTGACCCTCAACCACTGAGCAACACCGGCCAGGCCACTCTTATATAAATTGATCACATATATTTTTGAGTACTGTTACATGCAAAGCCTTTGAGTAGGCTCCAAGGAAAGCCAGACAAAGATAAGTAAGACTCAATGTCCTGGCTTTACTCAGGATCATGGTCTCTGACTTCAGTGACCTTTCTATGGATGTCGGACTATTTCATAATTTCTGTAAGAGTTTACTGACGCAATGACCCCTTAGTTTTGTGCCCCATTCTTCACTCTGAGCTTACTAGCTGTTTGGTTAGTATCTAGCACTCTGCCTGTTGCTTCATTGGTTCTCAACAAATATTTGCTGAATGACAAATAAATGGACCTCTTGGATAGTGCCGTAAGTATCCCTCTTTCAAGGTCCCAGGAGGAGGGTCCCTATTGGTCAGTTGCTATAATTTCTTGAGCACCTATCATGTGTGAGCCACTATGCTTGATGACTTAGATACATCAGCTCTACCCTTTACAACAATGTGGCATGGTGCATCAGTTTGCAGATGAGAGAAGGGCAAGACAGAGAGGTTAACAAATTGTTCTAGGGGCACATAACCAGGAAGGGGCACTCTAGGATTCAAAACCACCTTTTTCAATCTTCAGAGCCATGGTTTTTCCCCCACTGTTGATGACCAGGTGCGACGATCTGACCATTGGGCCAGTGTTTCTACTCACTGGTGAGAATATAAGAATAGTCAAACAGTGGAGGTAAAGTCACAGGCCAGAAGCCTGCTGGAACGGGGAGATCTCAGTGATGCTTTGGGTCACTGCTAAGGAGAGTTTGGGGCTCTGGGTCCGACCAGGGCTCCTCTCTTCCTCTATGGCCCTGGGTAACCCTCAAGCCAAGAGCTCGCATTACCTTCTCGGGGATCACAGGTGCAAACAGCATAGAAACAGGCCTGCAAGCTCTCTCCTTGAAGGTGGGCCCAGCCTTAACTTGGAACTCCGATTCCGATGTGTCCCAATGATCCTGGACATTCTCCCTAAGAGCAATGACTTTCAGCAGCAGCCGTCCCCTAGGCCTGAAGAGAGGCAGTGACCTCAAGGTGAAAGTCTCCATATCCCATTACCAATCCAATTACCTGGCACTTGCAGGTTAGATGAGAACTGCCAGACCGTAACCCCACAATGGATCATTTAGTTCTGTGTCTTGTCTCTGACGGTAGTCAGGCCTGAGAGTCCCACTCAGACGCTTCGTGTCATCAGTCTGCAGATTCAGCAGCAGGCTTTTCTTTAAATGAAAGAGTAGCGCAAGTTGTGGAAATGGTGAGCAGCACAGAAACCCACTGTATTATCGCACTCCCACCAGTTCCAGCTCTGATACCCATATTCAAAAGTTTATTGAATGAATATTTATTGAGCAGCTACTATATGCTAGGCGATACTAGATACTGGGCATACAATGGTGAGAGATTTCTGCTCTCATGAGCTTTCATTGTAATGGGGGAATACAGGCAATAAGCAATTAAACAGATGGATATATATTATGATAATTGTTTCAAGTCATATGGAAAATAAACAACATAGCATGATAAAGAGGTTGGATAGTGATGGAGAATTGGTAATCTATCAGTGGCCAGGGAAGGTCTCTCCAACGAGGTGACATTTCAACAGAGTCTTGAAGGCATTGCAGGGGCATGAGGAGGCTTTTTGAAGGAAGATATGTGGGACATATCTGCCTTTTGTCTTCTATATTGAGGGTTGGAGAGGTCTTAGTGCTAGAAGCAGAAAAAGAACCAAGTGCGAAATAGAAATATATTTGGTTGCTTGAGGAATAACAAGGTGGCAGATGTAGTCGGGGAGGGGGATGTGAAGAGAGAGGTAGAGATGATTTCAGAAAGATTGTAGGGGTCCAGCTCACGGAGGCTCTGTGGACCATGACGTGACTTTGGCTTTTCTTCTGAGTGACTCGGGAAGCCATTTGGAGGGTTGTGAGCAGTATAGTTACTAAGCATCCATTAAACAGGTCTTCAGACAAATATTTGTTGAATGAATACATGAGATACTTGTTGGACGACTGAGAGAACAAATATCACCGAATTACACAAGTAACTACTCAGACACAAAGGGTTCCTAGAATAACACACTGTGTCCATATTTGCTCAGGAGAAATGTCTTCCCTCTGAAAAAGTGATTAGCTGTTGGCTACTTTGCCCCTTATTCTCAGGTGGAGGGTGGATCTTGTTGCTAAGAGCCGAAAAGCAACAGCATAGAGGGCAGGCCATGCAGTCCAGTATCTCTTGGGTATCAGCGATTCTCCTGCCTTCTCAGGAGTAGCAGCCCCTCCCCACCCCAATGATGCTTTCTCTTGAGGATGCTCCTCACTGAGCTTGATTTGAGGCATCCCTTCTGTCTCTGCCCAAGTACCTACCTTGTCTCAGGGCTTGGCATTCTGCATCACAGTCCCACCCCTTTTTTTTAAAAAAAAATATTTTTATTGATTTCAGAGAGGAATGGAGAGGGAGAGAGAGATAGAAACATCAATGATGGGAGAGAACCATTGATTGGCTGCCTCCTGCATGCCTCCCACTGGGGATAAAGCCTGCAACTCAGGCATGTGCCCTGACCGGGAATCTAACCATGACCTCCTGGTTCATAGGTCAACGCTCAGCCACTGAGCCACACTGGCCCGGCCCAACCCTTCTTGAGTCTTAAAAACAAGTTCATTCTTTAAGAGTCTTTCTCAAACAGAAGGGGCAGCTTAATCCCCTCCTTGGGCATTCCCTGTTTGCACTGTCTCCTGTTCGAATGTCACCTGGCAAAAGATACCTTTCTTTACTCTTCTCCCTGACTCTTTTTCTTGCAGGATCAAAAACTTCCCTCTCCCCTGATTCATGGTTTGACCAAGGAGCCTGGGCCATGGTTTGCACTCATTGCTCTTCCAGAAGCAAAGTTTCTTGATGCCAAGAACATGATTTTCATCTTTGTCCTTAGCACCCAGCCCGGTGCCTGCACACGGTGCTCACAGAAATTTTTTCTTTCACGTCCTTCTTTCCTTTTTATGTTTCTTCCCTCCTTTTATCCTTGTTTTCTTCTTTTTAAAATTGATTTTAGGAAGAGAGATAGGGAGAGGACTAGAGAGATAGGAACATTAATGAAAGATAAGCATCATCCATTGGCTGCCTCCCGCACGCCCCCTACTGGGGATCAAATCTGAAACCCGGACATGTGCCCTGATCAGGTATAAACCAGTGATTTCTTGGTTCATGGGTCAGTGCTCAACCACTGAGTCACACCAGCTGTGCTCTTGCTTTTGTTGTTAATTAAGCAGTCTGATAGTCGTTAAGACAGCATGTTTTCGGTTTGGCGAGTCTTTGGGCACGTCACATACGTGCCAGGTTCCAATCAGATGACTGGATTTTTTAAAAAGCTTTTGTTTTTGTTTATTATACAGGTAACACGTGATCACCATCAAACAATTACAAAATATAGGTAAGCCCTCTGAGTATAAAAATCAGCTCTATTTTACCACCCCTAGAAAACTATTAATATTTTTTTTAAATACATTTTATTGATTTCCTACAGAGAGGAAAGGGAGAGGATATATAGTTAGAGACATCGATGAGAGAGAAACATCTATCAGCTGCCTCCTGCACACCACCCACTGGGGATGTGCCCGCAACCAAGGCACACGCCCCTGACTGGAATCGAACCTGGGACCCCTCAGTCTGCAGGCCGACGCTCCCAGGGGTGGGCAAACTTTTTGACTCGAGGGCCACAATGGGTTCTTAAACTGGACTGGAGGGCCGGAACAAAAGCATGGATGGAGTGTTTGTGTGAACTAATATAAATTCAAAGTAAAGGAGCGGAGGGGAGAGCAAGAGAACCCTCCGCTCTTTCGGCTCCACGGGCCGGATAGAACAGCCGAACGGGCCGGATCCGGCCCACGGGCCGTAGTTTGCCCACGGCTGCTAGCCACTCAGCCAAACCGGTCAGGGCAACTGTTAATATTTTGATGGCTATCTTTCTGAGCCCTTTTTCTAAAATGTAGGCTTTTTAGAGGCCTTGAGGGCTGGGCTGCTTGCAAAAACCAGGGAAGAGGAGGAGGATGGGGTTGAGGGCATGTGCTTGGGGAAGGGCAGATGTAGGATGGCATCGATGAGGCTGCCTACAGTCTGACTCTGATCCACCCATGGCATTCCCCTTCCTTGTCAGACCTAAGGCCCAGGCTCACCACCCATCACCATCTACTTGTGGGATCGAGCTGTCAAAGCCACCAGCAGTGTGGCATTCTCACGCCAAACACTGGCACCTCTGAACTCCCCTCTCCCTTCTACCCCCCTTGCATGTCACCCCCTGTCCCAGACTTCCCGGGGCCTTCCGTGCCTGCCCTGGAAGGTCCCAGGCATCTTGCCTACACATCTGACATCCCTCAGTCACAGAATGCAACATGTATCCGCCTTCACCGGGGACTTCATGGGCTTGCCTCATTTTCCTACCCGAATGTTACTACTTAATTGACTGAACCCACAGAAAACAAACATGTGCTGATCGATAGAGAAATAATTTTGCAAATTGTGGGCATAAATCTTTAGAGATCTGTGTGCACTGCCATTTGTTAACATGCTGAAAAGGTAATTCAATTTTCTTTATTAAAACACAATTGCTTTATCTATTACTGGTCTAGGTAGAGGCCAGCAGGCAGGGTGTGGGGAGGAGTCGGGGAGGAGGTTTGGAATACTTTTTTTTTTGCCTCTTCATGCAGCAGTCATTTGTTAGTCTAACCAGGGTCAAGTGTTGGGAGGAGATGAGTTTCCAGGCTGGCAAATGCTTTCATGTTAGAAGAAAGAAGCGGCCATGGGCTGGTGTGAACATGTAGGAAAGACCAACTTGAGACTGTGGAAGGGGCATAGACAGAAACAAGAAATCTTTTATCTCCATCATTCCAGACGGTATCAGCCAGAATAAGTTAGATTAACGCCGTGGTAACAAATTCAACACCACAGTGGCTTCGAATAGTTTTATTTCTTGCTTATGCTACATAGCATTGTTTGTCAGAGTGGCTTCAAATAAAGTTTTATTTCTTGCTTACACTGTATAGCCTTGTTTGTCAGAGGGGACCAGGCTGATGGAGGACCCCCTTCTCAAATTTGGCTGTTTCACATAGCAGATAAAGACAGATGTCAATCACATTTTGGTGAAATTAGTTTCTTCTGCTCTCATTTCATTGGCCATGGAAGTGGGGCTGAGGAAGAGCCCTCTCATCATGTGCCCCGATGGTGGAGGCAGAGCACTTGTGAGTGGTTCAAATGACAGCCTGCAACCTGGGACCTCTGGCTTAAGGTGCCTTACAGTGCATGGTGATGTTGTGTCACCTCGTCTGTGAGCACTGGGTGGATACTACTTTATTTTTTTGAATATATTTTTATTGATTTCAGAGATGAAGAGAGAGAAAGATATAGAAATATCAACAATGAGAGAGAATCATTGATTGGCCGCCTTCTTCATGCCCCCTACTGGGGATTGAGCTTGCACCCCAGGCATGTGCCCTTGACCGGAATTGAACCTGGGACCCTTCAGTCTGCAGGCCAGTGTTCTATCCACTGAGCCAAACCAGCTAGGGCTGCAGTTTCTTCTTTGGATTTGATATGACAAAATGACAGAAACAAAGATTCAGAGGACCGGGGGACACTGTGTGCTGTGGTGGACCAGGGCATGGGAAGGGGGGCAGTTCGTCCATTGCCAAGTCCTGGCTGTCCTCAAGGTCCCTCAGACAAGCATGGGCATGCTCACACTTGTCAGTAACTCACTGTGTGCCAGGAGCTCTTCTCAGCTTATTTCATTTAATCCTCTCACCATCAACACTTTGCAAAAGAGAAAACCGAGGAACAGGGCATTTAAGGAACGTGTCTAAACACACACAGGCAAAAGCAACAGAGCCAGAATGAGCACCAAGGCGGTGACTTCACACTCTCCACACATGTTTGTAATCTCGTTGGGGCCAGAACACTTGGAAAGTCACATAAGATCGTGGGGTGCCCACGTAGTAATATCAAAACAGCACACAGAAGCCACCAGGAGGTGATTGCCAACCCCAGGCCCCAGGTGGCCTGCTGCAGCGATTTCTCTGACTCTATGATTGCAGGGCCCTCTTCCCTGAGGTCCTGGCAGGCAGGAACTGTCTCCATCACTTCTGTTTCCTAGCATTCAATCACCCCCTGCATCTGGTACTACACTAGGGGCTTGTTAACTATTTGCTGAGAGAATAAACATGGTGAGATCTGGACTCTCTCTTTTATAAAGGATTTGAAAAATCTGGGGCTAGGTCACTAGGTAATATAAAGAATGAGTAATAAAAATTCCAAAATTTGAGGTGGTTTGGAGTAAAATATAGTTTGATTTTCTTTTTCAAATGTATTTTTATTGATTTTAGAGAGAGAGAGGAAGAGAGAAAAACATCCATGTGAGAGAGAAACATTGATTGGCTGCATCCTGCATGCCCTCTACTGGGGATCAAGCCTGCAATTCGGGCAGGTGCCCTGACCAGCAATCAAACCAGAGACCTTTTGGTGCATGGGACAATGCTCAACCAAGTGAGCCACACTGTCCAGGGCTAAATATATTTTTTATTTATTGATTATTTTAGGGAGAGAGAGAGAGGATGTTGGGGAGAGAGAGAAAGAGAGAGAGAAACATTGATTTTTGTTATTCTACTTATTTATGCATTTATTGGTTTCTTATTATATGTGCCCTGACTGGGGATCAAACTTGCAACCTTGGTCAGGGCCAGTCAGATTTTTTTTTTTTAACCAAGAAAAGAAGGCTGGGAGATGTAAGAATGGTTGTACCTTCAGAGCTTTTACAGCAAGCATGTCAAACTCAAAGGCTAACACGGGCCAAGTAAATAAGGTTTAAGTTTATGTGGGCCGCAAAAAAACAAAAGCTTCAATTTTCATAGAAACGTAGGTTTATTTCAATAGAGACATGCTGAATACAAAGAGCTGAAATAAATGAGTAATCATTAACATAAAATAATAGGACATTTTAATAAAAATTAATATTTTTTCTTGAACGTTAACTTACCAGACACTGAATAACTGCACAAATTAATAAGTGTAATGCAAATAAACCTATTTTTCTTGTTCTCCAAAAGCGAAATATTTCCTGTTCCGCACACCAAGCAAGTCAGTCCAAGACTAATGACGTGGCAATCAGCTGCTAAAATATTCGCTGCGAGTATTAGTGGAGAGGAATGGTGCACCTGCGCATAAGGCACAGTAGAGAAATGAATGCAACAGGATTATGGTAATCAGTCATTAACGAAGGTTGTAGTTCGTTATTAATAACTAGGGGCCCAGTGTATGAGTTCGTGAACCTTGAAAGGAACTGTGGGCCGCGAGGCTGTGGTGGGCACAGGGGCAGGTCTCAGCCCATCCTCCGTGCCCCCACCGGGCCCCTCCCACTGCAGCCCCCCAGTCCCTTGTCTGCCAGCAGCCCCACTCCCTCCGCTGCTCCCATGTGCTGATGGTGCCAGCCCCACTCACACCCACTGACGGCATGGAGCGATTGGGGCTGGCGCCAGCAGCGGGTGCGAACGGGGCCAGCACTGTCAGTGGGTGCGAGCAGTGGCTGCTGCCCCAATTGCCCCTCAGGAGCAGAGGGAGGTGGAGAAGCCCTCAGGGGCAATTGGGACCGGCGCTGGGTGCCAGCAGTGGGTGCGAGCGATGGGCAGGACTGCAGCATGTGGGAGCAAAGAATTTTCAATAACCACCAGAGGCTCACCCTGATGATAGCGAACCAGCGCCCCACCTTGGTCTGGCACCCCCGCTCACCTGCTCCACCATCCTGCCGTGGCCGACGCTTTCCAGGTTCCATGCATGCCCCCTGGTGGCTAGCGCATGTCATAGCGACTGGTTGTGTTCCACCTTTGGTCTATTTGCATATTGGGGTTTTATATATATAGATGATGTATAACAGGATATTGTAAAAATTAAGTTACACAATTTTTATTAAAACGTTTCTTACATATCATTATATTGGCTGGGCCATAAATATATTTGTTGTGGGCTACGAGTTTGACATGCTTGATTTACAGAATTTTGACCTGTTTGACAAATTTCCTGAGCACTCACTGTGTGTGGAGCTCTGCTGTACGCCCGGCGGCTATGGGCTGCAGGACAAAGGCCCACCATCCTGGAGCATGCCCTGTGCTCTGCCCTGTGCCTGGCACAGGAGGGAGCGTGGTCTGCAAGGATCTGGGGCTCTCCTGGCCCTTGCCCTGAGTGTAATGAACAGGGAAATATCCCCAGGACCTGGAGTCTTTAAACATGGGAGACGTCTTGGTATAGGGCAGTGGTCGGCAAACCCATTAGTCAACAGAGCCAAATATCAACAGTACAACGATTGAAATTTCTTTTGAGAGCTGAAAACCGACTTCTGAGCATGGGCCATGAAGTTTCAATCGCACTGTATGTGTGCACCTGCACGTGGTATTTTGTGGAAGAGCCACACTCAAGGGGCCAAAGAGCTGCATGTGGCTCGTGAGCCGCAGTTTGCTGACCACTGGTTTAGGGCCCTGCTCAGAGAGGAGAGGAACTCACTTATGTTTGTATGAGAGGAATATAGCTAATGAAATCAAGTTTGTTTTTTAAAAATTCTGTTCTGTTTTTTTTTCCAGCAGTTTTTAAAATATATTTTTTATTGACTTCAGAGAGGAAGGAAGAGGGAGAGAGAGAGAGAAACATCAATGATGAGAGAGAATCATTGATTGGCTGCTTCCTACACGCCCCATACTGGAGACGGAGCCAGCATGTGCCCTGAACAGGAATTGAACCAACGACATCTTGGTTTCTAGGTTGACTGACGCTCAACCGCTGAGCCACACTGGCCAGGCTCAGCAGTGTTAAATGGAATCCCAGGGTTCTGTGGGGGCTGCTGGAGCTGGGGAGAGGGGGAGGTGTCAAGAGGGGAAGGCTTAGAGAGAAGTTCAAGATTCCCTGTTCACCTTGATTAGAATAGCTCTGTTTGGTTCTATATATTGTGGGTCCACAAAGGAGACCTGCAAATTCTGGCTCTGTTGCTTCTTGCCTGTGTATCTTTGGACAGGTTCCTTAAGTTCTCTGTTCCTCAGTTTTTCCTTGGGAAAAAATAAAAGGATCTGCTCCTTCAAGCACACAAACACGAATGGCTTAGAAAGTACTAGTGTAGGACCTTGCCTTGTTTGTGTATCCCTCACAAGCATTATGGGAGCTGTGAGGGAGGAAAACTTGCTTCTGGGAAATCACTTGCTGCATTGATTCCTGAAAACAAAACATTCTCTATGCAGATGTGCCGAGGACAGCCTCTAGGTGGGCTGAAGGGGAGATCCTGGACTCCTTAGCCAAAGAACTAGGAGCACATCAGGCACAGGCTTGGCAAGGGAGGGGATTAGAGATTCCTTGCAGATAGTGGCTCTAGAACAGCTGTGGGCAAACTACGGCCCGTGGGCCGGATCCGGCCCGTTCGGCTGTTCTATCTGGCCCGCGGAGCTGAAAGAGCGGAGGGTTCTCTTGCTCTCCCCTCTGCTCCTTTACTTTGAATTTATATTAGTTCACACAAACACTCCATCCATGCTTTTGTTCCGGCCCTCCGGTCCAGTTTAAGAACCCATTGTGGCCCTCGAGTCAAAAAGTTTGCCCACCCCTGCCTAGAACAAAGGGGAGTGTGTGCGAGAAGCATCAACAGCACACGGTGGCTGCTTGGGGTGGAGGAGGAGGCCAAGGGGATGGCCCACCCATCCCTCCTAGACTGATGAACAGACAGACAGACATGGTGGAAAACAGCAGGCTCTGAGGCAGGGAACTTGGGTTCAAATCCTAGTTACATGATGTCATGGCTGTGAGATGGCTGACATTCTAAAACGTCTGCATATAGAAGCTGGGCATGTGCGTAGGTATTAATTGGCAGTATCAATAGAGGTATTGATCACAGGCTCAACACATTTTAGCTGAAATCATTCTGAAGCTAAACAAACCTATTGCAAAGAAAGTCATTGCTAGAAGGACACACTCCTGCCTTGCAGACGTGTCCTTGCTCATGGGACAAGATGGACAGGAAATGCTGGCATGGAGAGCAGGGGTCAGTGCAAGCGTGTGGGGGAGGTGGGTAGAAACGCCCTGGAAAAGCCGCTGTGGGTGAAGGGGATTTGCTCAGAGGCACAAAAGGAGGGAAGTAGGAATTAGGAGGGTCTGGAGGCCTGGTCCCTAGTGTCACGGGAAGCCGTCTGTCTGTCCATCAGCTGTAGCATGAGCTCCAATCTCAGAGGCCAGGCTCTGGGTTGGCTGTGAAGAATGGGCCAAGGCTTTGAAGGGCCTTTTTGGAGATGGTCGGCGAGAGGTGATGGAGGGTTCTGAGGGAGTCGGTGGTTCCAGCTGACAAGATGATGGAGTAGTGAATAAAAAAAAGGAGAGGAAGGAGGAAACCCGTGATAAATCCACCTTTCGCAGCTGGTGGAGACAGATAAGCACTCCTTCTCAGCATTAAAGATGGCTTTTCTCCCCTTTGCTTCTTCAAGTTTATTGAAAATGACAGCAGGTGGCTTTTTCCTGCTTGGCCTCCTGTACACTGGACTCTCTGAGCTTTCCTGCTGGGCCTTCCTCCACCTGGTTTTGTGTCCATGTACATGGACGTGGGGAACTACAGTGAAGAACATCCTGTGCTGGGTAGAACCTGAAGATGCTGCAGGGAGGATCTCTCCAAGGACCAGCTCAGCCCTTGTCCCTGGTAGGCTTCTTTCAACATGCGATCCCAGTGTCTACACGAATCACTGGTCTTTCTTCCTCCTTCCCTCCTATATCCTTTTCTTCTTATCATTTCTTCTGTAAGTACTTATAATTCAACTTCACTCTTAACGCTTCCTTTATGTGTAAAGTAGCTCTAAATCATTCTCTGCACCATAGTGATGAGAAACCTAGGATTCAGAGCATTACTGAGGATTAGTAACACAAAACCCCCAATAATAGCTATTATTAAAAAAGAAGGACATTTATTTCACTCTCGTTTCAAATAATGTTTGGAAGCAGGCAGTGCAGGGGTAGTATGATGACTAATGAAATTGTTACGTATATAGACTCCGCCATTATGAGGTGTGGCCCTCATCCGAATGGGTCCAGGATGGCCACTAGAAACAACTCCAGCCATTATGTATATACTGTTCTGTACTAAGATAGCCTGTCATATATATGTGAAATAGTTCAAGAAGGGGCAAAATCTCACATACAACTTGGTCACATGCCATAGCTAGCTTCAAGGGGGACTGGAAAATATCAGGAACTGGATAGTTGGGAAGGCAAGTAGAAGTGTTATCAGAGAAAAACATGTCTTCCTTGGTTGTTGCTGGGGGTGGAATCCTTGCGATATCCGGAGAAAAGGAATTTTCTGAGACTTACACAGGAGAACAGGTGATTTTTATTTGCGTGGAATTAAATCCCCGCGTTTCCAAAGTCTCATTTTCCTTAGTCCAGTCATAGAAGAAGTGTAGCTGGGGTTTCAGTAGAGCTAGAATCAGAGCCAGTGTCTGGAGTTTCCAGTCCATGTTGGAGTCAGATCCAGTCCAGCATTAGACTAGTTGCAGTCAGTTAGTCCATTGTGTGTGGGGTCTGCTTGGCCATGGGCCACAGGGGTGAAAGGAAGCAGGAGCTAAAGGGCCCAGCAAGCCAGGAGCTAAGCGCAATCCACTGAGAGGAACCAAGAGAGTGAACGTCCTATTTTTGGGCTGTTGTTTCTTTAAAAATATATTTTTATTGATATCAGAGAGGAAGGGAGAGGGAGAGAGAAATATCAATGATGAGAGAGAATCATTGATCGGCTGTCTCCTGCATGCCCCCTACTGTGGACTGAACCCACAACCTGGGCATGTGCTCTGACTGGGAATTGAACCATGACCTCCTGGTTCATAGGTTGATGCTCAACCACTGAGTCACACCTGCTGGTAAAGAAAGTGAGCTGCTTTGTTCAGGGGATTAAGTATTCCAAATTTCTGTGTGCTTTCAGTGGCCACGCCCATTATAGCCAACCATCTCTGTGCCTAGGTGTGATTGACAGGCAAGTATCTTCCCTATATCATAACAACTTTACTGGGCATGCATCTATCTTCCTTGTCCAGTACTCTTCCCCCAATGTTTTACAGAGAACATGCCTATAATGTCTGGCCTCCCCTTTACTCCTTTCCTATCCTATATAATAAAAGAATAATATGCAAATTGACCCTAATGGCAGAACGACCAGTCGCTATGACGTGCACTGACCACCAGGGGGCAGACGCTCAGCGCAGGATCTGCCACCAGTTGGTCAGTGCGCTCCCACAGGGGGAGCTCTGCTCAGCTGCAAGCCTGGCTGACAGCTATGAGCGTGGCAGGAGCCTCTCCTGCCTCCTCAGCACTAAGCCACAGTCAGACATCCCCCGAGGGCTCCTGGGCTGGCAGAGGGATGTCAGACTGCCAGCTTAGGCCTTATCCCCCAGGGAGCGGGCCTAAGCCAGCTGGTGGACATGCCCAGAGGGGTCCCAGACTGTGAAGAGGGCACAGGCCAGGCTGAGAGACCCTCGAGTGCACGAATTTTCATGCACCGGGCCTCTAGTTATTAATAACCAGTTAATTATAATAGTACCATTAGGACATCAGGGGCCCAGTAGATCTAAACTGTCCTGTACTAAGAGATGCACATTTGGGTTTTAGGTGTACAGGCTGTGTCCTGGGGAAGGAGTGTCAATTCTTGGAAGTCAGTGCCTAGGATTTTCTGGCTGGATAGGGAGGTGGCTCAGAGATGGAGGCAGTTAGGAGGAGGTAAAGGAGAGAGTCCCTGATACATCCCTAATAATTCCTAAAGCAGAAATCTGACCTCTGGAGAAAGGCTGCCCGAGGCTCCGAGAAGGTCAACTTCCACCTCAGCTTTCTCTTCCTGAAAACTGGGCTTGCTATTCGATAAATAAATCATGCAATCTTCCCTTCACACCCTGCCCCAAATAAAAACATTTGCCACTTCACAACTGGTCACTGTGAGCCCCTGACAATCAATTACCCACCGGAGATGAAATTATTGTTTAATGGCTCCTGGAATGGTCTCCCACTCAGACATTCATCACAATCAATAATGCATCAGCAGGGACAAAAGAAATTACCTGCCTCCTGCTAAGTGAAAGAGCCCATTTATATGCAGCATGGCCCCTTCATGCCTCCTGAGCAGGCCACCACAGGTGGGTTTCCACATTGTGGAGCTCCTCACTCCAGGGAGATGGGAAGTAGGCTCTCGGGTGAGTATGTATGCAGCAACCAACTCAGGCTGGACAGAGTCAAGGCAGGTCTGATGGGCGGGCCAGAGATGGGGATGGTGAACACCCTCTAATGTCTGGTTGAATTACTATTGGGTGCTGACTATTGGCCAGGTGCTATGTGAGGCCCTGGAAATACACATATAAATGTACCACTTACCGCTCTCCCTCTCCATACTTCTTCAATGTACGTTACGTCTCTATGATTTTTCTATAGAGATGGACAGGAAATATTTTCTTTTTTTTAAAATATATTTTTATTGATTTCAGAGAGGAAAGGAGAGGGAGAGAGATATAGAAATATCAGTGATGAGAGAGAACCATTGCTTGGCTGCCTCCTGCATGCTCCTCCCCTCCCCGCCCCCCCCCCCACACACACACACTAGGGATTGAGCCTGCAACCCTGGCATGTGCCCTTGACCAGAATCGAACTTGGGACCCTTCAGTCCGCAGGCCGATGCTCTATCCACTGAACCAAACCAGCTCAGGCAGAAATCATTTTCTTATAGATATTTTATAGGCCACTAGGTTTGGCTCCTAATGAATTGTGGCTCTGCAGAGTGACAATTCCTGAGGAATAACCATGGATGACATTTTTACCTCTTAGATCTGAGTTTTCTCACCCATAACATAGGCTTAATAACGCTGACCTTAGAGGATTGTTAGAGGATTAAATGAAAGACCTTATGTAATGTCCATAACAGGCATTTCTTTCCCTTCCCACCTATGTTTGTGAAAATATTCTATAGAGTGTGTGATTTATCCTGATATTGCTGGTGAACCAAATTAATTTAAACAAGAGAAGATTAAGAGAGGAATCATATTTAAATGTCAAGTCCCCAAATCTTACAGAACTTTCATGCTATTTCGATGTTTATATATCAGCAAATAACATGAAGATATCAGTTCTATGATTAGATCAGCTCAGAGGCATTTTAACCAAGCCAGAACCCAAGATACAAAATTTCCCCTCCTTCCCTCCCTCTGTTCATTCATCCATCTATTCGCTTGCTCATTAATCGAATTACTATTGGGTGCTGACTATTGGCCAGGTGCTATGTGAGGCCCTGGAAATACACATAAAAATACACCACCTCCCAGATCTCAAAAAGCTTGCAGCATGGTGGAGAAAAGGAGTTCTAAGTAAGTCATCACGGAGTAGAACAGTGAGAACCAAGTCTCTGGATAGGCATGGAAGGCTTCTGTGAGGAGGGGAAGCCTGAGCTCTCCCACTGGAGGGCAGGACTTTCCTGCCACACAAGGTAGGGAGGGCCTTAGACGGTGGTGTGTGTGTTCCTGCCTGCTTGCTCGTGATTTCCCTCATCAGTCCCTTAGTTTTTCCCCCAATGTCAACATTTTGTGCTGTGCCCACTTCACAGATGGGTAAACTAATCCCAGGGAAGCCAGTGATTTGTCTGAAGTCATGGAGAGGTTGAGCATAGCGCTGGAACTGGAATTCACTTTTCCTGTTACCCAGCCTAGAGCTTTGCACCCTTTGCTGTGCCTGTGGATTGCCTTAGAGCAGTGGTTCTCAACCTTCCTAATGCCGTGACCCTTTAATACAGTTCCTCATGTTGTGGTGACTGACCCCCAACCATAAAATTATTTTCGTTGCTACTTCATAACTGTAATTTTGCTACTGTTAATGAATCGTAATGTAAATATCTGTGTTTTCCGGTGGTCTTACGCTCTACAGCAGTGGTTCTCAACCTGTGGGTCGCGACCTGTAGAACCACTAGCAGGGTCGCCTAAGACCATTGGAAAACACAGATATTTACATTACGATTCATTAACAGTAGCAAAATTACAGTTATGAAGTAGCAACGAAAATAATTTTATGGTTGGGGGTCACCACAACACGAGGAACTGTATTAAAGGGTTGCGGCATTAGGAAGGTTGAGAACCACTGCCTTAGAGAGAAGGAGCAGGTTTATTTAACAGGCATTGGCCCTCATCAGGATCCGCACCTGCTAAGCTATGGGGAGGAAGGGCTGACATAAGGATGAGCGTGCTCTCAACCTGACAGTGGTCGGCAAACTCATTAGTCAACAGAGCCAAATATCAACAGTACAACGATTGAAATTTCTTTTGAGAGCCAAATTTTTTAAACTTAAACTATATAGGTAGGTACATTGTTATTAACTCAATAAGGGTATGTGGTATTTTGTGGAAGAGCCACTCTCAAGGGTCCAAAGAGCTGCATGTGGCTCGCGAGCGGCGGTTTGCCGACCACTGACCTAAGACATGCAAATAAATGATAGCAGTGCCTTGGAATGGATGTTTAGTAGGAGTATCACAAAGTAGTAAGGATGCACGAAGAAAGGAACAGTCAGCTTTATGGGGTGAGGAGAAAGCTTTCCAGATATGCTGGCCTCTGAGAAGTTAGTAACAGCTGTCTTTCCTGGGATACACACAGCCCCGCTCCCAGTGGCCTGGAAGGAACAGCACATTCTAAGATTATATAATGTCAACATCACACCTGTTTGTTACCTAGCTACCTCACCTTCTTGCCATGTGGGCTTCCTGGCTAGAACTGAAATTTACTTCATCTACACGTGTAACCCGTCCCTGTCTGAGGTTCCTTTGGAGCCGAGTCTGGGTGCTTGGCAATAGTGAAGCGACTAGGCCTGCATACATGCAGCACTCTCTGCCAGTGTAGGAGTGTTTTATTATGATTAAAAAAACGTTATTCCTTAGAACAACAATCTATACTGGTAATTATGTGCTGAGGCCCATCAGCTCTGTGCTCTGAAGGGTGCAACATTATTGTCGAGAGCACTCGATTGCTTGCCTCTTGCTTTACAATCTGGTTTGCACGTTAGGCTCCATCCTAAATATGAATGGAGAAAGCAAGAGTGAGACAGGGGTAAATCCAGAGGCATGGATGGGCTCCACCTGCAGATCCCTGCTTCCCAGCAGTCATGGGCAAGGCGAGCCCCGACCACAGCAGCTGCAGGCACCTCCACCTGACAATGAGCCACATGAAAGGTGAGGCTTCTGAACAGAGAGGGAGACGCACGGAGAGGCGGCCACAGCCAGGGCAGAGCCTCCTGCCTTTGATCATGTTTGATGCCTCCCCGCCAACTTAATCTTGAATTTATGTTCCCATTGGCTAACCGTCCTGAGCACTCATTACTTTCAGTTAACGAGCCCTCCTTCTTGCTTATTCACTTTCTTTTCTACTCCCCTGTCTCATGCTCCCTCTCTCCCTGGCTCCTTTTCAACACAAACACAGGGACTTATTTCCGTCATAGTTTTACAAAACCCAAATCAAGGAAGTACATTTCTCTGTGACTTGTTTTTCTCTTAACAATGTATCACAGAAATTCCTCTGGGTCGATAGATATAGATCGAGCAAGAACACATTCGTTTTAGTCGTTGAAAAATGTTTTGCGGTGTGAGTTCTACTGGGCGCTTCACCGTCCCCCGTGGAGGGCGTTCCGTTTCTTTCCACTCAGAGTCCTCACAAACTCTGCTGCAGGGCATGTCTTGGTACATACACTCTCTAGCTCTCCACTTTCATTCTTAGATTTCGATGCTAATGTGTGTGATTTATGGGCAAAGTATATGTATATTTTGAATTTTAATGGCTCTTGATCTTGCCAGATCATTATAGCTATTCACATTCCCACCAGCAATGTTTGAGAGCACCTTACCTCTGCGATTTTTATCAGGTTAAAATCTCTTTTTTAAAATGCAACTACTCTGAATTAAATAGAACCAGAGGCATGGATACAGACTGCTGGATATCAGAGGGGTGGGGGTGGAGGATTGGATAAAATAAGGTGAAGAGAGTAGTCAAAGATCGTATATGCATAGCCCATGGACCCAGTCAACAGTGTGGTGAAGGCCAGGGGAGGGATGGCAGGGACTGGGTGGAGGTGGGCAAAGAGGGGTTGAAATGGCGGACATATGTAATAGTGACAATAATGAAAAAAGAATTGGAGGACTGATAAAATATAATAAAGAAATCTAACCCCCCCTAAAAAATGCAAATACTCTGGAAAGGTGTTTAACTAGTAGTCAAAATAACAATGCCTACAGTTTATATAATCTTTCTGCAGTTTATGAAGTGTTTTTATCACAATTATTATCTCACCCAACCCCCATAGAAGTCCTTCTGGATGGTTTTTATAGAAGCAAGAACTCCAGGATTGGAGTGCAGTGACCTTCCCAGGCCAGATGACTAGTTGATGTCAGAGGGACATCAGAGCCAGACCGGATGACTACAGGGCACTCTTCCTATACGCAGCTCTGTCTCTCCAGGTAAGTGGATCAGTTAACCTCAAGGTGCAATGAAAAGAGTTCTGTGTCTGTGCTCCTGGCCTGGCCCTGCTACTGACTACCTGGCCGGCTTTGGGCAAATTATTTCACTTCCTGTGCCACCAGTGACTTATCTGCTGAATGAGGGGTCAAGTGAGACGCTCTCCCAGGTCCCTTCTGCCTCTAACAACAATGGCTCTGACAGGACTGACAGGGTACAGAGGCCCAAGGAAAGGGGAATGAAATCTAAGGGGGCACAGGGTACAGAAGGGAAAAGGAGGAAGGAATTCTTTAAAATCATAGAACACGGTACAAGTCACAAGTCTTTGCATATCATGGATTAAGGCCATCGAGTTTGAAATGTCTAGCGCAGTGGTCGGCAAACTGTGGCTCGCGAGCCGCGGTTTGCCGCTCTGTTGACTAATGAGTTTGCCAACCACTGGTCTAGCGTAACGCCTGGCCCACAGCACCTGACACTTGGGATGGTTGATACTATTTACAGTGGAGCTGGTAAGAGCCAGAAATGGGAAACACTTGGTTTCTTCTTTCAGCGACTTGGGGGAAAATACATAAATGATCTTGGAGCACGTGTGCACAGTTACTTATAAATCCTGGCATTTAAAGACATACACCTGCCAGACAGAGCATTAGGAGCTTGAAATACATCGAGCTATTTTCCCTGGAGATGGTCACATTCCCATTCTGTCCAAGGGAGTTTCTGGCAAATTCTTTAGGACAGATAGACTTCCACCTGCTCAGTTGACTATGGAGGTGAATTTTAGAAGCTGCATTTTGAGGTGAGGGCTTTTTCATACAACCCACTGTCAGTCCAGTGTCACCCATTCTGTTGATCATATTTTTCTGAGTATAGAAGTAAGACATAATAATTATCAAGGTCAAAATTACCATCAACAGGAGCATAAATAGCCTCCAAGTTATTAAAAACAGTTTTTTAAGACATAGTTGAGCCCGGCCAGCATTGCTCAGCGGTTGAGCATCAACCTATGAACCAGGAGATCATGGTTCAATTTCTGGTTGGGGCACATGCCTGGATTATGGGCTCGATCCCCAGTGGGGGGTGTGCAGGAGGCAGCTGATCAATGATTCTCTCTCATCATTGATGTTTCTATCGTTTTCCCTCTCTGAAATGAACAAAAAGATATTAAACACACAGTTGAGGTCATCCTGTGTGTATACTTGTGTGTATAATTTTAAGTCCTATTTCTCCAACTAACATTATAACATCAGCATTTTTTTTTTTTACTCCCCCAACCTAGATAAGATTTTCTATCCAGCTTCTTCCATCATGGGCAAGTAGAGAATCTGGGAGAGGAAATATGTTTATAGCTGCCCTTTGTCTTTCAAGGCAATGACTGCCCTTTCACTGTTGAAACCCGGTTCCCTTGGATCCAGCCTATGAACAATCTAATGAGGGGCAGAGCTGAGGGAGGGCAGATGGGAGTGGTCCCTGGATTGAGGCTGGTCTGGGGAGAAGGGCCCAAGAGTGCCCACTCCCTGCAACACGTGTCCCTTATTGTCTTGGAGAAGACAACGTGATGAAATGGAGACTGTTGGGTACAGATGCTTTGAATTGGTTTATTTCCCTATGAAAAATATATCAAGATATAGGAGGATTGGGCTGAAGAGGCATCTTTTAAAATGTGTGCATATTTGCACAATTGAATTTTAAAACTGTATGTGAAAATAGTTTAAAACTGTAAAGTGACACCCGAATAACACTAAAATCATCATTGCCATTCAATTTAACTTTGTTGTTTGGGGACCTCATGTTTAGTCTGTATTTTAAATACTTGTGAATGTTGATTAGGTCACATCTGTTTCTTTACCTGTAAAATTAGTAGTATTATTAATGCCTACTTTTTTTTATTTTTTGAGGACCCAATAAAATAATGTAGATAAAAGTGCTTTGTAAATTATAAAGTAGTAATCAGATGTCAACAATAATAATAATACGTTGTTATTAACTTAGCTGTCCTTTCTACCTTTCCATTATCTGAAACTATTCAAGCAAGCCTTCTGTATCTTCAATCAATTTATACTGATGAGTATTGGAGATGTCCCACACAATGAAAAAATAGGCCTGGTTATGTGGTTCATGCTGACTCCTTATACATTGCTTGATGGATAAAGTGGAGGGACTAATGCCATCTCTGGACACTTCATGACTTTATGGCTTTGACACTTAGAATATATAATATATATATATGTGTGTGTGTATATATATATATATAATGTATATTGTATGTTTAAGTGTATTGATTAAGTGGTATAATGCTTGCCATATCATCATGGCTTATTAATGATTATTGTTAGTTGAAGGTCACCTTTAGCTCCATGATAAAAGGCCAATTATCACATGTTTTGGCTGACCAAAGAGGACAGGTTCCGATTGGCTAGTGGAGAAACCTGGGGCTGCTAACGCATGTTTCTCTAGAAAAGCCTAATGGAGTGAATGATAGTAAGATTGCTAAAACACTTCTAAATATTATTACCTTTATTAATAACTAGTGACCCGGTGCATGAAATTTGTGCACATTAAAAGGGGATTAATTAGAGGAAATAATTTAATATTGCTATTTGCCCTTTCTCTATGATAGAAGTGTCAGAGATGAAAGAAAATTAGTAAAATGTATATGAAAACCATCCTCCTGTCAGAGTCTGGGGCTCATCACGGGACCCAGAGTCAAGTCCCCGCCCACCCACATGCACCTCAAAATCATGTGAGACACAGACCCAGCCGGCCCCCCCCCGACATTGGGCTAGATCCAGACCTGGCCAGTCCCACCCTTGTCAAGCCCTGTCAGGCAGGGGGCGTAGCCTCAGGTCCCCTGGCCTGGCGCCAGGACGGGGGGTGTGGTCTGAGGTCCTCCAGCCCAGACTGGGGCGGGGGGCGTGCCTTGAGGTCCTCCGTCAAGCCCTGCCAGGTGGGGGACACAGCCTGAGATCCTCTGTCAAGCTCCGCTGTGTGGGGGGCATGGCCTGAGGTCCCCCATCAAGCCCCGCCAGGCGGGGTGGGGCACAGCCTCAGATTTCCCTGGCTCAGCACCGAGAGGGGGGGCGCAGCCTCAGGTCCCCCCGTCAAGCCCCGCTGGGCAGGGACATGGCCTAAGTTCCCCTGACCCAGCACTGGGGGTGCACCTTGAGGTCCCCCATCAAGCCCCACTGGGTGGGGGGCATGGCCTGATGTCCCCTGTCAAGCCCAGCCAGGCAGGGGGATGCAGCCTCAGGTCCCCTGGCCCGGTGCTGGGGCGGGGGGTGTGGCCTGAGGTCCCCTGTCAAGCCCTGCCAGGCGGGGGGTGCAGCTTGAGATCCCCCAGCCTGGCGCTGAGGTGGGGGGAGCAGCCTGAGGTCCGCTAGCCTAGCACCAGGATGGGAAGCGCACCTTGAGGTCCTCCGTCAAGCCCCGCCAGGTGGGGGGTGCGGCCTGAGGTCCCCTGGCCTGGTGCTGGGGTGGGGGGAGCAGCTTGAGGTCCCCTAGCCCAGCACCAGGATGGAAGCGCACCTTGAGGTCCCTTGTCAAGCCCTACCAGGCGGGGGGCATGGCCTCAGGTCCCCTGGCCTGGCACTGGGTCTGGAGTGTGGCCTGAGGTCCCCTGTCAAGCCCTGCTGGGAGGGGGACGAGGCCTGAGGTCCACTGTCAAGCCCCATGGGGGCGGGGGAGGGCATAGCCTCAGGTCCCTGCTGAATGTTTGTTAAGGCTCCTTATGGGAACTTGGCCTCAGCTGTGGGTGCAGCCATCTTTGTGACGGAGTGATGGTCAATTAGCATATTCCCTCTTTATTAGCTAGGATCATGCAACTGAGAAAATGCTGAGCCCATGGATTAGATTATGGGACTCAGATTTTTAAACTCAAAATAGCAGGCCAAGCATCTGCTACCAAGTCATTTGAGGGAAAACTAAGGCAAGGAGCAGGTTTTTGGTTCCGTTTCTGTCTCATATGCACAGTGTGGGGGAGGAGTAGGCATCTTGCCCCGCCCCCCCACCCCCACCCCCGACTTGCATGGAGCTGCCATTGAACTTGGGATTCACCTCACAGTGCACTCCTGGGCTGTTATCCCACTCAGCCTGCTGCAGACTGGGGGGTGGGGGTGGGGAGGGGGGGCTGCCCTGCTACCGCAGGAGGGCTCTCCAGGCAGGGGGTTCAGTTCAGTCTGGGGGAGGGAAGTTCCATTTGAGGTCAGGCTTCTTACAGACAAGATGCGGAGCCCTGGGAATTGAAGCCATGTTTCTGAGCAACGCTGGCAAATGAAGCTGGGGATGGAGGGGTGGAGCTGAGCAGGCACCGAGGTCAAACCTGGGAAAGGAGAAGAAAGAGAGCGAGGCAAATAGAAATCGCACTGTGCCTGTGTGTCGCTGTAATCTAACATGACTTTCCCCTCTGTTGGCGAAGGGGGGCACATGATGTTAACATTCATTATCATGTCATATTCGATTGACTGCCAGAATTTATTATACTTTCTGCTGTTACGCACAGAATACTGACAAAACCCATTCCCTTGCCCAAGAAAGGTCTCTGCTTTCTAATCTTCACAGAATAACAGGGAGGTGGAAGGCCATCAATACCAGAGTAATGAGTGTCGGAGTGAGGCCGGGCCGCAGCACCTTCATTCCAGAAGCAGAGGAAAAGGAGGGAAGAAGAGGCGATGGAGGATGTGTGTCTGCCTCGGGGTAATAAAGCACGCAGGCGGGGCTGGGTGTTTAACCAGGTGCAGAGCTGCTGCTGATGGGGTCATTGGCTGTGGGTGTGTCAGCGCGGAGGGTCAACCATGTGGCTCAAACAATGTTCCAGTGAGAGCTGAGGACAGTGATACAGGCAGGAGGAGAAGCCATTCCCACCGTGAATGTAATCCAGTTTACCGGTGAACATGCATTTGGCTTAAGTTCATTAATTAGCTCAAAAATTATTTATTGAGCATCCCTCCTGGGCCAGGCATTGTGCCAAGCTCCCCGGGAAACAGGAATAGACAGACACATTTCTTCAAACGTAACAGCCTCATGGGGCCCGGGGACAGACAATCTAACAGCTATTGGACAATGTGCTAAATGGGGTAATGGAGTTTCCTGGAGTCACTCAAATACTTATTAAAACGATTTGTTTAAGACACTGAGCTAGACGCTGGAAATATGGGAATACATAAACAGGCTCTCTGTCCTCTGGGACTGCTCAGGAGTGCTGGGAGCACAAGCAGGGAGGCCTCTAGCACAGATCCCACCTGAAGGGGAATGAATGACACAGGAGCAGTGCTGGTGTGGACTCTTGGCTGGTAACTAGCAACGAGGTAGATGTGGGACTGCAAGGGTTCAGGAAGAGAGACCCGTGTGCCAAAGGCTCAGGGCAAGGAAGAGAATGTCTGGTTGAGAAACTTCAGCAAGTACGGGGCATGCTGGAGCACAGGGTGAGTGAGCAGAGGTGGCTGGCCAGTCACCAGTCCCACCCTGCAGAGGGCCATCAGCGGAAGGTGTATGTATGGCCTTGGGGAAGTCACTTTTTCAGGCAGCATTTGCTTTCTGGCCTATTGCCCCTTATTTAGGGTTCCTTTGCCTATTTTCACCCTGCTTTCTCTCCGCCTCATCTTACAGTTCATTTCTTTAAAAAAATTTTTTAAATTGATTTCAGAGAGAAAGGGAGAGAAAGAGAGAGATAGAAACATCAACGATGCGAGAGAATCATTGATTGGCTGCCTCCTCCATGCCTCCCACTGGGGATCGAGCCTGCAACCCGGACAAGTGCCCTTGACTGGAATCAAACCCAGGACCCTTCAGTCTGCAGGCTGATGCTCTATCCACTGAGTCAGACCAGCTAGGGCCTTACAGTACATTTCAATCAGCGTTTTCATCTGAGATAAATATTAGGTGACAAAAACTGATGAGCCCAAGGGGGCTTACATTTTAATGGAGGCACTAAATCTTGGTCAGGCTCCAGACCTTAGGCCCCAGAGACCTGAGTGGGAGGAAGGGGGTGGCCGTAGTTTTCCCAGCACCTCTCCTATGAAGCTTCCTGCTCATAACCCTCATCTGCGTATGGGAGGTGAGAACAGAGAAAGTGAATCCTGGGTGCCCAAAGTTCCGGTAAATCTGTGACTGAAGAAATCAGGCTGCTAGCGGCCAGAGCTGTGTGGGGGGCCTGAATCCCCAAGGACAGTACACAGGTGTAGATTCTTGCCTTATTGTTTGGAGTCAGAAAATTCCTGAGAGGTTTTGTTTTGTACATTTATCTTAGTCCTGAGGAACATCACGAGGAGTCTAAATATCCTCGGTGGGGGCCAGAGACTCAATGTTGTAAATGTTAAAGGGATAGCTCTCAGATGGACAGCTGGAGGTATTTATATTAGGGTGATTCAGATTTGCTGGAGCCCTAAGGGTGGGTCAACTGAGGTAAAGTAATTTGACCAGTTTCCTGTAAACCTACGGATATATTTGCATCTCTGTTTGTATAAATTAGAATGATCATTTACATAAACATTTGCATACTGTATAAACTCTGTGTACATAAGATGAAATTTATTCGTTGCTCTGATATGTAAGTTGTAGCTGACAAGTACAGCAATGAGGTATTGTGGAAATGGCTCAGGCTTTGAAGCCTCTTCCTGCATCCACCATTTATCAACTATATGACTTCTCTTGGAGTCTGTGTTTTGTTTTGTTTTGTTTTCACAAATAAAAATAGATACAATGATATTCACCTTACCTATCTATAGTTTAATGCTCAGAGACTTGAATAATAGAGACAGGTGCCTAGCACAATGCCTGGCACAAGGAAGGTGTACCCTATAAATTTGTTCTTTTGACCTCTCAGGATTGTGGCCCCACGTGAGAAGAGCATGAAGAATAGTCTTCAACGGCAGCCCCTGTCTTCCCTAGCCTAGTTCTCCAAGAAAGGGGCGGGGGGTTGTGAGATAAAAAAATAAGCCTGCCTGACTGCATGGCTTGACTCCCCCAACCTTTTAGGAAACATCCCCATCCTCAGGGTCTCATTCCTCTTCTTAACCAGTGTGGATTCCATGTGCAAGATGAGTCTGCATATGCCAGGAACTCTCCATTTCTTTGCTCCTCTGTTATTTCTTCATGCTCACCTGGGAGAGTCCGCCTTGAGCTCACGTCATGTGTGGATCATGCCTGAAGCGACCGAAGAAGCCTGGAGGAGGAGACTCCTGAGCATGGGGTGGCAGGTGGAATTTCTCAGAAGCAGATGCCTAGTGGAGTCTGAAGTGGGCAGGGGAAAGGGTAGCCCATCTGAAAGATAACGTTGAAGAGGGACCAGGGTAGTCAAGGAAAACCTTCAGAATGAGGTGAATTTGATACACGTGAGAGAGGAAGGAGGGCCTCGGATTCGGCTGCAATTCTGAGAAAGTCTGGGCCAGCCCAGTGAGGAGCACGGAGCAGAGCAGTCCCGTGGGGAGATCTTTTTCTGCTCTCAGTTAGGGGCTAGGATCTGCCAAGAGGAGCATGGCTTTGACGCAAATGCCTGTCAGATTCCACTGCCTAGGGAGGCTGTTAGCTAACTGCCCTCCTCCAACTCATTCAAGTTCTCTCTTGAAAGGGGGTCTGAGTTACATACCTCCATGGCTACTGCACAGACTACTGGGGTTTCTTTAAATTGAGACCAAAAATATCAAATGGATCTTTCGCACTGCTGGCCAATCCTGCAATTCCCGTCCATCAGTTTTCCCCCATCTGAGCTGGCTACTTCACATCTTCATTTCTCGCCTAAAGTAACAAAACTCCCTCTTCTACTCTCAAGTAATTTCATACTTTATTTCACTGAGACGACAGCAGTACTCAGAAATAATCCAGCACTCTAACCCTATCGCAATCGCTTCATCTGCACCCACATATTCTGCCTTTGTTCCCATTAGAGTTGATGAGATTTCCCTCCTGCTTCAGTGCTCAAGAACCTTGCTCCTCACACCTCATCACCCAGCAGGAATGTCTAGTTAGCATCTTACTTCTGCATTCCTCTCAGTAATACTCCTTAAGATGGTTGTCTGTACTCCATTTCTTTATTTCCATATTTTTATTGATCTCAATGTACTAAAGATTTTCTTGTCTCCACCCGACTAGGGAAATTGTTTTGTCCAGGTCACCTCACGTTACATCTTACTTCTCGTCCACATTTTGCAGAGTTATTTTGCTCCTCCTTCTTGGAGAACTTTTTTCACTTGGTCTCACAGACCTGTGCTCTTGGTTTCCTCCTTCTCCTTGGTCATGCCTGAGTTTCCACTCCTAGTATCTCCAAATCACCGTCATCGCTGAAATCGGAATGCTGCATGGCTCAGTTTTTATACCTCTGTCCTCCCTAAATTTACTTCCTACTTCCATGGCTTTAAATAAAAACTACTTACTGATGTCTTCCATCTCTAGCCCTGTCCTACTACTTAGAAATTCCCCCTCTCACCTGGCCAGGCCTCTCACTCCCTGTGACCCACACGATTGCTCTTCATAGCCCTAGGCATCACCTGGCCTATGTAACCTAGGTAACCTATGGTTTGATTATTCTTCATCTTTACACTGGAATGAATTTGTTGTTTTTGTTGTTTTTTGTTTCTTTGCTCACCACTGAATCTCCAACTCCTAGAATAGTGAAGAACACTTAGAAAGGCCTCAGAAAATGTTAAATGTTGAGGAAATCAAGTAACTTCTTTGTCTTCAAAGAGCTTAGCAGTCATGTAGAGACCAGGTAGCTATATACAGCAGTTTCTTTTATCCTTTCAGGCACCTTGTTAAAAATGGCTTGATTTGACTTGTATTTATTTGCTATAGTTACACGTGGGAATAAAGGGAAAAGAAAGTCCCAAATGTAGTGATAGGAAAGAGTCTCCAGAGGGCTTCCTTCCAATCACTGAAGCTGGCAGACCCCGGTGCTTTCTGTTTGGCTTAAGTATATCAGTATAGTCAAAGCATATGGAGAGGGGGAGAGTTCTGGGTTTGCAAATGCTCTTGTCTTGCAGTGGTGGTGTGTGGGTTGAGGTAGAGTGTTCAGTCATAGCGAACACTTCTTCCTGAGAATTCTATGATAAAAATGAGTTTGAAATATCATGGCTCTACCAGCAGATTGTTTTATTCTTTATTAAATTTTCAGCACAGAGCCTAATGCCTGTCACACGGTAGGCACTCAATATATATCAGCAAAATAATCAATTCTATTGTGTATTACACATGCGGCTTCTGTTGAAGACAAATAGTACATTAGCCTCTGTTGAGGCTAATGCTACAGATGAGAATCCTGGCCAAGTCTGGCTAGGGCTGTCGGCAACGTGTAAATGTGTGTTCTGGAGAAGTCTTATTGCCCCTCCTGCCTATACCTCTCTAAGATGGCTAAGACCACTGTGGATGAAGACAGCAGAGACCTAATAAGAACTGGTTAAAGCATAGTGACCGCCCTGATGTAAGTACGTGGGGGTATCTTATGGGATTCATGGAGTCTGAATAGTGAAGCAGATCTGGAAAGGCAAAGAGGCAGCTGTGTCTCTGGAGGAAGCATAGCTGGTACTTGAAATGCTGGCAGGAGCCTCTTAATCTTGCATATCAGTTTTTCCCTGCTGTGGGTTGGCATCTTTGTCTCATGTTGGATATCAATTTCTACATATGGCAAAAAAACATGGCCACCTGTAACATTCAAGATTTATGGCTTTAGTGAAATGAAGGAGGCCCATATGAATCTCTTATAAACTCAACTTCAGTAATCGAGGAGAAGGGAACTGTTGGTCCAACTGGTTATATGTGTAGCATCCTGAGCAAATCAACTGTGGTTAGAAGGTGGACTTGGACATGAATACAGTAGCTCACATGGAACTGGAAAATTTGGGAGATGGGGATGACTACTATTGAGAATACTCTTTTTAAAGATGATCTTAACTAAATTTTACTACTTAATTTAAATTTAACAATAATTGCTTAATCAACACCTGCAGTGGGTTGGATTCTGTCTACTCGCTCTACGACCCCCACAAAAAAGGTATGTCTACATCCTCATCCCCAGAATCTGAGAATGTGGCCTTATTTGGGAAAAGTGTCTTTGCATATGTAAAAGTTGAAGATCTGATATGCCAGTGTCTGGGTGGACCCTTGATCCAAAGGCAGTGTCCTTATAAGGGACGGAAGAGGAGAGGGCACTCACACAGAGAGCAGGAGGCTGTGTGAAGACAGAGGCAGAAATTGGAGTTAAGCGGCCACAAACCAAGGAACACCTAGAGCTCTCTGAAGGGGGGAAGAGGCAGGAAGATTCTCCCCCAGAGGCTTCCAAAGGAGCCAGAGCCTGTGGACACTTTGATTTTGAACTTCTGAACTTCAGAACTGCGGGGGAATACATGTCTGTTGTTTTAGGTCACATAGTGTGTGCTAATTTGGTGCTGCAGCCACAGTATTAATACAGTGCACTTCCCTTGGCTTTTAAGAAAATCTTTCATTTCTTTTGCCTCTACTTTCTCGGGCTAATTCACAATATTTATTTTATGATTTGGCCATGTGTTTAAAAGCATGTATTAAGTATTTTGTCAGGCATCATGTCAAGTGCTTTACAGGATTATCTCCTTTAAAATTCACTATGAACTTAGAAGTGTACTAGAGGCCCGGTGCATGAAATTCGTGCTTGCACCCTCTCACCATCTGGGACCTTTGGGACATCCCTCTCACAATCCAGGACTGCTGGCTCCTAACCACTGGCCTGCCTGCCTGATCACCCCTAACCACTCACCTGCCTGCCTGATTTCACCCCTAAAACTAAAGCTTCTTTTTTTAAAATTTTTAATATTTATCTTTCTTCTTTATTTTTATTTTAAAATTCAAGCTTCTTGAGAACATGAGGCATTTAATATTATTCCATATTCCTTTCAGAGAGCTAAGCATGGTAAACACAGCAAATATTTAATACCAGTGGTCAGCAAATTGCGGCTCGCGAGCCACATGCAGCTCTCAAGCCGCGGTTTGCCGCTCTGTTGACTAATGAGTTTGCCAACCACTGCTTAATACTTGTGGGCTTCTATACAAACACTTTCCAACCAGGAATATTTTGTTTATTTATTTATTTATTTATTTACTTTTTTATTTTTGAATTAAGAAACATTTCTAATTTTTATTCATAAAATTAATCCAAGCAGCAACAATAGATATACAGAGCCACATATCAATAACCAGGAAGGAAACAATATTCCAGATACATTTTGAACAATTTTAAAGGAATGCATACCACGTTAAAAACCTACAGCTAAACTGTCATTACACAACAGGTTACATTTATTCCTGCATTTTCTCAGTAAATTCTTTCTTATATTTGCCTTTCTCTTTTCCAACTTGTTGAGATTTGGCTTTGCGTTCAAGAATTTTTTTCCAGTCTTTGTCCAGTTTTAGCCTGGTGATAACCACTTGCCGGGGTGAATGTTATTATTATTGGACAGGTGTGCCGTTAGCCTTCTCACGCTGCACCCGCTCGATGTAGATGACATGTTTCTTTCTGTACATCTGTACTACCTTGCTGACTTGCTGACCTTTGTCATGTCTTCGAACATGTTCATCGTCCTTGCAGATGGGCGTGGAGCAGACATTGTACTTCTGCTGCAGCTCCTTGGAGAGCAGGGAAGACATGAACTTGCGGTGCATGTGGGAGGGGGCATTGAAATGGCCTTTGAAGTTTTTGCTGCGGTCCGAGGTCACAAAGGGGTTGAACTTCATGGTGACCGTCTGGTGCCAGAAGTGCTCCCCAACAGGAATGTTTTAATAGGCAGTCTCCAAGAACTTGAACTGGAAAACCTAAAAGCAGAGTGCTCAGATTTCAGGCATCAGGTGCTATTAGCAGGATTTCTATCCCAATAAAACTCTAATTCTGAGCTCTCAAACAGTCTGGACAAACTATCTCTAAAGTTTCTTATTCATCACTATCCCATTTTCCTCACTTCAAACCAAGATCAGAAACCTTCAATTCTGATCTTCCTCTCCACAAGGGAACAGCAAGCCTCAATGGAAATAATTTCCCACCAGAAGTCACGTCCAAATACTGCGAGACTGAGGACTAGAGGGCTAACTATGTACATGCGCAATAGCGGGCTCGCGTTCTAGCGGTAGACACCCAGGTGTCCCCCACAATCCCACAATCCTCTGGGCGCATACTTCCGGTTTCTCTAGCTCCTCCTCAAGTGGCGTTTCCTTCAGTCGCCTTGCAGCGCCCAGGGCCTCTAGTTGGAGAGGTTTTTTCTGTTTTGGCGTTGATAGCTGTTTACTATTTGAAATCAGTGAAGTTTCGGGAGTGTTTGTATGGAAGCCCATAAGTATTAAGTATCTGCCGCTGCCATGAACATGTCGGTCCCAAGCGCTCTCATGAAGCAGCCGCCCATCCAGTCCATGGCGGGCGCCGTCCTGGTTCGCAATGAGGAAGGTACTGTGCTGAGCCGTTGTCCAATCGGATCTTCCTCTTCCTTCCCCAGCACACTCCAAACCTACTCCGGGCCCACCACCCCAACCCCGCAGACCCTTAAGACCTTCCCCCCTATTTCTTTGACTTTCCCCCATCACACTCGCACCCTATCCCGTTGCCTAGGGGCGCCCCTAACTGCTCCCTGGGGGGCAGGCCAGCCTGGGCGAGGGGCGTGGTGTTCTGGTCTCTGGTTGTTCCAATCCTTATGGCGTTATGGTAGCTGGCTTTTTATATTTTATATATAGATAGCATTATTACCTTCTTTTATGTGCAGGAAACCTTAGTTAGAAAGACTAAACTATTTTCCAGCAATCACAAAGCTGGGAAGTGCAATGATCAAGATTTGAACCCAGGCCATCTGAGTCAAGAGCCTACAGTTGTACCCTCCAGGAATGACTTTGGAATCTAAAGACCTGTTCTGGCTGCTTTAAGCCTTTAGAGACTTAGGCATTTCAGAAAACTCTGCTTCTTTGGCTAGTTACTTAATTGCCTGAACTAATCTGTATAGGATGTCATCTGCTACCTGTCCCTGGCATCCAGGTGCTCCCTTGCTGAAAGAATAAAAAATAAAAAGCTGCCCTCCTCCATGCACGTTCTCTTAGCATTTCACTCCACTTTAAGCTCTCTCCTGTGTCCTGTGCCTTTACTCTATTCTAAAATTACACAACAGGTAGATGCAGAGATGGTTCCAATGTGACATACCCTGAACACCTCTTCTCCATTACACTGAAGATATAATAAAACGACCAGTCTTCTAATCTCTCAATTGACAGATGGAGTTGTTATTCTTATTTTTTCATGTAATAGTAGAAATCATCCTTTAGATTCTCCAGTGAAGGACTTCTGGCACTTGTATGAAAGGATTAGGGCTAAGCTTGCTTTTTCTCTCTCTTAAATTTACTGAACATTTAACATGGTATTTGAGTGTGGGAAACTTTTGTCAAACGTGCTTACACAGCAGTTTTCTTACATCAAACATGGCGGGTTAGGATGATTCCTTAACTGATTGTTTTCTTGGCATAAGCCATTATCTCTGGTTCTAAGTAGATAGGAAACTGAACCAAGCAATTAAACTTTACCATCCCTTCCCTGGGACTCTACCGTGTTTGTTATTATTTGTGATATCTAAACCCCCTGGCTATCCTTATCACTTACAGTCCCCTTTCTACCAACACCCTTACAAGTGATACAAAGGGTGTTTGAAGACAACCCAACAATCTCCTAAAACATTGAAGAAGCAGGAGAGTAAAGTGAGCATCATGGCTAATTACCACTCCCCCTCACATCACACAGGCACGCACATACACACGTGTGTGCACACATGCATGCACACATATGTGCGTATGTATAACTCCGAAATATTACAAACACACATACACACACTCACACCAGAAAGTTTTTTAAAAAAATAAGTGTATATCTAGTCAGGATTATTTATGTAAATGCTTTAAAGAATGGGCCTAAAGATTTTTTTTTTCTCAGCAGCCTTTTGAGCAGTCTCTATCTTTTTCATCTGTTTTCATCTAAGCAGTACTTTAATGTCTTTTAACTGTATAGTTTTACGTGTCACCACTGATGTTAGTCATCAGATAAGCACAGCAGAGTGCTGGCATCGATCTTCTTTATAGAGCATATATATACAAAGTTGCTTCCACATTTGTACATGTGCTCCATATTTTTGGGACCTGAAACTGACAGGAGAAATAATAAACCAACTTTGTAAAGTAACAGATTCCCAATAGTTTAAGGCATTGAGGAAATCTTGACAACCCTCTTTATTATGATGTATAGACCACATTCATACAGCAGCAGACATTTATTTTGTTGCTACCAAGTTCTAGGCACTCTGATAGGCATTGGGGATACCACCGTGATTAAAATATGGGCTCTGCTTGAGACTTTTAGAGTCCTGAGAGGCAGGCCAGGGGATAAATGAGATGAAACAAAACAATGCAATGATTTAAATGGAGCATCGTGGGAGCAGAGAGGAGAGAGCAACCAACATTTTCCAAGAGCAGGGTCAGCGAAAGCTTCAGAGCATAAGCACATTCGGTGGCTTCCTAAGAACAAAGAGTTAACCGAGGTAGATTCAGAGCTGAAAATAGCATTTATTCTACCTGAAAAAATAGGACAGTAAGTGGGTGACAAATTGCTCCATGTTTATTTCTTCCTTAAGAAATGGAAATATTACAAGTCACTGTGAACAATTTTTCCTGCTTGCCAAGGTCTGACCCTATCTCATGTGGGAGAGGAAAATAATGAAAAGGAGCTATGATAGCTGCCTTCAAATATTTGAGGTGCTGTTATGTGGAGAAGAAATAACACTTGCTCAGGGATCCTCCAGAGGGCCATGGTTGGGACCCAAAGGCAAAAATTATGAGGAGGGAGATTTTAACTTCACTTGAGAAAGAACTCTCTCTCATGGAACTGGCTGTCTTAGGAATCAGTGAGCTCCCCGTCACCTGAAGGATTCAACCAGAGCCAGAAGAAATAACAAAGCCCAGGTTTCTTCTCTGTAATTGATTTCAGAGAGAAAGGGAGAGGGAGATAAAGATAGAAATATCAATGATGAGAGAGAATCATTGATTGGTTGCCTCCTGCATGCTCCCCAATGGGGATCGAGCCTGCAGCCCGGGCATATGCCCTGACCAGGAATTGAACCATGACCTCCTGATTCATAGATCAATGCTCAGCCACTGAGCCATGCCGGCCATGCTAACCCAATGCTTTTATCATTGGATACGTGGATTTGTGCTTGATTGGGGAGTAGAAAGAGGTTTTGGGGGAAAGGGTGAGGCAAGAAGGCACAGAGGTGGTGTTTAGAACAAAGAATTCTCACTTCTTAAGACCTTCAAGTGGAATAATTCTACCTTAATATCCACTCAAACTCCTTTACATTTCTGGATGGTAGAGGTATAGGTATTATCGCTCCGATCCTATAGAGCAGGAAGCCTCTGAAACGCAGCAAGGATAACATCTACCTTCCATTAAGCTAGGAGCAGGGGACTTATTTCATTCTGAGATGGCGCTGCTTGCAGATTCTCAGAAGAAAGGAAGGCAGAAGGGCAACGTAGTGTTTACTTCTAAAGCCCGATTTTACATACAGGGCCCGCCAAGGATTCAGTGCCGCGCTTCAAGTGAATAAATCCCTCCAGTGTCAGAGACATAAGACGTTGTCAAGCTGCCTGTGAGACAATGTGATCATAAAGTCTCAGAACTGAAAACCCCCCAGTCACCTTGGTAAGAAAATAATCCTCTCTCAAGTGATGCTTTGTAGTTTAATGGAGTTGCTCCCTATCCGGGAAATGAAATCTGGGGTTGCGCTGCGGGAGGGGCTGGACAGCCGAGGAAGGATGCTTCCTGCTTCCTCTCTCACTCCCGGGCCTCCCTGGGCTGACCCCAATCTGCTTTTATGGCCCCAGTTCCCATAACTGTCCTATACGAAACACATGCCGCAGCCAAACTGTATATGCAGCCTGCCCGGGAAGGCCGTGGAGAACAGTTCCAGCCAAGAAAATGGCTCCAGCGGGCCAGGGAGGGGCCCACCTCTTAAACGTGGGCTTGGCTGTGTAGGCAGGGTAAAGTTAAAAGGAAGGCCAGGCTGGACTTGGTTAGATAGCCAGAGAGGGACCTAGTGATCATACATGCACCTGGAAGGTGACTAGGGGCAGGAACCCAGCAGCGATGCCCCTTTCTCGGCAATGCGGGCCTGGCCATTGTCCTGGACCTAGGGAGTCCGCGTGAGTATGGAGAATGGAGCAGGAAGAGAATGGTGATTAGGCTGAGGCCAGGAGAGGAGTCTCAGGGCAGGAGGTGGGGTATCAGCCAGCCCAGGTCCTCCCCGCAGACAGAGGAGTTGCCCTGAAGGAGGCTTGCAACAAAAGCCACTTCGGTGTGGGATCACACTGGAGAGGACTGATTGAGACAACCCTGTGCAGAAGTGGTGGGCACACCTGGTCCCGTTGTGCTGTGTGCTGGAATCTTAACGCTAGTCATCAGGAAGGATCTGACCTCAAGGACCTGGCAGTTCCATATTACAATGGCCAGAGAGATGCTCTGCGTGGAGCTGTGTGAAGGCAACAAAAGGATTTAAGTGTGACAGCACTCACAACATGTAATGAGAACTGTCTACAGTCCATTTTCCACCGCAGCATTGAGCAAAGGAAGTGCAGGCTTTCAGCTGCTTTTCAATAAGGATTGCTGATAATCCCTACGGTGGTTAACCCATTTGGTTCTGATTAGTCCAGGTACTCCTGGAGTATCTCCCATATTGCTCTTAACTCAACATACCTGTGCTAGTATAAGCATTTCTTGCTAAAGACGCTTATTTGCTGGTGCACTTTTTTTCAAAGAATAGTTTTTAAGCCCTGAGTCATTATTATTAGCTGATTTCTATGGAAGGCTATACTTCCCCCTAATATGCTCCTCAAATAGCTGGTTGTGCTGACAACGTCTGTGAGGTACACTCCAGCCTGAGCACCCTGATTTTTATCTGGGGTGGATGAAGCCAGGTGGATAGACAGGAATCAGATCAGAAAGGGCTGGTCATACGTGTTGAAAACCTAGTCTTGAGCTTTATACTATGGTCAGCGTGTGTGTGTGTGTGTGTGTGTGTGTGTGTGTGTGTGTGAGTGATGTCATTAAAAGGCTATTAAATAGGACAATAGGTGAGTCTAGAAGTAGAACATTGAGAGTGGATGGCAGAGAAACTAAATCCTCAAAACCTGTGGGTTTGTTACCTGGTTTATCTCTGGAGGCTGGATCTTTCAGACGTTCTCCGTCAGGCAGCCCATCTCCCAGGTGGAGCGAACTGCTCATTGCTCCCACAGCACATGGACACAAGGAGATTTTTGAATACTTGTACTTGGAGATACAGGGTACAAATGAATGAAAATAAAAAAGATAGAGTTAGAGGATATAGTGGCACTTGGTGATGAAAATGGAGTTAACTTTATTTTTGGAAGGTTAGAAGAAATTACTAGAGAATAGAATTTGTCCTTTATTTGTCTGGGAATGGATGCTTTTTTGACTTGAATCCAGTATAACTCTTTGGCCTTCGGAAGCCTGTGAGACCACATTTCTAGGAGGTTTGTCAGTGGCTGGGCCACCTCCATAGGGGAGGTGACTCACATACAGAGCTCAGCTCTTCTGTTGTGTGAAGGTCAGGGTGACCTTAAGAGGAGCCTCCCAGTGGTGGGCGGAGTAACACAGAAAGCTTCTTCAAGGCCTTTGGGATAAAAATTTAGGATTGGTGACTGAAGTTGCAGTGAAGACAAAGTCCTATCAAAACTAGAACCCAAGTGGGGTCTCTGCAAAGGTGATGGGGTGCGTTAGCTCAGTGGTCGGCAAACCGTGGCTCGCGAGCCACATGCGGCTCTTTGGCCCCTTGAATATGGATCTTTCACAAAATACCACGTGCGGGTGCGCACGTACAGTGTGATTGAAGGAGTGCCCTAATTAAGTTAATAACAATGTACCTACCTATATAGTTTAAGTTTAAAAAACTTGGCTCTCAAAAGAAATTCCAATCGTTGTACTGTTGATATTTGACTCTGTTGACTAATGAGTTTGCCGACCACTGCGTTAGCTTATGGAGGTGGAATGCTTCTTGGATAAATAAGCAGAGTCCCTTGGTCAGAAGAAAGCAGGACATTTTATGAATGTTGCAATGACTATAAAACTGTTATTGCTAACCCTGATATGGGTGGTGTCAGTGATAAAACACATCAGCCAGGAAATGGGGTCAATTAGGTTGGGCAGTGATTGGAGAATATTTTCAGAATTCCTAGTTCCTCCTTTGGCACAAACAGATCTGGTGCAGATATCTCTATACTTCGGTATCTTATTGATAAATAATCACCAAATTTCTGTGGCTGAAACCTAGCAAGGGATTGTGTTGATAATAAGTTAACTCTAAAATATTCCTAAGAAAAGAGAATACTATGTTTGCCAGCCCAAGAGCAGGAAATGCCACATTGATTTCAGCACATTGAAGGTATAACACGGTAGAGGAAGAGGAATCCTAAGAAACAGGTTCTTGAAAATGCTTGTAGGCCATTTTAAAAGATTTAAAGTGAAGCCCATTAATAAATTTAAAACTGGAGGATAAAGTAACATGTTCATACTTGGAGTTCAGGCAGGTAATAAGGATATGGAAGGTTTGAGGTAGAGAGACTTGTTAAATGACAATGGGATGATGCAGACAAGGGATAATGAATATCTAACGAAGGCCTTGGCTTGAAAGCATGAAGCAAATGAAAAGAATTCAAAAACTAGAAAGTACAATTGGTCTGACTTAGTGATTGTATTGGTCAGGGTTCTCTAGAGAAACAGAACCAATAGGATAAAATCCTATATATAAATTGGCCTCAATGATTTGTTATGGAAATTAGGTAATTGATTATGGAGATCAAAAAGTCCCATGATCTGCATCTACAAGCTGGAAAACCAGGACAGCCAGTGATATAATTGGGCCTGGGTCTGAAGGTCTGAGAACCTGGGGCCATGAGATAAGTCCCAGCTAGGTCTGAAAGCCTGAGAACAAGGAGCACCTTCGTCCAATGTCTGAGGGCTGAGAAGACAGATGTCTCAGCTCAAATGAACAAACTCTTCTTCTGCTTTTTCTATTCTACTTTGGCTCTCAATGGATTGGGTGATGCCAGCCCACATTGGTGAGGACAATCCACTCAAGCTACTGATTCAAATGCTAAATCTTTTCCAGACACATGTCACAGACACACCCAGAAATCATGCTTACCAGCTACCTGGGCATCCTTTAGCCCAGTAAAGTGAACCATCACAGTGATGAGTTAATATGAAAAGTGAGTTAGAGGGAAGAGAAAAAGGTGACGGTAAGGTTTCTGGTTTGGATGGTGGGCCTGTCAAAATAGATGGTGGAACAATCAATTATGACAAGACACTTAGGCAGAGGAGAAGGTTTTGGGGAATGGAGGGCACCTTTTAGATATGCTGAGTATGAGGTATTGTGAGACAAGCAAGAAAAATGATCTGTCTGAAGCTCTGGTAAGAAGTCAAGGTGGAAATTTGGAACTAGGAGGCATTAACTTATGGGTAGCAATTAAGATAATGAAAGTGGATATGCTGGCTTAGGGAAAGCCATAAGCATACATGAGGTAGAACACATTGGACCTATGGGGATCAGGTGTTCTGGCCTGGAGATTCATTCCTCCCTATTTTGACAGCTCAGCAAGATGCCAAGTAGGCAGTCCTGACGTAGCTCAGTGGAACGGTTGGACTCCAGAGCCTGTCCCTCTTTCTAGTACTGCCATGTTTTTTGAAAAGGAAGTTCCCACTGTTAAATTGTTGACTGGATTCCCCTGCTCCTTCTCAACTCTCCTATACTACATGTGTAGTGGGACACGAGTTTTTACAAAGTGGCAGCGTTTCTCTCAGGGCCCTTCCCAGGGTGCATGTAGCCATGTCTGGCCTACACAGAGCTCTTAGTGGATGAGCTCTCAAGACTGCATGTTCTCTGCCACTCCTCTCTCACAGGTTCTCCCCAGTATGTGTGTGTGTATACACACACACACACACACACACACACACACACACACATATATTTTTATTTTTATTTTTTACATTTCTAATGCATAACACTGGTGTGGTGTTGGTCATGGTAAGGGTGTGTTTCCGTGCCCTTGTCCAAGAACTCTGTCCTTACTTGACTTGAGGGAAATAGACCTGGATCAGTGAAATGACCTGAAAGCAAGGTTCTTGTTAACATACCTAGACTCTCACTGGAAATTAGCTAGAAAGGTAGGTGCATGTAATTTATTCCAATCAGAAGTCAGTGCAGGATTTTATGCAAGAGAATGACATGACTTTCAGTTCTCCTTTGGAATATTAGCATAAAATTTCATAATAAAATTAAAAACCAGACCCTTTCAGACTGTCTTTGAAAGTAGAATCTCAGAGTAGAGAAGGGGTCCTGGACTCCGGACTCTGGTTCTTTCTCTAGAAGTGCCTCAGTATAATTTCTTTCTAGCTCCTGTTTTGGCCAATTCAGCACAATGGGCACATTTTGACTCCAAGACCCTCCCTTTTAGACCCTTTCAATATACCGCTTCACGGCCCAATGTTTTCACTCTATTCAACATTTTATAAATACTTACTCAAATGAGACTTTACTAAAATTAAGGGGTTCTTTAAATGACAAATATTTTATAGCAAATAAGTATTGAGTGTTTACTCCATGCAAGGGGTTGTCTAGAGTGCATTACACACAAAAATGTATTTGATCTCCACAGCAACCCCGTGAGGTAAGCCCTGTGATTATTCCCAGGGCTTCATTAAAGAGAATGAAGGAAGGTAGTCAGAGAGTCCACAACTTTCCCAAGATTACTCAGCTAATCAGTGGTGGAGTCAGGATGTGACTGAGGACAGTTGGCCTCCACGGCTCTTGCTGTAAATGCTCTGATCTGTTGCCTCTTCATAGTAAACAGAAAGTCACACACCTCTAAGTAACCTTACAGTCTATAGCCCACCCTCTCAGGTTCAGAGTCCTCTCCATAAGTACTTCGTGGCATGTAGAGAGTAATTTCTCCCTTTTGGCTCCTAGACTAGGCCTTTGTTCCAGACATCAGTTCAGCACCCAGTGCCCAGGGGTCCACACTTGAACCTCTACCACTGAAAACCCAGGCCCTAGGGATCTACAACCGAAGAGGGAGATGAAAGGAGTCCTTTCCTCTCTAAGCCCCACTTTCAGTAGTTTAGAGTTCTGGCTGAGGCATCTGCTCTGTCTGGGAGATTGGCAACGGGAATTCTGTCCTTTATCTGTCTTGGCCCCACCTCCACGAGGGAGCAGTTCTCAGCCTTGTATTTCATGGACAGAGAAACTCAAAATATAAACAGGAACTGCCCACTTGTTCCACCCTTGTGTGGGTTGCTGTGTGGGGTGGTTGGCAATTTCTTGATTCCTCTAGAACTCACCTCTCTCCCTCTGTCTCTATCTTTATTTCTGTTTCTGTCTCTGTATCTCTCTCTGGTTCCCATTGTGACCTGCCTCTGATTTAATTAATCACTAGCTTGCTGCTTTCCCCTCTGGCTAGTCCGTAGGCGCCCTGGCACAGTGACTTGCCCTTTGTTCTTGTGGCACCTCTCACTTGCACATGGCGGGTTCATACAAATAAGCGTTTGATGGATGAATGAATTAACTTAGTGGAGTCCAGTCCTATTTTTTAGCACCCAGTCTCCTTCCCTCAGATTCCTCTCTCAAAAGGCCTTCTGAATTGTTCAATTTGTTTAATATTAAAAACAAAACAAAACCAGATCATGCAGTTCAGTGGTAACTTAATATATTCCTCCAGAATCTTCTATTAATTAACTTAGTGATTTAACAACACAGGACTTTGTCATTTTATAGTGCTTTGCTAATACTTCATTTTTATTCTTATCTTATTTCCACACCCCCTAAGCTGAGATAATTTTCACTCTCTCCCATGCAACACTTTTTATCCCTCATAATCAATATTAATTCCATTCCCAGATCATATTTTGAGAGGGAGCTGTTTTCGTGGTTCATGTTTGGAGATCAAGAGGTAGTTTGTAGAGTCTGTGTTTTCAAAGAAAATTTCTTATTAAGATCATTATCTGGCAGGCTGGCAAGATGATTTCAATCTCGTTGGTGCAGAACTCACACATTGATGTGTTGCTGCTTCAAGGTGACTGGGCCCCTCTTCAAGGTGGGTTGCCACAGCTTGGGTGAAGTGGGCATGGCAGGTGCGAGGGAAGGAAGCCAACAAGCAGGTGGTGCTCGCCCCGTCGCCCTGGATGCCTGTGCAGTTGGCACGGTGGGGCTTGGCGTGGGAAGACGGACGCACACCTCTCCAAGCTCTCAGCGGCATTTGACACTGTATGGAATGAAGGTTCTAGGAACGAAGCCATCCGTGGGAGTGGGCCAGCAGCAAAAAGGTGGGAAAGCCAGTGAGCAGATATCAAAAAGTAACTTTGAGGAGAACTTGCAAGTGATCGGAGAACACATCTCTGGATATTGGTGGGGAATTTTTGCTCCATGTTCCAGACACTTGGTTAATTCAAGGCATTTCATTTATCATAACACAAGGGTTTCGGTAGGATTTTTTTTTTATTATTCGACGAATAATAGGATTTACTTGTTCATCATTTAAAAAGCCAAGAAGTTGCTATACAGTTGCAGAATGGGAACAAAATAAGAAATCACTTTTGTTCTTGTTGGAATCAGCATCCTGAAAATTCAGAATGAGTCTTTATTTTCTTGGCTTGTTTTTTTCATCACGAGAATGTTATCAACTGAGTAATTATGCAGCGGTTCACATGGGGGAAACAAGACAATGGAGGTAGCTTTTTAAACAAAGGGAAGGAAAGAGCATCATGGCTCATTCAAAAAGGAGGCCATCTGATTCATAACTAGATCCATGAGATGAGGGAACTGGAGGCAGAGCACCTCCAGAGGGTGGGAATGAAGCCTTTGTGTTTTCTTTACATGCACACATTACTGTTTCATTTTCCCACTCTCTGTTTTAAATGGCTAAGTGAAAACTGTCCTAGCACCATTTCCCTTCCTCCCTCTTCCTTGCCAATTTTCTTCTGCTCCCTCTCTCCCTTTATATTCTTCTTCTCTCTCATTCTTCTTTTTCTCCTGTTCAACTTTTTCTCCAAATTTCTCTCTCAGATACCCCCCAAGAATACATGCTCAGTTTAAAAAATGACCATTCTTGCCTGGCTGGCATAGCTCAGTGGTTGAGTATCAGCTTATGAACCAGGAGGTCATGGTTCAATTCCTGGTCAGGGCACATGCCAGGGTTGTGGGTTCAATCCCCAGTATGGGGTGTGCAGTAGGCAGCCTATCAATGATTTTCTTTCATCATTGATGTCTCTCTCTCTCTCTCTCTCTCTCTCTCTCTCTCTCTCTCTCTCTCTCTCTCCCTTCCTTTCTAAAATCAATGAAAATATATTTTAAAAGAAATCAGTAATGACCACTCTTTTCTTCAGGTGTTCCTTTTGGGTGGGCTTACATACTCAGAGCAGCAGGTCCCCGATACACACATTTCAATCGTTTCTTTGCAACTAAGGTCCTGTTACGGTATGTTTTGTATTTTCATTTTCCTGATTTCATTTAATCTTCAAAAGCACCTGGAAGGAGGCAAGAAAGTATCTTCCCAGTTTTGCAGATGAAAGAAGAAAACCAAACCAAGACAGTCCCCATGCTCAGGCTGCCTTGGCCAGTAAGACAGGCTTCAGAGACAGAGCACGTGTATTTCTTTATTCCAAGCCCGCGGCTCTTCTTCCCTCTCCAGCTTTTCGGGAGCGCTTTCTGCACTCTCCTAACTTGTCTCGAGTTCTCTCCTGCCACTCTGCATTGTGTTCTTCAAGGAGACGTTCAAGTGGTCCTTTCAAAGTGCAGATCTTGCCATACCATGCCGTCGCTGGCTTCCCTTTGTTCATAGGATCAAGAGTAATATATCTCACGTACCCACAGGTCAGTGCGTGGCCCACCAGTCTCTGGGCTTTATCCGGCCTCTGCTTCCCAGGCTCTCCCCTCTCCAGGCACATTGCTCTTCTCCAGCCACTTGCTTTGCTTGGCCCCTGCCACCACAGCCTCTTGTTCTGCTCTTCCTGTTCCTGTCTTCAGGTTTTGGCTCAAGCATCGATTCTCTGAGTAACCCTCCTTGCATACCTTTCTTGTACCCTCCCACCCCCACCCAGATCGGATTCCTTTCTTCTGTCTTCTCAGGGCACAGTAGAAATTTTCCACTCATGTGTATGAAATGTTGCATATACTTTACAGATATATGATTAACATTTATCTCCTCCAATAGACGTTAAGCTCCATGAAACCAGAGGCTATGTCTTTATGAGCTCACAATTAGAATCAATAGGTGCCCCAAAATATTCATTGAACCATGTCAGTGATAAAATCAGAATTTTATTATCAAGAAAATAGGATTGTACTATGTGTCTTGTCCTGGGACGGTGTGATTTTGGGGCCTGGCCAACATAACAGTTTCTTTGGGGGTTGGGTAGAACACAGTGGTTAAATATGAAAATTCAAGGCAATTCAGGATATCCTTGAAAGGTAACAGAAACTATTAAAGGAGGTGGTAAGTGGTACACAATTCTCTAAGTGTAGCGTCAAATGCCACATCTTTGGTGAAGTCTTTCTTGATCACCTCAGGTCCAGTGGATGTTTCCAGATCTTTTTTCCTGCACACCTAATACAGTCTTAAATGTTTAAATACATGGATCCCCAACTTACCTCCAACTCTCTCATGGCAAGGATCATCTATTTCTATTTGCTTGTCCACCTCATCACATGATTTCTAAAACGCAGGAGTTTAATATTTGTGGAATGAATGATCTTGCAATTACTAGGAAAGCCAGACCACACCCATCTACAATTAGAAAGAACTGACTGAACTAGTGTTACGCCGAGTTAAAAGAGTAATATTGGATCACAAGCCAATGAGGAGTCATTTTCAGCTTTCTTTGTTTTCCCTCCCACCCCTACATCTGCTTCACTGAAGAATGATGAGAAATAGATGATAGGAATCTTGTCCTCCTGGTTATCATCCCAGATTGATTATATCTCTTCCCCGGAACACTTGTGGTTTGGTGGGGAAATGGTGGGCTTTATTGTCATACACACCCTGGATCTAACTTTGTCATCTATAAGGTTTGTGACCTTAGACAACTCGCTTGGGCTTCCTATCTCTCACCACGGAGTAGAGAATGATATCTTCTTCTCGAGGTTCTCGCATGGCTTTTGAGACAGGTACCCATTTCACCAGCCTGTGCGCACTCCCAGCCTCCGCTTCCTGCACCCCAGGAGCCCTGGCCCACCTAGGAACGTTTTGTCTGTCAGAAGCCTCCACAGTTTTCCTTCGCTTCCTCCTAATGAGAACTTGGTCTTTGACAGCTAGTTCTTTGTGTGTGTGTGTGTGTGTGTGTGTGTGTGATGCAGAATCAAGCAAAGGAATAAAAAGAGTCATGACAAGAGAAGTGGGAGGTAACAGAGAAAGGAATAAAAGAGCAGGGCCTCCTGGCAGGAGCCTGAGGCATCTGGGGAGAGACGGGAGGGTATTCAGAGAGGGCTCCATAGGAGCTCTGGGGCAGGGCAGCAGTAGAGTTGAGAGTCAATGTGTTAGGATTGTTTGTTAGTGGTAAGGAAATATTGCTCTGGTTTTTTTGTTTTTGTTTTTTTGAACTGGATTCTCTTTGTATAGTTTAAGAGAGTTAAACTTGCAATTTCTTTGAAACTTAGTTCTGACTTTTAGGCTGTGGTCCTTTGCGTGAAACACTACTCCAGGATTGCACCACATGGAGGCCCAGCTCTCCTTGAGTGCAGACCTAGAGGATGCCCGGAACCTAACGGGCACTTAAAAACTACTTCCATTCTTCCTACATCCTATGGTCTTACTGACACCATCTGGGTCAGGTAGACAAAGTGAAAAGGCAGATGAAGGAAGTTATTGATGTAGGTCCCCCCGAAGCCTCCTTCGCTTCAATTATTTGAGTGTTTCTAGGAGAAATGTGTTTGAAGCTCAAATTACTCACATAATTGATCTGAGTCTCCGCTTCACTTGCCCCCGAGTCAGAAAGCACTGTAGTTGCAAAGTTGGCTTCTGGGGTTCACTTTTCTTTCCTAGGTTGTTTGTTGAAATGGTGAATAACATCGGATGCTCTCAAGCCAGCTGCCAATCACAAGTGAAATGCTTGGGTCCAACTGGCTAGAAGTGAGTTGGCAGGCAGGTCAGCCTCTGGGGTCCGGGCTGTGTGATGATTCAAACCGCCAGAGCCGTTCGACCTTTGCAATTGACGTGGGCAGGTTCAGGGCTCTGCAGGGAGGACAAAGGCTCTGAATGGCAGTTTAAAAAAAAGGATGAAAAAGAAATAAAAAAACAAATAAAACCCAAGTAGAGAAAGGAGATTTCAGCATCAAAGGAAATACATGTTATGAAAGATGGAGAGAAGTTTCTGATGATTTAAACCTCATTGGCTCCTGCCTCTCCCTCTTGTCTGTGTTCTGGGCAAAATGGAAAGAAACATTCTTACTGATTTTTGTCAAGTGAAAGATGCTTAATATGGTAATCAGTCCCTCCTGAGGGGAGTGTGTGTGGCAGCTCGCAGCCCCAGCAGCAATGATTATGCAGCCCCAAATTGTCTCCGGTCTTGGCTGAGACCACAGAGGTGAAGGAGAGAGGGGGGAACCAAAAGAGGACATTTTAATCATGCATCAAGGGACATTCTGGGCTTCTCAAATCATGGGGAGCAAAGCTGGTAGTGGGGGGGGGCTATACAAATCCTGGTTAGTTTTAACTTTGACACCTACTGAACCTGGGTTTTGGTCATTACTTCTGTCTTTAATTTCCATCGCTTCGTCCCCCCTGCAGGGGCTGGGTACTTACTTAGGAACCTGTGCTGAATCCTAATCGGCTTCTGTTCTCACATGCCCGCCGACCTTGACATCAAAGGGTGTGAGGGACAGCCGTGGACCAGGCGGACCCGCTCCTTTAGCCTAGCTCCCCTGACTGGACAACAGTGGCTACTGCTCTCCCATTCAGTAGTGGTTTATGGTGTTCTCAAGGCCCATCAAAACAAGCTTTTACCCTCAAGGAGTTTTGGGGGGAGTCTCTTTAGAGCAAGCCTTGCTAAGGAGCCCTGTCATGGTCTTTTGTTGTACATCCATCACCTGCCCATTCAGTCCTTTACGTGAAGGCGACACGACACGATGAAAACGTGAGCTTTGGAGCCAATGACCTGCTTGCTCAGTTACCTGCCAGTTGTAGCACCTCGGGAAGGGGTGGGATCACCATGCAGAGTATAGACCAGTCAGGAGAGGTAGACAGACACAGAGGCAGAGCAATGGAAAGAGAGAGTGGCAGCAGCTAGCTCACTGCCTGGCTTGTCGCAGGCCCTCAGGCCAGGGCAGGCGAGCTCAGTCATCCTGCAGACACGGACCTGGCTCTCTGCCTGACACTGAGCTGGGTACCAGGGTCACAAGAGGGAAAACATCCATCCCACAGAGAACTATTTGGGAATCTAAGATTATTTTCAATCGCTGGCATAAAGAAACTACAGACTACACCACAATCTTTGAGGCTGCGGCTGCCACGCCTGAAGGTCGCTGTGCAGTACAAATACCAGGCAGGCATTCTGACATGTTAATGATATCTCCCACCAGAAGCCACCTCAGCGTGCCTCTGGGCTGGTTCACATCACTGGTGATTAAGGAAACAAACACAAGGGCTTGTAATAAACATTGAGAGAGCTGCTGCTGTGGACTATGAAAAACGCCCCGTGGGTGAGAAACAAAGGCTTCAGGGAAAATCTCACCTTCTCAGTCACAAGGTGCCGAGGAAGTTTGTGGACTTCCGAGAGGGGGAGGCACTCGCTCTGAGGTCCAGGTCCCAGGTAATGAGGGCTAAACTAGAATTTGCCATGCTCTGTCCCCAGTGCCTGCAGAAGTGGAGCCCTATTGTAATAAGGGCTCTATAGTGCAAGCTCTTAAAAAAATTTTTTTTTCTCTTAATTGATTCATGTATACATTGCAAGCCTCTCTAGCAGAGCTTCAGGAAGGAGATATTGGGGATGGGAGAGGAGATAGGGTCTTTAGTAGTCCCATAGCCCAGGGCCCCTGAACCATTTCTGTACAGGGATTACTCAGGAATTTCATTGATTTGGGGCAGGGCCTGAGAGTCTGAATTTCTAAGGATCCGAGGTATTGCTAGTCCTCGGACCACACTCTGAGTCATGAGGTACAACCTTTCTGCAGTCCTCTCTGCCCCTATGCTGAGGGCCAGGAGCACTGGGCTTCAGGCAGAGCCAGGAGGGGCCTGATTCAATCGATTTCCCTCTTGGACCACATTTTACACCCCGCTGGTTCTGCCGCAGCTGGGAATCACACTGGATTTGTCAGGTGCATCCCCCAGCCTCCTGGAGACCCCTCGAAAGTCAAACACCCGCTGCACGACTCCCAGGGAATGAGCCAGCAAGAATTCTGCCTCTGATGGCTGCCGCTCTTCCCAGGTTTCGACGACGATAATTAAAGGCCCACATGTTTCCAGCTAAGTGTTGGTGATCGGCTGGCAGGCTTGAACCCAGCAGCTTCCTCGGAGGTCGATAAGCATTGGGGAAATATTTGTCATGCTGAGCAGGGCGCTACAAATTGCCTGGCATCTGGAACAAATTGCTGTCTGGGTACCTGGGCTGCAGAGGAGCAGGCGAGAAAAGGTGATTAAAGGAGAGAAGCAGAGGCTCCTGGCTCTGCAGGCAGGAGAGGGGGCCCGCAGGACCATGAGGATGCTGTGCAGCCTCCGTGTCCAGTGGTGGGGAGCAGCATACACCTGGGAGAGCCGGGGAGCAAGTCCACTCGCTGGCAACCAAGAGAATGGGGTTTGCAGAGAGTGTTGAGAAAGGTGGGCTCCTGAGAGGGGGAGGCACTCACTACAGATGGGGTGTCAGGTCACATTGAGGTCCAAGTCCCAGACCCAGGCAGTGAGGGCTAATCTGTCACCTGCTGTGCTCTGTCACAAACGCATTAATTACTCTGTGAATCCTCGTAACTACCCTTTGAGGTAGGTAGGTTATTTTTTTTTTATTTTTTAAACATATTTTTATTGATTTCAGAGAGGAAGGCAGAGGGACAGAGAGAGAGAGAGAGAGAGAGAAACATCAATGATGAGAGAGAATCATTGATTGGCTGCCTGCTGCACACCCCACACTGGGGATGGAGCCCACAACCCAGACATGTGCCCTGACCGGGAATCAAACCATGACCTCCTGGTTCATAGGTCAACACTCAACCACTGAGCCATGCTAGAAGGCGAGGTAGGTAGGTTCTTTTTTAGTCCCATTTTATTGGTGAAAAAATTGAGGCTCAGCAGGTGAAGCGAATTGTCTGAGAACACACCCCTGGAAGGTGGAGTCATGGTGACTGAGGAAAGTGGGCAGCAGCCTGTGGAGACACTGATTGCAGACTGAACAAACAGGCCAGGGTGCTACCAGCAGTCTCTCCCCTCCTGTCAATGCCAACCTCCTGGCCCTGGGCACTCCTGCAGGGCAGAATTCCATCGGCTCCTAACCTCTCCACTCACTGCAGCCCCAAGTCCAAGTTCGCATCACACCCATTCCTGCCCCAGTCCCTTCCTCTTAGTAATACCATCCTGATTGCCACAGGAACTCTGCATGTCCCACCTTCATTGCCTCTTATCTGTGTCCTCTGAAATGACCAAGATGACAGGGGGCAGGGCTGACAAACCTCTCCCACGCTGGCCTGGCACTGGGAGTGGACTGGATCTAGTAGCCCTACTGTGCCATTCTCCCCACAAAGGGCACCTACAGCTTCGAGGCTGGCAGCACACTGCCCAGAAGAAGCTTAGCCCTGAGTTTATGACCCACAACTGCTCCCCCCTGGGGCCACAGGTGGAAGGAAATGACACATTAACCTGGCAGCCATGAAGATTCATGCCCTGGAACTTAGCACGACTCACCAGTGTTCTCACTTGTTCTCGGCCAGTTCCACCCCTGATGCTTCCCACCTTTGAACTGTTCTCTAATAGTTTCTCTCTTCCCACTTCTTGAACTATTCCTTCCCTTTAATTTCTTCTCCTCTCTCTGGAAGTATGCTGCTTCCCCTAACAGGCTGACAAAAGGCCATTCCAAACATATATTCACTTCCTAAATCCTGGAACCTGTGGCTGTCACGTTAGGTGGCAAAAGATGGGATTAAGTTAAATATTTGAAGAAGAAGTTTATCCTGGGTTCTCATGATAGGCCCTGCATTCAATCATAAGTGACTTTATAAGAGAGAGAGATAGGGAAATTTTGAAACAGATACACAGAGGAGAGGCAAAAACAGAGACAGACAATTGTACTAGTCAGGATTTTATATATATATAATATATATGTGAATATGATTATGCATGTATATGTGATTATATGCTATAGGTATATGAGAATCCATGGAGAGAGAGATTGAGAGGGGAGTTACTATGAAGCACTGACTGACATGATGATGGAGGCCGAGGAGCCACACATGATCTGCTGTCCACAGCTGGGCAGCCAGGGAAACTGCTGGCGCAGTTCCATTGGGGTCAAAGGCCAAGGTCCAGGAGGGCCGATGGAGTGAGTCCCAGTCTAGGGCAGGAGGGGGCCCATGCTCCTACTCAAGGGTCAGGAGAGAGAGCAATCCCCCTTTTGCCTTTCTCTTCTGTGCAAGCCTCCTGGGGTTGGAGGAGGCCACCCACACGAAGAGGAGGGTCTGCTTTACTCAGTTCAGGATTCAAATGCTAATCCCACCAGGAGCACCCTCTAGGTACTCCCGGAAGTAAGGTTTAGGCGAATAGCTGGACACCCTGGGACTCAGTGAAGTTGAGGCATAAAATGAGCCTCCACAATGTGGGAGTGGAGCAGCCCCAGAACCTGGAAGAGGCAGGGACCAGGATGTCTCGCAGAGCCTTTGGGCGGAGTGCAGCCCTGCCCACACCTTGATTTGGGACTTCTGGCCTCCCGATCTGTGAGAGAATACATTTCTAGTGTCTTAAGCCACCCAGTGTGTGGACATCGGTTGCAGCAGCTCCTGAAATGAATATACCCCATTGAATAAAATCATCCTTTTAAACACTGTCTCTCCCCAGCAACTTTTGAATTTCTTTCCCACCCTTAATATCCCAATTTAACAGTCTGTACTCTTTCGTCCTCCTCACTCTGTGTACTTCCCCTCATTGCCCTACAATCAGGCTTCCTGGCCCTAAATAGGTTGCCAGTAACCTCTCCAAGGTCTGGCCCATTGGCCCCGCCTGCTGTGTTCCCGCGTCCTGCCTCTCTGACATCACGTGGGCTTTGTCCCTCCTTTCTGTGTGGCTGCTCCTTCCTTTGAGGCTTCCCTTCCTCTGCCAGTCTTTGAAACACTGTCTCTCATCTGGATGCTCTCCTTGGTTCACCTCTCCTCTCGGTCCACACGCCCTACCCGCGCAAGGGTCCATGGCCATTTGGGGGGATTCTGCTCAAACCTCATTTCAAACCTCAATCACGGCTCCCAAGCTAAGCTGACTGTAACTCCTCTGGGTTTGCTAGGATCACAAATAGCCATCACACATTGCCACCCAACCAAAAGGGTATTAAATTTATCAGGAGAGGCCACTGACACTGCAGGATTCGCACACACAAGCTTTAATCAGAGCCCGTGTGGTCAGCTGTCCTTGCTTTCCAAACATTCCTTGTCTTGCTCTGTGATGGCACCGCCTGAGGGGGAGTAGAAATAGCTTCTCTGCAGCTGGGGGTCATGCAGGCCTCAACCTTTGCACCAGGCAATTCCATCACAGGTTGTTTTTTATTTTCGTTTCTTTTCAGCTCATTCAGTAGTTTCAGGGGGAAAATGGGAGGCCATCATTTGGCATGAGCCGAGCCCACTGCCACTGGCTCATCTGACCGTGTGATACAGTCACTCTTCCAGTTGCTATCACACGAGAAAGGATCAGCAAAAGGCCTTGGCGAGGAATAAATAAAGGGGGTGGTGGCTGCCTCGCTCAGCTGGAGAGGTGGCCCGAGGTGCTGGAAAGTACAGTGGTTTGTACTAGGCTAGGCCTGGGCCTTTATATTTTGAGGAGCAGCCAACAGCTGTGAAATCAGATCATTTTCTTGATGACAGTTTCTCAGGCAGAGGTATTTTCAGCATTTAGACACGCTTCTCTGAGAAGCTGCCAGGTCGGTGTGGACAGCCCCATCTTCTCCCCTACTCCTCTGCTTTGTCTTGGCATCAGCCTGGATGTAATTATTGCCTTGAAGTCCCATGTACACCTCACACTCAGATTCCAAACTGAATGTGTTAACTTTTCCCTCTTACATTTAAATTTTGCAGTTGCCCTTCTAAATCTTTCTTGAATCTTCCCCCTCTCCTTCATCCTGAAACTCCCTTGATTGTACCGCCTTGGACAAGCTCTTGACCTCCTCGGACTTAATTTGCTCTTCTGTTAAATATAAATTTTAATAGTGCTTTCCTAATAGAATTACTGTAAAAATTAAATATGTAATACTTTGAATTGGAATGAGGTCTGGCACATAACAAGCCCTCAATAAATATTAGCTCTTTTGTTATTGGTTAAGATCTCCATCATCTTCTCTACATAAAATGATGGTGTTATTGACTAAGAGGCTTTCTTATTTTGTCCTGCTCAACACTTATTCTTTCCAGAGCTCCCCGAGTGACTGATGATTTGACACACAAATCTAAGTGTATCATTTCTCTTTTAAACTCTTCAGTGCTTCCCCATTACCTACAGGATAAGACAAGAGTTTCTTAAGAAGGTAAATGAGCTCCTCCGTGACACAGCTCCTGCCTAACTCGCCAGCCTTGCCCCTGGCATTTTCTGACTCATTTTATTTTCTGTCAATACTAAACTGTGCAGATAATAACTTCATCCAGAGATGGAGGAGTGGGTGTCTGTGCTCATGTTATTCTTTTTCTCTGACGCCCCCTGCCCCCGCATTGAACCCACCTCTTTGTTCACATGGCCAACCCTAGTCGATTTAAGACTTAGTCTAGGTGTGTCCCCCTGTACCCCCCTGCCACCACCTTTACAGATGGTGTACATACCGAACTCACAGCCTCTGTACATGCCTAGATCATAGAACTGAAAAACCCGAACCTGTGCTTGCGTTTCTCTCCTCCACACCTTTTTCTTCTTCGCAGTCACCGCGTGTGGCACAGCACGCAGTAGTCTGATAGTGCTCGCTGTGCTTGTCCCTTCTGTGGAGTCCAGACCCGCTCTACATGGGTCTGCGGAAAGCATTGCTTTGCACGTCCGGTGAAGTGGGAGGGTGGGGGAGAAGGCCTGCACCATTCGGAGGATTCCCGTTTGGTAGAATAAACATGGAGGGTGTCTCTTGAAGCCGTGCAGCACACGAGAGGCCATCGCAAAGTGAATATAACCACGAGGAAGTGATTGCTTTGAACACACAATTAACACATAACATTTGAAGCCAGCTGAGGCAACAGGGCTGGATATAAAATGCAGAAGACTAAAACACCAGGTTGAGACGGGTCTAGGGGAGTGAAAAGGCTGGGGGTGGCCACATGCACAGTCCTTGAAGGGGCCCCCTCTAGAGGCAGGCTGAGCAGGTAGAGGGGGTTTTAGTTGGGTTGCCTGTCACTTAAGGGAACTCGTCTGCCCCTGGGCAAGCATATGGGGCCAGTCCCCCAGTCCAGGAAGGACCAGGAACCAGAGCGAGCAGGTGTCAATGCCTCTCCAGAGCCACACGGGGCATGGAGAGCTGGTTCAAATTCTGCCATGAAGGATGCTTGGCCAGACCAAGGTGAGAGCATTCAGGCAGGATCCAGTTGTCTGAACACAGCATGACAGGGAGAGGGGTGGGGTAGACGTTGACAGTCACGGTGCGGATGCCCAGTGCTGTCCCTGGCACTGTTTCGCAGAAGAGACTGGCAGCTGGAAGCCCTCTGGAGCAGAGGCTCCTCCGGCCTCTGGGCCCAGGTGCCAGGGTCCTGGTTTGGAAGGCGTTCATTGCAAACTCACTGGGTCTTGCTGGCCGCACAGTGTGCCGTCGTTTCTCATTCTTCGATGCAGCACCGGCTCAGTGACAGCGTGCTTCATCGTTGTAAAAGCGCACACTTCCACAGGCAACAAGCACAGGGATTGGGAGAGGGGTCCCGATTTCAGAAATAGTAAAAAAAATAAAGAAGAAGAAGAAGCTTCTGCAGAGAGGAACAGTTTTCATTAGCTCTCTGAGGACCCTCTCTGGAAGGGGGCATGTCCAGTCCCCCAAGGAGGTGTGGGCAGAGCAGGCAACCTGGGAAACAGGACACCAAGACTGGGGGGCGGGGTGCTCAGGTTACAGTGGGGGAGGGGCAGGGAACCCTCTCCTGCCTCTGAGACCTCCTGCCAGCTACACCCAGGCCCCAGTGCTCCATTGTCAGGCCACAGAGGCCCAGAGGGCGTCCCTGTCCCTCCTTCCACCCCTCAGAGGAGCAGCGTGGCCCCATTCTCCCTTTGCAGGCTGTCTTCCAGGGTTTCTTAGGAGATCCCAGCTCCTCAGTCCCCTGTCCAAGGGCTCTGCGTCCTTCTCTGTCATGGAAATGCTGTCCCATGCCCGCGCCCACCCCCCCCCCCCCCACGCCCGGACCGCAGGGCAGGTTGGGTTCTCTCATCTGAGGAGCCAAGGAGCAGCTGTCTGTCCCTCTTACGGGGGGTTTTGTGCTGGTTCTTCATCTTTTCCTGGGATTGCCGCCCCAGATGATGGATATTCCATATGCGCCCTCTTCACCTCCTGTGCACTGGCAAGAAGCAATTTATCACTGAATTTTTAAAATCCTCATTAAGGCAAATTAAGGCAGCAAAGCTGGCAACAGAGGGTTTCTGAAAAAAAAAATAGTGTTCATGAAATATTTATTAAAACAGCCATTGTAATAAATATTTGAAAAGCAGTTATTAACGTTAAATCATATCAGTGTCAAGCATACGTTAGACACCGTCTGTTCTGCTAATTGAGTGTCAGGGTCAGACGAGCAGGTCGGCGTGGCAGCGTGTTCCTGTGCTCTGCCGGCTCCAGGGATCTCCATCCAAGGCCACTCCAGAACCGAGGTCACCCCGACCTGGGGCTCCCCCAGAACCAAGATCACCCTGACCTGGAGGGGCTCCCCCAGAACCAAGATTGCCCCAACCTGGAGGACCTCCCCCAGAACCGAGGTTGCCCCCACCTAGAGCTTCCCCAGAACTAAGATAACCCCAGCCTGGAGCTCCCCCAGAATAAAGATTGCCTCGACCGAACCGAGGTCACCCGACCTGGAGGAGCTCCTGGGAGCACGGCCTCTAACAGCTCCTGGTCCAGCTGGAGGAAGAGACAGGAGGATGGAGCAGCGGGAACCTGGCAAATCAGCCGCAGGAGGGAACTGCGAGGTCCCTGCAACTGGGAAGCGATCTGCCCAAGTCAAAGATGTCTTCGGAGATGAGAGCAATAGACTCACCATTAGTTAATCCCGGGAAGTACTGATGGGCCCTGGAATAAGCCCTGAGCCTGGCCAGTGCGGCTTCACTGCACCATGCTGTTTTGGTTTCTGTTCGTTTTGCTTTCCCTCTTCACAGATGCAATCTGTCTGTCCATCTGTGACCCCGCCCAACCCAGCGCCTCCAAATCCCACGTCTCCCCACGACATGCACTGGATTTATTCATGAGGGACACAGCACGTGCCCACCTGTGTGATCGCAATTCAGACTTCTCCCTAAATCGTCCTCTGCATGTCCTGCTCTTGATTTCGCCGGCCTCCATCCTGGCACATGTTTTCTCATTTCCATCCCTACCTCCTCGTTGGACACTTATTTGTCTTTTTCTGACCTCTGACCCTGCTCTTTGGGCCTCACTGGTGGGGCTGCTGGCTCCTCCGTTCTGACCACTGTCCCATGTGCCCCACCCTCTGCAGGGACATTGGCTCTCCTTCAGTTCCCAGGGCGCTCCGAGCTCCTTCTGGCCAGGAGGCTGCTGTGTATGCTATTCCCTAGGCCTGGAATGCTTTTCTTGACATCTTAGTAATAAGCTACCTTTTCCTCCTCCTTCAGTTCTCTGCTTAAATGCCTCCTCCTAGGATTCTGTTCCTATGATGGGTTTTGGTAGCTCCTCCTACCTGTCCTCAAACCTCTTCCCAGCTGTCGTTTTCTGTCTGAGGGACGGTTGGACCCATGCCTGCTTTTCCAACCTGCTCTGAGATCCATGAAGAGAAAGATGTCTGAGCCCACGTGAAATGTTAGCACCTGGCACAGAGCCTGGCCATCCACAGAGCAGCACAGAGCAGGTGCTAAATAAATATTTGTTGAGTGAATACATTAAGGAGGAAATGAATAGGTGGATCTCCTCACGACTGTGTTGCAAAAACTCCTACATGTTGACTTCACATAAACACATATTTATAGATAACTACATTTATGAACCACTCTACATGATGCCGCTTATTTAACAGAGCGACCAAACGATAGGCATATTCCCATGCTCTTGTTCTTGTGAAAACAGGACTCAGAGGAGTTAAGTAATGTGTTTAGGGCCGCACAACTACTACAGAGTAGGTCCCAGGCTCATTGACTTCTGATTTCATTCTCTCTCCAGTACATCTTGCAGCTTCCTCTAGGTTAGCCTCCTCGTGAAATATTCCAGCGCATAAACCACAGCAAATATATGAATATAAAGGTTCGCTTTCTTGGTGCTATCATTTCCTCCAGTCATTCCCTGTGACCACTACCCAAGAAAGAAACCTTGTATCTGGGCCTAAGGTGGGTTCCGTGCCGTCAATACAAACGCACGCACAAGGCAGTGGTAAAAATTGGATCTGGGAAGTGGAGCATCAGTGTGCTTAGTGCTGCCGTTCCAAGCAGACAGGTTCTGAGAAGGCTGGGAGCGGGGGCCTCACGAAATGGATTCAGGTTACTGAGTCCCTAACAGTCCAAAGCCTGCAAGATGATATCAGCGTACCAGCAAACATAAAAATAATAGAGCTGTTCAAACCTGATGAGGGTGCAAAGCCAATTATTATTTTTCAATACAGTATAAGCAGAATGATTTGCCAATGGGGCAGGAGACTTATCCCATGAATTCCCGAGAGAATAGAATAAATGTTAATTCTATAAACTACAATCTCATGCAAAGCAAAGCAAGAAAATAAATCTGAATGTCAGGATAATAACAGACACAGTAAAATCAATATTGATTATTTTGAGAAAAAGGCAGTAAAAATGTTAAGTGCTAAGGCTAAAATTATACTAAAAGGCTGGAGTTTAAGCACAGGGCATGGCTCAGGGATGCATATAAAGCATTATGTGAGCATCAATACGATATTTTATTTCTCGTGTCAGCACGCTCTGCTTTATGGGAGGCGGAGGCTGCGTGTCTAGGGCCCTCAGAAGTGGAAGGTGGGGAGAGGCCCCGCGGTTGCTATTAATTAGGATCTTGTGGGGCCTATAAATCTCTTGCCTTTGTGTTTGGCCCTGTCATACGTCCCATGGCTGTGGGGGGAATGATGGAGATCTATGTGTCCTTCACACTCAGGTGAGTGAAAAGAAGAAACGCAGAGCAGAAACAGCCAGGCAGAGTAAACTGGGCTCCTCTGTGAGATGATGTATCACACCAGGTGGTCACATGCTCAGCTCAGCTCTTGTCTCTGAAATGAGGTCTCGGCCGCCAGGATGAGGAAACCCTTTCCCCCTGGAGACTGGCTGGCCCAGGGAGAGGAAACTGAACACCAAGCAGAAGTAAAATGCAAGATCATTTCGTTCATTGTGAAAGAGAAAGTGGCCTAAGCAGATGAGGCAACGAGAAAACACGTTTCAATGAAGTCAGGCGGCACGGTGTTCCCTGGGAGGTGTGTTCTCTGTTCTTCACCCTGCGGTTCAGCGAAGGGGGTCGGGGAAAGGCGGAGGAAGAGCAAAGGGTATAAAGGGTGCATTTACAGGGGAAGGATAAACACGGAACTGGGAGAAGAGAAAGCGAGAGGGAGATGCTTAAACAGTGGGAGCCCCAGAGAAGTGGGCTGGCAAGGGGAGTCTTACCCCTGCTTCTGAGTAGTTTCCTGACCCCAGGCAGCCCATTACTCGCCCTGCTCCCCGTCCTCCTCTGTAAAGGAAGGGTGGAGGGAGGGGTGGGAGGACGCCTGCCAGCTTCTCCACCCCAAGGCCCAGGAGGCTAAGACGCTCTGGAACCACCATGATCTGTCCTCACCTGGCCTCTGGACCTCAGTGATGTTCCCCCTTATTAAATCTGCTTTTAATGTTGTAAATTAAATTTCTACCAAGAGACTAGAATTCAGGGGTCCTCAAACTACGGCCCGCGGGCCACATGCGGCCTGCCGAGGACATTTATCCGGCCCACCGCTGCCTGTCCTGCTTAGCAGCCGACTCATCCCAGGCCCGCAGTGCGCATAGGAATTTGTTCATAGTTTTTTTTTTTAAACTATAGTCTGGCCCTCCCAATGGTCTGAGGGACAGTGAACTGGCCCCCTGTTTAAAAAGTTTGAGGACCCCTGGATGCTTGTGATAATAAACCAAACAGCATAGAGCAGCTGATGATGCAAATAAACCATCCCTGGTCCCACCCTCACCAGCCTCTAGTCCCCATCCCACCTTAGCCCCTTCAGGCCAGTGGACTTGAAAAAAATCTCAGAGCTTCAGTCTCACTCATCCCGAGGGAATGACAGCTTAGTCTCTGGGGTGGGTCTGGGGTGGGACCGGACACCCCCCTTCCCCAAAGCTCCCCATATCTCTGTGACATGAAGGCAAGGTGGAGGCCGTGTTTTAATTTAGGGCCTAACAGCAGCCTAGGAAATCAACTGAAACCTCCATTTCTTGATTTTTAAATTTTAGTCAATATCCATATAATATGACTTCAATATTATGAATGGTGAGAATTTAAATTATTAATGCTCCCTTCTCTCACACGCAAGATCTCTCAATATTTGAATTTTTTTATTGTTTTAAAAATATCCTATTTGATTACATTACATAGACTTACACCCTTATTTTTGCAGCATCAACTTTGATGGTATCTCCTGCATATTCTCTGGTGATGGTGAGGGGATTAAAGCCCAAATTTGCTATTTTTCCTTTCCTCCCCTTCTCTGTCCTGCCCCTTCTCTCACATCCACACGGCTAATACATCAGTTCCAGCCTGGTCTGCCGCGCAAACAAGGCTTCTGATTTTTGTCCACGGGTTTTTCTTACTAGCACTAGCCAGTTTTGCTCAGTGGGTAGAGCGTCAGCCTGTAGACTGAAGGGTCCCGGGTTCGATTCTAGTTAAGGGCACATGTGGGCTTGATCCCCAGTGTGGGGTGTGCAGGAGGGAGCTGATCAATGATTCTCTTATCATTGATGTTTCTCTCTCTCCCTCTCCCTTCCTCTGTGAAACCAATAAAAATATGTATTAAAAAAAGTTGAAGACAAATACTAGTAAATAGCATTTACATTATTGTAACCATGAAAAATATTACTCAGTGCCTGGCAAAGGAGAGGCCTGGGCTTACATTTCCCTCTCTGTGGGAGCACCCTCTGAGAGACTGTTCCCAGAGCCCCAGTCAAATAGACTCTTTTCTCATACCCTGTCACTTGCTTAAAATCATACCTCGTTTTGCATTGTTTCTTATGTAGAACGTGAATTTCTTGTACAATATTTTTTTTTCATGGGGAATTAATTACCTTTCTCTTGGACCATTGCCTTTGTCATGCCTTCAATGATTTTTCAAACTCTCAAGTGTACCTTCTACCCTCAGAAGTCCCCGTTTCTTCCTGCTCACCTCCATTCCGAAGCTCCATCCTCCATCCTCCAATCTCTATGCTGGACTTTTTAGACTTCACACACCACAGCCGTCATGATAGGTCCTCTATTGCTCTCTTCAATGAAATTCTGTCTCTTGGCTCACACATTTTCCTCCTCTGGGGCTATGGAGTACATCTTAAAATATTTTCCTAACGAACAATGGTCTAGAAGTACATTTTTAAAAATATATTTTTATTTAGTCCAGAGAGGAAGGGAGAGGGAGAGATAGAAACATCAATGATGAGAGAGAATCATTGATTGGTTGCCTCCTGCATGCCCCCTACTGGGATGGAGTCCCCAATCTGGGCATATGCCCTGACCAGGAATCGAACTGGCGACCTTTTGGTGCATGGGACAATGTACAACTAAGTGAGCCACACTGGCGGCCAGGGCTGTGAGCTCATTCTTATGCAATAAGGGAGAAACTATCTTCTTGCATCTCTCTCAGATGATGATGATGATGATGAAAGTTATTTTGTTTGCAAAATTATGTCTTTTTCTTCCAGGGTCCTTTACTTTGTTTGTTTATCTAACCCCTTCACTTTCCTGCTTCTGGTTCTCATATTTCCAGTAATCCTTATTTGTATATTAATATTTAAGAAGGAATTATTGAGAATTCTGATCTTGGGTTCTGGGTGGTATGGGGCAGAACCATACAAAGAGTACCAACACGCTTAACTAAAAGTCTCAACTTTCCACAATTTGTTCCACTTCTTTAGAAGACATTTCTCCCCTTTGTTTTCAGTTTGATTTTTCATTTCCTCCCTTTGCTGTGCCTGCTCACTCCCAGCCCACACCTCCTCGGGCTCCATGGGGCACGCAGGATCCCACCTCATCTGTTAGCCCCTCAGAGGGCTATTGCTTTCTGCCTCCAAGCAATGCATTAAAGTGCCTGTTTGTAAGCAACGCTCACATATCCAAGCTCCTCTCCTCATTGCTTTTGCATATTATCTTTTCCTTCTTATACTTCTATTTTAGTTGTTTCTTAGGAGGAAGCAGAGGCAAATGTATGTGCTTCTAATCTACCATTTTAACCCTACCAGAGTACTTTAAGATGCTAAGTTATTGCTAGATAAAAGGTCTTCGGCTTCAATTTATCCTTCAGTCTTCTGAATTTATGTTCTGGATAAGACAGCTATCTGAGCAAGAAAACATTTTCTGGACTCAATAGTTGGGGATCCAAAGAATATTATCCGAAGCTAGATAAAACCCAGTCAAGGACTAGTGGTTTATATCCTCCGTGATAGGCACACTGGCCATAAAACCCCAGTCTCAGAGAGCCAGGCAGAATCCGATGCGCCTCTCAGATGATCTGGTAATAGCTACTCATTTCAACAATGAGGAAGCGGCAGCTCAGAGAAATGAACCTGCCCAAATCATTCAGCCGATGAACCTAAAGCTCCTCTTATTCCATTGTTCTTCACATAATTCCACCCTTAATTTTCATTAAATTGGTGTTGATTAGAATATAATTTAGATCTTTTAACGAGTAGTTAAAAGGCTGTAATGAGTAGACATAGCTCAAAAAGGACAAATGTGATCAGACCCGAGAACCACAACACCTAGCAGCAACTTCAGAATGAAGCTCACACTATTTTGACATTTCTGTGAGGACCATATGGTGGACTCAAGATGACCATGTTTTCTACATGGCATGTTGGGGAGCCGGTCGTGCAGAGTTAGTACTGGTTATGGCCCCACCAGAGCAAAGCCGTGCGGCCCAGAGGTCCTAGCTATGTCAGGGGGAGCACCGTGCCTGAAAAATGACCCAAGGGGGTACCTCCACAAGCAGGTGGCTGGTCACATCATGCCATGGGTGCCAAGTAACCCTGGAGGTTTTCTCTAAGGGAAAGTGAATGTGTGTTATTTACAAAGCAAATGATCTGAGTTGGTTGGAGATTATATTTCTTTTTAAGTCAAAGAAAAAAAGAAAGAAAGAAAAAAGATGATAATGAAGCCCAGCCCAGGCCTGGCTCCCATAAAAGCTGATGTAAAACAGATTTACGACGGGGCACCGCTGGGCTTTTATGTGTGGCTGAGCTTCAGAGGGGGGCACATCCATCTCGGAGGAAGCCGGAGTGAGTGAGATTTAAAAGGCAGCCTTTCTTTGTTCCATAATAGGTTGAACACTTCAGAGTAAAAAGAATCAAAAGGTGTTAAGCGTGATATTTATAACGGCAACATTGCACACCTATTTTGGTAATAAGCTTTAAGTACTTAAGACATAGAATCATCTTATATTTCACATGCTAGGCTGTGTCTCGTTCTTTGTAAATGTGTCACATGGGATGGATGTCAATGCAGCCGGCACACAAATGGTTGTGGAACCCGAGAGATGATGTCCAGGGCCTTTGTTAGCTTAGTGTTCAAAAGGTCTTAAATTCCCAGGATGGTTCGGAAGGCATGTAAATGGATTATTTCACAGAAGAGAGGAGTTTATCTACATAATGGGAAAGCCCTGGGTAGTCATTACAATGTTTATTTCGCCTTCCAGAAGTTTAGACTATATGTCATGAAATATTCACAAATTGAACACATCCAAAGAGTCCCCTTCCTCACCTGTGTTTTGTTAATCATGCCAGCAGAGTCAGAAACATCCCTGAGAGTTTTTGCAAGGAGGTCATTGCTTTATAGGTGCAGTTAGGAGTTTTTAGGGAGTTCACAAGGTCTTGGAAGAGTTGTCACCAACACCTTTGGACAACATGGTTTTCATCCAGATGACTGGGAGGAGAGAAGGGGCGGTTGAGTGCAGCCAGAGAAATGGAGAAGTTTCACTAGTGTGACCAGGTGGGAGGAGAGGCCCCAACATCGTACTAATATCAGGAAAGAAGGCCAGGAGCTTCCCATGTGTACCTATGTGAGGAGCTGCCGCAGACGCTAAAGGCAGGTTATGCTGGAGGAGGTGAGAACGTGTTCCAGAGTCAGGTGAGGACAGTGGAGCTTTGTAGAGAAAGTTGAAATGAGAACAATGTCTCCGTCCATATCGAGTGCAAAATAATTAGGTGAGACAGCGGAGAAGATAGAAGAAGACGTGCAGAGAGGGAAAGTTGATTAATTTCCCCACTTCTGGTGTGAAAAGTTCATCAACTGAAAAGCCAAGAGTGCATGAATAACTAGGTAACAATGCACTTCACTGTCACAGTGGCTTCCTTAATTCATTCCTCCCCACCTCCTCCCGGCTCCTGTCTTAGGTGTATAATAGGAATGTACATATTTTTTGCATCTCCGTGGATCTCCAAGTTCCTTTTTGAACTCCCTGGGAGGGTCAGTGGCAAGTTCTCACTGTTAGATAGAAGAACTTAACACAGAGCATCAGGCCAGACTTTCCTGGGCTTGCGCTGGCCCCCTGACCAGGGCAGAACCGTCTACGGGCTCCAAGGTCATCTTGAGGGCCTCAGGGATCTCGGCACACCCGAGAGGGAATATGAGTTAATATTTTCTGCTTTTTTTTCTGTAAGAATCTTCAGTGCACTAAGCTTTCAGTTTTCAACAAGAACCACACATGTATATTAATAAATATGTATGCTTAAAATTTTGCATAAATTTCATGCCCTCTTCCTTCCTTGTCAGTCATGGACCCAGTAATAGCAGCAGTGAGTATAAGAACAACGTATGCATTTTTATGGTCACATCCTCGTTTTCTGGAAGATTTCTGAGTAGAGAAGAGAGCTGTTAGCTCTCAATTTATGTGTATGTTTCTCCAGGGTGAGCCAAGTCCAGATGTTCATAACACCAAGCTGAGTACACATTTGGCAGCTATCTGGATTTTGTTCAGTGGGCACAGCCCTGACCCTAAGGAACCTGAGACGCTTTGATCTAATCTTGTCCAGTTCCAGTCCTGAATTTCTCACCCAGTCACCCTCAGGGCTCACCCTCATCAGTTCACGACTCGTCTCTGTTTTGCTCTGTGCTGTGTAAGTGATCTCCTGCTTAGGTTGTCCCCATCCCCTCCCCAGTCTCCCAGAAGCCTCCCTGCACACTCTCTGCAGTGTAAATGACAGGGGGAATTTCATTAGAGCGATGGAATTTAATTATCCATTTTTAGAATTGAGCGAGGATGCAAGGCTAACAGCTCAACACTTGCCAGAGGTGCCTGGGGGACCATCTTCTGAAGACGAGTGTGCTCGGCGGCGTTCAGAGCCTGGGTTTTCATGCTTCCTCTGCAGCCCTTCAGAGATGCTGCTCCGTCCCCCACTGCCAAGCTCACCTCAGACCCTGCTGGGTTCTGAGCCCGGATCCTACGCAGAGAATCCCAATCATTAGATCTCACAAAAGGCTTTATTTTGATCATGTTTCCATTTATCTTGTTTTTGTCACTTACTCTTTATTCCCTATTGTACATGCGACCCGGCCAGTTTATTGCCTTCTTCAATCACTGAGTGCTATGCCTCTTTGAGTTATTTTTTAAAGTTGGATTAGCCAGTTGGAGGAGGGAAAGAGAACCATTTCAGTTCTGCCCCTGTTTGAACCTAGTGCCTCCGCACCTCCCTCCCCCTGAAGAAGTGGGAGGATGTGTGCTGTGTGAAGCCACCTTCAGGCCTGAGTGGGTGGATGGAGAGCTGCCACGGGCCCCTGGCTGCGAATGCCACCCTTGGAAGCCTTTCCCCCCAACTTCCTGGATGGCATGTGCGGACTCCCGTGGGTTGAATAATACATGATATGTAGGCACGAGGGGCGTTTAAATGTGAGGAAATGTGTCCAGGTTTTCTTGGTTTGCTCATTTCTCCTTGACATCTGGTTTGATTTACCTAATGTTCAAGCTTTGTAATATTCCAGGACTCAGGGAAAAGAAAGAACCTTGGAATTTTCCAGAATCTCTTTTTCAAATATCTTCCTCTCCCTTCTGACAGTTGGGATAACTTGCAGCTTTATAGCTTAATGTCCTAAACTCTCTCCTGAAGTCCAGGTGTGTCTCTCTCAGCTCCGAACCGACATGCCCATTTGAGTGCATAAAGGCCTCTCAAATTAAACATTTCTCAGCATCTTGATTCCCATCCCCCAAACCTATTTCTGCCCCAGTCTTTCTTATTTTAAGTGATGAAAACACCATTGATTTAGTTGCCCAAGCCACTATATTTAATTACTTAATTGAGGCTGTCTCCTTGCTTCCCCCTTTTCTTAATTGCATCACCCTAAAAATAAACTCTAACAGCAAGTTCTATCAACTCTATAGCAAAGAAAAAAAGCATCTTCTTTTAATCTCCACTGCAAACCTTCTAGTCTCAGCTACCATAAACTTTTATTGGACTTCTTCAAGAACCTCTCATCTCTCTTGTTCACTCATCTATCAATCACTTATCTACCTAAATTTAAAATAGGGTATGAAATAACATTTTCTATGGGTTAATAAAGCATAAAAGAGCATACAATAAAAAGTGCACTTCACAATATGGTACCACATCTATAACAAATAGCAAATAAAAAACAAAACTAAATAACCTTTAGGCCAAACCATATGCAGTTGCCAATGTTTTTTAAAATAATTTTGACCTCTGAAAGTGGCGTTTTAATATGGTTTGACCTATTGGGTTCTTAGTTCTTAAAAGCTCTTTTAAATATTTTGCAATGTATATACATGCAAATAAATACAAAAAACTGTAACTTCTGCACACCTCCCCCAACCCCCATTTTATACAAAAACCAACAACCTTTATAATCTGGTTTGTATCAACTCTTTTTTCTCATTTAATAATATATTTTGAAGATATTTTGTTGACTGTAAGTAAAGAGTGTCTTTAATTTTAATGACGGTTTAACAGTCAGATTATATGGATAGACCCTTCCCAATTCACCTTCTCTGCTCTTGATAGACAGTTGGGTTGTTTTCAATATTTTTTCGTTATACAATGCTACAATTAATAGCCTTGTACACACCTTGCTTCATAAGCACTAAACTCTTAGCTAAGTTATTTTCTGTTACTCTACCCTTTCTCTAATCCATTCTTTAACAACGAAGGTGATCTTTTTAAAACATAATTCATGCCTGGTGGGTGTGGCTCAATTGGTTGAGGGTCATCCCATGTACCGAAAGGTTGCTAATTCAATTCCCAGTCAGGGTATATGCCTAGGTTGCTGGTTCAATCCCCAATGGGGTGGGGAGCGGGGGGTGCAGGAGGCAGCTGATCAATGATTCTCTCTCATCATTGATGTTTCTATCTCTCTTTCCCTCTCCCGTCCTCTCTCTCTAAAAAAGTCAATAAAAACGTATTAAAAAAAACATAATTCAAATGATGCCATCCTTATGCTTAAGATCCTTCAATTACTTTTTGTTTAAAATAAAATCCCTGGTGTCATGACAAGCGTCCAGGGCCCTAAGTGATTCAGCTTCTGCTGAGATCTCCACGCTCAACCTGTGTCCCCCTCCCCCATCTCACCAGACTCCAGCCTCCTCTGTGCTCCCTGAGTCTACCTTGCAGGGCCCCTGCCTGCTCCCTCTTGGACCTTCACATTGCAGTCCCTCTGCATTTAGACTGTAGATTCATGCAGTGGTGTGCTGATGAGTGTTCACTAGCCAGCTCTCCGGAGGAAAAGAAGCCGTTGTGATATTATGCAGCAGTTGCTAATTGGTGTAAATATTCTGCCCCCGCCTACTTAAAGCTGCTAATGTGACACCAAAGTGCTCGAAAAATGGTGTAAATCTTAACATTCTTTTCTGCATTGGTAGCCAGCTCTCCCATCACAGTGCTTCAGAGATTGCTCTTCCTAAACACCTAATTTAAAGTAGGCCCCCATCACTCTTAAATCCTCTTTTCTCATCCACTTCAACCATTATCACTACCAATCTCATCTTTTCTTGTCCAATTACTTATTCGAGCGGAGTTCCAGGAAAACAGAGACCTTGTTTGTCTTCATCAAGGCTCCTATTTCCTGTGTTTAGATTGGTACCTGGAAAATAATATGCACTCAGAAAATGTTTGTAGAATGGATGTGTGAATGAATGGATTCCAAGCACTGATTAATTTCCCAGCCTGACTTTGACTCCAAAACTTTAAACAGTGTTCTTCCTAGTTTCCTACCTCAGTGTGTTCCAAAACTCTGATGGGACTCTCTCATGTGACCAGCCACAGTTCGTTTTTGTTGGTGTGTGGTAATTGGTTCCTTGATTGCTTAAACTGCAGGCCTCCCTGACTCTGACTCCACTGCAGCCTCTGTCCCAGGGACCACCTCCAACTAGGAGCCATTTTGGTTTCCATTTCTGTGCCTTTGCATGTAATACTCACCTACTCCTATTTGAATATTTCCTCTCTCCTCCCTTTTTAATTATCAGTCCTTCACAGTCCAATTCAAATCCCACTTTCTTGAAGACTCCTCCTTGCTCTTCAACCCTTAAAGATATTTTCCTGCCTGACCTTCTATTGTATCTACAGTTGAGAAAAATTTCAACCCTTGACCTAAACATAGAGGGTGCACTTAAGTATTCACTGTATACCTGGTATGTTAATAAATTAATGTTAATTTTCTTATTGGTTATATAGAATGTTTTTCTTTTTGGAATGAATATGTTAGAAATATTTAAGAATGAAATGTAATGATGCCTACAATTTACTTGCAAGTTATCTTTGATATGGTGTGAGAAAGAGAGAGAAATTGAGAGAGAAAGAATGGGGGGGGATGTTAATAATTGTTGCTTCTAAATGAAGAGTGTGTAGATGTTCATTGTTATTTTATTTTCTGCTATTTATGTGGGTTTGATATTTTCAAAATAAAAAGTTGAGAGATAAATGATGCATTGGAAATACAAATTAGGCTTTAACACATACAGTTGTCTGGACCCCACCCATGAAAACCTACAGATTCTGAATCAGCAGATCTAGGTGTCTAGGTCCAGGCGCAGGTATTTTTGTAGAATTCCACAGATGACTCTGATGTGCAGTGTCTTAGGTCTGGCTTCCTGGAAGTCTGGCTGAGGCCACGCACTTCACTGGGGAACAGCCCTCGAACAACCCTGAAAGCAGGACAGGGCAATGGACAAAACCTGCGCAAAATGTGTGCTCAGCTGGAGACTGACTTCAGGCTGAGTTACCCACCAACACTTCGTCAGGGGCCCATGGGCACTACCCAGTGGGGGACCCGGGCAGGACACCTGCAGGTCTACTGCATGCAACCCAAGTGTTGAGAAGAACCACACCTTTGAAAGCAGCCCAGGTTAGAAATGTATTGCTTCTTATTTTGTGTGTCTTACCCCAGGAACTTGAGGGCAGGGACCATGTCTTCTACAGAGATTAGCACAGTGTTAGGCACATTATAAACAACTGATAAATTCTTGCTGACTAATTGACGTGGCCTATCTCCATCCTCTAATAAAAGCACCTACCCAGGCCACTACAGAAATTTGCTCCGGAGAGAGGATTCTTTGACTCTGGTGAGGAGAATGTAGGATGAACTGTAGAGGATTAAGGGATATGGTCTATCATTTGCACAAGACTTCCACGTATAGCTGCCAGCTCTCTTTCATTCTCTGCTCTGTATCAAACACTGTATTTAGAGCAATACATATTATCTTAGTTGGTGTCTCCTCAAAAGCAAACCTAAAGAATTCAAGTACAAGTACATAGTTTATTTGGGAGGTGATTTCAAGACACTTCCATAGGACAGTGGGGACAGAGATGGGAAAAGGAACACAGCCAATACTTGAAATCATCAGGAAGTTAGCACCATCGGGGCCCACAGCTTGGACTCCTGTGAAATGCTGGGCACAGTGTGAGATTTGCTTTTTTAAACCCAAAAGGTAGGGAGTTAAGATATTTATATGCTAACAACATCAGTCATTGCTTGAGGGCTATTCTTGTGGGATTGGGAGGCCTTGATTCCCTGGCTTCTCCTGCCAGCCCTTGGTGAAGGCAGAGCAGTCTCCAGCCACAAAAGAAGGCCCGCAGGCAAAGCAACACAGAAACACAGAAACCTAACCCTGGTGAGGGGAGCACCTGCAGAACTCATCTCATCTCATATCTGCATGACATCCCTTCAAGAGAAGCAATGATATCCTCATTAGTAGACAGGAAAGGGAGACTGGGAAAGGTCCAGCAGCTTCCAAGCATTGCCTATTTAGTAGTTGGCAAAGCAGAATTTGAACATAGATGCCCTGTCCCAATGATCTGTGTTCTTACATCTGCCTGAAACAGTCCCAGGACATGGAGCGGCAACGTGGATGCTAATAGAGACTTGAGTCAATGGTGATCACGTGATTGCTCCTGCTGAAAGAGTGGCTGGTCTAGGATGTTGGCAGCTCTCTTTAGTCCAGAGCTCAATGGTGAATAAAAATCCACCAGGGGTGAGTAATTTGGAAATGGGCTTAGAGGAGCATGCACCCTACTAACTAACAAAGGTCAGCCTATAGAGAACCATCCGTGCAGTAGCCAGCTGCACTGAGTGATTTTTCTGGAACAGCGTAGGCTCCAAGAACACCTGTCATTTCCCTGTCGGTCACAGCTCTAGCCTGGGTGAGTTTCCAGTGACTGCCTCCCCAACCTCACATCAGCAAAGTCCCTCGCTCACGTCGCTCTGCATCTCCACCAGCTCTCTGCTGGTACCCTGACTGTTCTCTTCTAGAGGGGCAGCTCAGCTGTGCTGATGGGAGGCTTGTGCAATTCATAAGCACAAGAAAGAAACCCAAGGTGGACGGGCTGAGGTTGGAAAGGAAAAGCAGCCTTCAAGTTAGTTGATCAGCCTAGCAGCACTGGCTGCAGAGCATTTCCATTGCAGGGCCTTCTGTGCTCACAAGAGTGTTCACGAGGCTGTGACTCTCCTGATTACCTTGGGCTGGTTCCCCAGGTATATATGCCCAGCCACCATGTGGGCCAGTCCCAGGGCACATTCTCATGAAAGGCTATGACCAATACATCCATCCCATTCTGTGTTTGCCCAGTCATCTGGGTGCACAGCACCTCACTGGGACTAAAGCTAGGATATGCAGATCTGAGTCAGGAAAAAAGTGGTTGATGTCTCCATTGCCATGAAGTAGTGGCAGAGAGAACCACCTGGAAAGCTGTAAACTCAGAGTGCTTAAGACAAGGTTGGCCCAGCTGGTGTGGTTTAATGGTTGAGTGTCCACCTATGAACCAGGAGGTCACGGTTTGATTCTGGAACAGGGCACATACCTGGGTTTTGTGGGCTTGATCCCCAGTAGGGAGTGTACAGGAGGAAGTTGATGTTTTTTATATCTCTCTCCCTCTCCTTTCCTCTCTGAAATCAAATATATATATTATAATCAAATATAACTATTATAATTCTGATCTATTGCGCCATCTAAAAAGACTAGTATATATATACTAGTATATAGACCTTGAGGTTAATCCTAGCCAGGGAGGGTAGGAGCAGGAATTTGGATTATAAGTTATCTAAAATTTCTTCCCAATTTTATGGTTCTACAATTCTATATAGCTCAAGACAAAGAATGATTTTTTATCCCTATATGTAAAATAAATTTGAGAAACACCCTATATATTTTTATATATTCATTTATAAATTATGTTTTATTGTACTAATGTGTTGCTTACATTATAAAACTCATACATACAGATTTTCAAAGGGAGACATTACTTATAAATAGACAAGCTAATATTTTCTTCTAGGTTCCTGTTGGGTAAACTTACACCCCCCTTGGGGGTAAGCTTGATAGTTTGGAGACCTCTGCTATACACACAACGCTTCCTTTCTCTGTTTCACCCAGTACAGCTTTGCAGGACCAAAGGGATTTGGACAGAACAAAACCTCCAGGTGGGCAGTTTGCAGAGCCATTCCAAGTACAGGCGCTGTGGAGTCAGAGTCACCAGGTTTAAATCCTGGCTTCACTAATTTCTAGCCAAGTGACCTCACATCGGTTACTTTATTATATAAACCTCAGCTTTCTCACTTGTGAAATGAACCTAATTCTAATAATAGTACCCAGCCCAGCCAGTGTGGCCCAGTGTGGCCCAGTGGTTGAGTGTCGGCCTATGAATAGGAGGTCACTATTAGATTCCCCATCAGGGCACATACCCAGGTTGTGGGCTCAATACCCAGCAGAGGTGTGCATGATTCAGCCAATCAATGATTCTCTCTGATCACTGATATTTCTATCTCTCTCTTCCTCGTCCTTCCTCTCTGAAATTAATAAAAATATATTAAAAATAATAATGGTACCCAACTTGCAAGGCTGTTGGGACAAATGGAGATAAAGCATATAAAATGCTCAGTATCATGCACATAACAAGGATTCAATAAACAGCAACTGCCACTGAGATATAAAGATCGATCTATGCCTTCCCCGTCAGTCATCTCCTTCCCTAGCATATAGTTAATTGTGCTTTTGCAAGAAAGTCCACACATCTCGGTGAGCACTAAAGCTCCCAGCTACAAAGCTGGTTGTGCCTGGGCTGAGGTGACTGCTGCTTCTCCCTGAAGGCCTCAAGGCCCCTGAAAAGTGCCTCTGGGACAAGTTCCCATGGAGGTGCCTTCCGGTGTGGCCTCATCATGGAATTCAGTGCTATGGGAAGACCTAGGAAAAGATTCCCCTTATAGGAGATGGGCTCAGAAACAGAGAGGAGAGACACACAGTGCCCTGATTTTGGAGAGGGCCTGAGAGGTTCTGTTGCCTCCACGCTCCCACTCAGATACCTCTCTTCCTAGACATAAAGTTGCCTCCTCTCATTATCTTTCTTTTGTTGTTGTTGTTGTTGTTTTTAATCCTCACCCAAGGATATTTTTCCATTGATTTTTAGACAGAGTGGAAGGGAGGGAGAGAGACACAGAGAGAGAAACATTGATGTGAGAGAGACACATAGATGGCGGCCTTATTCACTGAGTCAAACCAGCTTGGGCTCTTTTTTTCTTGAGTACAGTGTATTTTAATTTTTTTGGAAATTTTTCTCCTTGCTGAGATTTAAAAAATAAGAGTTGGAACTATATTAGTTTTGTGACATTGGGGAAATCATTCATCTGAGTATCAATTTATTAATCTGTACTGGGCATATAAATTAGAATAAAAATGGATGATGGAAGGAAAAGTGTGGTGTATATATTTCCCTACATATGTAAGGGACTATTTTTGGTGTTTCCTTTGAGGGGAAATGGTATGATAAAATTATGAACAACAAAACAGAAACTCTATTTCAATATCCCATGCCTCTGTTGATCCTATCATTGAAAGATCCTATCATTTAGAGCGCACGCTAAAGCAAGAGCAATGAAGGAGAGAAGGAGAGAGAGAGTTCCCAATGTAATTTAAATAAGCAGACTCAGAATTAGAGGGAAGCAAAATGAAGGGTGAGGAATTTAACTATTATAATTCTGATCTATTGCGCCATCTAAAAAGACATCTATATGAACTCCTGTACAAGCAGCAATTACCTGGAAAATAAATGTAATAAGAATCTCCTAAGTTGGCAGTAAAATTAACATTGCTGAATTTTAATTAATAGTCTAGCCTGGAAGAAATATATTTCTCCTTAGATAAAAAGAATGGCCTTAACCATGGAGAGAGCTCATCTAAATCAGTGCTTTTGGTAGTTTTTTTCTTAGCTTCCTGGAGATTTTTTGCACTCCCTATATTACTGGGAAAACCTTGAGAGTGTGAGTATTAGAATATAGCAGCTCACTCCACGGAAATGTTGTTGATCACTACCCTCCTTGGTGGGCCTTAGTTTCCTCATTTATAAGATGGTGGAAGGGTGTTGTGGGTGGGGCAGAAGTGGATCCATGACCTCTTGGTTCTTTTTACCTTTAATGCACTTTGTGTTTTGATCTGGACACACATTCCAGGCTTCTCTGTTTTCTGTTTTAAACATGCCATTAATGGTAACCATGGCAATAGTACTGGAGGGGGGTTCCAGGCACAAAGTGAGGAGCTTTGTGTTATTAATTCTGGTCTTCATGGCAACCCTTTGAGGTAGCCATTATTTATGTGCCCATTTTATAGATGAGGAGACTGATGCTTGGCAAAACCTCACCCTTGGCCATCCAGATGGGGACCAAATGGCCATAACAGAGATGATAAAAATTATGTGAAGTTTTTTCACTGCAACTGTTAGGAACCCCAGTGCTGCTTTGGAGAATCAGAGAAATGTCCTACTCATGAGACTCTTACACACAGCAGGGCCAAGTCTCTCAGAAGGTACATGAACCCCCTAACCTCCCATTCCCTGGTGGATTTGCTGTTCCTCCCAGTCCCATCAAATGCAATGCAACTCTTTTCTTATTCTAGTACTCCAGACATTTTATGATCACCTTTGGTTATTTCTTTTTCTTTCTCTAGATTCCAGCATCCATCAAATTCCATTTTTCTATTACTTAATTAATTCAGTGATAATGTGTCAGATACTGCATGAGAAACTTAATAATAATGGCTCCTTAATTTATATAGTGCTTGAGAGTTCCAAAGGGCATCCACATGCATTATCTTATCTTTAATCTTCACAGAGGCCCCTTAAATGGATGATCCGTATTTTACAGATGAAAAGATGGAAGTTCAGAGGGGACCACAGTCAGACAGGACAGAGGAAGATGTCTAATGGAGCCCAGGGCTTCTCCACATTTAAAGTCCAGTGCTCCCTGCAACACGCTTCTCCTCAGGGTCTCCTATATTTCTGTTTAATGTTTTATTTTCACAGTTTCTGCCAAAGTCTAAGTCCCATCAGTTCACCTCCGTTTCTGTGACAGCCTGGTGTCCTGGATTTCTGTCTTCTTCCTTCAACCCAGATTTAAGCTCTAATTGCTTGTTTTGAACCCTACGTGGATCCCTATTGGCTTAGATCTAAGTTACACTCCTCTGTGAATCTTTCCAGGTTCTCCATAATCTACAATTACTCTACAATTGCAAGTGCATGTCCCACCTTCCGCTCTTAGTCTGTGGGTCTTCCTATCATCCTCCAAATACATCAGCCCACTTACTGTAGTGAGCTGTTTAAGATGTGCTCACCAGCACCTCTGGTTCATCATTGCGTCTCCAGCACCTGGTACCATGCCATGCAGACGGTAGGTGCTCAACACCTTGAACAAATGGTTATGACCCTTTATATTCTAGTAGCCCTGCGCACGAATCTGTGCGCCAGTAGGTCACTGCCACCCTCCTGTGGCTCTCCGCCTGCTGCCCTGCCCTCCTGTAGCTCCCCCCACCCCTCCCCTCATAGCTTGCTGCCCTTCCCCCTCCTGTAGCTCTCCACCTCCCGCTTGCTTGCTGCCCTGCCCCCTCCTGTAGATCCGAGATCTGGTCGTTACACTGTCAGTCATTACGCCTCATGGCGTAACGGATAATTAGCATATTCCTCTCTTATTATATAGGATTCTCATCACTAAAGTCTCAATTCTTAGAGGCCCAATGTCAGCACATGGGGATAATACTAAATTCTAGTTAATATTTAGAGTCTATATCTTTGCTATTCAAAGTGTAGACCAGCAAGATAAGCAGCATCACCTGGGAGCTTGTAAGAGATGCAAGATCGCAGGGAACCTTGGGCTTCATTAAGATCTGCATTTTAACGAGGTAGTTGGTATGCACATTAGGTTCTGAGGAACATTGGACTGAAGGCTTATGATGAAATGGGCCAAACTGAAGCTTTAATTCGTAAATGCCCGGGTTTGAATCCCGGCTCTGCCACTCATTAGTTATGTGACTGTGAATAAACTTGTAAAATTCACTGGGCCTCTGTTTCCTTAACATAAAATGAGGATCATAATAGTTCACCAAACATGAGTGAGGCATTCTGCATGCATTCTTACTCATTATCACAAACACATAGGCTATTCTTATCCCATTTTAGAGCTCAGAAAACTGAGGCTGCATGGTACTAGCCAAGTAACACCACACATTCTCTGGCAGCATTGCAATTCAAACCCAGTCAGGTTGATGATGCATGCTATTTGTAATCTCTCCACCATTCTGTACTCTCTGTCCTCAGGGTAGATCACCTGTTGTGAAGACCAGATAGGATTCAGGTTGTTATGTGCTTGGAGCCCTAGCAAAGCTGCATACGAATGTTCTTAGGCATTAATTGCATTACTAGTTGGAATTCTCTATTTGCTTTAAATATTTTTCTTTGTTTCCTGGAAGTTAGTGTCCGTCTTTATTGTCTGGGTAGCTGATGAATTTGAGGTATCACTTCTTGTCGCAAACAAGAAATATCAAATAGACTCTGAATGTACATGTGGATGCTTGCACAAGCTGATTAGTGATGAGCCAGAGATGAAATGAAAGGAGGCAGAAAATAGGGGAGAGGAAGATAAATTGGCATCTGATTTATCGGAGGGATAGGAAAGTGTGAAAGAAAATTGATTAGAAGTCAGACTAGGAAAGCAAAAAAGATGAACCGGGCCTGTTTTAGATTATTCAAAGAGGAGAATATCTTAGTTCTGCAAAACCAGGGAAGGAACTGATTATTGGGTTTTCGACATGGATTTCCATAAGCAGTGCAATGAGTGTAGTGGTTTTTCAAGGAGGTGGGCTTTCTCATGCCAAGCTTTTTGTCCTTTTTGTGTGTTAAGGTATTATTCACCCACCACTGCTGCTGTGGGAGTTTTAAATGTGAAGATTAGCCCAGCCAGCATGGCTCAGTGGTTGAGCATTGACCTATGAACCAGGAGGTCATGGTTGGATTCCTGGTCAGGGCACATACCTGGATTGTGGGCTCAGTCTCCGGGGTGGGGCATGCAGGAGGCAGCCCATCAATGATTCTCTCTCATCATCCTCTCTCTCTTTCTCTTTCTCTCTCTCTCTCTCTCTCTCTCTCTCTCTCTCTCTCTCTCTTGCCTTCCTCTCTGAAATCAATAAAAAATATATTAAAATGTGAAGAATAACAGGGTGATCAAAGACAGACCTTAGCAATATCTAGAATCTAGAGAGAGTAGGGATAGTGCCTAGAAGTATGAGCACAATTTGCAGTATCACCAAATGCATCTACTGTCACCACTGGACTGTCCTCTTGCCATGGGAACAGAGCAGTCACCACTGGATCCTGAGCCCAGCTTTCATAGAGGGGCCCAATTAAATTTAAATTTCAGGTGAACAATGAAGAATATTTTAGTATAAACATATTCCATAGAGAATTTAAAACATACTTACACTAAAAATCATTTGTTATCTTTTTATTTGCTAAATCTGGAGTTCCTAAGCTAGGAAGCAATTGGCCCCAGAATTGTTTAGAATCTACCGGAACCTAAACCTGTGACTTGGTGTCAGGGCTCAGCTGGAACCTGAGCCGAGTTCCTGGAGGGGGAGAGATGAAGGTCAGCGTGATGCGAGGAAATAGGCCTGGCCTGGGCCTCAGGACATCTGCATCCCAGCCCCAGCGCCGCCCTGCCTGGCCAGCCTGCCACCTCCGCTTGCCCACTGGCTGTGTGGCCCCTGTGCGTCTCGCCACAGTTCCTGGCAGTGGTGTAGGCTTTGTGACTGGGCTTTGGAGCAGAGGACACTGGAGTCATTGCAGCATACACGGGTGTCGTTTCCAGGAAGCAAGGGTTTGGGCAGAGCGGCGGCGGTGAGGCGGGGATTTCTGGGGCCTGTGTGTGGAAGTGAAGGTGTGGAGAGAATTTACATGTAGAAACAGAAAGCCTCTCCATCCAGAGCCAATTGCAGCACGGACCAGGGGGAAATTGCTGTTCAACTTGGCATTTCCATTGCCAGGTTTACTGACAAAATGAAAGAGAGGGGGAAAAAGCCTCTTTGTTTTATGAATTTGTGGTAGATTATAAAGAGGGGGGGAGGGGGGCTTGTAATCCCCAGGCGGGGGCGTACTTGGTTCTGCCAGGCCTTCGTATAAATGTGGAAATGCTGACGGATGAGCCTAATGCATCCTCGGTCCAAGCTGAGCAGCATGACTGGCTCTTGGGTAGACCTTTCGTCTGTGCCTGCCCCAGTGAGTTCCGCCCTCCCCTGGAGCCTGGAAGCTGCCTGTCCTCATTCAGAGCTGGGAACGCAGAGGCCAGAGAAGGGAAGCGACTTTCCCAAGGTCACAGTGGACAAGGTGGTAGTGGCTGCCGGGCAGAGCAGAGGAAGTTCTCTGCAGCTGGGCCTAACTCTCACCCACTCCCACCCAAAAACCTCCTTCCACACCTGACTGGGGAAACCGAGGCTGCCTGGACGGCCTGGGAACAAACATGTGGCACGTCCCACATGTGGCACGTCCCCCCTGTCCCCACACATCCACAGCTGCCTGCAGTCCCGGGAGCCGGCTTCTCTGCAGCTCTGTGGTCTGCTGTCCCTCCCGGCTTCGCTCAGTCTGATGTGTGGAGGGATCAGAGCTTGCGGGGTCCAACAAGAAGCCGGCAGCTCTTCCGTAATTGCCACTAATGTGGAAATACAGGAGCAAATGAGCAGCGATTCATATGTCGCTGTGTGACAGAACAGAAACCTCTACTGAGGAATTAAAGCCATAAATATCCTACAGGGCGCCTACCTGGGAGCATGTTCCCGGCATCTGGAATGGCAGCTCATGGCTGTCAGCGTGCTGCTATTAAGCGGGGAGAGCAGAAGGGACAGCAAGGGGAAGTGCTGCGGGGAAGGGATGAGGGCCGTTTGCCAATGGGAACCTGGTGACAAAAAGGCCCCGTTACCCTACAGTGACCACGGTGACTAAGAGGCCCCCACCCACCCCTGCACAGAAAGCCAGCTTGTGACAAAAGGCCCTGTCCTTGCAAGAGGCATTAGCAGCTTTGTGGCTGGTCTCCCATCTGGTTGACAGCAATGTGACAGCTCAGAGTTGGAGCTCCTGGAGGGGAAAGAACTGGAGCCGAGAGGAGGAGAGAAATTGCGGCCTGGGAATGCCCACGTGGCTGCGTCAGGGCATGCTCCAACGGGCCGAGAGAGACAGCACATCGCTGCCAGGGATGAGTGAAATGTGCAGAAACCTCAAAGAAATCCAGTCGCCGATCCTTAGCAGTGGGGCATTTTTGCTGATGGGCATATCTTTAGCCAGATGTTTGCTCTGTCTGGGGCGGGGAGGGAGGTTGGCGGTGTGGGCTGCATCTTGGGCTAAAAGCAGCTGGGCAATGTGATTCTCTGCTGGGACGGGAATTCCCAGGCCTGGTGCTTCTTGCTGGGACCAATGGTGGTGCTGAGTGAAATGGATCCTGAGTTACAACAGTTTGCAATGTCTCTGGGGCCTTGAGCTGAGCACTGATCGGAAACATGTCACCTTCCCTTCCCTTTACCTCCTCTGCCCAACGCCCCAGCCCGTGTGCTCCTGTGGGTGAGCTCCTGCTTGCAGACCCCTCCAGGGAGCCAGTCTTCAGGAGGGTGGCTGTGGTGGTCCTTGGAAACTCCCAGGCCCTTTTTGCCTTGGTTTTCCTGTTTGCCAAGTGGGAAGAAGCATATGGCATGTGCACCATCTTTGGGTACTAAAGGGAGTGACTCATGGTCTGAGTTTGAGGTCTAGAGTCTTTGTTTTTTAAATATGTTTTTATTGATTTCAGAGAGGAAGGGAGAGGGAGAAAGAGAAACATTTATGATGAGAGAAATCATTGATTGGCTGCCTCCTGCATGCCCCGCACTGGGGCTTGAGCCTGCACCCCGGGGCATGTGCCCTGACCAGGAATTGAACTGTGACCTCCTGGTTCATAGGCCGATGCTCAACCACTGAGCCACACTGGCCAGGCAAGGTCTAAAGTCTTCATGCTCTGGTTCACCAGAGGAAAGCGCCAACTGAGAGGGTGCAATGAGGAAAACAGAAGGGAGTCCTTCCCCACAATTAGTTAGAGATATAATTGAAAATACACTCTTTTCCTGTTTACAACAATTTTGAGATTTTTTGAGATGGAGATAAAAATAAACAGCAAGGGTCTATGTAGGTTGTCTGATTTCATATCGAGGTAGAAATGAGCAGGCATTAGTTCCAGGTGTTTCCCCTCTTCCATGGGGCTCCCACTTTAGTCTTTTTTTTAAAATATATTTTATCGATTTTTACAGAGAGGAAGGGAAAGGGATAGAGAGCCAGAAACATCGATAGAGAGCCAGAAACATCGATCAGCTGCCTCCTGCACACCCCCCACTGGGGATGTGCCCGCAACCAAGGCACATGCCCTTGACCGGAATCGAACCTGGGACCCTTCAGTCCGCAGGCCGACGCTCTATCCACTGAGCCAAACCGGTTAGGGCTCCCACTTTAGTCTCTAGAGCACCTCCAGTGAGTGCAGGCTCGGACCAGCAGAGGAGACAAATAAGGATCCCACGCTGACAATCTCTCCCACAAAGTCAGGAGTGACAGTCACCAAGCAGGTGAAAGCGCTGCTCTCCGCCTGATTTCTGGCGCCTCACAAAGGCCGTAGTATAAGTCAGGCTATTTTCTCCACCTTACCACTCACACATGTTGCTCTAAAATTCCTGGACTTTCCGGAACTTTCGAGACATTGCGGGGAGGAGTGTGGGCTTAGAAAATAGTTTGCACTCCAAATCCTGACCCTCCTGCCCCCAATAACCATGGAACTGTGAGCAGACCTGCGTCTGACCCCAACTGGCTTACCTGAGAGTGGGAAGAAAAATCCTCATCTGCCAAACCAGGTGCTGGATTATTTCCTGTGCCCCTTGCCCTCAGCAGTAATCACCAGATGCCACTGTGTCTGCTAAAGGACAGTGAAAGAAAATAAGAGCAACATCAACTCTTATTTTTGTGTTTATTTCTGTGAGGGGAGATGGCTGGTTTTGGCCCCATGACCTCTGAGTTTAAACCCAAGATAGTGTGTTTGCTAAAAAAAAAAAAGCAAAGATAGTATGTTCGACCTACTAGGCACCCAGAAATGGATGGATATCTTTATTTATGCAAATAAATAAAAAATCAGCCCAACTGGTATAGCTCAGTGGTTGAGCATTGATATATGAACCAGGAGGTCAAGGCACAATTCCCGGTCAGGGCACATGCCCGGGTGGCAGGCCCGATCCCCAGTCCAGGGCATGAAGGAGGCAGCTGACCAATGATTCTCTCTCATCATTGATGTTTCTATCTCTCTCTCCCTCTGCCTTCCTCTCTGAAATCTATAAAAATATATTTTAAAAAATCAGAGAATTGGAAAATCTCCCAGGCATCTGGATATAAATATTACATAAATCAGAAAATTAGGTTTGAAGCATTTAAAAATATTTTGAAGATCCCCACTAAAGAGACTTGACCTCGAAGAGTATAAATCATATTTTACCATCTATGTAAAATAAAGAAGGAAAAGAACTGCTGTATTTGCTTACACATAGTACACTATTTCTGGAATGATTAGTAAGAAATGGGTAACTGGGTGACGCTAGGGAGAGGAACTTGGTGAAGTTAATGAGGAACTAGAGGAAATGATTTCACTGGGTGTCCTTCGTATCTTTTGAATTTTGAACCATGTGAATATTGATTACTGACTCGAAGTAAAAATAATAATAAATTAAATGAAAACATAGAGATTGTATCTAGTGATAATCAAGGTGGTTTATGTTAATTTCTAAGAAGTTGCCCAAGTGTTTGTAGAAGCTCGCCATGGAAAATGCACTTCAAAACCAAGTGCTGCCCTGGCTGGTGTGGCTCAGTTGGCCGAGTGTCCTCCCATGCTCCAGGAGGTTTCTGGTTCTATTACAGATCAGGGCACAAGCCCAGATTTCGGGCTTGATCCCCTAGGTCAGTGGTGGGCAAACTGCGGCTCGCGGGCCACGGTTTGCCGCTCTGTTGACTAATGAGTTTGCCGACCACTGGGATAGGGGCTTAATCACAAGGAACAACAACAGCCTGTAATTATTGGAATCGAGAGTCTAGGTCAGTGGTCGGCAAACTCATTAGTCAACAGAGTGGCAAACTGCGGCACGCGAGCCACACGGGGCTCGCGAGCCGCAGTTTGCCAACCACTGCCCTAGGTGGTATGCAGGAGCCAGCTGATTGATGTTTCTCTCTCTCTTCCTCTCTTTTCCTCTCTCTCTTCCTCTCCTTTCCTCTCTCTCTAAAATCAATAAAAGCGTATTAATATATATATATTAAAAATGTCAATTTTAGTTAATAACTAGAGAAAATCACCTAACTTTGTATCTGTTACTGTCTCAGCGAAAGTGAGCACCCAGAAGTAGTAGTATTGCCCATGTTACCTCGTGTGTGACTGTGGATGGTGAGCTCACCTGGTTAGGGCTCAGCCCCAGTGAAGCTGAGGCCTTGGATTTGACTGGCAGGTGACCAATGAACTCCACTCTGTTCAGGGGCCACAGATTGTGCCCCTCATCCTGATTAGCTGACTGTGAATGCGGCTGTTGTCCTTGCAGGAACAACGCTGAGTGCAAGTCCGATGAGAGCCCCCTAAATTCACTGCTGAGTAGAAAGACAAGAAGGGGACCAGAAGTGCCCATGTAAAGGTGGAGGCAAATAGAGCAGGTAGAGGTGGTGTCAAGGTGAGAAGAACTTGGGAAATACAACGGGATACGTGCACACAAGTATTCCTCTGTGGCAGGAATGGGTCTGTCAGGGGACAGCCTAGCAGGTTTCATCAGTCCTCAGCCACCCTCTCCTTCCATTTCGTGTACACGCCCCTCTCCTACTTCTATCTGTGATGCTTAGACGAGATGGCCAGGGTTGGTACAACTCCATAAGCGTGTTGAGATGGGATAGAGATAAGGCTAAAGTGCCTAAAAAGCTTTACTAGAAGTTCAAACTAAATATCTGAACATATTTTGGGGAGTCTTCAGACCTGGCATTAATTCCTCCTCTGATTTCTGCCTAATAGTTATGCATGAGAAAGTTTTCTGGGATTGGCATGCAGAGGGCATGGGGACACATGTGGGAGGGAGAAGCAGGCTGAGAAGTCTTGACTTCCCTTTTTAGTACTGGAGGTTTTCTAGATTCCACTGAGGGTGGGAGTGGGTTGGGTGGGTGGGGTAGGTTCTAGTCCCTGTCTAACCGAATCTGTCTCACCTACAATTTCCTACACAAGATTCTCAGGCCCCCATAGTGTCAGCCAGGCATAGTTTTAATAACATATACTTGTGAAACTTTTCATATTTCTAACCCTGCCCCCGTGGCAAGTGTTTCAGTCACTGAACAGAATAAGCCCATGAACTAGACTATCTCCATTTTACAGGTAAAGAAACCGGGACTAGTCTCAAGTGTCTCTCTCGGTGCCAGGTATCAAGAATCAGACAGAGCCCTAACTGGTTTGGCTCAGTGGATAGAGCATTGGCCTGCAGACTGAAAGGTCCCGGGTTCGATTCCGGTCAGGGGCATGTACCTTGGTTGCAGGCACATCCCCAGTGGGAGGTGTGCAGGAGGCAGCTGATCGATGTGTCTCTCTCATTGATGTTTCTAGCTCTCTCTCCCTCTCCCTTCCTCTCTGTAAAAAATCAATAAAATATATTAAAATAAATAAAAGTTAAAAAAAAAGAATCAGACAGAGCTCTCCCGACTCCTAACACAGCTATTTCTCACACGTAAATAAGATGTCTTGAGATGCTTAGTATCTGTGCTTCGAGGTCTGATGAAAAAAACCAACCAGGAGGGCATGCGGTTCGTAGGGAGTTTGCTCACAGATGAAGTTACAGCCCTTGAACAAGGTTTTCATTAGAGCCTAGATTTAAGGCCAAGTCCAGGCTCGTTCTCATTTCACCTGAACTTGGTCCTAACAGCTACCTGTTAGTGTTCATTTGTGCTCACCTGGCAGGAAGTTATTGGTAAATATCATGTGTTTACCCAGTAATTACACCCCCATGCAGATTAGTCACTAATTACACTCAGCAGGTGCAAAAGTCATTAGCACAACACATCCCGACACTGGTGGTAAAGGAGACACACCGTTCAGTATTAATTTGGTAATTGTATATTATTTACCAAATCTGGGGTGATTTTGCCACAGAATAATCACAAAGAGCTGTACGGTTCACCTGCTGAAGCCACCTGCCAGTGCCAGTTGGAGCAGGGCCATTGCTCCCTCCTACCCTCCTTGTGTGAACTATGGGGCAGCCCGACTGGGAGGGACATTGGGGTTGCCATTACCCGTGTATGTCTACCCTAAGCAAATTTAAAATCCAAGGCCAGCATCCCCGGTGCCCCACATGTTCCTGAGCTGCTGTGTGCTCAGGGAATTCAAACTAATTTTAATATTAGCCCTAAGCAAAGCATAATTAGAGAGATAAATCTTCAGCAACTCTCTCCTACCCAGACCTCTCCACTGCCGCCTCCCCCCCTCATCCCACCTCCTGCCATAATGCATTACGAAACCACATATAAATGGATTGCAGAGTGTCTGTGACAACACTCAACACATTTTTTCAGCTAATTGAAACTGGTTCCAACGTCAGGCAGACACCAGTGGTGTGGCACCTGGGAGGGTGGGACTGTCCCTGCCTTCGGACACTGAGAGGAGGGAACATCTGGGTGTGGAACTCCCCTGCTCAGCTGGACACCAGCACATCATTTGTTCCTGGAGCAGCCACTTGCTCAATGTGGCCACATGAACCTTTAAAGTCAATGGTGAGATATTTCTTTCACTAAATGATGCTGCCTTGGACTTCAAAAGCCCATCTTCACCTCCAGAAATAACTGTTCGTCTTTCATAGCTTTTTATCACCGCAGAAGGACTCTCCTTGTTTCTCCTTGAGGGGCACATGTAGGAAAGCAGGCAAGTGTCTGGTAAGTTAAGGAAGGAGGGACCATGATAATGATAGAGTTGTTCCCTGAGAGGCAGGAAGTGAGGTCTGGAAGGGGGGCCAGGCAGGGAGTGAGCTTCTGTCCACCCGGATGGGTCAGGGAGAATTGACATGGGCTGAGTTATTGAGAGAAAGAAAGGTAGAAGATTTAGGGAGAACAGGGCATGCGGATTGGATAACTTGGAAGTCTCTACTTCTCTCTTTGGAAATGGGCTTAGCTGGTGATTGCGGGACATCCTGGTTTAGAAGACAAACTATTTCTCATTCCCATCCATCTTTCTTCAAGGGAACACTGGGCAACCAGCACGATTTGCCTCCTAATTCAGGGGTCTCCGTGATTTCACTGGAGGCTGCTTTTAGAGTGCTTAGTACTTTGCTGAGAGCATCACCATCACAGCCTGTGAAGTCCATGCCAGAGAGAGACTTGAGAAGCCAATCTGGGGACAAAAGCCAGGCAGCCCCAGCGTGGGACGCACCGTGACAGCTGGGGCCAGCCTCTTCCTCCTGGGAGGGCATGAAGGATCAGGTTAAAAATCCTCAAGCTCCGACCCATTTCCCCAGGTCCCTGAGCCGGGGCTCTGTCTCCCCAGCCCCACCCCCAGCTGATGCAGTTTTCTTGGGGACACCTCAGGAGTTACTGACAGCAGAACAGAATCTGAGCCGTCTGTTCCTCGCACATTTCCCACACCTTTTTTACCCTACAACTGTCATCTTTGGCTTTCTTTTTAGAATCCTGCTCTTTATACTGCAAGGTGTTAAAATGGGGGAGGGGGCAGTGGATCACAGCTCAATTAGAGAATTGTAGAGTCAGCTCCCTCCCTCCACCAACGCCCACCCATTTCTAATCCTGCCCCAAGTTCTAAACTGGAGGGTCCCGTCAATCTGCTTATCAGCACCCCAAAACCTTTTCTCCCAGGCCTCCCTGTTATCCCCGATTCCACGTGTGGTTAGCACTCTGGAGCAGTGTGGTGTCTGGCCGCCTCTGAGAAGCGCAGGTCTGTGAAGACAGCTGGGGCTGAAAGAGGGGTACACAACCCCACCCCCACTCCTGCTCCATGAGCTTCTAGTGCTCCTAGGGACTTGCAAGTACATCCCACACAGGTGTCCCTCCACACCCTTTCTCCTGCTCTTTCCTCTGAAATTTCTTCTTTAGTTTTTGTCTGGACTCATTCATCAACCAGCTCAACTGTCAGCCCCTTTATTGAGGCTTTTCCAGGTGACCTCTCGCTGACCCGGTCCTTCCCCCACTGAGTCCCTGTTGCCCTCAGGCACAGGCAGAGCATTCAGGGGGATGATTCTTCTATTACTTTGCAGGCTTCTTGTGGAGAGCTGGACTCTATTCCATTCATCTTCACATCCTCAGTGCCAAGGACAATACCTGGACAAAAACAGGCCCCACGTGGGACCAGAGTGGGCCTAACTCCCAAGGGTAGCAAAGCTTTCCCCTGATCGAGGGCCACCTTGATCTTCCTGGGGGATCCATGGAAGAGGACTGACCTCTCTTAGACCTACTATGTGCTGAATGCAGTGACAGGTCCCTTCCATCTGTGACACTGATTCTCAGAATAAGTGGAGTAGGCACTTCCATCCCCGTTAACAGAGAGGAAAGGCTTCGAGAGGCTAATAAATGGTGAGCCTTCTGCAAACCTCTGCTTCTCTTGCTCTAGAGCACAGGTATGTTCCTCCCCTGTGTTGCCTCCGCAGGGGGTTCCCCTCTTTGCTAGGAGCACCTTCTTCTGAGACCTCTGCCTTCCTTCCTGCCTCATCTCATGGGGGTTTGTCTGTCTTCCTTTGCAGAGTCTGTCTGACCCTGCAGGTGGGAGACCAGGTGACATTCCCCTTCTTCCTGTGTCCCGCCTTCTGATGAAGGGTCTGATTTTACCAAAGCGGTTCTGACCACATTTCAGGCCTGCCTTGTGCACGCTTTCTGCTTTCTGACAGCCTTTGCACCGTTGCATGGGAGAGTCAGTCTGGCTCTGGAGCGGTGAAACCATGAATTCATGTTGAATGTGGGAAATTCACAACTGCTGCTTGAAAACAGTTTAGTTTTCCAAACACACTCTCCCCGAGCTTTCCCCTCCTTCTCTCTCATAAAATGCCACTTATTGGGCCTTTCAGCCATAGAAAGGCTTTATATGATCTATTATACGCTGCCTGAATTGCTGCTGCTTATTTATTATGATTGTATTTGAATTGCCGTGGAGAGCCGACAGTGACTTGGCAAAGGGCACCCAAAGACAATGCCACAATATTACTTTCAGGAGGCAGCAGCCTGGACTGCAAAGTGGAGAGTCAGGGCGCAAGGAGCAGAGGAAGGGACCGGCGGGCCTCTGAGCGGCCTGGCTGGTGTGGCACGGAGGGTTTGCAATGAGTTGCTCAGTTAGGCTCTGCTCTGAGTGCCCCTAGGCACCAGCAGCTGAGAATCTTCTTGAATGTTGTGTAGCACTTGTGGGGTTGACTTCAGTAAACATGCACTGAACTTCCTGTACCCAAATCGCACTCTCAACCCAGTCACAGGCTTCGCTGGGATCCAGCTACACACCTGAAAAAAATAGGTGAGTAGGTGAGACACACCTCACCCAATCCCCACAGGGATTAGTGGCCAAGGACTGAGGGAACGCGGCATCCTTGCTTTCCACTCACTGGTCAGCCTCACATTCCAAGTGGCCATTGACCTGCAGAGCCCACCTACACTAAAACTCAATACTCAGTGAAAGGGCTATGCTAGGAGCATACAAGCTGGGCCATCACAGTTCATTGATTCATCAGAGCTTTTAACATATGCCAGTCCTGTGCTCCCTCCTCCCTCCTCCACCCCATTCTTGGTGATGGCGTTAACCAGTGGCTGGTAGGAGCTACAAAAAATTATAAGACCCAGTTTCTATCTTCATGGAGCTCAGTCTAATGGGGTGTGACAGATACGCACAGCCCCCAGGGTAACATCATGCAGCAGTGAGCAGTGTTGGCTGCCCCTCCTCTCTGCTCCAGCACTGTGTCATCACCAGATGGCCCAGGTGAATGTTTCCAGGTGCACACCCACCTGTAGACATGACCCCTGTCCTCAGGGTCATGCGTTCTTAGAAGGAAGAAGGAATGGCAGCTCTTGAGGAAGCAGTCACCCACGTGTCCACTGTTTCAGTGATGGCTCATACCTTTCTTCATCAGAGAACACATCACGGATCTTCCCTCCACACTTGGGGCTTTCTGGAGGAAAAGAGACCGTAGGAAACAGTGTTTCTGCCTCGATAGGATGAAAGCGTCAACCAAGAGGCCAGGGAGAAGAGGATGGAGCAGTGGGCAGCCCCAGCAGGAAGATACAGCTTTCAGTGGTGATGAGTGACAGGGGGAGCCAGGGCATGATCCACTCCCTGGAGGATGGAGGAAGTGGGCCGTCTGCATGCAGAATGGCTGGGAGCCAGGCAGGCACGGGGAATCTTCAAGGGGATAAATACTGAGAGATTTCCATCCCTTTGGGAGAGGTGCCAGGGAAAGAGGCCAAGATTCCAGGGAACGCAGCCAGGACAGGGTTATTCTAATCCCTAGGAGGATTCATTTGCCAGCTCCTAAAGCAAAAGCAAGCAGCGCCCTGAAATGGAGACTAGCTATTTCAGAGCAATTAGCCATTGGTGCCTGCTGCTATCTTTGGAGAAACTCCAAAAGCCAGCGAGGTAAGGAGGAGGGCAAGAAGTTGTGGTCCTCTGTGGAGGAGATGACTCCATCCTGGGCACCTCTCCCCACCTGACAGCTCGTTGTGAGTGCAATGCTGGACTAGGGGGTCCCAGGGGCTCCGGCTCCCATGGGGTCCACACCCTGCCCTCAGAATGACACCAGCCATGACAGCTTCAGCCCACAGGACACTCCACAGGTGCCGGAGAGTGTAACATCTGGGATGTTAGACCAGGCCAGATTCTCTGCTCGCATCAGGTACTCTCAGCCAGGGACCCAGAGACACTTCAGAGAATTTGCCTTTGGAGGCCAGTGAATCACTAGAAATTATAACAACAGAGAAAGGCCCTAACTCCTCCCATACTGTTACTAATGTTCCAAAACCATGTCACTCCCCAACATGGCCTCTTTAAGAAGAACCAGCAAGACCCGGGACATGTTGGGGGTGAAGGTGGAATTGGGGTACAATCTGCACTCACAATGATTTGATTACTACTGCTCAATAAAGGAGTAGCCACTGCCTTTTTCTCTTTCCACTGCCTGTTCTGGAAAATTTCCAGTCTCTGGTGTTACTAACTTCTCTGCCTTGGGCTTTCTTTCTGGCATCCTGCGGCTTAGCACTCCTGGTAACAGCTTCAGCCCATCTGCCTTGGCCTGGGACCCTGCATAATCCTGGGGTTTGCGTCTTGTGTCAGATTCCTGCCTGTTTCCAAGACCCTCCTCTGGGCCATGGCCACTCCCTGGAAATAAATCCACTGGAATAGAATGAGATTAGATGCCGCCAGAGCGGAATAAAACAGCAACGAAGTTTCAACTTCAAGAAGCTATATGATTTCTTTACTGTGCATCCCTGCACTGAACACAGCCAGAACTGATCAGGAGGGAGCTGTCCCAACTGCCCGCATAAATGAACACAGAGGAGGGGAAGCTGAGAGGAATAGGGGATGGAGATGAGCCACCTAGCAAAGTCAAGTGTAAATGCAGAGTCCCCAGAATTCCTTGAGCAAGGACCTCTTTTGTACATTGAAAAATTGCTTTCCATTTCTCATGCGCACTTGACCATTCTAGATCCTGGTCCATTTCCCACCCCACCCCACTGCCAGCCACCTCCCAACACAGAGGTACTGTTCAGGCACCACCCACAGCCAGGACTGGCACCTCCGTGCCCTTGCTCCGAGCTAAGAGAACGTGCATCTCACACTGTCCTTTTCAAGTATTTTGTGATAGGACCTTTGGGGTGGGTTAGCATCTTACTAGCCTGAAGTTGAACATGAATAACCTTTTGAGGAATCACATCTCTGTGGACATTTGCTGGGATGATATGGGAGTAACCGAAAAGAAAGACCATGATCCCAGCCATAGTCCTCAGGAAAGAGCCCCAGCCAGTCTGTGCTGGATGCTGATGTGGATGAGAGACAAGATAACAGGATATCATAGAAGAGCTTGGGTGGCTCACCCCAAAGGGCTTCATAGGGGTCCCCACTCCAACTACTAAAGAATAACAGAGTTCCCTGCTACTCTCCCCTTCATGGGAAGGACAGGCTGGGAGCTGCTGATGCCTGGCAGACGGAGACTTTCAGCCTCCAAAGCAAGTGTGGACGCTTGGCATTTCTGAGAGCTTCCCAGTCCCTCAAGATTGGATGTGGAAAGAGAAGTCGGGGAGGATGAGGAATGACTGTTTCAACTCACTGTGACCTCCATAAAGAATGGTAACTCCATATTTCTGACTCCCATAGGAAGTGGTAACTGACCCCATATTCCTAACCCTCATAAGAAGCAGAAACTGACCCCCTATTTCTGACTTTCAGAGGGAGCAGTAAATGTGCAGATGACACCGTCTCCCCATCGTGGATGGGCTTGTATTTCTTTAATTTCCCAATCATGTTTCCCAAGGACGCACATTAAACAAGCTGGTATTTCCAAAGCACCTGCCTTTTGGAAGGCAAGCCCAGGGCAAGGCAGTCTGGGATTCAATTTTTTTTTTTTCAGGGTCTAATGGAGGTGAGGCCTCTGCCTGCGGTGCTGGTCCTTCTCTGAAATCCCTTTGCCTTAGGTCCGGCTCATTCCCCCCACAGCACCTAAACGCATCCTCCCTGCACCATGAGGGAGCCGGCTACCCTGCTGCACCCTAGCCTCCTGGGCACAGAGGCCTGCCTCGCTTGGCTTAGTCCCCCTGCTCCCCTCACCCCCCCTGAGGGGGCCAACAGCTAGGTAGCACAAGAACAGGGGTGAGCAAGTATCTCCTTCCCATGTGCTCCCCTTGCCCCACAATCCTATACAGGTCACAAAGAAGATGATAAAAGGATGCCCACAGGATGTGTGGAAAGGAAGGAGAGTAATCTTATTTCTTTGCTTTAAAGATGGGAGACACGGTATACCCAGGATCATCAAGTCTGCCTGTGTTGATGGTGCTTTCAGCCGGTTGGCTGGAGGAGTACTTATCTTGCCCCTGGGCCATTGCCAATTCACCTGGGGTGCATTCTCTGCCGGAGCCATAATCAAAAGAGGACTTGGGCTCAGGTCATGCCTCGGTTGGTACATTAGCTCGCATACCAGCAGGGAAAGCATAGCTGCCAAGCCCCCTGTGAGCCTTGGCTGTGACTCAGGGTCATATGGCCAAGCCCCAGGCCAGAGAGGCAGCCTGCTGGGGACTTTGGGGACAGGACCTGGTACTCCTGTGTGGCCACAGACACCCTCCCCTGCCACCTGGGGCTCCCCGCCTGCTCTGCATCCACTTGCCAGCAGGGGGCTCTGCTAATGGGAGGGAGCCTGTTGGCAGGCCCCGCTGAGCCCCATCTCTGGCAGAAGGGCCCTGACAGCCTGCAGGACCCGAGCCAGAGGGTAAAAAGGACTTTGAGAATTCAGAGTGGGGACTGGCGCGCAGCAGAGAGGCCTGCAAGGCCCACGGGAAGTTGGTAGCCAACACAGGCTCAATCTGCCGGCCTCAGCGGGAAGTAGGGGCTCTGGCTGGCCCGCTGCGTGTGGCTGCACCATCTGAACATCTTGATTTGCTGCTAATTGAACAGCCTGGCACCCGCAAAACCACGTGACCCCCATGCAGCTGAGACCAGAGACTCGAGTGCCCCTGGCTCACCGCGGAGCAGGGAGAGTGAGCTGCCTCAGGCTGCCCAGAAAGCTCACCGTGCCAGGGAGAGCAGTGTGGACAGGGCCCCCAGCCAGCAACATCCAAGGGTCTGGCCTCAGTCCCGCAGAAGGCCTGACTCTGAGGTTCCTTTTTACAACACAAGCCCTGCAGCTGGCAGTGAGGGGGTCATCTGAGTGAGGGCAGTGATACCTGGACCAGCCCCCTGTGGCTCAGTGCCTGCCGCTCATAGGCTGCTTGCCGATCCTCTCCACAGCTCGCTGCATCATCTTGGGAATGATGAGGCTGCAGTCTCAGAGCGGTTAGGTACCCAGATAACAGCTAACAATTAAGTGGTAAGGCTGGTGCAACTCCAGTGCTGCTGGACTCCAGAGTTCATGCCTGGCCGCCTCCAAAATGGTACAATCTGAAGGAAAGAAAAAAATCCTTCTTCTGTGATTGACTTATTTTCACTCAGCATAATGCCTTCCAGGTGCGCCCATGCTGTTGGCTATGGCTGGCTTTCCTTTTCCGGGCGGGGTAATATTCGACTATATACCAGAATATAGACATTTTCTTCATCAGTCGCATGTTATCTTGGTTACTGTGACTTATGCTACAGTGGACACAGGAGTGCAGATATCTCTCTGAGATCCCAATTTCAACTTGGGGGGGATAAATATCCAGAGGTGAGATGGTTGGATCCTATGGTAGTTCTCTGATTCCACTTGCATGAGGTAGAGTCCAAACTCACAGAAGCAGGGCATAGAAGGGGGGCTGCCAGGGGCTAGAAGAGGGGGAGGGGGAGTAAAATTTCAGTTACACAGGATGAATACGCTTTTAATGACTTGCTGTACAATGTTGTGCCTAGAGGTTCAATACTGTGTGATGCATTGAAAAATCTCATAAGAGGGCAGATCTCATGTGAAGTATTCTTACCACAATAAAATAAAATTTAGAAAATAGAAGAGATCCATGATGACCTCATCCGTCATATCATTCATGAATTTCTTTGAAACTTTTTGATTCTAAATGTAAGGAAGCCCGGCCAACATGGCTCAGTGGTTGAGCCTCGACCTATGAACCAGGAGGTCACGGTTCAATTCCCGGTCAGAGCACATGCCAGCCAGGTTGCAGGCTCTATCCCCAGTAGGGGGCGTGCAGGAGGCAGCCAATCAATGATTCTCATCGTTGATGTTTCTATCTCTCTCTCCCTGTCCCTTCCTCTCTGAAATCAATATATATATATATATATTTTTTAAACATAAGTAAGGAAGACCTGGAGTCCTGTAGTAATTGCCATCTCATACTCACCTGACACTTTCAGTCTCTAAACTGTGCTTTTGCATCTATTTGGTCTCCATAGCCATCCAGGGGTTAGATATAGTCTCAGTTTTTTTCAAATGTGGGTAAACTGAGGTCCAGACCATGAGGAGGCTCCTCTGGTAACACGACACCACCTTTGGATGCAAGCTCAAGTGCCCGTCCACCCAGCACTTGGCCATGGGCGGAATCGAGGTGAGGGTAGAGCACTGATCTGATCCTGGCGTGAACTCTGAAGTCCAATCCCTTGCTCCCCGCTTAATTTGGCAAATGCTAATGAGTCTGTCCCAACCACTGTGCTCATTCCTGTGCTGTCATCCTTCAAATCTATTTGTTCCATTATTAGATTAACGCTGGGGATCAGGCCAGGGCGAGGAGGCTTTGATGTAGCAGAAGGAGTGTTTAAGTGTCTCTCTCTCTCTCCTTGCACCTAAGTGCTTCTCCCTCCTGGAGGTACTGAGGCAGGGAGGGCAGGACACACACCGGTGAGGGAGAGCATGTGTACAAGAGCGTGTGTCCCTGTAGATGAGAAAGGTGGCAGAAAGGGAGGGAAAGGTCTGAAGTCTCACATTTTCTTACTGAAAGTAAAAAATCAATCCCTGACCTTAAAGAAGTTTATGAATTTCTAGCTTAGGAATCGATGGCCATCGATTTTGGGGGCTTTGCATGGACTGTGCATGAACACAAGGAAGCGATGAAAGCTGTATTTTGTTGGGCTTAGAATCAGAGTAAGCAGGTGCCATTTCTACTGGATTGCCAGGAGTAAGAAGGAATAAAACAAGCTCATTCTGTGTTGGTCTCGGTGCAGAGCCGAGGCCTCGGGCTGTGACTGCTGAGTTCTGACACCGACTCTGATCAGGTGTCAACATCACGGATTCCTGAGCTCAGTGTCCCAGTCCTTTGCCTCACACCTGCTTCCTCGCAGCCCCAAGCCTTCTCCACACGTAACCTCTCTTTCCCAAGGTAGTTTTCTAAGCTTAGATGTACAGGGTGAGGATTTGCTAAGTAACTGGAAAATCTCGATCTGGTAATAATTAGGGCCTTTGGCCAGTGTCCATCACCGCATTTGCTTGATTTTGAGGGATATATTATGAATGGTTGGATGATGAGCCCTAACAGCACAGAGGAGAGCTGAAGGGAGCATCAGTGGGGACCAAGGCCCTAAAGGAGTGTGAAATCAGCTCCTTGAGCTCCCAATGTCAAGTCGTACAGGCAGAATCAGCAAAACATCAGCCCTTGGAAGTCCACAGCCAGAAGCCAGGCTTCCTCAGCACTGGCATTTTCCTAAGCATCCTGCACAGACACCTTTCTCTTCACTTTTGTATGTGCATGCATCTCTATGAGTGTCTGGGTCACATGTGCTGTGTTCATATACACACATGCATACATATATATGGAGGAAGAACGGTGGAAAGAGGAGCCGCTGTTTCCTTTGTTCTCTCACAGGTTTGCAGGTGTTTAGTCTGGAAGGAGCATCACCTGGGGGAGGGGATGCTGCTCAGACAGTGTGGAGCCTCCAGGACCCACTGTGTACACAGCGAGGGAGGAGGGCCTGGGAGGCTCAGATCCCATCTGCAATGCAGACTCCTCCTCAGAGCAGCGCTTTGCACAACTGGTTTATGCATGTGAAAAAACAACCCCTTAAAGGTCCCTGGGAATCCTGGCTGAGAACACGCACCTGCTCTGTGGTCAGTAAACAGTCCTCTTTGGGCTTGGAGGGAGGAGGCAGTGAAAGAATGGGGAAAGGAAATGGCTGGGGCAGATAAAAAAAAAACACAACAAACACAATGAGGGAATGAGGGGAAGGGGTGAGCCAACCAGATGTCAGAGTTTCTTGCTTAATTTTGGGAAAAATAAAGTTCACTCAAAAATGTAACACACAGGAAAATAAACAGCCCGGGAGCCTGCATGAGCTAACTTCTCACAAATTGGTCATTCTAATCACGATGGGGAAGCAGCTGAGAGAATCATCGGGGTTAATCCCTCTCCAGTCAGCACCAAGGCTTTGTCCCAGGATGCATCTCTCTGCCTGGGGGATTCCTCTTCATCTGCACTGGGTGGGGGCGGGGTGGGGGGAGTAGTGAGAGAGGAGCTAAAAGGAACATTTATTGAGCTACACAGGAGTTTTTTTAACCCTGACACTGTCGATATTTGGGCCTAATAATTCTTTGTTGTGGGGGTGTCCTGTACCTTTTAGGCTGTTTAGCAGCATCCCTGGTCTCTATGGACTAGAAGCCCGTAGCACCTCCCCCACACAAGTTGTGATAACCAAAAATATCTCCAGACATCAGCAAATGTCCTGTGAGGACAAAAGTCACCCTAGTTGAGAAACCCTGAGCTAGACTCTGTGCTGGCACCTCAAGTAGTTGTCCCTGCAGGCAGGACTCCCTCCCTCCCTGCATTTGACAGGGAGATACCAGGCTGGATCCAGGTCCTAGAGCTGCCTGACTCCAAGGCCTGGAGTCTCTTTGTTACACCAGACTCCCACAGGAAAGGAGTCTAGTCCACATTCCCTGGCCGAGGGACGGTCACGGCACATGGCAAAGCTTGAAGAGGCCTACAGTAATGCCTTCTGCGGTCCAGTTTGACCTTGAATGTGACTTTGTGAAGACTTCTAGAAGACTTCCTTTCTCTTAACTCTTCTTCGCTTCAGCCTCAACAGATTCCATGATTGGTGAGTCTGTCCTTTAGCTTAAGTTAAATCTTGGTTTGCTGGGGGAAGGGTAGGAAGTAGAAAAGGAAGATCATAGAAGGAATAATACATTTAGCCGATTCATATCTCAGTATGAATAAATTTGCCAGACTCAAGATTCACTGGATTTGAGTGCTTTTCCCTACTGGCTCCTATTTCAATGAGAATAGAACTGAAGGTGGAGACTGTAGGAAAAAGCAAAGGAATATTAGAAATGTCATAAAAATATTGTGTGCATTGGTTAGGTTTCTAAGTCAGCTCACTATTTTCATGTTTGCAGTGATACTGTCATTGTGGTACAATTAGCACTATTAGTGGTGTGCTGTGTGGTTCATTCTCAATTGAGGAGACCACTCATGAGAATCAAAATACTTTGAAATGAAAACACTTCTAAATGTTTATTTTCAAAACGTATTGCTATTTTTCTACTTAGGAGCCTATTTATTCTCACCTGAAATTCTCTAATGATCCCTACATAAGTCTCCCTACTCATTTACCCAGCCTCTACCCTCTATATTTGTGTGCAACTGATGTTGCCATATTAAAAATCTGTCCATTCCTCTCCTCTTACAATGCTCCAAAGGCTCCTTCTCAAACCTCAGGATAGATTTTAAATTCCTTGGCATGACTCACAAGACTTTTCTTAATCTGACTTAGACCTATTCTTTGACACTCCCACACTGAGCTTAGATTTCAATCACACAGAACTGGTGGAAATTCTCCAAATGCTATTGGTATTCTCATTCCTCTATAAACGCTTGCACCTGCTGTACATTTTGCCTGAAATATCCTTCCCATTTTTATCCAGCTGGCTAACTTCTTGTCCTTGAAGACTTATCCCAAGGATCCCTTCTTTCTAGAAATCCTGCTTAACTCCTTCCTCCACTGTCCACTCCCATTGCTTTCCACACTATCCCATGCCGGCCATGATGATATTGTATGTCATACCATGTGCAAGATACCTGGTTATTTCTCTGTCTCCTTCACTAGCCCATGAGTATCTCAAGGACAGGATATATATCTTTGTCATCATTTCATCCTCAGTGACCAGCACAATGCCTGACATAGTGGAGATGGAAGAAATACTCAATAAATGTTTGTAAGATACCTGGCTAGCTGTATCCATTAATCATTGGTGGCTCAGCTCAATCATTTACCTTCTCTTTTTGACACTCTAACTTAGATAATATTCAAACCTTAAAATCTATCAGAAACCCTCTCAACCAGATCTTCAGAAACCAGTAAACCATTTTTCTGGGGTGTGTGTGTGTGTGGGGGGGGGGATCAGCTAGTTTTTATTATGCCTCTGTGAAGTATTAAGTGATTGAGCCTCCATGTTCAATCTCATCCACCATTCAAATGCTTAGAAGCCAGAGGCAGTGAAGTTGGGAAACACAGCAGATGTCAGGGTCAAAGCAAAGGGAGTTAGTTTCTCCTGCCTTCGGTGGATTTGGAGTTCCCTGCTGCTACATAGTTATTGTTCCTTATCCACAGGGCACCTTATATGTTCAGAATGTTTAAGAATCATTGCCATTGGGTCACGGCCATCCCAAATGGTCTTTTTCTTCATCAGCTATTTGTGTCGGCATCACTAAGATGGCTCTTTCCATGCAATAAGTGCTCCATACTGGGATCTGCTACCTGACTGACATTAGCAGTACGTTCTCCTGCACGGGAGCAGGAAAGACAAAGAAACCTGCCCTGTGTAGGTTGCCTTACTCCGAGATGGGTGGATGGGTGGCGGTAAAACTTCAAGCTGTGCTGAGCTAGCATTCCACATGGAAACTCTTTGTTTATTTATTTACCCTCCCCACCCACTTTCCTCACAGCAGCAAATGACTTTGGATAACGAGTGTGGATGATGAAAGGTGTTAGAGATGTGTTAGGAACAGAAGGTTTAGAGTTCTGCTCAGCTGTTAATAACTTCTGAGTCCCTGCTTAGCTAGTGCTGACCTAGAGAAGCAGCGCAGGAGCCCTGCCCCTTGACCTCTTCGCAAAGGGCTCTGCTTTCATGGAGGGTCATCAGAGCGCTGCCAGCCACCGGGAGGCTGGGGGTGGGGGTGGGGGGAGACATGGCCTGTGTGATTCCGGGGAGAAATCACGTGCCTGATGTCATCTGGAGAAGGAAAAAAGTTTTTTTCTAGACTTCAGCAGATGTATTTGTCAGCCAAATAGGCTACCATCTTGGCAGTCCACAGGGTCAAGCTGTGGAGGAAATTAATGAAGACTTTGTAATAGTACACACACAAGTCTGATGCAAACTATTGGTAATGGGTTGAGTGATTATAGAAAGGTCACTGAATTTAGTAGCTCCTTTCCCACCCAACCCTAGGAAAGAAAGGGGAGGATGAGTCTCAGGAAGTTCTGTGGAGGGAGATGGGCTTTTCCCTAGAGAGGAAGGCATAGGCGATAGGCTTGCATTGTAGGGGTGGGAGCTATATCTTCAGAGCTAGAGTTGGAGCTTTTCCAGAGAGAGGCAAGAGGGCAGGCCCGTTCTTCAGCATGACCCGAGTGTGTGACCTGTATTCTGCAAGGCAGGCTGCAGAAAATCACGTATTTAAACCTACCTAACGCAGAATGCTCAAGAGATGGATGGCCGATGACAAGGACAAGGGCCAGTGCTGGGCAGTGATGTCCACAGATGGCTGAAGCTATAGGAAAAATAGAGGTTGAAACCATCATTAAATCCCATGGAGGTAAAAGGGAGAATGCCACAAATTACCAAGACTCGTAGCTGGGAGCTTACAGCAAATTAAGTCTGATTTTGAGAAATAAAGTACAGTGACATTTATTGGACTCTGGTAGCATATCAGCAACATGTTCTTGGGGAGGCCAGGAACCTTAGAGACACATGGGGATAAAAATAACCAAATTGCTGGTTAAGCTTCATTCTACACCAGCCATCGTACATAGTGCTGCTATAAATAACATCATTCCTGTCCTCGAAGAACATGCATTCAGAGAAATCCTGATAGTCTGCTGTTTCATAGGAGTTTAGAGGTAGTTGGTACTTGCTAGTACCATCCACTGGGAAAGAAGAGAGTAGAGAAGGTAAGTTGGGGACAAGCCAATTTTCAGGCCATTTTGCTGAAGCCACATCTAAGCTTGACTCCATTGGATATAAACATCTAGTCTTCAGACCCACATCCTTCTGTAGGCGGACTTGGATTTTACTCTGTGTTCTCTGACTGGTGCTTGCACGACCTTGGTGAAGTCCCTCAGCTCTGAAATCTCTCGGTGTCTCCATCTGAGAACGCAGTTCTTAGTAGCACCTTCCTCATGGTGCTGTTTAGTATAAAAAATGGGATGGAATTTGCATCTTAGCAGAGGAGATGGGCTATCTACAAAGAAATAAATATTTATTCTGGTGCCGAGTGATAAAAAGTGCTGTGCAATAAAAGCAGGGCAAGGGGACAGATAGTTAGTTGCCCAGGGGTTGATGTTTATTTAGGTAGAGTGGCGGAGAAAGATGGCCTTTGAGCAGAGACTGGGTGGGGGTGAGGGGAGGGAGTAAACTGATGTACAGAAAGCACACACTATCTTTCATGTTTAAACAAAATGCCCCATAACTGCTTGTTACTCTCTCATTCAGATATACAGAGACTGATTCGAGACAAAGTTTCTACTCACAAGCACAGAGGTTGGTAGGCAGAGACGTTAACTCTGTTTCTTATATCTGAGTCTCTGAGTCTGCAAGGCTCCAGCAGTGACAATGAGTATATGATGTTCTACCTTGGAAGAGGCCTTTACTATCCAGACACTACCCTTGAAAGATTGGTCAAGCAGATGTAAAGGATGTAAAGGATGAGATGTAAGAAAACAAAGGGATATATATACAGGGCAGATATAGAACATACAGGGTGTGTGTGTGTGTGTGTGTGTGTGTGTGTGTGTGTGTGTAGAGAGAGAGATTAAAGAGAGAGAGAGAGGAGATGCTTTTCAAGTTTTTTTTTAATACAGGATGTATTTTGAATTAATGGGTTTCAGTAGATTCTCAGTGGGTCTCTGAGCCCCGAGTTTCTTGCAGTGCATTAGCTGGACCGTATGAGGAATTGGGTCCCAGAAAGCCACGCTCGTTTGTTCTCAGTTCTATATGCTCCCCACCCTCCCGCTGCTCTGATGTCAACTTCTGACATTTTCCATCGGGCAATTTATACACTGTCACCTGCCGGCCTTCCATAGTCCTCGTGTTTGTTTGATCTCATACAAACTCCCCTCTCCGGTCTGTTGATGAAATAATAAATCTGGGACCTTTGAAGATAGTGCACGGTAGGAGAGCACAAATGAAAATCTTCTCTTGATACTTAAGCATTCTGAGTGCTGAGTCCCCAGTGCTGATGGGGTCCACGTTGTGCACTTCCTTTCAGACACATCTAGACAAATCCGTCAAGCAGGAGTCCCTAAAAGCCTGTAATTTTCCAGGCAATATGGGACATATCCCACTGGTAATGGAAGAGTCTTGTAAAGCCACAGGATCCTGAGCTAAGCTATCTATTTATTTGATTTAAATTGTTTTAAGCACTTTACAGTTTCTGATGTCAATTCTCACATGATTTAACTTCAAGATATGGACCTGACCTTCAAAAAACTTAAAGTCCCAAATAGCATGCTTATTTAGGACATTAATATTTGTAGAACACTTTTTGGGTATCTCCTAAAAAAGTGAAAAACTTCAGAAACTCAATTAATGCTGAATACAGTTGAGGGTCTTTAATCTGGAATCCACAGTCTCCTTCCGGTGTTTTGCAAGCTGTCTCCAACATCTCTCCCATAACCCTCTGCTTTACCCCAATGCCTGGGCATTGCAAACACAACCCTGCTATCCATGCGCCGCTCATTCTTGAGAATTAACTTCAAATCCCACTTCTTTTAGGCATACATCTCGGTGTTCTTTTTAAAATTGACTTTATCTGTTAGAGCAGTTTTAAGTTCACAGAGCAATTGAGCAGAAAGTACAGCGATTTCCCATATCCTCCCTGCTCCGCACACTCACAGTCTCCCCCTCCCCCACTGACATCCCCAGCAGAGTGGGACATCTGTTACCATTGGTGAACCTACAAGGACACATTATCACCCCAAATCCATAGTTTACACATTAGCACTCACTCTGAGTGTTGTTCATGTTGCTGGACAAACATATAATGACGTATGTACCATCATAGTATCATGCACAGTTTCACTGCCCTAAAAACCCTCTGTGCTGCACCTGTTCACCCCATCCCCACCCTCATGAAACCACTGACCCTTTTATTGTCTCCAGGTTCTTGCCTTTTCCAGAATGTCCTATGGTTGGAATCGTACAGTATGTAGCCTTTTCACATTGGCTTCTTTCACTTAGTAAAACACATTTAAGGCGCCTCTATCTCTTTTGATGACTGGATGGGTCATTTCTTTTTAGTGCTGAACAACGCTGTCCGGCTGCGCTGTACCTTCTTGCTCTTTTTAAAATTCCGATAGTTCTATAATGTCTAGATAGTTCTGCTCTGTCTGGTGCATGAGCCATTAGTTACATAAAATTTAAATAGTGTGGCTATTTAAATGTTAAATAATTAAAATTAAGCAAAATTAAAAATTTAGATCTTCAGTCACTTCGGCCATATTTAAATTGCCCTGTAGCCACGTGTGGGGGGTGGGCACGGTGTTAGGCCAGATGTGGAACATCTGCACCATCACAGACACTTCTGTTGGGAGAGTGCTGCTCCTCACTGCTGCTGCGGCCACCAGGCGGGCTAATGCGTTGAGGCTCAACTACAGTTAGCTACCTTGTCACATTAATATACATTCACTAATTTAGCTCTATTACAACTCCGTGAGGGTGGTGCTATTACTAGTCCCATTTTACAAAGGGAAAAACGGAAGATCAGGAGCATCACAAGTCACACAAGTGGCAGGGCCGGGACGAGCTAAGTGTCCCAGACCTCAGGACTCTGCACTCCATAGCTCCCCAGCCTGCCTCCCATTGGCTCTAGGTCATTGCCTTGGGGCTTACTCTACTTCCAATCATGAAATATCCTCAGTGAAGTGGGCCTGCACATCATCCATCCCAACACTCTCATTTTACAGATGGGAAAATGGAGGTTTCAAAATGTGAATGATCTGTCTCTGATCACACAGGTAAAGCTATTGGCAGAACAGAGACTGTAAGTCCCACGCCCTCCCTGGCAGCCTGGCAGCCTGGCAGCCTGGTGAGCCTTGGCTGGCCCTGTGTTCTGGAATGCAGGGCTGTGGCATGAATTCCATCTGATGAAAGAGAAAGGTGTGCACCAAGGGGTGTCAAGAGCAGAGCCCATGGTCAAGTTTTCTCTCCCAGGGACATGGGAAAGGTTGGTAAGACAGAGTATCTTTTCACCTTCCTTCCTGGACTATGATTTGGCTTCTTCTGAGAAGGACAAGTTGCAGATATGAGGTGGTGACAAAGAACCAGGTGGCCGGCTGTCAGGAGCAATACCTCACCCACCCAACAACATTCAACAGGTGTTTATTGAGCAGCCACTGTATGCCAAACACTGCAGCAGGACCAGGGGTCCAGATATGAGGAAGGCTGAAATGAGATAGAATATGATTTGCAAATTCAAAGCTAGAAGCAGGAGACAGAGCAGGAGTTGGGAGCAGCAGCCAAGCATGCGCAGGATGGGAGAGAGGAGCCAGAGCAAGGTCATGCTTTTTGCAGAGACGAGCCCTGTGGGTGATGAAGTGGACCCCTCAGAGGATGCCTGGTAAATGCTAAAAGCAAGATCAATTTCTGACTTCTCCTTCGTGTAGGAGGAGCATCCTGACCTGGGTGGAGGTGCCCTTAGCTATAGAACCAGCTGGTATTTACAGCTGGAATTTACATGCATCTCTGTCTCCCCTCCCCCCCCCAACCCCCTCAAACAACCAAGGTCCCCTTCCAATGCACATTTGAGCTCGGTCTGATTTTCAGTACTCCCTGGGGAAAAGAAAGCAAGGGAAGGGTTGGAGGGATGGAGGGCGACGAAGGAAGTGGCTGGCTTCCGGTTGCAGGAGAGAGTCTGGGTCCTGACTATTGAGAACCGGCCCCAGCCTGCCCACACAGCCAAGGCAAGCTGGGAGCAGGGCAGTTGCCTGGAAGTCTTTACAAACCCTGCATGGACTTCCACTCCCTCCCCAGCAGCCTCTCCCTAACACCCCGGAGCAGCCCAGAGGGCCAGGCTGTGGCAGTCCTCAGTGCAATGCCAGGCCACCTTGGCTGCTTGTCCTGGGCCAGGCCTCAACTCCACCGGTGCCCACTGCCACAGCTTCTGTGCAGGTGAGGCAGCCCGTGTCCTTCCTGCCAATGGACAGGTGACAGCTGCAGGCTCCTTATGCTCCCCTCCTGCCCCGTCCAGCCCTGAGCTCACAATCTCTCAGCCCTGCCTCTTGTATGCCGGCCCCCCTCTTGCCCACTCAACTCGCCCTCCCATCCCCCATCCTATACCAAGTCCTTATTTTAACTACCTGGTGCCTCCTCTGAGCACGGAGACTCTAATAATATTGGCTGAAGCAAGAAGGGGGTGTTTATTGCCCTCTAACGTGTCTCCTTGCTCGCTACCCTCGTCGTGCGTCCATCTATTCTCCGACGCGGGGTGACTAGAGTGACCCTTTTAAACATCACTTATGCCATGTCGCTCCTTAACTCAGAACCCCCTGATGACCGCCATTCATTCTGAGAGGAAGCCATGCTCCCTTCAAGGAACCGCAGAGCTGTACATGACCTGACCCCTGGCCCATCCCTCTCCCTCTTGTTCCCTCGGCTCCGGCCACACCGGCTTTGTCGCTGCCCCTCAGACACACCAGTCTGCCCGGGCCAAGGGCTTCGCTCTTCTCTTTCCTCTCTCTCTTGCCCCCAAAAACCATGATTGATGGTTTAAATGCCACTCTTCCTAAATTTCAGCCTTATTCCAAAGAGCTTGCTTCTTCCTCAACAAGCCTACCAGACGGATAGAGACTTTGTTTTTTGTTTGACTTTAAGGAAGCATCAAGGGCCATCTGAAGGAGTTAGAAACTCAGACTCTTGACATGCTTTACCATCGCCTTCTCTCCCTTCCTTTGTTCAAGCTCCTTCCTCAGAGTCAGGCTTCCCTCACCAGGGATGAATACAATCCCTCAAACTGTTCCTAGTTGCTTTTTGTCTTCTGGAGACAAGCTCCATGCTCTAATCTCACCTCAAGAGGTCCATGGCTGAATAACGGCTGTTTGCTGTGTTCTCCACGCCTTCCCGTTCCTCGCCAACCTCTCTCTCCCGGGCTTTGCTTCTCTATTTCTACATGCACTCTCAGATGCCACTGTGGTGTCGTGAGCATTGCCCGAGAGCCCGGACAGCCAGCTGTGTGATCGTCAGCACATTCCTTCACCTCTCTGAGTCTCCGTTTTCAGATTTGTAAAATAGGGATAGAATGTGTATTTCACAGTGGCTAGGCAGACCAAGCGAACAAGGTGTGGGGAGGCTTCTGATGGTGCCGGACTCGGTCATCTCCCCTTGCTCACCACCTCAGACACTGCCCCTCCTTCTTCCCAGCTGACATGAGGTTGCCATCTAGTGGGCATGCAACTCGCAGGCCGCTGGGAGGAGCTAAGCATGGCTGGAGCAGGGACCACATCCCAGGATACTCCCAAGGAGGGAGCGTGGATGTTCGCTCCGGCTCTGAGGTGTGAGCATGTATCCTCTTGCTTGTGTGGTTCCCAGCTCAGTCCCCAGATGTGGGTCTCTCATGGCTCCCTTCTAAAGGCGAAGCAGAAACCCTACTCTGACCCCACTTGGATCTTGGTCACTCTCCCTACCAAGTCCTACTTCATGCTATAGGGCAGAGGGGCTGCGTTTGGTTTAGGGGTTTTTCATTTTAGAAGCTCAGTACCGCCAAAACCGGTTTGGCTCAGTGGATAGAGCGTTGGCCTGCGGACTGAAGGGTCCCAGGTTCGATTCCGGTCAAGGGCATGTACCTTGGTTGCAGGCACATCCCCAGTGGGAGGTGTGCAGGAGGCAGCTGATCGATGTTTCTAGCTCTCTATCCCTCTCCCTTCCTCTCTGTAAAATATCAATAAAATATATTTTTAAAAAAAGAAGAAGAAGAAGCAGCTCAGGACCACCCCTTCTCCTCCTGCCATTTTTTCAGCAATTCTTCAGAGTGCCAGAAGGAACAGGTGTGCTGAGGGTGACGTAACGGGTGTGATTATGGAGCAGAGCCCCTCTGTGGGAACAGGAATGAAATCAAACCAAGAGTAGCTCTTTTTGACCGACATCTTAGCATCAGAGCAGGCCTCCAACCAGTGAGAACCTCATTCTGAGCCACAAAGAAATCAAGCACTTGAGGCCACAGAAGAAGAAGGAATTCACCAATAGGCAGGATCACTAATGCAGCACAAATGTGCTGTGCATGTGCCCAAGGCTGACTCTGCGGACAAGCCCTGGGAGAATGCTACCCACAACACCCCACCCCCTAGAGCTGGGTGAGGCACGGCGACATATGAAAGTACAAAAGGGTCTCAGAAATCCTCAAGGGGAAGAAAAGTGATTTTACTTTGTGAGTTTCTGTCAAATTAGATTGGTAGGACAATGCTTTTTTTCTGCATAACAACTATTAACACTCTATAGAGCTGTTATTTCTGACACATAAATGATGCAAAGTTACATACAGCTACACGCTAGATTCTAGGTAAAACATGGGAATTTATTCACTCAAAACACTTCTGAGCATCTGCTGTGTACCACACCCGTATACAGCCATGAATCCTTGCCTTCATGGAGCCTACCTGCCATGGGCAGAGAACGTCAATACGTAAATATGTAAAACATTCACTACATCAAATGGTAATACCTATGGTGAATAAGGGTCTCTGCCAAGGGTAGAGTGATGGACCAGTATTTTATTTTATTTTTTTAAATATATATATTTTATTGATTTTTTTACAGAGAGGAAGAGAGAGGGATAGAGAGTTAGAAATATTGATGAGAGAGAAACATCGATCAGCTGCCTCCTGCACACCTCCTATTGGGGATGTGCCCGCAACAAAGGTACATGCCCTTGACCGGAATCGAACCTGGGACCTTTCAGTCCGCAGGCCGACGCTCTATCCACTGAGCCAAACTGGTTAGGGCTGGACCAGTATTTTAAGTAGAGTAGCCAGGGAAGTATTTGAAGGAGATAAACCATGTGGCCATCATACAGAAGAGCATCCCAGGTGGAGGAAGCATCGAGGTTAGAGTGTGCCTGCTGTAGTGAACACTGCAGGAAAGGCAAAGAATTTGCTGAGGGGTGAAGGTGTAGGGAATTAAGGGCTAGGAGGGGGATGATCAGAGGGCTGTTGAAATATTGTAGAGAGGCTCTGAGAAAGGGGAGGCCAGGGAGATGAGGAGTGAAGGAAGGATTTGAATGGGGTCTGAAGGATGGGTAGAATGTGGATACTCAGAAGAGAAATGAGCGTGTTCTGTATGTGGGAAACAATCATGAGGGAAGACAGAAGGTTGCAAGCAGAGCCCTTGCTCTGGATTTAAAGTCATAGGATGTGGATTGAAGTTCCACATCTGGACCTCTGTCTCCACAATCACAGGGGACGAGAGTTGCCTAGTTCCATAATTGTGCCTCTTTGTGATAGTATTCCATTATAGATAGATGTAGATATAGATAGATATAGATATAGATATAGATATAGATATAGATATAGATAGATATAGATATAGATAGATAGATGTAGATGTAGATGTAGACATAGACATAGACATAGAGATAGATAAAAAGTATCTATCAGTGGACACCTGGGTTGCTTCCACCTTTTGGCTATTGTGAATAATGCTGCTTTGAACATGAGCATACAGATATCTCTTTGAGACCCTGTCATTAATTACTTTCTAGAATTGGAATTGATGGATGGTAATATGGTAATTTTATTTGTAATATTTTGAGGAACCTTCATACTGTTTTTCATAGTGGCTGCACCATTTTATACTCCCACCAAGATTGCACAAAAGTTCCAATTTCCCCACATCCTCATCAACACTTGCTCTTTCCTTTGTTTACAGTAGCTGTTCTAACAGGTGTGAGATGTGTCTCACTATGGCGTTGAATTGCGTGTCCCTAATGACCCGTGATGTTGAGCATCTTTTCATGTGATTTTTGGCCATTTGTATATCTTCTTCGGAGAAATGTCTATTCAAGTCCTTTGCCCAATTTTAATGGGACTTGCTTGTGAGCCAAGCATTTTTACTGTTTACTGACATAAGGTAATAAATACAAAAGAACAGGGCAAGCTGGGCTAAGAGTTTATTAGCTCTAATTCCAAAATTCCAGCTGGCTGCCTTCTCACCTACCCACTGGCCTGATCAAGCCTCCTGCTCAGAGTGGCTATTGACACTGGTGCTGAGAAATTTCCACCCACCAGGAAATGACTGGTGAGAACCGGGGCTGGCTTTAGGGCCCTACATTTCACCCACAATGAAGTTGAAGAGAACATTATTTGTATTAAAAAGGAGTCTCATTCTTTCCTTTTTCCTTTTTGCAGTCCAACATAAAGTCATATTACTACAGCAACACCCGTAACAACTATTACCACCACCCTCTTCCCAACACCCCCCCTCCCCAGCCACCACCACTGCTCCCAGCAGCAGCTCACCTGGAACAAGTGCTCTCTGTGCACGTCTGGTGCCCCCATGCCCAGAATCCATCAGAATTCAAATCCCATAGGTGAGAAATAGCCAGCCATCTGCCATTTGATTGGCCAAACATTCTAAGCATCTGAAAATGAGAAAAAAATGTGGGTGTTTCTTTATTTCTTCTTCTTTTAAATCCATACCAGGGAATAATGAAGCTGTGGCTAAGAATGCTAAGCAGCAGCTTCAGTCAGCAGGGTGGTTTATAGCGATTAACTTATTCCCTTGGAATGTTCAGCAACCAACCAGAAGGCTCTCCCAAGCCAAGCAATTTTATAATTAAGTGATAATTGTTTTTTAGAGGTTTTTTTTTTCTGGATAGCCTAGAGAAAGATAAACAGCTGCAGGAATCAATAAGCATCAAGGTCATGGGCTGAATTATTTACCCAGTCTCTGCTATTCGTCTTAAACTCGTCTCTCTACCAGGAAAAAGTATGTCTATTTCCCAAGAAGTTGTAAAAACATACCTGGTTTAGTTTCACAGTTGCTGTTACTGCCTTTGCCTTTTTATGACTGAGTAACATTGCTGCCTCACTCACAGAGTCTAGAGAATGGGCACATGGAAGGGTCTAATGACAGGACTCCTTCATGCACTGAGGGGGTCGGTGAAGCCTGGCTGGGCGCCAGGTGGTAGGAGGTACTGGGATTAGGGGGTAACAGGAGATACAGGCTGTGTGTACCTCATCCCTGTCCACTTCCATGATGACCACAATAGCTTCCTAACAGGTCTTCTAACCTTCTGCTTTGCAGTTTCCCACCCCCTATGATTCAGCAATCTTCATTCTAAATGATCCTTTCTAAACCCAAATGTCAGTGCCCTGTGACAAGGACTCTTCAGGGCCATCCTTGCTCTCTAAGGATCACCTAGATCCATGTGCATTTCTTAGGAGTTTTGTAGCAGCATTCAACTGCACACACCCAACCTCCGATCCTGTTGCTCTCTGCCTTCATCTCTATACTCTTATACTTCTTTGGGTTCCTCAGTGCTTTTCCTCCCAGCTTCCTCTCAGCTGTTGGTTCTGCTGGAAGAATGTCCCTCTGTTTCCTAGGGCACGCCCTACTCACCTAAATTCCATCAGCCCGTACCTTTTGAGATAGGTCACGGCTACTTCTTGGGTCCTCCCAGAGTACCCTTCCCAACCTCATGAAGGCTGGAGTCATCTGGATGAAAGGACCAGGCTTATGTGAGCATGTAGTATCATATTACTAATAATAGTTCCATGTCTAGACCATAATAGATAGTAAATATGTGTGCAATTGATGAAGGAATCTCATAAGTTACCTTGAACCACCGAGAAGAAAGAGGGCTCCAGGCTGAGTGGAATGTTGTGTGGAATCCTAGCTGTCCCTGTCGAAAAAGCATGTTGCTTGCCTTTGATTGAACCTCACACTGACAGAAAATAGATGTGATGTTTAAAGAGAGCACAATATATAAAAATTAATATAAAAATCTGACATACTGAGAGTTGGTTATCTGTTTAGAAGACTGCTAGTCTTCTATGCAAACCAGGCCATTTAATTGTATTTTACAATTTGTATTTTACAAATTGAATTAATTTGTATACAGCCTTCAAAGAATATAACTGTTCTATGAAACAGTTAGACATCTGTATTGAAACTATGTACTATTTGGTGAGTCACTAGCTCTTAGACAAGTACATATTAGTTAACACATACAGGAATAAAAAGAGCTTAAGAGGACAGTGTCTAGGTAGATACACTTGACCTCTACGAATTCTGAATTGAGTTAGAAACACCTACATACAAAATAAAATTTACTTATTGTTATTCAGTGTCCTTTTCAGGAACATTTCCAGTTTTTCCTCTTTGGTAGATAGGCTGATAGGCAACTTTGGGTTTGCCAAAACACCTCTATACGTCTATATGGTGCCAAATATTTGAATAGAAAGCTATTTGATATGCTGTGAACAAAATCTCTGGATAAGGAACTCAGATTTTTCCTTTTCATTTGGAGTTTTTTTTAAAATATATTTTTTATTGATTTTAGAGAGGAAGGGAGAGGGAGAGAGAAATAGAAACATCAATGATGAGAGAATCATTGATCGGCTGCCTCCTGCACGCCCCCCTACTGGGATCGAGTCCACAACCTGGACATGTGCCCTTGGCCAGATTAAACCTGGGACCCTTCAGTCCCCAGGCCAACGCTCTATCCACTGAGCCAAACTGGCTAGGGCTCATTTGGAGTTTTGAGTGCTTGCAGACAAATGTAAAAGCACATAGTTTTCTATTGGGAGGTCCTTTGGTCTCTTGGGCCTTGGATATTGACCCTGGCTCTAGGCCAGGGACCAGCTTCCTGGCCCAGTGGTCTTACAGGACCCTGCACAGCTTTGAAAGAGCTCTTGACCTCTCTTACGGGTATAGATCCCAATGATGCATTCATTTTTTTCTTTAGTCTGTCCTCCACCCCCAGCAGCTGTTAATGAACCTAAAATCAATCTGTCTGGTTGCTTGGTAAGATTAGAGGACTTCCACTGGTCTCTCAACTGCTCATAGGAAGCCAGATGAAGCAATCAGTTTATTGTGAACTCTCTCTCTCTCCTCGCTCTGCATCTCTGCTATTGATTAAGTAATAGCACCCTGGGGCTTGTTCCTGATAAAGCAGCTTTAGAGAAAGCAAAGGGGTGGTCTCCACACAATCCTGGCCGTTATTCTCTCACCAGGAACCAGACCAGGGACAGCTTAACTTAAGTAAGGCAACATGTTAGTGCTCAGCAGCCTCTCCTGAGAATCCTGGTTTCAATCTGAGCTTGTGTTTATCTTGAGGGGCCAGAAAGCTCAACAGTTATTTCCACTGGCTGGAAATAACTCTATAGCAGGAACTTGAACCAGGTCCTCTGAGTGTCCAAACATCCAATTCTGTTATTATTCTAATCCCAGCATACAGGGACTAGGAGGGTAGCAGTGTCTCCATAACGACCACTGAAATAAAAAAGCCTGAGATCAAAAGAAAGCGCTCGTACGCTGGCCAGTGAGGCTCCGTTGGTTGGAGCACCATCCCATACACCTGACAGGTGTTGGGTTCGATTCTGGTCAGGGCCCATACCCAAGTGGCAGGTTTGATCGCTGGTCGGGGCACGTTTGGAAAGCAACCGATCAATGTTTCTCTTTTACATTGATGTTTCTCCCTCATATCTATGTCTCTCTCCCACCCTCCCCCTCTCCCTTCCTCTCTTTCCAAAATCAATTAAAAAAAACATAATTTTCTTTTTTTAAAAAAGGAAAGTGCTGGGAGTAGGAGCAGTTGGCCCTGGGGGACAAGAAAGCCTGCAGCCTAAAAACAGCTGAGATTAGGACCAGGTAAATGAGTACGTGACTAGAAAATACTATGCGGTATGGAGAGCAGGCATACTTCTCCTTTCATGAATTAAACCGCCAACGGAGTTAGAAGAATGATGGGCTCTTCCCATTTCACACAAATTGACACTTGAATTTATATATGTGTATATAATGTGTGTGTGTGTATATATATGTGTGTGTGCATATATATACATATACATATATATGTGTGTGTATATATATATATGTATATATATATATATATATATATATATATATATATATGCTGCAATACTTTATTTAATACCTATCTCTAGAGGGTTTTCACTTTCTTAAAGACTATCAATAACTTCTGGATTTTTAGAAAATATTTTGATTCTACCAAGGATAAAGTTAGCAAACACTAATGTAGGGAGGCAAGAGTTGGGTTTCCTTTTCAGAGTCCCTGTCCCCAGTTAAAAAATGATAGCTTTTATTGATTTCTTATTGTTTTCTTTACATAGGGACAACACAGTGATTGCACGAGAACTTTGAATTACTATGCTAAGTTACCCGTTCTGAGGGGCAAAGAAAATTAAAGAGGTCCTCTATTAGTCAGGATTTATTCTGAGCTGCTATTACAAAGAGACCCACTCTTGTTTAAGCAGTTCTTAAACAAGAATAAAAATCTCAGACTCTTTATCAAAAGTGCGTCTCAGTCAGTAGAAATTTGGATAGAAGCATGGGGCTCACACACTATTTCTCTTAAGGCACAGTCAGGGAGTGGCAGACCTTAGTCATGTGGCCACACAGCCAAGGGAGGCTGGGAAACCAAATTTCAGCAGGGTAGCAGCACTCCCAGGTAAAAGGCAGGTGTTCTGTTATTCAAGGAAGAAGGGTGGAATTGTCTTAATGGACTGTTTGCAGGCTCTTCCACAGGTGCACACAGAGAAGGAATGCAAGACAACGTGGAACTCAAGACAATGACCTACTGAGATAGTGAGTGAAATGAAAAAGAGGAGAGCCCTGGCCGGTTTGGCTTGGTGGATGGAGCGTTAGCCTATGGACTAAAGGGTCCCGGGTTCGATTCTGATCAAGGGCACATGCCTGGGTTGTGGGCTCGATCCCCAGTGGGGGGCGTGCAGGAGGCAGCCAATCAATGATTCTGTCTCATCATTGATGTTTCTCTCTCTCTCTCCCTCTTCCTTCCTCTCTGAAATCAATAAAAAAATATTAAAAAAAGAAAAAAAAAAAGAGGAGAACCCTAACAGGTTTGGCTCAGTGGATAGAGCATCGGCCTGTGGACTGAAGGGTCCCAGGTTTGATTCCGGTCAAGGGCATGTACCTTGGTTGTCGGCACATCCCCAGTGCAGGGGGGGAGGGGGTGCAGGAGGCAGCTGGTCGATGTTTCTCTCTCATCGATGTTTCTAACTCGCTATCCCTCTCCCTTTCTCTCTGTAAAAAATCAATAAAATATAAAAAAAAGAAAAAGAGGAGAAAAGTAACTTGAGGAAGGTAAAAGGGTAGTCATCCAGGACTTAGATAAAGTGGGCCAAAGACAGATGTGTATATTGAAAGGTGGAATTAGAACAGGAAAGAAGTAGGTATAGCCTACTTTCTAGTTTTCTAAAATTTAAGTTAAAACTAGCTTAGCTAGGGCTTACCTCTAATCATTTGGGATGCTTGATCCCTTTCTAATCATTTGGCAATCCCATGAGGCAGTTCACTTTAATTGGGCTTTATTTGAAAATCTGCAATTTCTCAGCCCTTTATCTTGAGATACCCTTCTTTATTCCTGGTGATATCACTTGTTCTGAAGTGTATGTTATCTGAGGTTAAAATCATCTCTCCAACTTTCTTATTGTTAATGTTTGCATCACATATATTTAGAAAGTGAAGACCATATTAGTACCTTTATATTTAAAGGAGGTTTCTTGTGGTCAATGAATGTTGATCTTGCTTTTGTATTCAGTCTGAGGATTTCTGTCATTTACATGGTACATTTAAACCATTTACATTTAATGTAATTATTGATAGAGTTGAATTTAAGTCCACCAGTTTGCTACTTGTTTCCTATTTGTCCCATGAGCCCTTTGTTCTTATTTTATCATTTGACTTTTGGATTAACTAATGATTTTCTATTATTCTATTTTATATCCAATATTGGCTTATTATCTATATCTCTTATTTTATTTTATTTTTGGAGGTTGTTCTAGGGTTTCTAATATGTGCTTTACTTATCATAGACTGCCTTGAAACAATATAATGTCATTTCTTGTATAATGTAAGATTCTTACAATAGAATACTTCCATTATCCTACCTATCCTTTGTACAACTCTAATCATACATTTTATTTCTACATATATTATAAAATCACATAATACATTGCTTTTTACTTTAAACATTCATTTAATTTTAAAGAAATTAAAACATGAGGAAAAACACTGATAGTTTAAAATGCTCTTTATTTCTTTGTGTAGATCCAGGTTTTCATCTGTCATCATTTTCTTCTACCTAAATAATCTCTTTCAATATTTCTTGTGGGGCTGATTTATTGGTGATGAATTCTTTCAGGTTTTTAATTTTTTTTGTCTGAAAAAGGTTTTATTTTGTCCTTATTTTAAAAGCTATTTTAAACTTAATATAGAATACTAAGTTACAGGTTTTTTCTCTTCCCTTCAGTTTTTTTTAAAAGATGTCATTGTATTGATTTAAGGCTTGCATAATGCTCCTCTCTCATTCTTATCTTTTTCTGTACATAATGTGACTTTTTTCCCCTCCAGGAGTTTTCAATATTTTGTCTTCATCACTGGTTTTAAGCAATGAATTATGATATGGGTTTGTGTGTGTGTGTGTGTGTGTGTTTACCCTGTGTAGAATTCATTAGCCTTATTTCATATGAATTTATAATTTCCATAAAATTTTATTTATTTTTATGACCTTCAGGCTTTGAAGGTCATACTGTCTTTTCTATTGCCTGGTATCCAATCAAGACTAAGGGGATACATATGCAGATTTCTAAGGCTCACTTTCTATATAACTCCCCACTTCCTGGAACTCTGTCCTACACCTCCACTTGCCACAGGTTCCTTGAACTCCAGTCTTCCTCGCCTTAATGTATAAAGGCCGCTGCACTCTGGTGGGGGTGGGGTGGTGTGGCCTCTTCCTGAATGCATGGCTCAGACATTGCCTTGAGGCAGAAATCTGGGACAATTATTGAATTTCACCTAATTTGTTTCTCTTCTTTCAGCAGTTGCTGTTTTCTCCTATCTGTTGTCCAACATCTAAAAACAGTTGATTTATACATTTTGTTGCATTTTCTAGTTGCTTATTATGGTTACATAAGTTCAATATTTATTACCATGTCATAGCCGAAGCAGCAGTCTTTTCAGCCCTTCAAAGAGTTGCTGTCGCGGGGGGATCTCTGCTATATTTACATACGGACGATTCATTATAGTAGTGTGTCCTTCCGTGACAAAATAGCTACGTGTCTAGTCCCTGGCCAATAAATAAATAATAAATAAAAGAGTGCTGGTAAAGTTCAGTGATCTCTGGCCTGCTTTACAGAGTGACACAAGTCTGGGTTCACTGATGTTTGACATAATGAGGTTGCACAGAAATAGTAGTTAAAATCTAAAGTGTGTGTGTTTTTTTAATGAGGAATTGTTAATGTTCACTCTAATAGATTGGACGAGACATCCTGCTGCACACTACTGGCCATTTGTTGTATTACATGGCAGGAATATTATTGAACAAAATAATTTTTACTAAGAATTAAAAAAAAGACTATTGTAGGTATGAATTCAATATGCTACTCATTTATTTCCACCTTCGTGCAAATTTAAAATTTGTGGTGTATATTGTGGAGGTTCTGCCACTATGAGGGACTAAAGAAGCATGTTCTGGCTGAAGGTGTAGTGTTTGTATGCGGGGATTTTAACTGAAGCCTAGCAATTGAAGCTTGAAATCTAACAATAGGGATTCCTCTGTGGACAAAGAGATTGAACACCCAGCCATTCAAATTCTAGATGGAAAAAAATAAATACCTATTCAACTTTGTCTTTTAGTGTCTCCAGGTTGGAAAGCAGATAGGACTGATCATTGTCAAGACGTGAAGTTAATACTTATGGGTTTGATGGGAAAGGAAAAGGCAAAGCAGTGGAGGTATTTTAGAAGATCTCCTTTGGGACAAGCAATCTGGATACTTGCTGGGTTATCGCTAACAGGTGTCACACACTGGGTGCAGTCACGGGGCCTTCCCTACAAGACATATTTCAGAAATTTTACAGATGGGTGCTGTATTGACAAATGATGCAGCAACAATTTTGTTAAAAGGTCAAGGCCAGTGTTGTCAAGCCGAGAAGCCAACATAACAGCAAAGTGTTCAACCTAGAGGCATGGTTTCTAAATTGTTCTTGGGGATTATTGAGGGACCTATGTAATTAGTGGCTAATCTTACACAGATTAGAAAAATGATTGTTACTGTTCTTATGGGAATATCTTGGACTACCTAAGAATTCGGTAACTTTGGGTTTTGAAGACATACGTATTTGAGAGTTGAATAAGGCTTTATTTGAATGCAATGCTAAAGGGGTAATCTGGGCTGGCACATAATAGATATGCCTATGCTTTCCCACTCAACCAAGTGAGGAGGCTCTCTGCATCTCAAAAGATGCTGCTTTGGGAGACCTTCCAAGGTCAGAGGAAGGTTTATGTGTGGCCGTAACCCCAGAGAAACAGCCCTGCTTAGTAGCAGGAATTGCAGGAATCTCACCTTCCCTAAAAAGTAGGAGTCTATCAAGAATCTATAGAGTTCAAGTTCATTTGTTCAATTTTAAAGAGTGCCTTTATCTAGTGGTGCTTTCCAAGAAAGCTTGTTTTTTTACTTATATATTTTTTTCTTATCTGGGAAAAAAATATATACGCTCCTGTTTTGAGTTCATCTGAGCTCAAATTCTAGAGGAAAATAGTCTTGTGCGGGCTTTTTCTTGTCATTAGAATGCAGAATTTGACAGTGTGTAGGAGGTGGGCTTTCCGTCCTGGTGGTAGGACTGGCGTTGAAATAGCTTTGCATTCATCCAAGAAATAGATTGAATGAACCAGTGAAGTGAAACTGCCTTCTTGCCTTCATGAAGCTCATCTAATCTAGTGATAGAGAAAGGTATTAAAGAGGAATCACACCATAATTATATGAGTCCAATTTGGATAGTTTCGGGGAGGTGGGGGTGTTGAAAAAGCCTGAAGTGGTCAGAACTAGTGTTGGGGATTCACCTTAGCCTGCAGGTGAAGTCTGAGAAGTGAAAGAGGGAGAAGTTAGGAGAAAAGGGACATGTAGATGCAGATGTGGAGATGCAGAAGTGAAAAGGACCTTGACAAGTCTAAGGAAAGGGAAAAAGCAAACGTGAAGGGGCCACAGTGAGAGAAAAGGAGATTTTATGGCGATGAGGTGCTGCTTAGGAGCTCAATCATGCTGGTCCAGAGAAGCCATTCCAGACCTTACCTTTATTGTAAGATCAATGGAAAACCATCGCATGCTTTTCATGGCATGATCAGGTTTGCCTTTGGGAAGGAGAATGGACTGGAAAGAGGTAATCATGGATGCAGAAAGATGTTGTAGAAGGGTAAACGTGATTTTAATAATTTACAGATGGTTTCCACCATTCTTTAGTTCTTTTGCATTCTCCAACCAAATTAACCACTCTTTTGTAACACTTAGGGAACAGAAGTCCATTTATTAGGTACGTGGACAAAGAGGAATAGAGAGAAATGGCACAAATTACCTGCCCTCCTCTCCCCACACTGCATTATGCCAAATGTCTGCCAGACCCTCCCTCAAGAGGGAGATGAGCTATGGTGCTCAGGTTGTTCGTGATTGCTCTGAGCATGCCCCATCTTTCTCATCCCAGAGAGCACCTGGGGAAGGGATGTGGATGTCAGGGTATCATTTTAATGAATTTGGATATCCTACCAACCTCAGCAATCCTAGTCTGTGGCCAGAGTTTTATATTCCTCCCCCACTTCTGCCTTTTTCAAACAAGACTGGTTTTTCATGCATCTGCATCCTGGGAAACAGAGGGCTTTTGTCTCAGGACTTATTTCCCTTTCCAGGAAAGGGGGTGGGGGACACTAGGGCCTGGCTCTCATTGGCTCAATACTTCTCTCTGACTTAGGGTGACAGGTTTCATAATTTAAAACAACCAAAAACCAAAACAAGCACCAACCAACCGAAACCTCAACCTCCTATCAGCAACACTTAGCCAGTCATAAATTCATTTTTTATTTTATTTTTATTTTTTTTAATTTCTTTATTGATTAAGGTATTACATATGTGTTCTTATTCCCCCATTACCCCCCACCTCCCATTCATGCCCCACCCCCCTGTTGTATGTGTCCATTGATTAGGCTTATATGCATGCATATAAGTCCTTTGGTTGATCTCTCCCCCTTACCCCCATTTTGATTCCCATTGTTTAGAATCAAGCATACTGAATAACTGTATGTCAATACTGACATGGCCTTTCGTGTGTGTGCGTGTGTATGTGTGTGTGTGTGGTGTTGTGTTGGCTAATTTTTTCACTTATTAGTTTCAGTGGTGGGGAAAGAAGAAAATCAGGAGAGGAAAATTCCTTTGTAGAGGCTTCATGATTTTTCTTCTCATCATCCAGGGCTACATAACCACAAAAACACTGTTTTAGAGCATTTAGGGTAACAGATATTTTAAAAATATCCTCTTTGGAGACCTTCTCTGTGATAAGATCATTTGAGTCTAAAATTATCCTGCTGTATTCAGGCTCAGTTTCCATTTCTCTTCTCAGAAGATCGCCAGAAGAGTTTCAAGTAATGCTACTTAGGTGTGGTCTGTGGACAGGCGCCAAGCCCTGAGGCATTTGTCACTGGTCTGTGATGAGACACATGCACAAATGGAAAATAATCCTTCGGAAGTTTTCATAAAATTGTCTGTTCTGTGGAATCTAACCATAAAGAATTTGGGCTGGTATTTTATATATCTTTGTTTTTTAAATTTTCCTGGTAATTGCTTTCCATCATATTGTATAAAAGGATTTAATCAACAGCATATTGGGAGAAAAAAAATGACAACCTGGCCCTCCCTGTACCATCCCAATTATTTTTGGCACCTTTTGGATCTATAGTGGATCTATAATTATTACAAATAAAAAAGTAAAAAAAGAGGAACATGCAAAAAACAAAATAGCTGGTCCTTCACTGCAGAAAGAGAAGCACCTAGTCCTTCCAGCACTAGCTTTGGACTGAACCAGCTATACATGGAAGAGTAATTTAAAACCCCAAGTTCATGGTCAGTGGACAGGGGACCCATCAGGATGTAATCTGCTACTTTTTTAAAAAATATATTTTTATTGATTTCAGAGAGGAAGGGCGATGGAGAGAGAGATAGAAACATCAATGATGAGAGAGAATCATTGATTGGCTGCCTTCTGCACACCCCCTACTGGGGATTGAGCCCACAACCATGTACTCTTGACTGGAATCGAACCTGGGACCCTTCAGTCCACAGGCCAATGCTCTATCCACTGAGTCAAACCAGCTAGGGCTCTACTGCAACTTTTTAAAAAATCCATTACCTATCTATATATATTAAAGCCTAAGCAACCATCGCAACTGATGACCGAATAGGCTGCATGGGGCGACTAGGCCGGCAGGGGGGTTAGTGAGGGGCGACCAAATGACTGAGCAGCAGGCTGCATGGGATGACCAGGCTGGCAGGGGGGGTCAGTGAGGGGCGACCAAACGACCAAACAGCAGGCTGTGTGGGGTGACCAGGCCCGCAGTGGGGACAGTTGGGGGTGACCAGGACAGCAGGGGGGAGGCAGTGAGGGGCGACCAGGCCAGCAGGGGGGCAGTTAGGGGTGATGAGGCAGGCAGGCAGGTGAGCAGTTAGGAGCCAGTGGTCCCAGATTGTGAGAGGGATGTCCCAGATTGGAGAGGGTGCAGGCTGGGCCAAGGAGACCCCCCCCCTCCCCCGTGCACAAATTTTGTGCACTGGGCCTCTAGTTACTACAATAATGCTGTATAAGAAAGCCAAACAGACACACACAGGTAAAGCCCAGTGGCATAAAGTGATGAACATTTACTCAGCTCACTGGCAGCTTTTCTGGGCTGTGCTCACCCCTGTGTCTGTAGTCAGTTGGTGGCTGAGCTGGGGAGTGGCTGGTCCAGGATGGCCTTGGATGGGATGTCCCAGCTCTGGTCCAAGAGGTCTCTCAGTCTTCAGCAGACTAGCTTGTCCTTGTTCTCCTGACAGATACAGGATGCTACGAGAGCACACAGGAGGGGGCTGCAGGGCCCCTCCAGGCCCAGGCTCAGAACGGGCACAGCGCTGCGCTTACCGCCTTCTGTGGGCAAGTCAGGAGGCTGACAGATTTCAGGGAGTGGGAATGAGCTCCACTTCATAGGATACCGGATAAAGAAAGGGAAAGAATTGGGGCCATTTTGCAATCTACTCAGCGGGTCTGCATCACTGCAGCAGCTTCTACATTTTCCAGGATATCACAGTGATCTCAGATTTCAGAAGCTGGTGCCTGACTCCACGGCCCTAAGGGCTATTGATGAACTCATTCCCCTCTCCCTCCAGCGACCAAAATAAACACAATTAATTGATTATTGTAGTCTGCTGATGAACTTGGAAGTGACTTTAGAATCTTTTGGAATTGGATTTACGAATTGAAATCTATCACTCAACACTGCGATTCTGAGCAGTCAGAAGTAGCTCAGGAGCCACCACAGGCCCTCAGGGGCAGCATATGAACACTGCCTGGTTAGTGATAGGTGACTCCACCCCTAGAGTTTAACCTTGCCCCTATGGGTCCCACTATGAGTCACTGTAGTCAATTGCAAGACCATGATCATCTGTCTACACAACTGAGAGGCAGAAGAGCTAGGCCTTGGTCAAGGAAGGCATGTTCTCCCACACAGGGCAGGCAGTGTTAGGCTGCAGGGGGACTCCTGGGAGCTTCTCTGGGTTAAGATACGGTGTCATTGTGTTAGTTTTGAAATTATCAAGGATAGTAAATACTAGAAATTCTCAGGGATGGCACAAACCAAACCTGAACACATTAGGTAACATCTTGGGTCTGAATTTGGCACATGGATAAAGTCATTCTTTGGGTGTTCTCCTATAATCCTGAGCATTGGAGAAGGTGAAGGGGACTGGGAGCTGCAAGGGAGGAGGGGAATCCCTCCTGCAGGAGTGACGTCCTTCCCTGATGTGCCTGAGCCCAGCCAGCCCAGGTGAGCCACGGAGACTGGCTGGAAGCAGGGGCAGGATTCTCCACAAGGTAAAAGGTCTCCCTCTCAGCTTGGCATTAGCTAATTCTGTGTCCATTACAGTAACACAGCTTCCATAGGCCCATTACGGAGCCCTGGGGGTTTCAGAGAGGCAGATACAATTCATCAGCTTTTCTTCAGAGGTATCTTTGTGCTCAAACACACACTGTGCTGCAAACGTCACGTAATCATAGTGATTATAGCCCCATTTTACAGGGAGCTGAAAATAGTGAAGTTAATTTGCCTGTGGTTCCAGGGGAATCAGTTATAGAGTCAACATTCAACTCAGACACATGATGCTAAAGCCTACATTCTTTTTTTTTTCTTTCCATTTATTTATTTATTTTTACAATATACAAAATAAATATATTACCAGATTGTAGATTCAAAATAATTAGCCTTTTACATGCAATAAACATTAATATTTCAAGAAAAACAATTTTAAATGTCATAATGTTACATGCAACTAACATTACTATTTCAAGAAAAGAAAGATTTTAGTTATAATAATATTACCAAAACTGTACTAACATACACTAGCCAGATTATTATGATCTCTGAACGCATAATAATCTGGCCACAGTGTATATCCTATATAATAAAAGGCTAATATGCAAATTGTCCCCTCGACCAGGAGTTCGACCAGCAGGCAGGCCGGCCAACCGCCCATGTCCCCTCCCCCTGGCCAGGCTGGCCGGATCCCACCCATGCACAAATTCATGCACTGGGCATCCAATATATATATATATATATATATATATATATATATATATATATATATATACACATATATATACACACACACACACACACACATATACTGAGTGGCCAGATTATTATGCATTCAGAGATCATAATAATCTGGCCACTCAGTGTAGTATAATATCACAAAAGTTGAAAGGAAATATTAAGAATCTGCAAATAACAGGATCACTTCTATTATATTCTAAAATATTTTTTTTCCTCTGGCTCTATTTTTGTTCATTTATGTTGTTCATTATATTCCACAAATGATATTTATCTTTCTTTAACTGGCTTATTTTGCTTAGCATTATGCTCTCCAGGTCCATCCAGGCTAAAGCCTACATTCTTGACCACTGTTCTCTATGACATCTCAAGGATGGGAAAGCTTTGGAAAAAGGTAGGGTTTGGTCTGATTTGCTCCAGAGATAAGCTTCAAGGATGGAATGCCTACTCTGGATTCCAGAGAAGATGAAGCAGCCAGAGCTGGATCACAGCCACCGCATGGATCTGAACCACTTCCCTGTGGAGTTCCTCAAAGACACAGCGGACCCCCAGCGACCTTCCCTGGATGCCTTGGTTGGCCAAGTAGGACTCAGCTCACCAAAGGCAGGCCCAATAGCAGGCGAACTGGGGAGGGTATCCAGCTTCAGGGCTCAGGTGCACGGCAAACCTTCAGGGGTGGGATCTGGACATGTACAGGTTACTTGGAGCTTCACAGAGGTGAAGAGTTACCCACTGCTGCCAGGCCGGTGTGGCTCAGTAGTTGGAGGGTCAACTTACAAACCAGGAGGTCATGGTTTGGTTTCAGGTCAGGGCACATGCCTGGGTTTTGGCTCTATCCCCAGTAGAGGGTGTGCAGGAGGTAGCTGATCAATGATTCTTTCTCATCATTGATGTTTCTATCCCTCTCCTTCTCTCTGAAATAAATAAAAACATATTAAAAAAAAAAAAAAACAAGAGTTGCCCATTGCAGAGTCTGGTAAGTGGGAGCTGGTGTATAGCAGAGCAGGAAGGGGAGGGGAAAAGGTTGAGGAGATGTACCAGGTAAACTGGTAACACATGTCCACCTGCTATCAGTCTGGAGTGACCAGACAGGTGAGCAGGCCCTGCCATGGAACAGGGCACAATAGCAGGGCCAGGTGTTGGGGAACAGGTGAGGCCAGTAATGATAAGGCAGGAGCATCAGCACTGCAGAGAGTAAAGCACAAGGAGGGGCCAATTGTAAGATGCACCTATTCCTCAGCCCTTGCTCAGTTACCAGACCCACGACAGACCCTCGAGGGGACAGCCTGAGAACAGGTCATCTTGAGGATGCCACTGGAGGTCCCTTTAGTGGCCCCCAGGGGAGGACTGCATTGATCCCCCTCCCCCAGGACTGAACCCACAGACCTAGAGTGATAATGTGTCCCTTGCAGGGACACAGGAAATCCAGATGGTTTTCACAGTTGGCAAAGGGGAGAGATTTTATACGCCTTGAATGTCTTTTCTGCCTGTGCCCGTTCATCTGCGAGGCCCTGCTTTCGTACACGTCCAAGATTTCAGAAACAGAGCCTGCTGAGCTCTATTTAAATTGTTATCTCTTATGTTGTAGCATTTTGAATCAGTAAATTGTCACAGTCTCTTACTGGGCTGGTCCAGAGGAACATGAAATTGGCAGGAATTACAGAGGAGATTTGAGTTGGCCACGTCAGAGAACTTCCTTCTCTGAAGGGCACTGGCAGGAGAGAATGAAGTTATTTCCGTCGCTCTCATACTAGCTCTATTTCTTTGCCCTTTTCCTTCCTCTTTGGAACATTTTTATTCCTCTTTCCTTCTGTATTTCATGCATTTATTTTATTTTATTTTTTAATCCTCACCCAAGGATATGCATATGCTTATTGATTTGAGAGACAAGAGAGAAAGAGAGAAACATCCATGTGAGAGAAACTATCAATTGGTTGTGCCCCAACCTGGGACAGAACCCACAACCTAAGTGTCCTGACCAGAAATCGAACCCACAGCCTTTCAGTGTACAGCAAGCATGTCAAACTCAAAGGCTAACATGGGCCAAATAAACAAGGTTTAAGTGTATGTGGGCCACGAAAAAACAAAAACTTCAATTTTCATGGAAACATAGGTTTATTTCGATTGCTGAATACAAAGGGCTGAAATAAATGGGTCATCATTAACATAAAATAATAGAACACTTTAATAAAGATTAATATTTTTTTCTTGAGCATTAACTTACCAGACACTGAATAACTTCACAAATTAATAAGCGTAACGCAAATAAACTTAATTTTCTTGTTCTCCAAAAGCGAAATATTTCCTGTTGCACACAGCAAACAAGTCAGTCCAAGACTAATGACATGGCCATCGGCTGCTAAAATATTCGCTGCTAGTATTAGTGGGGATAAATGGTGCGCCTGCGTGGAAGGCATGGAAGGGAAATGAATGCAACACGATTATAGTCATCAGGCATGAAATTCATGCACAGTAGGAGGGGTGAGGCGGGGAGGGGTCTCTCAGCCCGGCCCTGCACCCTCCTGCAATCCAGGACCTTTCAGGGGATGTCCGACTGCCGATTTAGGCCCGATCCCTTGGACATCGCTCTCACAATCCAGGACCACTGGCTCCTAACCGCTTGCCTGACTGCCTGATTTCACCCCTAAAACACAAGCTCCTTATTTTTTTATTTTTAATATTTATATTTCCTTCTTTATTTTTTATTTTAAAAGTCAAGCTTCGTGAGAACATGAGGCATTTAACATTATTCCATATTTCTTACAGAGAGCTAAGCGTGGTAAACACAGCAAATACTTAATACTTACGGGCTTCTATACAAACACTTTCCAATCAGTAATGTTTTAATAGGCAGTCTCCAAAAACTTGAACTGGGAAACCTAAAAGTAGAGTGCTCAGATTTCAGGCATCAGGTGCTGTTAGCAGGATTTCTATCCCAATTAAACTCTAATTCTGAGCCCTCAACAGTCTGGACCACGGGTCCTCAAACTTTTTAAACAGGGGGCCAGTTCACTGTCCCTCAGACCGTTGGAGGACCGGACTATAGTTTAAAAAAAAAAACTATGAACAAATTCCTATGCGCACTGTGGGCCCGGGACGAGTCGGCTGCTAAGCAGGACAGGCAGCGGCACCCGGCGGGCCGGATAAATGTCCTCTGCGGGCCGCATGTGGCCCGCGGGCCGTAGTTTGAGGACGCCTGGAACTGCCCTTCACTATCTCCAAAGTTTCTTATTCATCACTATCCCATTGTCCTCCGCTTCAAACCAAGATCAGAAACCTTTAATTCTGATCTTCCTCACCGCAAGGGAACAGTAAACCTCAATGGAAATAATTTCCCACCAGAAGTCACGTCCAAATACTGCGAGACTGAGGACTAGAGGGCTAACTATGTACATGCGCATTAGCAGGCTCTCGTTCTAGCGGTAGACACCCAGGTGTCCCCCACAATCCCACAATCCCCTGGGCGCATACTTCCGGTGTTTCTAGCTCCTCCTCAAGTGGCGTTTCCCTCAGTCGCCTTGCAGCGTCCAGGGCCTCTAGTTGGAGAGGTTTTTTCTGTTTTGGCGTTGATAGCTGTTTACTATTTGGAATCAGTGAAGTTTCGGGAGTGTTTGTAGAGAAGCCCATAAGTCTTAAGTATTTGCCACTGCCATGAACATGTCGGTCCCAAGCGCACTCATGAAGCAACCGGCCATTCAGTCCACGGCTGGCGCCATCCCGGTTCGCAATGAGGAAGGTACTGTGCTGAGCCGTTTTCCAATCAGATCTTCCTCTTCCTTCCCCAGCACACACCAAACCTACTCCGGGCTGACCACCCCAACCCCACAGACCCTTAAGACCTCCCCCCCTATGTCTTTGACTTTCCCCCATCACACTCGCACCCTATCACGTTGCCTAGGGGCCCCCTAACCGCTCCCTGGGGGGCAGGCCAGCCTGGGCAAGGGGCATGGTGTTCTGGTCTCTGGTCGTTCTGGTTGTTATGGTCACTGGCTTTTTATGTATGTAAAATTTATGTTAATGATGACCCAATAACAGGATATTGTAAAAATTAAGTTATGAAATTTTTATTAAAACGTTTCTTACATACCGTTATATTGGCTGGGCCACAAGAATCGTTGTGGGCTGCATGCAGCCTGCGGGGCCGCGAGTTTGACATGCTTGGTGTACAGGCTGACATACCAACCAACTGAACCACACTGGCCAGGGCTCACTCACTGATTTTATCAGAGCTACAAGAGAGCTTCTTGCTTTGAACTTGGTCGTGACTGGAGGAACAGAAAGGGAGGTGCTATAATCCTGTGCAGGGGGAGAGCCCTGGGACAACAGCCTTGTATTAAATTTGTGTTCCCGTTTTTGTTGAGTGTGACTATAGTTCTGTGCATTTTATTTCATCCTTTAAACATGTATGTTCCTGTGTTATTAAACGTAGTAAAATGAAATATATGAAAAGTTTAAAAAAAAACACCACCACACTTCTCTGGAGGGTTTATACGTTACATTTCTGTTTTCACTCTTGCCAGCCCTTATTTCGCTTTGCTTTTTTTGTCTATTGGTCGCCTTTCATTATTTCTCCCTTTTGTTCCTCGGGGCCAGTCCTTTCATCCCGGTTCCATGTTCCATTAGGAATTGCTGATGCAGAACCTGCCAGGCAACAGGGGTCTATTCTGGCTAGAGCCGTGGTCGGCAAACTGCGGCTGGCGAGCCACATGCGGCTCTTTGGCCCCTTGAGTGTGGCTCTTCCACAAAATACCACGGCCTGGGCGAGTCTATTTTGAAGAAGTGGTGTTAGAAGAAGTTTAAGTTTAAAAAATTTGGCTCTCAAAAGAAATTTCAATCATTGTACTGTTGATATTTGGCTCTGTTGACTAATGAGTTTGCTGACCGCTGGATCAGCTCTCTTCTCTTTCTCTCTCCTTCCCTCTCCATCCCCTCCCTCCTCTCATCTCCCTTCCACTCCCCTTCCTCGTCTCTTTCCTTGCCTTCCTGTCATCCCTTCTCTTTTCTCTTTTTTATCCATCTCATCCCTTCTCATTTCCCTATCTCATGTGATCCTTCCCATAGTAATAGTTTTATCAAGAAAATGGCAGCGACTGATGGAGTCAGTATACCGTCACAAGACCAGGGAAATTCAACACCAATGGTGACTGGATATCCCTCGAGCCCATCCAGTTAGGTAGGAAGATGAGTCCGGGAGACAATAAGAACATTCCGGGATCATCATCTCGAACTTGCAGGCAGATAATCTTAATAAAGCAAGTAGCAGTACAAGTAAAATTTACCCACAAGGTGAATTTGTTTGAACCTTCCACACTCAATTTTAAATCCGTCAGAGGACAGACACTGTAGAGTGCTTTTTGAGAGATACCTCACTACATGGTTTAATCAATTCACGAAGGGCTTTCAGAGGGGGCTTATGGGCTCCACTGGACAAATAATCGTTTATCTAAGTCAGTGGTTCCCAAACTTTAAAGAACCTAAGGCTCCCTTGGTGGCTCATTAAAATGCAGATTCTTGGACCTCCTCGCTAGAGACCCTGGTTTGGTGTGTCTACCAACGGGTCCAAGAAGCTGCATGCTAGACAAGAAGCTGCATCCTAGACAAGCTTCTCAGGTGGTTCGACAGCAGGTTATTCATGGACTACATGCTGCAGTTGCTGCTGAAATGAATAAAGGCTGTTGTTTTTCGTGAGGGGAGCATGAGGAAAGGTTGTCAGCCCTCCTTGATATCACACAAGTATTTGATTCCTCGCTGTATCAAAGTTCAGTGCAGGGCATCGAGTGGGAGGCAAGGAAACAGAAGCCCAGGCCGTATGCGCTGTTCTCCGTGGTCCTTAACTGCTCTTCCACGTTTTGAATCCGGTAATTTCTCCATGTCACAGTACGATTGGGTTCTCTCTTCTTCTGCACTTGCTTCCCCAGGTCTCCCGTGCTGGGTGTTGACTGTGTAAGCAGCCAATCATGTCAGGAGAATAAGGCAATACATATTTTAGTACTTGTAGTAATAGCTGAATGCGGGTGTAGGGTTGGGTTCAGCCAGGGTTGTCGTGCAGCCGATGTGAAGTGGTGCTCATCTCACTTTGCAATGAGGAAACAAAGGCTCAGAGAGGTTAACTTACTGACCCAAGGTCACACAGCGAGTGACAGAGGCCCTGATTTTAGATTCTTCCTGACAGCAAATCCGGTGACCTCTGCCCTCTGGCCTTTGCCCTGCTGCCCAAGCCACCCTTCTGCTGGGTGCTGCAATCACAGAGCTGAACACAAAATGCTGCTGCCCAAAGAGGTCTCTCCTGATCCTCAGGACAACTAGCCCGAATGTAGACCAAGCTAAATGGTTATTCCACTGTATAAAGAAGGAACAGCTGCTTAGAGAAATGAAGTGAAATGACCCAGTCAGTGTGAGACAGGGCTGGACTCCAGGTCATGGTGTGCCTGCCCCTGCCACTATCATCTTACATTCCTACTGTGGGTGTTTCTACATTAACCCCCACTTGCCTGCGAGGATGTCCTGCTCCCCATGTGAGCACAGTTCTCCTCCAGGGAGCCCCGGCCGCCTCTGCCCTCCGTGGGGCTTCCCCTGCGCAGTCTCCTGGAGGCTCACCGGCCGGGCCTCTGGACTTAGGTGATGCTCACAGAGGTGATGCTCTCCTCCCCACTGATCACACAACAAAAAACTCTTTGGGAAAAATAAATTAAATCCAGACCAAAAAAACCAGCAACCCTTTCCTGCAAGTTAATTAATTTGAGCACTATTTTCAGGAAAAGTGTTTCTTAAATCCTGATCGCTGAAGGCAATTTTCTTGCCACAATCACTCAGCGTCCCTGACAGAAAGAGCATAATCGCGCCGTGACAGAAGGGACTGTCAGAAAGAGGCTGAAGGGAAAGCAGATTTCTCCAGCCACCGGAGGGGCTCCCTGCCTCGGAGGACCATGGCCTCCGCAGCCCCGGGAAGCTCGTGCCAATAAACACAGTAGAGAACACTGACTACTGTGGGCGCAGGGTGTGGGGCTGCGTGCGCATGTGTGTGTGTGTTGGACACGTATGTGCATAATGTGCCCGGGGTTGGTGTGTGCACACTTGAGTTGTGATTATGTGCACGTGTGCGTGTGTGTGTGATTGCACATGGGCATGGGCATCCATGTGGTTGTGTATATGTGTGTGTGTGGTGTGCATGTGTGTATCTGTCTATGTATAAGTGTGTGCCTGTATGTGTGTGCACATGTGTGTATGTGCTGCTGGGTGGAGGCAGTAGCAGGATCTCTGCTTCACAGGGAGCTGGGTGCATGGCCACTGACCTCCTATAGGCCGACGAGCCTGCACTGCAGGTAGAGGCAGCGCAGGGTGGCACTGCACATGCCCCGAGGGCCACCTTTCTTAGCTCATCTCCATACCCACTTCTGTGCCTCAGCACTGCTGTAAGCCCAGGTACCCTTGGGGCCTCTAGGGAGTGGAATTGACTATTATTGATGGGAAAACTGTGATGGAGCTTTTTCCAGTCCTGAAAATAGAGGTAAAATATGGTGTCAGTGCCCTAGTTCCCTTAGCCATTAAGAGTTATAATAGCTTCCATTAATCAAGCAATCAGGCACAAGGCTAAGCACTTATGTGTTTGCATACATTATTTCTTATAACCCTTCCCCTACCCCTGAGAAGCTGCTGTTTGAATCACTGGGTTTTTACAGATGAGGAAACTGAGGCAACATGACTCACCTGGTTCACAAAACACAGCCAGGACTTGAGCACCAGCTGGCTTGGTTGTCAAGCCCTGCTCTGAGCTCCACCCTGTCACGCAGCCTGTTATCGGGTCCCCTGCACGTCGCCAGCAGTGGTCTCATTCCCAGAGAACCCTGGTGCTAGGATAGCCCTGGACTGGGAAGACAGGGCCTCTCTCCTCCAGAACCTGAGGTTCCCATGGACCTCGCCAGCTGGGGAGAGAACCCTCTTTCTCTGGGTGAAGGGGACACCGAGCAGGGATAGTCTTGAGTGGCAACGAGATGGCTCCTGGACCTGCTGGTGTACATGTCACACAGAGCACGGGGTGAAGAAGGCAGGTGCCGGAGCCCAGGTCAGCGAGGGCTCCCTCAGTGCCTTGCTCCTTCCCGAGTGTGCGCTCACTCATATCACCTTTGAGCCTGGAATGGTTCATGAGCAAATTGAGGATAAAAAATTTGTCTTTCAGGGTTTTGAGAGCATTAAATAAGAGAATATATTCAAATGGCTAAATAGAGTACCAGGCTTAAAGAATTGCCCAGGAAAGAGTAACTATTATTATTATTTTCTCCTCCCAGTGGCAGGTAGCAAACCTGCATTTTGTGCTGTGCATCTGTACGCATAAGCCCTGGGGAGTTGAGCCAGGCATGTCCAGTTCCCATTTGGGTCTAATGCCTGTTAGGCTGTGACACCAAGCATGACACTCATCCTCTGTGAGACCCATGTCCTCATTTGCACAATGAGCTTCAGTCAGGCATAGAGGCTCAACAAATGGTAGATTTTATTGCTCTTATTATTATTATTATTATTATTATTATTATTTTTGTATTGCTAATCCATCAAATTATGTAGGAATTCTCCCAAGCTCCCTTGGAAACTCGGGCTGCAAAGAGTATTTTCCTTGCCTGGAGATTAGTATGTCAGTACAATTCATAGTTCATTAGAGGAGGCTGTGTGCTGCTAAATGAGTCCCCCAGGAGTTGAGGACATTTCTAAAAATTGTTTTAAGTAAATCTGTGGAGTATAAAGCAAGGACAGAGAAGGGGTTTTTCCTCAGGCCTCTTTTGAGCTCACTGTGGATCAAGAACATCCTACATCTGAGAGGACATCTCTCTTCTTTCTTTTTCAAATCACATGGCCTGGAAGCATGGCTCTGACATGCTGGCATGTCAGCCGAGAGAGCATCCTGCTGGTAGGAATGTGGGATGCACTCACCTTGCACTAGGCATTAGGATGTCTGTCAGACCAGATCAGATTCAAGGGTCCTTGAGTGTTTATTCTTTCCTCTCCCACCTCTTAAATTTATTTATTTAAATTCGAGGCCCCTCTCCAGTTCTGACACATTTTGCTTTGATCAGTACGCCTACAAATATTTGTCTAATGCAGTGGCTCTCAAACTGGTTATAGGTCAGAATCATTTGGGGGAACTTTTAAACTATACTGGTTCCTAGAGGCTGAGAGGCGGGGGTAGGGAAGATATTGATCAAAGGGTACACACTTTCAGTTATAAGATTAATAAGTTTTGGGGACCCAATATATAGCATCGTAGCAATAGCTAATAATAATATTGATTCAAAATTTCCCAAGAGGATAGATCTCAAGTGTTCTTAACACACACACACACACACACACATGAAAACTATGTGAAGTGATAGATACATTAATTAGCCTGATTGCCATAATCATCTCACAGTGTATACTATATTACATCACATTGTACGCTTTAAATGCCTACATTTTTATTTGTCCAAAAAAATGAGAACTAGCTGGGAAGCTATACCTAACAAATGGGAAAGGAAGGAAGGAAAGTGAGCAACAACAGCGTGTTAGATACTTGGGGTAGGTGGTCCAACAGGGAGGCTGTAGACGAGGTTTAAAACTAAGTGTGAGTGTGGGGCATGTGAGGCAGAAGGAATGGAGGCAGGAAGAGATTTTGGCAAATTGAACACAGACATGGGTTAGCCAACTATGGCCCATGGGCCAAATCCAGCCTCTGTCTGTCTTTATACAGTACTAGAGGCCCGGTGCACAAAATTTGTTCATGGGGGGTGTCCCTCAGCCAAGCCTGCACCCTCTCCAATCTGGGACCCCTTGAGAGGCATGTCCGACTGCCCGTTTAGGCCCGATCCCACTGGGATTGGCTCTAAACGGGCAGTCGGACATCCCTCTCACAATCCAGGACTGCTGGCTCCCAACTGCTCACCTGCCTGCCTTCCTGATTGCCCCTAACCACTTCTGCCTGCCAGCCTGATCACCCCCTAACCACTCCCCTGTCAGCCTGATTGATGTCTAACTGCTCCCCTGCCAGCCTGTTTGCCCCCAGCTTCCCTCCTCTGCCGACCTGGTCACCCCTAACTGCCCTCCCCTGCAGGCTTGATCACCCCCAACTGCCCTCCCTTGCAGGCCTGGTCCCTCCCAACTGCCCTCCCCTGCTGGCCATCTTGTGGTGGCCATCTTGTGTCCACATGGGGGCAAGATCTTTGACCACATGGGGGCAGCCATCTTGTGTGTTGGAGTGATGGTCAATCTGCATATTACTCTTTTATTAGATAGGATAGAGGCCTGTTGCATGGGTGGGGGCCAGCTGGTTTGCCCTGAAGGGTGACCTGGATGAGGGTGGGGGTTCCCTTGGGGCGTGGGGTGGCCTGAGCGAGGGGCCTGTGGTGGTTTGCAGGCCAGCCACGCCCCCCGGCAACCCAAGTGGAGGCCCTGGTATCTGGGATTTATTTATCTTCTACAATTGAAACTTTGTAGCCTGGAGCGGAGCCAAGCCTTCTGCTCGCTCTGTAGCGGCAGCCATTTCTGTTGGGATTTATTTATCTTCTATAATTGAAACTTTGTAGCCTTAAGCGGAGGCCAAAGCAGGCCAGGGCTGCGGAAACTTGGCTTCCTCCATCGCCATGGGCAACCCTAGCCTCCTGCTCTCTCCAGCTCTGTGGCTGCGCCACTTTTGTTGGGATTAATTTATCTTCTATAATTGAAACTTTGTAGCCTTAAATGAAGGCCTGGGCCAGCCTGAGTGTGCGGAAAGCTTGGCTTCCTCCATCACCAGGGAAACCCAAGCCTCCCTCCTGCTCTCTCTGTGGCTGCAGCCATCTTGGTTGGGTTAATTTGCATACTCCTGATTGGCTGGTGGGCATGGCTGGTGAGTGTGGCTGGTGGGTGTAGCAGAGTGATGGTTAATTTGCATATTACTCTTTTATTAGATAGGATAGCTAAGAATGTTTCTACATTTTTATTTTTGTTGTTGTTGTTTTGTTAATCCTCACCCAGGGATATTTTTCCATTGAATTTTAGCGAGAGTGGAAGAGAGAGGGAAAGACAAAGAGAAACATTGATGTGAGAGAAAAAAATCGATTGGTTGCCTCCTGCATGAGCCCTGACTAGGGGCAGGGCCAGGGAGGAGCCTGCAACCAAAGTATGTCCCTTGACCGGAACTGAACCCAGGATGCTTTGGTCTGCAGGCTGATGCTCTATCCACTGAGCCAAACTGGCTAGGGCTGTTTATACATTTTTAAATGTTTGAAAGAAATCAAAAGAAAATATGTGTGACACATGAAAATCATAAAATTCAAATGTAAGTATCCATTAATAGTTTTATTGTCATACTTATACCAAAAAAAAAAAAAATACTGGCACCTGAGTCCCATCTCTGATCAATTGGAAATGGACCTGGTTGGGTGTGGGGAGAGGGGGCCTTGAGTACCAGCTGTTCTTTAAAAGCTTCCCAGACACTATGTAGCCCAAGGAGAGAATGAGTAATCTAGTTCTCACAATATGTTGGTAAGAATCTCAACCTTGCAAGGTTGATGAGAAAATGCGATCCTGTGTGTGAAAATTCTTTGTGAACTAGACAGCAACACGCACACACATGTTTCTTGTTGCCTCTGGGGTCCAGATGTGGGTGCAGCCAGCAAGCAGCGAACATGGCCTTCCCTGTGCCGTCCTAACCTCTCCTCGTGCATGCTTTTTGTACTCTTCCTTTGTCCGCGGGCCTCCCCAGGGACCCGTGTTGACCTGCACCTGCCTCAGGGTGTCTACTGAGCCTGGCAGACCTCAGAGGTGGCTTCGTACCACAGATCCATGTGGCAGGACAGAGCCCTCAAATTCATATCACTTGTAAATCAATTTGAATTGCCGGGTCGGAGATGATATGGTCCCTGGCAGGGACTAAGGGGACCTTCTGAGTCCTATCGTGTCAGGCTCCTTGGCTGAGTCCCCTGGACAGTCAGCGCCGGCACAGAGAACCAGCTCTGTGCAGCTGTTCTCCAAGTCAGACAGCACCTGTATCAAATCCATTGTCCCATGTGTTGCCCTGTCCCTGACTCCATACGTGAAATCAATTACCACACATTAGGGCACGTTTAACACTTTAATGGAGCACTTTTCTGCATCATTGTTTGCATAGAAGGGGCAGGAAGCATCATTATCGAGTGATTGGAAATGGATTTTATATGGCACAAAGGGAGGAGAGCTGGAGCGAGGTGGTTTCAGAGGGTCGAAGGGAACTCAATGGATCCCAGGTTTCAGTGACGGAGGTGATGGGTGAGGAGCATGCTGGGTGAGGATTCACTGCGCAATGATGAAATGATTTGTTCAAACCTGGAGGATGAGGGTAATTTTCTTGATTGTTTTAGGGGTATACCTGACTCCGAGGGCTGGCTTTGTCCACAGTGGGCCTCACACCACACCCTCTTCACCCAAGGAGGTCCAAAAGGGCTCTGGAAAGCATGGCTTGCTGTCAGACACCTTGGTATGCATCCCAGTCCAGCCATGTCCCTGCTGGGGGCTTCACAAGGCACCCCGCTCTCTAAAGCTCCACTGCTCTGCTGTAAATGGGGTAATGACAGCAACTTCCAAATACAATTGTCGGGAGAAGCAGAAGAGGCGATGTGTGTAAAGCATTTCATCCTGTGCCTGGTTCCTGTTTCTTACACCTCCATGTCTTAGTCCATTTGGGCTGCAATAACAGAATACCACAGACTGCGTGGCTTGGAGACAAAATTATTTCTCACAATCTGGAGGCGAAAGTCCAAGAGCAAGTGCAGGCAGATTCCTGGCTCACAGGTGCTGAGCTGTCCTATGGTGGAAAGGCTGAGGGAAGGAGCTCTCTGGGGTCTCTCTCTTATAAGGGCACTGATCCCATTCTCAACCCAATGGTGTGACCTAGTTACCTCTCAAAGGCCCCATCTCCAATATCATCACATGAGTGATTAGGTTTTAGCACATGAATTGCAGGGGGTTTGGTACATCTTCAGTCTACAACACTAAATAAAGGTGTTTTTAAAATATATATATATATATTATTGATTTCAGAGAGGAAAAGAAGGAGAGAGGGAGATGGAAACATCAGTGATGAGAGAGAATCATCGATCAGCTGCCTCCTGCACGCCCCACACTGGGGATCAAGCCTGCAACCCGGGCATGGGTCCTGACTGGGAATCAAAACGTGACCTGGTTCATAGGTCAATGTTCAACCACTGAGCCATGCTGGCTGGGCTAAATAAAGGTTTTAAAATGAAAAGTTCTCTCCCTTCATTAACCCCAGAGGCCCTTGTCCTTGAATCATGTTAAAGACCTTCTCAGCAATATTGTGTTGGAAAGTTGGCCTTTTCTCTTGCTCCCTCCTACACACACGTCAATGAAGGGCCTGGCCTTGCCTATCTCCGCAACCCATCCTGGCTCCAAACGGCTAAGTGTGGCAGGTGAATTCAAATAAACACATACAAATACACGCAACACCCTCCTTTGCTTGCACAAAGACAAAGGCAACGGAGGAAGGTTAATTTTTTTGGCCCCTTCTCATAATGACTCATCCATAACGATTTCTACTGCTTGTATTTTCTTCTGTGACAGAAACAATTTACTGCATTCCTGCAAAGCCCATTTTCTCAGCGTGATCTAGTTGTGTGGTGGTTTGGGAAGTAATTTACTGATATTTGGCTTCAAAATAGCTTACAAAGACAAAGGGGTTCTGTTGACACCAAGGTACATTCCTTATGGGCTGGAAAAATAGGATAAAACAATTTTAAAAGTAAAAACAGGGTATTATCATCACTTTGAACTTGGGCTGTAAATCACACACCCCTAGCTGAGACGGGCCTCGCCTCCCCTTCATTTCTGCATCTTGCCCTGCATCTCTGCAGCTGACTGTTGGGCATATTCAGTTCATTCGACATGCTGTTGGAAGCAAGGTTTTCTATTTGATCATGAGCCCCTCCTCAGGATGCCAATGCTTTCGTGTGTGTGTGTGTGTGTGTGTGTGTGTGTGTGTGTGTGTGTGTTTCACACCTATGGAAGGCAGGCAGCAATTGCAAGACCCATAACTGAGGACTATGGCAGAGCCCTCCCTTCCCTGGCTGCTGTCCTTGGTCCTAGCTCCTTTTTTTTTTTTTTTTTTTTGCCTAGGATACTCCTCAGCTTGGGAGTGCTGATTCTAGTCTTTTCAACCCTTCGTGTGCAAACTGCAGACTAGAGAACTGCAGGGTGATCCCTGTCAGTCCCTGGCTTTGGGCAGAAGTAGTGAGCCTGTCCTCCTCATACTTGAGCTCCCAGGGAGGGAGAATCCGCAGCCTCCTCCATAATCCGCTCCAGCCCAGGCTCTCCAAATTAGACAGGATTTAGGCTTCATCTTGGTTTTAGAGTTGGCATACATTTGTTATTAGTTTTGCCCAAGGTTTTATACTCCTTTTAAAATTAATAATGATTTTAGGATTTTATAATGGGCAAGGTTTATGATCGTCATTCTAATCCTGTAAGCCTAAATCCTAAACCAACAGAAATTATGCTCAGGACTGCCTAGGCAGCTGCTCAGATCTGATTTCCGGAGCAGCTGACATGCGTAGGGGGAGAGAGGAGCAGCCATTGCTAGCTCCACACTGCAGTCTCACAGGCCGAGGGAGCCTGCGGACCTTTACTTAAAGAGGGCTTTCAAGGACCTATCATAGATTACGTTTTGTTAAAAGTGCGGTTGTTCAAGTTGCATTTATAAAATTAGGACATGATCCTTTGAATTTTTAAGCAAATATTGGGTAACTATACTACATTTCTGGGCACTTCATAATTTACTCTTTAATCATTTGCTTATTCACAAAAGTCTGTTGAAGACCTACTATGTGCCAGGCATTGTGCTAAAGGCTTAAAAATATTTTTTAAATGGTCTCTGCCTTGGAGGAGCTCCAGGGTTGGCGGGGGATGTCCACATTCTCAAAAATGTAAATAAGATCCTTTTTTCCCCATATTTGTTATTTTTGGCTCCTTTAGCTAGCTAGTTGGAACTGAAAAGAGATGGGGCTTCCCAGGAAGTGCTGCTGACTTAAGATGAATAGTGTTTCCACCCACATTCACTTCTGCCTCCTGACATCTTGACTGTGTTTTTTTTTTTTTCTTTCTGTTCCTACTAACATAAGAAAACATATGTTTATTTCTAAACAAAAGTACCCATACCTATGCTTTATAAAACTATCCTAGACAAGGTCAAGTTTCAAAAAAAGTAGTCTAGAATCCTGCCTGTCTCATTTTTGTCTGCCCTGATTTCTGTTGAGTTCTGGGCATGTGCTAATTTGTACTGCATTATCATAGTGACAATTGAGTTCCAAGGACAGAAAGTTAATTCTGTACTTCACAAGTCTCCAGAGCTATGCAATCAGGGGGAAAGTCCAATGAGTCTTCAAATAGGACATTTAAGGCCTGGATTGTGCCATCTTTACATTCACGGCCAGCACCAATGCCCTTGAGTAACCTAGAAAGACAGCACCAAGAAGACTCCACCCATGATTACACAGTTATCATTGGGCTGCTCCTGGGCCACTTGGCCAAATTAAGAGCATTGTCTTCCTCATCCTTCCCTCACAGAAGCTGATGAGCACAGCTAAATGGCCCTGGGACCCTACGGAGAGGCTGACAGTCCTCTTGATATGCCAGGAAGCCCAGTAGACACACTTGTCTGGTTAATAATAAAATCATCTATTTGACAAGGCTTTTTTAATTTACTAGAGGGATCCTTCAGATGGTAGAGAGCTAGAACCAGAAAGGAGAGAAATGGGCAAATCGTATTTCTTTCGGTTTGTGGCACTGACTTCTGAAACAACTCCCACCCCCAATTTCTTTGACCCTTTTGGGGACTAACTGAGCTCCACCAATAAGAGAAGACTTAGTCGTAGGGCTTCTACCCTCCTCTGAGACCAGTACCTTTTATTTAATTGACTTCACTCCGCGATACTAGAACATCTAGAATTTGTCCTCTGGCCTTCCTTATACCCCAGGAAGGACCCTTGAGACCAACCCAAAAGGGCAGTTTTAGCTGTTGAACAGGCAACTCCATTAATTTGGGATGAACCGAGTGTCAACAAACTGAGTTTCAAGAGCAGTCCAGGAAATTGTCAATTTGAAGCAGTCTGCCATGTGTCCAAAGAATCCTTAGTAGCTGGATTCTGGAGTCTTGTTTATGTTGGTTTGTTAATAACTACAATCCCCCAGGTAGCTTAAGTAATTTCTCCATTTAGAACATCCAAAATGGTATGACATTTGAGAGATTTCCTCAACCTTGTCAAGGTCAAACACTCACTTTATTGCTTTCTCTGATTCTTTACCTATAGATAGCAGACTGCTTTCTCCCTCATGGTGACTAGAGGAGCAGAGGTGAGTGGGAATATCACAGATGTTTTATGATGCTCAAGCCCTTGCAATTGTACTCCCCAAGCTGGGTAATAGCTTCTCTCCTGTGTTTTCTCATTCTGTCTCCTGTAATTTTTCCTCCCGTTTTCTTTTCAAATCAAGATTTCTGCCCTTCACATGAAATATAATAATACTTAGTATTCATGCAACACTGCATTTTTAAGACCCTAAATGATCATTAATTAGCTAATCCACATAAGATAATGCTTGCACAGCAGGCCAGCTGTTACCCCATTGGACAGATGAGAAAACCGAGATCTCAGTGGACCAACTCACAACCCAAAGCCAGGTAACCCCTCTTTCACATCAGAGCCTCTGGCTTCAAGAAAAGGCTTCCTCCACACTTGGCTCCAGGAGTGAAGTCAAGAGAGAAAGATCAGCCCTGGCCAGGTAGCTCAGTTGGTTAGAGCAGTGGTCGGCAAACTCATTAGTCAACAGAGCCAAATATCAACAGCTCAACGATTGAAATTTCTTTTGAGAGCCAAATTTTTTAAACTTAAACTATATAGGTAGGTACATTGTTATTAACTTAATTAGGGAGGGTACTCCTAAGCTGGCCTTTGCTAAAAACATGGTATTTTGTGGAAGAGCCACACTCAAGGGGCCAAAGAGCCCCATGTGGCGCGGTTGCCGACCACTGGGTTAGAGCATCCTCTTGATATGCTAATGTTGTGGGTTCGTTCAGGTCAGAGCACATGCAAGAAGCAGCCAAGGAATGCATAAATAAGTGAAAGAACAAGTCGATATTTCTCTCTCTCTTTCAAAGCAATAAACAAAACTAAGGGAGAGAGAGAGATCAAAAGTTGTTTTCCCTACAAGCCTCCTCAATTAAAATCCAACCTGTTCTGTTTTTCAACTATTTCCTCCATGATCTGTAGAGCTAAAGAGAATTCTAGGCCTGCATTGCACTTTGGGCCTAACCATGATTTAATAAGACCAGCCTTGCTCCTATCAGCATGTCATAAATGGAAATTGGGGATACTTCAGGGCTCAAAAAAATAAAATAAAATAATAACTCCCAGCCGAAGCTTCTTTTGCGGTTTCCTCTGAGTGCACCCACTGTCTAGCTGAGTTACTTAGGCTATACTTTATTTGCATATTTATGAGCATATCACACTGGAAAGGATCAACAACCTTGCTGTAGTCAAGTTATAATATGTTTATTGCTTCACAATTTCTACATCTGCCTCTTTGGGATGGAAATAAACTGGTTTGGCTGGACAGGATCTATTTCTTTTAAAGCCACATTGGTTATTCAACACCTAATGATCTTTTCCCCAATTAATTCTCTCATGATTTGTTTCAAAAGACTTGGTCATAGGCAAATTCGGTGTTATTACTAATCTCTAACTTTCTGACTTTTGATCTTTCTGCCTTTTTAAAAACATGCATTATGTTGGTCTGTTTCTAATCTTGGTAAAGCTTATCTAATCCTTCATGAGTTCTCAAAAATGGGATTTGTTGACACTAAAATTCCATCAGTCAGTTTTTAATGACAATATCCACCAAGTTATAAGACTCTGGATGGCAGCAGCAATATTATATTCATTTTTTTTCTTTTTTCCACATGGTGCTGGGACAGTGTGTCCTGGAAGATTAAAAGGTGTTTTAAACTTGTGTGAAATGCATCCAGCCTTCTGGGAAATGCTACAGAATGTATTATCTTGCCCAAACTTATAGGAATTTTTCATTTAGGTGGGCAAACAAATCCTACATCTATAAAACTTTTAGACAGTAGTAAATGACAATATGACCAAGGGCCAGAACAGACCATAAAGATCATGTGTATAATGCTCCAGCGAGTAAGGTAATAAGAGCAGGATCATTTCTTGACTCCAATCTTTCTGGATCTTGATTTTCTTTGTAATTTTACACAGATTACATGACTCACTTGGTGCTCCTCTTTTTCTGCAGCCTCCATCTCATCTGCATGGTTGCAGATAATTTTCTTGTGCAAGGCCAATGCCCATTGTGACTCTGTGAGCCTCAGCCTGGAATCCTGCTGGCTCCTGGGTAACTAGCTCCCAGTCCCTGGGAAGAAAGGGCCTGAGGTCTTTGGGGCTCGGAATGACTCCCTGGCTGATGTGAAGCATTTTTCCATCTACTGAATTTTTTGAAATTTGAAGCAGGATTAATTTACATGAGAGACACTATTCTTAATAAGAGAATATAGACTTGGGTTCCAGGCTCTGCCATTTGCTAGCTGTATGATTTTCGAAAAATTAATCTCTTTTATTTTTCCATTTTTTGTTCAATCATTTGTGGTTAAAATATCTACCAAATAGGGTTGTGATCAAGACAAATGATGTGTATAAAGCACTATATTCTGCCTGGCATATAAGTTATTTTTATTTTTGTGTGTCTTGTCTTTAGGAACCATGTCCAACCATTCATAAGTTCCCCAAAAGGGATGCGTTGGTCCAGAAGTCACTTTTCACACATAAAGAGAGCGATGCTTAAAGAAACAGCTTCTTAAGTAGCTCTGCCTGTGGCCTGTACTTTCAGACACTGCAGGGTGCTGGGTGTTGCAAAGGGTTCCAAAGACTGAGAAGTTCAAAGTCTAACCAAGAGTCAAGACCAACACTAACACCTGGGACTACAGTGGCAGCACAAGGTAGAATTTAGTAAGGATTTAATTGGGCAGTGCAGAATGCCAGTGCAGTAGAAAAATCTCCGTACAGAGGAGAAGAAGGTCAATGAGATCTGGGTGAGTTGGGGAGGTCCTTACTGAAGATGCCCTGAAAGCTTAACTGCCCCTTGAAGAATAATTTTGTGTGTTGGTGGGGAGAGGGGAGGGATGATGGGAGGGAGGAGGCGGAGGGAGGCTTTTGCTGTCAGCATATTGTAAAAATAGGAGAGTTTTCTGAACTAGACCTACCAGATATCTAGGGGGAGTGTAACTATAAGGCTATGCACATTACCTGCAGTCAGGAGACGCCACCAGCCAAGGAGAAGTCCATGGTGAAAGCAGATGAAGTCTGAGCAGTGACCCCTGTAGTGGTCAAGACCCAAAGTACTCAGCGCAGGTGCTTCTAGTACAGAGAGCAGGGCTGTAGAGAGCGCTGCAGATAGCATCCTGGCCAGCAGGGGGCATTATGGCAGGTGTCCAGGAAGGAATGCATAGTCAGGGTCACTGCACTTCATAACTCCAGGGGCACCATTTAGGAAGAACACATTGGGAAAGCTGCTGTCTAAAGTCAACACAAGGTGGCAGCCCCGAGTGCAGTCCACACTGGATGATGGTGTCTTCTCCAGTCAACAAACCTTGGGAAGACGCTATCTGTAGTGAAATCGCCCCACTTGATCAGACGAGATGGGTGTTCAAAAATAAATTTACGCCCTAACCGGTTTGGCTCAGTGGATAGAGCGTCGGCCTGTGGACTGAAGGGTCCCGGGTTTGATTCTGGTCAAGGGCATGTACCTTGGTTGCGGGCACATCCCCAGTAGGGAATGTGCAGGAGGCAGCTGATCGATGTTTCTCTCTCATCAATGTTTCTAACTCTCTATCCCTCTCCCTTCCTCTCTGTAAAAATCAATAAAATATATTAAAATAAATAAATAAATAAATAAATAAATAAATAAATTTACAAGGTTAATTACCAGAGCATTATACATAGTACATTAATTTTGTTACTACTAAAACCTTTTATATGTTTCATATGATAACACTGCAAAGTGCATTGTGTATTGTATTGATTGTAAGTTGGAATTCCTTTATCTCAAAGTAGTCTGGTTTTTTTTATTGGCACATATCTGCCACTGGCTGTGTGGGTTGAGATTGTTTTAAAAGAGGGGGGGAGGGTCTTCACTAATTTGTTCACCTTTTAATGTATTCTTTCTCTTTATTCCTTTCCTTCCTTCTTCTTCCTCATTCCCCTTCTCCACCCCTTTCTCTTTTCCTTCTTTCTTCTGTTGACAAAGGTGAAAGGTATAAGGTGCCTGTAAGGAGCTCTGGGTGTGAGAACCTTCCACTCTGGGAAAAAAAAATGAAGCGGGACAACTGAGGGAAGACACATCTGGAATCTGTCTGCTCTCTCTGTGACACTCTTCTCTTCGCTTCCTGTATTTTATTTCTCATGGTACCTTTGGTTCCTGACTTGGTTTTTCTCTATGGATTTTGTATATGCTGTTTTTTGACTGTGAGATATGGTCTAAAATATATTTTACTTCATTAACCGAGCCCACATGGATATATACACACACATACACATAAGTAAGATAGTCATGAAACAATATTTAATCTTACTATGGGTGATGTGCTCTGGCATTTATATTCCATTCTATTTTCTTCTATTTCATCCCATCGATTCCATTTCATTTAAAAATAATTCACTCAATCATAACCCGGTAGGTTGATTTCATAACTAATTAATGGGTCATAATTGGTCATTTGAAAAACTCTGTTTTAAATGATTATTGACTTTTGAATTAGTCCCATCTCTGATAGTCTTTTGTTCCTACTTGATTCCAGAATATTTTTGACTGGATTTTTTTTCTTGAGTTCCCAGCCAAAAATGATGAGACCAGTAATACGTATTGAAGAGCCTGTAAACAAGTTTTAAATGATTTTGTGGGAGCAGCCACAGGAAATTGGTTTAAAACTCGAGGTCTCACATTTTATTCAATATTTTGAATGTTTTCTTTTTTCTGTTCCATTATCATCCCTACCTGTGTCTGGATGAAAATCCTGGCAGGCCCACAACTGCTTTGCTCCCTAGTAAACAAGTGTGCACACTGGCCAATGAGAATGAGCCCGGGCAGTACGCAGCCCTAGTGAGAGCTGCAGCCCATCTTTTATGTAAGTCACACATGTGACCTGAGTTAAGGAATTAGAAGATGCCGTCTACGATTTTCATCATGACCTGAACTTGACTTAGCATCAAACCAACCCTCGGCCAGCAGGACAGTAGCCTTCTCCTCTCCCCACCTCCAGCTCCCAGCAGCCCCTGCAGGGCATGCACCTGGGACTGGGGAGAGAGAGGGGGACATGGGAGCTGCCATGCTTCCCAGGTGTGGATTGGGACCTGCCAGCCAAGGAAAAGGTGTGGACCTACCTCAGGAGAATAACACCAGGGGTCCCAAGTGCTAGGGCTTGTCATGGACCCTCATCCTTGTTCCCCTTCTCTCTCTGGCAGGAGCCCCTCTTAAGAGGATTCACACTGGCTCTGGCCCGCCGCTCTATCTCTGGCTTGGCCTGGCCCTAGGAAGCAGGAGTGCAGGCCGATCCCAGAATGGCCACCACCTGATCTACCCTTTTCCTGAGAGTCAGGCACAGGCCTGCCCGCCCTCACACTCTGACCAACAGAAGGAAGCATGCTCCTACCCTCCCCCCACCCCACCCCGCAGCCAATCCCACAGGGCTTGGGTCTGGAAGCAACATGACAGTTCCTTCTAACAAAACAAAACAAAACTCATCAAATATCCCCCTTGACCCCTTCAGGTCCTGAGGTCAGGTGCAGGGAGTTTTCATCAATGTCCGTGGGTGGTCAACACTGCTCTGGGACTCATGGCCAGAAATTTGAAATTTTCTACCTGCTGTATCTTCACACCTCTGCTAAAACTCAAATTCGTATATACTGTTACTTTATGAAAAATATTTAAGCTTGGCTGGTATGGCTAAATAGTTGAGCATCGACCTATGAACCAGGAGGTCATGGTTTGATTCTCTGTCAGGGCACGTGCCTGGGTTGCGGGCTTGATCCCCGGTTAGGGGTTGTGCAGGAGGCAGCCGATCAATGATTCTCTTTCATCATTGATGTTTCTTACCCATTACTCTGTCTTAAATAAAAAAAATTATATATTTATTTTTAAAATATGTAAAATTATGTGAGATTATAAAGGAAATGTAGAATTTTTATATTGCAACTCTATATAATTGTAAGGCAAGTCAAATCAATCAATTGCAAATTAAACAGCTGCATTACAGTTGCTCCCCTTGTCTTCAGGACATACATTCCAGGACCCCCAGTGGATGCCTGAAAACAGGATAGTAGCGAACCCTGTATATGCTATGTTTTTCTTGTGCATACATACCTTTCATAAAGTTTAATTTACAAATTAGGCACAGGAAAATATTAACAAAAATACATAATAATAAAATAGTACATCCATAAGGATACATTGCAGTAAAAGTTATGTGAATGGCTTTGGAGCCATTAGGAAGTAAAATAAGGGTTAATTGGACACAAGCACTGCACTGCAGGAATGATTGATCTAAGAACCCAGAGAGCTACCAAGTGACGACGGGGCAGGGAGTTGATGCAGCATGGACAAAGGGATGATTCACGTCCCAGGTGAGAGGAAGCAGGATGGCGTGGGATTTCACCACGCTGCTCAGAATGGTGCACAATTTAAAACTTATGAGTTGTTTACTTCTGGAATTTTCCATTCGATATTTTGGACGGTGGTTGACCATGGCTAACTAGAACTGCGAAGAGAAACTAAGCATAAGGGAAAGGCGACGGCATTTAATTATGTCTTGCTTCACAATAGATTTGTGGGTTTTGTTTTTTTTCAAAATTAATATAAATCTGCCTTCTGAATAATCCTTTAATATTTAGGGTTCTTTACCAAAATAACAGCAAAACAAAATCTGTAATTCACTCTCTTCTGTCTTCACAAATGGAATCTTAAAGCAGGGATTCCAAAAAAAAAAAAAAAGGATATGGTACCTTTCTCCTCAGTTATCCTAACAGTGTTTGGAGAGTCAAGGAAGTTCAAGGTAAACCTCTCCACCCTGTCATGTCACCTCCTATACCCCACCCAACCACACCAAACTATGAAGTAAGGGGGTGAAGAGGGAAGACAGCCAAGTTTAGCTGTGAATACAGGAAACTAAGTCAGAAAAATAATGGGCACACCACAGTTCATAGGCTCAAGCTGGAGAGAATAGGGCTGGCTGGGGCGGGAGAGGGAGTGTCCATAGAAGTGCAAATAGGCCGAGACCCTTTGTACTCCCGGCTACTGCTGGGGTGGCCAGGTTCCTAGGTCACCTGGCCTGGCTCTGGCTCATATGAATCTTGGTCTCCTTGCTTACTGCGGCTCCTTCCCTCCCCTGGGTCTTTCAGGCCGTAATAGAAAGATAATTATCAGCTGGCTTTGATCCAGCCTTCCATGTGGCCATGCTTCCCTTTTTTTACTTCTTTTGGTAGTGATAAAATTATTTTTACTGTTAATCAACTACTACCTGAATTATGAGAGTTTGGTCTGGGCAGATGCGGCTTGCCAGGTGGGGATTGTACGGAAACTCTTTGTGGATTGTAAAGGAACACATAATAAGTATAACCTGAGGGCAAAAGATGGCTATTTAAAAAAATAAATGACTCGATCCACTTGTGCTTTATAAGGGAGTGCAGGTTTTATCTCGGGGAAGATGGCTCTTTTGTTTAGGAAAGCCAATTAACAGGCCTTTGGCTTGGGCTCCCGCCTGGTCTGCAGTGAGGGATTGAGACAAAAGAGAATTCAATCTCTCCCAGTGATAAAGCGGAAACCTGACCCACGTGACCCAGTCCAGGAGCTGTCACATTTAAAGCAGCACAGTCCGAACTGGAGATCTGGGTTTGCATCTATTGAGCGTTTCTTTGCCAGAGTCTAAAGTGGGGCCCATGGTTCCGGAGCACTCATGACTCTTGGGAGCCTCTGGGTTCCTTTCTTCCAAAGCTTGTTCTTCATACAAACCATCCATCGCCTCCATCTTATAACCTTCTTAACCACTTCCCTCTTCCCCACACCCTTCAGGAGGACTTGTTACTAATAGGTCCCCATAGAGCAGCAGTCCCTGGAGGGTACATGACGGCGGTTCTGAAAACTCTCTCACGTGGCTACTGTCCTTTTTCTCACAGTGAGCAGAGGAAGGAGAAAAGGCACGGGAGTAACACTCACCAGCTTTATTTACCCAGATGGGGCTGATGTAAAAGATGAGAAACTCCCACATATTAATAACTTTTGTTTTGTCCGGAAAGATACTGTAAGTTACCTGGAAAGAAAAAGGGTTTTGCCATCCCAGGAATCTAGAGAGTAAGACCATGGCGGGGTGCCTTGCGGATAGAGGATGATACCCAGCCATATGGACACCATTGTAATTAAGTAGTTACTGATAACAGGAAAGGAGCGAAGGGAAGGCCAGGCATTATAGGCATGTTCCCTGCAAATACCGTGGGAGGGATCCAACAAAGGAAAGATAGACATTTGCCCAGTAAAGTAAGGGTGATGAGAGAGGGTCCTTGTCTGTCAATCACACCTGGTGACAGAGATGATTGGCCAGAATGGGCATGGCCACTAGGAGGGCAAGAACATTTGGGAATACTTAATCCTCTAACCCAGTGGTCGGCAAACCGCGGCTCGAGAGCCACATGCGGCTCTTTGGCCCCTTGAGTGTGGCTCTTCCACAAAATACCACGTGCGGGCGCACACGTACAGTGCGATTGAAACTTTGTGGCCCATGCGCAGAAGTCGGTTTTCGGCTCTCAGAAGAAATTTCCATGGTTGTACTGTTGATATTTGGCTCTGTTGACTAATGAGTTTGCCGACCACTGCCCTAAACAAAAGAATGCTGTCTTTTGTTGTCTTGGCTTGTGGGACTCTTTTGCTTCCACTCTCTTGCATTCACCCTCATGGGCCACAGCCATGCAGACCCCACGGGCAATGGGCTAATGAACTGCAGTGGTGAGGTAAAAGCAAAGCTGGCCTGATGCAGGGCTGGACTCAGCTCCGACATGGAAAGGGAACTCTGGACACTGACTCTGATTTTAGCTCTGCCGAAGCCCCAACTACACCTCTTCTATGAGTGGATTAAGGAAATGGGACTTTGAAACCCAGCAGTGTAATTCCATGAAAACAAAGCTTTTTATTCTATCTCATTCTCCTATGGGGGCCCCTGGAAATGCTTATCCCAGTGGCACCCCGAGAAGCACTGGGGAAAGAGGAGACACACTCCCCTCTAACAACAATGTGGCTCCGGGGCAATGCTCAAGGACAGGGCTAGAGGGAGAATTGTTGTGCTAGGGGAAGGGTTGATGCCTTGTGGGAGATAATGGTATCTGACATTGAATTGGGTTTTGTTTCTCTGATGTCCTAAACTGCCCCTCTCTAATCTCAAACTGGCTGCCTAAAAGTCAGTCAGATTTAACACTTGGAGGTGGTAGTTCTTTGGGAAGTGAGGAAAGGGCTCTCTGTGCACATACTTATCATTAAGTTTAATTTACAAATTAGGCACAGGAAAATATTAACAAAAAAACGTAATCTTAAAATAGTCCAATCAAAATTAATATAAATCTGCCTTCTGAATAATCCAGGGCAGCAGAGGCAAGATGCCAGAGGAGAAGATACACCAAACCAGGGAGACGGGGCTTTCTGAAAAGAGAAGGGGAGGCTCAGAGAGACTGGAAGACTTGGGGGTACTTCGGTTATGAGAAAAATAGTAAAGCTAATGCACAAAGTCGGTGATTCCCAGCCTGTAACACAGGAGTTGCCTTTTAGGTTCTGAAGTTAGCACTGGGCATGTCAAACCCCTTAGCCTCACCTCATCCCATTTACCCCCAAGGCTGTCCTCTGTCTCATTCACTTTAGTCAGCAGCACAGGTGACATCCTCTAATGACCTGCAAAGAAAGTGCCTAAAACAGCATTTCTTCTCCATGGGAATAGATGCATCCTCTCTCTCTCTCTCTCTCTCTCTCTCTCTCTCTCTCCCTCCCTCCCCTCTCTCTCTCCTCCACTCTTTCCCCCTTTCTTCCCTTCTTTTGACAGGTTCATTTGACACCCCCAAGGAGGCAATCTTTCACAGATTTTCTTTAATCTCGTAATTTATTCTCTTTATTTTTCACTCTTGCTTAGTTGCTTAAAGAAAACTACATCCTTTTTCCTCCCTGAAGTCTCTCTTTTTTCCATTTTCTTCCCTATCCCTCTCAGTTTCTCTTGCTCTCTTTTTTCAACTGGTGAGGAACAAAAAAAAATGTCTCTAATTATGGGGGATAAGTATAAGGAGTGCCAGCCACGTACCTGAATCAAGCAAAAGGCAACTCATAAGTTTTGAAGTGAAATGAGAAGCATTGAAGAGCCTGTGCCATCAACCTCAACAGCCCTTCAGGTAACCCGAAAGCCTCCTCCAAGAGCACCATGCAGTCTCCATTCACCTCCTTATCTTTCTCCAATTAATCTTACTTTCTCAGGAATGAACTTCCATGTAAAAATATTTTTTGTTCTGCTCTTTGGTTTAATTACTGGTACGGCACAGTTATTGTTTCCAGCAACTGGGTAATACTGAAACCGCTACAGGTTAGAGAAGCATTTGTGGGCTAGGCTAGCACACTATTTATAACGTCGTTTCTGGGGGGAAGTTTATTCCAGGTCCCAAGCAGCTAACTTATCAATGACCTTTTTGGTTATAACTTGAAACAAGGCTCACACATTGGAAACTGCTTACTCAGGAATGTGGAAGGTGGGTTTGTGGTGGCTAATTAGTGCATGGTTCAGTTAGCACATGCTGTTCTCTTAAGGTTCTTATCTGTTAGCAAACTCATGGCTACCGGCCATAAGCTGGGTAATTTACTGGCTAAAAGGCAGAAGCACCTGCAAAAAGGCAGATGGATCCCTACTATGCATAAGGGGCTCCCATTCACACATACCATCCTAGGACTCTGCATCTGCAGGTGAAAGGTGAGCTCTCCAGGGACTTTGTTCACTTACATGGAACATAATCAGGGGAGGGCTCAGAAGTCAATTCCTTTTCTGGCAGACCTTGGGAGGCAGCAGCATGTTTTTTTTTTTTTTTAAATATATTTTATTGTTATTTTACAGAGAGGAAGGGAGAGGGATAGAGAGTTAGAAACATCGATGAGAGAGAAACATTGATCAGCTGCCTCCTGCACACCTCCTACTGGGGATGTGCCCGCAACCAAGGTACATGCCTTTGACCGGAATCGAACCTGGGACCTTTCAGTCCGCAGGCTGACGCTCTATCCATTGAGCCAAACCTGTTTCGGCAGGCAGCAGTGTTTTATGGTAGGAAACATAAGTGTTCCCTCCATGGCTTCTGTGGGTCACTTTGAGCTAGTCAACTTAGCTTCTCCGACCCCTTCAAAAATGATTGGGGCGGGGGGGTACAATAGGCATCTCTCACACACACACATGACACACACTCTTATTTTCTAACCCTTTGTGGGTTATTGGTTGCACTAGGATGGCCAATGTGTTATTGGTGGGGAGAGCTCCTTGTCCCTACTGGTTGCTGGTAGGAGTGGGTTTCTTGGGGTGCCATTGGAATAAGAATTTCCGGAGGCCCCCACAGGAGGTTGAGGTATCATAGAAAGCTCTATTTCTATGGAATAACATCCCTTAGTTTCCAAAGTCCCATTTCCCTTCATCCCATCATAGAAGAAGCGTAGCTGCAGCTTCAGCAGAGCTAGGATTAAAGCCCTTGCCCAGAGTTTCCATTCCATGTCTGCACAGTCTAATCCAGCACCAGGCTAGTTGAGCTAGTGTCCCCAGCTGCAGTCCTTTAGTCCACTGTGTGTGGGGTCTGCAGGGCCACATGGCTATGGGGGAACACAGGGGAATGCAAGAGAGCCACAAGAGTGCCAAGAGAGTGAGCTCCTTTGTTTGGGTGGTTATGTATTGCCTAGTTTTCCAGGCTTGCAGTGGTCCTGCCCCTTCTGGCCAATCCACGGTTTCCCAGGCTAGATTGACAGGCAAATTCCTTCCCTACATCACCCAGATTTTACTGGGCATGTGTTCATCTTCCCCTTAGTCCAGTCCCTTCCCCCGGTGACCTGCAGGGAACGGGCCAGTAGTTCCCTGGGGAGGGTGGAATTGCAGCTTCCTGGTGAAGCTGCCCAAATGACATGCCTATAATGTGTGGCCTCCCTTTGCTCCTTTCCTATGATTAATAACTAGCTAATTACAACAGTCTCAGAAGGAGGATATTTTCTGAACCTAACAGGAGTTGGCTTCATGGATTGGGGACTTCAATCTTCCAAGCATTTACCTCCAGTGATGATCATCTGGGGAAAAGGAAGTTGCCAGGGCAATGCTGTGCAGGCCCCTGAGCTCCTGGAATGAGTCCCCTGTGGAGAGCCATTTACACTTTGGAAGAAATGTGATCACCTCACTGCTCACTGTGGTGTTTGGGGTGATTTGAATTGCAATGTGGTGTATCCAATCCACAGAGTAAAGAAAACTGAACCGGTATCATTAAAGCTTGACGTGTTGAAATAAGTGGCCTGGGCCTGGCTTCCGTGGGAATAAAAGATTCATCTGGTAGAACCTAAATAAAAGAAGCCCCGCTGAAAATTGACTGGGCAGGCCTCCTCTCTGTGCACATTCGTGTGTGTGTGTGTGTGTGTGTGTGTGTGTGTGTGTGTGTGTGTATGTATAGACACACACACACATGTGCCACACACACATTATTTTTTTCTTTACTGACCACAGCTGTTTTTCTCCCAGATACATGATTTGTCAGAAAGCAATTCTCTCTTAGAGGAACCAGCTTGCTTCCTCTGAGGGGCAGAAACATTTGCAAATTTCTCTGAACGCTTTCCCAGCTTCCCCTAAAAGATGAAGGGCCCATTGCCTGGGGCTACTGCAGGAGGGTGTGTCCACACAGCATTCGCAGCTCCTGATACACAGGCACCTGGGAAGCTGACAGCACCACCCCAGTAACACTCTTCTTTACAAAGTGCTTGTTGTTCAATATTTATGAGGCCATGCAAGATGGATGCCTATCACAGCCTGGGAACACACATATGCCCCGCTCGCAGCGTTGTAGAGGGTTGTTCTGCAGAAGGGAGGAGGGCGCAGAGTCTTCCCACTCACCTCTCTGTGATGCTGTTAAAAACGCAGGGCTCCGAGCTGCTGAAATCACCCCTTCAGGGGAAGGTTGCTGCAAGGTTGTTGGCTACACAGCCAAAGCGGAGAGGGTGGGGGCAGTGGAGGTGGGGGTGGGGAGGTGAGGAGGGGTATATGGCTGTTTCTAAATAACAGCCAAGGCAGGCTCCTACCATCACCCTCTTTGAAATATTAATGGGACCCAAAAAATATGTTCATAAAAAATGAACAATACGAAAATAAAAAGAAAAGCAATAGAGTGGGGAACCGTTGGCAGTAAAGATGACAAGTTAAAGGCTGGTTTTTCTTTTCCGCAGCCCCACGTCGCTCAGGTAGCACAGGTGTTCAGCAGGCAGAGCACAGCCCCTGACTACTTTCCAGGCAGGTGGTGGGGAATCTGAACCAATTCACACATCACCTGGTGATCGTGTATTCTGAAGCTTCCCGTGCAGTAGAGCTGGGGCAGGGCCTGAGATCTGCACTGCTCCCAGCTCCCAGGGACCTCTGCTGTTGCTGCTGTCCTTGAAAGGCAGGGCTCTGGCCGTGTTGTCCAATAGGACTTGCTGTGATGACAGACAGGTTCCGCATCTGTGATGTCCAATCCAGTGGTCACTAGTCACGTGCAGCTGCTAGCCCTTGTAATGCAGTGGGTGTGGTGTTTTAATTTTATTCCATGTTAACTAATTTAAACGTAAGTGGCCCTTTGTGACTGGAGGCTGCCTGTTGGAGGTCTGAGGAAGAGGTCTCTGTCAGGGGGTGGTGGCCAGGTCTTATCAGTTGAAGGCGATGTCTGGACACAGCATGAACCCAGCATGCCCACCACGCTGAGCCACTGCCTCGCTTCCTGGTTTGCACTCCTGCCCTCCCATTACATATTGTCTGCACCCAGCTGGTGTGGTTCAGTGGTTGAGTGTCAATCTATAGCCCAGGAGGTCCGGGCTCCATTCCTGGTCAGGACACATGCCTTGGTTGTGGGCTCGATCCCCAGTAGGGGGCATGCAGGAGGCAGCTGATCAATGATTCTCTCTCATCGTTGTTTCTGTCCCTCTCCTTCTTCCTCCCTCTCTCTGAAATCAATAAAAACAAAACAAAAAAATGGTGCCTGCTTTGAGGTGGCACCTTCTTGACTGGGCTCTGCCTGCACACCTGTGACCTTGAGGACTAGGTCCTGTGCCACATGACCCCAGGTGCAGATGTCCTTGTTAATATCACAAAGGCATCACCTTAAGTCAGTAGTTCTCAACCTTTCTAATGCCACAACCCTTTAATACAGTTCCTCATGTTGTGGTGACCCCCAACCATAAAATTATTTTCGTTACTACTTCATAACTGTAATTTTGCTACTGTTATGAATCGTAATGTAAATATCTGTGTTTTCCGATGGTCTTAGGCGACCCTGCTAGCTAGTGGTCTTAGAGCCTAAGACCATTGGAAAACACAGATATTTACATTACGATTCATTAACAGTTGCAAAATTACAGTTATGAAGTAGCAACGAAAATAATGTTATGGTTGGGGGTCACCATACCATGAGGAACTGTATTAAAGGGTCGCGGCATTAGGAAGGTTGAGAACCAGTGCCTTAAGTGCTTCTGTTTGCAAACACTTAACTCACATGTCAGCCCCCAGGGGCCCAAGTATACTCCTCCTCCTAGCTCTGCTGTGAGTTGTTGGTGAGGCCCTCCTCCTAGCTCTGCTGTGAGCAGTGGCGAGGCAGCAGGGAGTAGAGAGAAAGCCCGGACTCCAAGTTCAGACAAACAGGAATTCAACACTTGACTTGCTTCTTCCTACCTGTGAGGTCCTGGGCAGTTGCAACTTTTCTGAATGTCAATTCCCACACCTAAAAAACAGAGCTATAATAGTATCTATCTTTCAATAATGTGAGACCTGGAGATAATATTTATAAAATGTGTTCAGTAAATAGTATCTTTTGATGACAATGATGATGATAATAATAATTATATGCTTTATTTTTTTGAGGTGAACCCATTGGCTCCACCTCCACTTATTCCTAGTTTATTCTCTTCTTTCAATGAGCTCATAACTAATGACCCAAAATCTTTGAAATCCATAATATATGAAGTCATTATATAAATTCCTAAGAGGAATTGCCAGATTCATTTTACTAAGTAGAGATCATGTGAGAGAAAATACAAATAGTAAAAGAAAAACCTTGACATTCTTTTTAACTGTGCTGATCATTAACTACATGAAGAAAAATACTGCTCAAACAGTAAAGAATCTGTAGAGCAATATAATTCTGTGCTGGTGGCATTGAAATTGGTGTAATAACTCTGTAAAGCAATCTGGCAAAGTCATTCATTCCGTGGACATGTATTGAGTGCCTACCAAATGCCAGATATTTTGTTAGGCTCTGGGGATACAGAAATGAATAAAGCCAGATCCTTGTCCACGAAGTTTATGAAATAATGGGCGTTATGTAACACATGTTCTCACAAAAAGCCATCTTACTTGGATGACTCAGTAAAAAAGAAATAATTTTATATTTTTTTATAATGATATACATTTCTATGCCATCGTTATTAGTGAAAGACTAGCCACCCCTCAAATAACCAACAAGTAAGAACTGTTAAAAACTATAATAATTTATCTATAAATTAAAATTTAACATTGACATTAAAATTGCAAATGGGAGAACTATGGAGACATTTAAAATAACGTCAATGAAAAGAACACAAAATAGTATGCAAGAAATAATGTAATTGTGAAAAATTATGAGCAAAATTAAGACTCAGGTCCCAGTAACTTTTGTAAATGGGGGTTTATGTTTTGAATGGAGTGGTATATTGTGAACAGTCACTGTGGCTGCTGACTCATACTACTTCCCACACACCCCGGATCCCAACCTTCCTGCTTCATGGACCATGGTTTCATGGTAGGATGGCAATTGTGAGACCCCTTTGAAGTTAGGCAGGGTCATGAGACTTGCTTTGGCCAATGGGATATAAGTAGAAGTGCCACACAGTGGTCTTGGTAAGATTTTGGCAGCCAGTTACCCAAGGATGGACAATTCACCACATTCCCTTCCCTTGCCAATGCCACCAGCACACCTCGCATGCTAGATGCTGCAAAGGCCTGGGTCCTGGAGAGAAGAGCTATGCGGCAGAGCCTAAGACAGCCTGACATGTGTATTTAGCATGAGTGACCAATAAGCCTTGTTATTTTCAGCCCCAAAGATCATTTCTACCAATATCTTGATCAATACAGATATCTGTATTGTTTACTAATCTTTACGTTTTATAGATCACATATTAGTTCTAAATTGATACAAATACAGCGGGTGGAGCTATATCACAAATCACAAGGTGCCCTGGGCCTTATGACCTCCTCATACTTCTATAACCTTTACGGGTTTGAGCGCCACCTGGTATGTGCTGACTCAGCAGTTCTAAAGTTTTTGGTCTCAGGATCCCCTTTATACTTCAGAATTACTGAGGTCCTCAGAAAGTATTATTATGTGCCGGTTTCGCTATCAATATTTGCCAAATTAGAAAGGAAAATTTAAAAAGATAAGATTTATTAATTAATATGAAATGACAGCTCTTTATAAAAATGCATTCGTGAAAAATAACCATAGCTCCCCAAAATAAAAAGAAAACAATTAGCAAGAAAAGTGTCATTATTACACAATTTGAGAATCTCTTTAACGTCAGATTTAATAGAATTCAGCTAGAATCTCATTTCTGCTTTTGCATTCAATCTGTTGCCATAAGTTGTTTTGATTGAAGTATATGAAGAAAATCTGGCCTCATACAGATATGTTGTAGAAAAATGAAGTATTCTAATAGGCTTTGTAAATAACTATCAATATTCCTTTTGTTACTACACTAGAACTTGAGAGGTGGTAATATTTTCTTAAACATTAATTGCAATATGGAATCTAAAACCATATTAATAAATTTCTCATAGTCTGTTATATAAAAATTCACTGGTCGTCCTAGCTGGTTTGGCTCAGTGGATAGAGCATTGGCCTGCGGCCTAAAGGGTCCCAGTTTGATTCCAGTCAAGGGCACATATCCGGGTTGTGGGCTCAATCCCCAGTAGGGTGCGTGTAGGAGGCAGCCAAACAATGATTCTCATCATTGGTGTTTCTATCTCTCTCTCCCTCTCTCTTCCTCCCTGAAATCAATAAAAATATATTTTAAAAAATGTCACTGGTCTATCTTGTCCTGTGAATGGGTCTCTTACCATGTGCAATTTCATAACCACAGGCATTGACCCTTTGGAAAATACTGGTTTGTTGAGTTACTCAGAAACTCCAAGAGTTAACACATTTCATAATTCAATATCAAAAAGTCCCACTTATTAATATTCTACAGTCCCTATCAGAAAACTCTGAGTACTAGGAAGCTGTCTGTCAAACTCACGATGGCAGATAAACATTTTTTATATTTTGATTTTTGCTCAGACGCTCCCATTTTATCATTGGCAACAAATAATCTCAGTTGTTTTTAAGTGACAGGCTCACTTTGCTCATTTTTGAGAAAATGTCTGCCAAATGCCCAACTCTAAATAACCACGGTTTGTCTGGAAGTTTTTCTTTCAAGCAAAAAATGTGTTCCAAGAAAAAAGCAGCTAGTTGAGCTCATAACTTAACCGCACGTGCTTCTCCTTGAAATAACCACCGGACTTGGTTTCCCAGCCTAGGCACTTCCTGTGTACGTCAGTTTGTCACACAGAATATTAGAAGGGTCTGTACTTAAGGACTGAGATTTAATAACATTGATGATTTTTGCTGTTTCATTAAGGTCTGGCTGTCTTCTGTGTGATAGCTGCACCCTTAAGAGCTGATAGCTACACCCTTAATCCTCTTCTTGACTTTTACCTCAGCACCAGCCTGGTCTGAGAATGCACGTTTTCATTAGCAGTGGCTTCTTGTCTTGCTGTTAACAAGTAAGGTGATCAAGAGGCACAGGTGTGTTTGGTCTTTTACTTTTTTTATTCATTGATTGATTTGAGAGAGAGAGGAATGGAGAGAAAGAGAAAAACATCAATTTGTTGTTCCACTTATTTATATTTATTCATTCATTGGTTGATTCTTGATGTGCTCTGACTGGGAATCAAACCTACAACCTTGGCATATGGGGATGATGCTCTAACCCAGGGGTTGGCAAACTGTGGCTCGCGAGCCACACGCGGTTTGCTGCTCTGTTGACTAATGAGTTTGCCGACCACTGCTCTAACCAACTGAGCTACCTGGCCAGGGATGTTCAATCTTGAATTTTCCTTTCAAGAAACTTCTCTTTTTCTTGAGCAGCATGCAGAAGTTTGTTCCATTTTTTCAGGATGGATTTGGTTTTCGTTTGTTTGCTGGCCTGGCTTTTTAACCAGCAGACACGGTTCTGGAGAAACCAAAGTAAAAGGCAATCTGAACAAGAAGGCCTGAGAAATAAATCATTTTCATATTTCGGAGGCGATAGATGATGGAGTGGACATGCCGGCTTGAAAAGGAAGGTTCAATTAGAATCAGCCCTGTGGAAAGTTTTGAGCTGTACCCTTGGCTCAGTTTGACAAGCACCTTATTTTTCCTGTCAGCAGAGTCAATAAAGATTCTAAAATTCTGATTTGTTACAGATTCATATATCCTTTTTAGAGACTATACTGGGCAGACAAAACCTGAATCTGGATATTTTAAACCTGTTGCTATTGAAACACCATTTCACAGACCACCTAATACGTGCAGGCGTTATCTTGGAATCTAGACCTACTCAGTGAGCAAGGTAGATGCTGTCCTTGTGCCCTAGCTGTGACAGTTATATATAGAAATTCAGTTGGCTGACATACAAATATGATGAAGCCCATGTTAATAAACTAGATATGAAAAGCTCTTTGTGATAAAAGAGCTAAAGGCATGCCATTTTTATAATTAATGTTACTATTATTATTATAGCTGATAGTAATAATGGTAATAATTAAGCACCCGTACGTATATCAACATTTTTTTCTGCTAAAGGAAAATGAATATGGATTTCTCAAAAGACTGTAGTAGATAAAATTTTTAGATATGAACTTTTTCTTCTTCCCTTTACCTCAGATACCAAATTTTCATGTACCTATAACCTTTATTGCTAAGTTTGTGGCAATGATTTTCTATAAGCACTCTCTTTGGGGGAAGGGTGGACAAATAATAAAACAAAGAAGTGCATTTTGTTATTAAATATACTAGAGGCCTGGTGCATGAATTTGTGCGCAGGTGGGGTCTCTCAGTGGGGGGGGGTGGGGGGGGAAGGGGGAGGGACCATGGGAGGTTAGCTATGGGAGCGCACTGACCACAAGGGGGCAGCTCCTGCGTTGAGCGTCTGCCCCCGGTGGTCAGTGCATGTCATAGCGACCAGTCAACCAGTTGTTCAGTCACTTAGGCTTTTATATATATAGATAACTGAGTGTACAGCAGAAACAATATAAACCTTTGGGATATGCAAGTGTTGGGCTATTTTTTATTTTTTATTGCATTTTTACATAATAGATTATTTTCAGATTAATTTTTATTATAATACTAAGAATTCATGTCCCGATACTTTTCTTCTCTCAAAAAGCCCAAGAAAAGTATCAGGATGTAAAATGTATTCTACAGCCATAATAGGGCAGAAAATATGTGATAGCATAAAAGTTAGATTCCACACAGCCAGAAAGGTTATCAAACCCTTTCTGGTGGCAATGGTTTCCAGAGAAAGGTAGAGGGGACTTTAAGACAATGCCAAAGTTATGAGCCCCACTACATAGGAACCTCATCGCCACACCATCCCGCAGCTAATGGTGAGTGAATGGTGGATGGTGGATGGTGGATGGTGGATGAATACCACAGGTAAGTTCAATATGAGGAGCACAGAGGAGACTTATATACATTTCTTGCTGGTGTAGATTCACTGTATGCAGCAGGCACCTAGCCCAAGAGAATGAAGCACCAGGACAAATAGTCTGGGGGCAGCCTCACAGACCCTGGCACCCAGCGTGGCCACACAAGAACAGCTGGGGTGTCCTGAGTCCCCGGGGAGGCACTGAAGGATGGGAGAGAACAGACAGAATCGAAGTGGCCTGTGCTTGGGACAAAGAAGACACACAGTGTTTGCTCCTGGGATGATGGATATCAGAAGGTACCAGGAGGAAGTGACCAGGACCAGAAGGGGCAAACTGCATCTCAGAGGAAACTATAAAGGTGGAGGTTGGGAGTGGGCCAGGTAACAATTCCCCCAATAGTCCTGGCTGACACAGAGCATGCCAACTGCTCCCTGCTCTCCTCACCCCGCTTTGTAGTCAGTGAGAGAAGGGGAAAAATGGAATGTATTTAGCAAAATATACTGAGTTTTAAACTAGAAGAAATAGACCAATTTGAGTGGTCCAGGTTAAGTTTTCCATAACAGAGTGAAAGTGGGTACTATAGAAAGTTCAGCCATAAAGAAATATTGACATTCCATCTTGGAATAAAAATAATACAAGAATAAACTCTGCATTTTGCATACTCACAACTGTAAACCTACTTTTGCCCCACCTTATATATAATACATACATATCTATCTATCTATCTATCTATCTATCTATCTATCTATCTATATCTATATATATAAAATGCACATATATGTATCATATATCTCCCTGTGTCTACATATATAGTATACATCACTCATATATATTCAGTGACTGGTGTGATTTCTGCTTGTAGTGGAGACCATACCACATCAGTGACCAGGCTAAATATATGCCTTTTGCGTGTGAGTTGAAATTTTCAGTGAGTACCGTTACTTTGGCCCATCCCTGCCAAGTTGGCAGGAGCGTGTCACTCATGTGCCTAGATCGATATAAATATGGATACCCCTGCATGCATTAGGCAGGAAAGTGGGACAGTTTGACAGCCCCTTGCTGAGCACAGCAGCTCCCACCCCTGCCAGGCCTGACTGGCCGGTGCAGCCCTGATGGACCTGCTGAAAGCAAACAGCAGCAGATGCTGTAGAAAGGTTTGCTCCACAGACTGAAGCCTGTTTGTCATCTGGGCTGTCACCGATCAGAGTTTTACGTTGGAGCTGTCTATAGGATGTTACGTAACCTGCTGTCTCACAGCAGCTCCAGTGGAATGGAACAGGAGGTGGGGGAGGGGACAGCATGGAAGAAGGGGCCTGTGAGAGGGAGGTCAAGGCCCTGCTATCCTTCCCCTTCCCCTTAATAGATTCTGTGTCCCCTGCATCGCCTGCTACAGCACACAGCCAGGGGATGGAGACACTTGCTCTTTAAGGGCTGTGTCAATCAAGAGAAGAAAATTAATTATGGCAAAGCTGAGAGCAGAGCAGGAGACAATGAAGCAGGTTGTCTGCGGGCTGGACATCTGAGATAGCGCCCTGGGAAATGCAGGGAGCTTATTCCCAGGGCTGTCCCTGGTCTGCCATGACTGACACCCCCTCCCCCACACCATTTACCAGCTGAAGGCTGGTAATTGAGCCCAACCTTTCCCTTCTGGGAAGGGATGAGGATTCAGTTCCACAAGACTATAGTGCCCCCCCCCCCCGCCCCATCCCTTGCAGTTTTGCTTTCTGCAGTTTCCCCTACCTGTAGTTAACTATAGTGTGAACATATTAACAGGAAAAATTCAGAAATAAGCAATTCATAAGTTTAAATCGTGCACTGTTCTGAGTAGCATGATGCCATCCCACGGGGTCCTGCTCTGTCTCACCCAGGACCTGCTCTGTCTCTCCCAGGACTAGGACCTTCCCCTTGTCCAGCATCTCTATGCTGTATGCACTTCCCTTGAGTTAGGCACTTCCTGGCCCTCTCGGCCATCAGATTGTCATGGTACCACAGTGCTTATGTTTAAGGAACCCTTATTGTACTTAATAATGTCCCCAAAGCTATTGTTCTATTTTAACATTATTGTTCTATTTTAACATTAATTATTGCTATTAATCTCTTACTGTGCCTAATTTATAATTAAACTTCACCATAGGTGTTCATGTATAGGAAAAAGCACAGCATATATAGGGTTTGGTACTATCCACACTTTTGCACATCTACTGCGGGTCTTAGAATGTATCTCCTGCAGATAAAAAGGGACTTCTATATAATATGAGATGAAATGCTCACATGTTTGCAAACATGTAATGAAGGAAAATCTAAAATAAAAAATAAAACTGTGTAATGATAAGAGCTTGATAGATGTCCTCTGGGCATAGTGCTGCTGGTATGATTCATATACTCCTCCAAGCAGGACACGGTCCTTCACTGAGCCTTCTAGCAGGCAGAGGTTACCGCACGCAGAAGCCAGTCAGAGGTAAACCACTATAGCAGTGGTCGGCAAACTCATTAGTCAACAGAGCGGCAAACCGCGGCTCGCGAGCCGTATGTGGCTCGCGAGCCACAGTTTGCCGACCACTGCACTATAGGAATACCTTGTTCTATGCAGTGGGCATAGTCCTGTATGTGTAAAGTTTGGTGGTTAAGTTTTCTTTTAGAGGCCTTAGGTGATCTGGCTATTCTAAAGAATCCTGATGTAAGACTGAAAAAATGTATTATGATGGCATGAATCACACTACTCCCTAACGATCTGTTGTGTAAGTTTGGAACTGTGCATCTTAAGTTTTTCTTACCTTACATACATTTCTCACATACTGCTGAGTCATCGAGCGCAAGAGCAGAAAGTGAGACTTTGGCTATAAGTTTTCACACAATCATTACTATCTAACTGAAGGGAAGAGCCTTGTTAATAGGTTAAGGGGCTGTTCTAAAGTGTGTTCAATTTTCATGCATTTGTGGTGTCACCCTTGTGTTAGGTAGGGGTGCCAACACTGTAAGACATGACGTTATGTAAGGCGCATGTAATCAATAGCTGCAACTTATACAGATTGATTGTTGAGGCTGCTCTCATTGAGTTCCAATGTGGTGGCAGCTATGCCGATAGAAGATCAGGCACGGCTGGCAGCACACAGTTGGTAGCATATCGTTACAAAGGGCCAGTGATGATTTCCCTTGTTCGTTCCCTCCCACACCAACTCTGGCTTGGCCTCTGCAGCTTGTGTTGGTCACTGAGACAATAACAAATCAAAGATAAGCAGAGATGTGAAAATTTCTTGTGTTTTGTGGCTTGCCCTCTTTGCTGCACTGGTGAATTCTGTGACCACTACCATGAGAAGGAGCCCAGGCTAGCCTGTTGGATAACAAGAGACACATGGACAAGTCATCTTTATTGCTTCCCATTGATATCATCAACTAGCAAGTAAGAAAAGGCAGCCTAGGGTCGCCAACCGGTGGTCCGTGGACCACTGGTGATCCATGAGGTCCGAAAGGTTGGCGGCCACTGGTTTAAGGCACCCTTTGGAGCAGAGGTTGCCAACCGGTGGTCCACAGACCAGTGGTGGTCCGTGAGGTCTGAAAGGTTGGCGACTGCTGGCCTAGAACATATTGCCCCAGCTGAGACGCTAGCTGATCCCAATGACCGAACAAACCATCCCAGACAAAAACTGCATAGGCAATTTATCAGAACTCATAAGCAAATACATATATGTTGTTTAAAGCCATGATTCGGGGTGACTTGTTATGCTGCAAAAACTAATTAAGACACCTGTTAACAGTAAGTTACAAGTGTGTTTGTGTAAGTGGGAGGGGCCTTGTCTGGATGAATTAGGCACCAACCTCATGTAAGCCATCAATAAATCGATTATATGATGGAAGATTATAGAATTAATTAAGAAAAGGTCAGCCCTAGCCGGTTTGGCTCAGTGGATAGAGCGTCAGCCTGTGGACTCAAGGGTCCCGGGTTCGATTCCGGTCAAGGGCATGTACCTTGGTTGCAGGCACATCCCCAGTGGGAGGTGTGCAGGAGGCAGCTGATCGATGTTTCTCTCTCATCTATGTTTCTAAATCTCTATCCTTCTCCCTTCCTCTCTGTAAAAATATCAAAAAAATATATTAAAAAAAAAGAAAAGTAACTTTCAAAATACTTCATGGTCTATTTGCTTTAAAAAAAAAAAAAAAGAAAAGTTCACATAGGGTGTCCACTGAATTAGAAACAGCCTGATTAGTTACCTGAGCTACATATGTCAATAATGAAAATAGTTATAGCACAGGTATGTTGCTCTCTCACAAAGAGACTAGCACATTCTTGGAGCTACAGATAGCTCTCGGCAAAGTCTCAGCCTTGGTCCCATTCTTCACAGGCTTCCCCTCGGGCTCCACATTTGTCCCTGCAGGCTGGCCCTCCTCTGATGTGATAACTACACCTGTCTCTAGAGTAGGTTGGTTACGAGTGTGCATAGTATTGCTCTAAATTTAAGTCCAACTTATATTGTTTCAAGCATTTTTTCTTTAAAAGCTGCAGCTGCCACTCTTAAGGCATTGATCATTTCTTTCAGCTCTGTCTGTATTTTCACATGCATATCCGCACATGGCATGGCATTGTGGGTGTGACATTTGCTTCCGTATTGTTAGAAAAAGTCATTCTATTTCAAGCTGCTGCACTTTATATTTGATGTATAGTGTCGGTCCCTGCTGGTGGTGGCTTTCCTGACCTTCATCAACAACTGAGCCATACTTATTTGCATGGCATTTTTTTGTGGGCCATTTGTACCCACTTCTCAGTGCTGGAATCTCCATCTTAATCATTTTGGGCTGCTATATCAAAATACCATTGACAGGGTGGCTTAAACAGCACGCATACATTTCTCACAGTTCTGGAGGCTGGGAAGTCCAAGGTCAAGGAACTGGGCCAAGATGGTGTGTAGTGAGAGTTCTTTTCCTGGTTTGCAGACAGTTCTTTTCCTTGCATTTCACGTGGAGAAGAGAGTGAGCTCTAGTCTCTTTCTCTTCTTCTAAGAGGGCACAAATCCCATCATGGCTGCTACGGAGAGAAAATGCACGAGTGAACAGGGTAAGCACGTGTTACAAGGCGAGAGAGAGCAAGAGCTCTTGGTTAAGCTTGGGTTATATTATCTCGAGCTTGGGAAGGACCAGGGGCCTTTTCAAAATAACCAATTTCCCAATCTTTGCAGGCTTCTGACCAATCCATTTCCTAGATCTCCTGGGTTTCTGGGTCCCTTACCCAATACCATCCTTTTCCCAGGCTAGCCTCCTCCCCCTAACTCTTGCCATCTTAGTTCCTACTGCACATGCTTAGAGTGGAAGCACCTGCCCTGCACCATCTTGGCTTTCACTGGGCATGCGTCCAGCAGAGGACTTTTCTCTTTATTGTTCTATCCCTCCCTGCAGTGATCTCCCAAGAATGGACTGGTGGTTACTTGGAGAGTGTATGAAGCTGTAGTTTCCTAGTAAAGCAGGCCCAATGTTGGACTCAGCTTCCCAGTTTAGTAGGCTTCTGAATGTCTGGTGCCCTTTCCTCTCTTCCTTTATTAATATCTAGGTACAATAATAATCTTAATACCCCTTGTGTGATGGTTAATTCTATGTGTCAACTTGACTAGGTCAGGAGGTACCCAGACATTTGGTTAAACATAGTCTGGGTATGGCCCGGCCAGTGTGGCTCAGTAGTTGAGCATTGACCTTTGAACCAGGAGGTCACGGTTTGATTCCCATCAGGGCACATGCCTGGGTGTAGGCTCCATCCCCAGTGTGCGCGTGCAGGAGGCGGCCGATCAATGATTCTCTCTCATCATTGATGTTTCTATCTCTCTCTCCCTCTCTGCAATCAATAAAAGTATATTTGAAAAAAAAACAAACACATAGTCTGTGTGTGTCTGTGAGGGTGTTTTTGGATGAGATTAACATTTGACTCTGCAGATTGAATAAAGCAAATGGCCCTCCCCAGTGTGGGTGGGCCTCATCCAATCAGTTAAGGCCTGAATAGAACTAAAAGCCAGACCCTGTTGCAAGTAAGGCTCCTCCTCAGGACTACTAACTGCATGGAGACACAGCTTCTCCTGCCTTTAGGCTGGTGCCTATAGCAGTGGTCAGCAAACTGCAGCTCGCGAGCCACATGCAGCTCACGAGCCGCGGTTTGCCGCTCTGTTGACTAATGAGTTTGCCGACCATTGGACTAAATGTTACCGTGTAGTTGGAAACTGTGAGGATTAGGCAATTGTGGCATGTTGTGTGCAAAGAGGTAAAGGGTAGTATACAGCATTGGCTCTCTGAGTCTCCCACTTGCAGATTGCAGGTCCTGGGACTTCTCAGTCTCCTTGATCACATAGGCCAACTCCTGATAAATCTCTTTCTACATGCGCACACATACACACACACACAAACACACAGAGTTTCTGCTGGCTCTGTTTTTCTGGAGAACCCTAACACATCTTTTAGGAAGCTGTTTGACTCTAGCAAACAGAAGACCCTTTTCTCATTTTTTTTCTTTTGTTCTTTTAAAAATGACCCTTCTCTTATCGTTGTAGAATGAAGCATAAATAAATGGTCATGCTTCACATACATGATCTGAGTCAAACATTCAAATCATTACTGTTCTATAAGAAACTTTCAAGGAACATTCTAAAATTCTTTAATCCTTTCCTGACCTAAGATAAGTGAATTTTACTGAAATTTGACTAGAGAAAGACATTAGCCTGGAACTGGGCAGCCCTCTCATGAGCTATTGATGGAATTGTTGAAGAAACACCACTGCTCTGAGGTCAAGGGTGGAGCAGTCCAAGTACACAAGTGCATAAGGCCTGGTGAGAAAGAAGTGCTATTGAGGGAATCTTAATTTATCCCTTATTCTGGGTTTTGCTCTAGGTGGAAAGAAGTTTAATTCAGCATAATCTGCAGTGAAAACTTAGTGGTGCCACTGAGTTGGGCCTTGGCCGATTTAAAAATAGAAAAATTGTTTAACCTAAGATTGGGGGTGGTCTTGTGCAGGATAAGCTGTACTTCTCAGTTGCTATGGGGGTAGAGAGAAACAGCTCCAGGCTCTTGGGCCTGAGGGCATAGAGAAATAGGAGGCCCTGAGCACCTAAGGCAGAGGTAGAAGGAAAACTATGCATAACTGACTTGAATATTATGAATCTGTACTCCTGTGACTTTTCATTTGCACACAATTCTACTCCAAGATGCTGTGCCACTCTTGTTCAGTAATTTGTGTCTTTTTATTTACTGACCTGTTGTGCCAGAAAAGACTGGGTGGGAGTCAGGCAGGGAAAGACACGCCCACAGCTAGAGGGCGGACTGCAGTCTTGGAGGTCCCCCTGGCTTCATAGACTTTGTATACACATTTTAAGAGCTGTGTCCCAATGACTTCTGAGGACCATTCTATATTATATTTGCCAAGAGGTGCCTTTACTTTGGGTTTTTAAAGAGAAGGGCATTAGGAGAAGAGACTTGTCCCTTCTGAAGAGGAGATTTCCTGGTCTTTGGGGCACAGTGAACGGAGCAGAGCTTTCTTAGATAATGGGCTCCCCTGTTTCATGTTTGGGTTAATATGGAAATACCAGGATCTCCAGATGCCGGATGGGCGCTGCCTGCAGACGGGAGCGTTGTTTCACGCCCCCTCGAGGTTTCCATGTCCACAGCATCTCCTTGTGACTGAGAAAGCACTTTGGGACCATGCTTGTCTATTCAGAGGAGAAGCCATGTAGGAAGCAGAGAGCTTTGCTTGGGTGCCTCTTGGAGTGCTTCAGGGTCCCCAGGTGCATGAGAGCATCTGAGCAAGGAGCAGGCCGGGACCCAGGGCAGGGTGATCAGTGACAGCCACCAGTGCCCTCGGCTAGTGTTACTCCCTGACAGGCCTGTCACACGTCTGTGCCTGCAAAGGCGTATGCCTCACCCTGGTTAGTGCAGTCGGGGTTTAAGTGTAGAACAAGAGAATAGCATTCTAAAAGGAGATGAGGAAAGGGAAGTAAGAATCTAGGTTTCCCAGAGCTCTTCTGTGAGCAGGGAGCACCTTGGCCTCCCTGTGCATCTTGATCCACACTCTCCAGGCACTGGGTCTGCTCCTCCAGGCTGGCTGTTCCCCGCTCACAGACTCAAAGTGTGTTTGGGGATAAAGGAACTTCTGAGATCATATAAACCAACGTCTGTTTCCTGATATGAGCATCTTTGAACAATTATGTCTTGCAACATGTTGATAAATGTTGACAAGAAAAAGTGTGTGTGTGTTTGGGGGGGGGTAATGTTTAAATTTGGAAAAGGCTGGGATAAAAGAGTTAAAGAGATGGTTTACTGAAAGATAATTTACAGCTTTGAATATACTATCATAGAATTCAGTGTTTTTAAAGCATGTTTGTTCAAAACCTTCAATAAAAAAGACACACACATACACAACTTAGAAGTTTCATGAGACAATATTTACTCTTACTATATGTAATGGACTCTGATATCTTTCATTCTAATTTATTTCTATTTGATTTTTTTTCCTCACCGAGGATATGTCTTTTGTTGATTTTAGAGACAGAGGAAGGGAGAGAGAGAGAGAAATATCGATGTGAGAGAGAAACATTTGATCTTGATCGGTTGCCTCCCACACATGCCCTCACATTTTGGTAAAAAGTTACATTGGCTTCATAAAACTAGTTAGAGCTAATGCACTATGAAATTCATTTATTAGATTCATAATTTCAAGTTTTCTTTCCCCAGTTCATGAATTTTTTTATATGTTTATATAAGTTGCATTCTCTGCTGAAATTTTTCATTCTGTCATCCGTGTTCTTGAACATATTAATTACAGCTATTTAAAGTCCATTTGTAAAATGGATACGATTCTGTATCATCTGTGACTCTTTTCTACTATCTCATTTCCTTTTGTTTTTGTCTTTTAACATATCTGGTAATTTTCCCATTTAATACTAGACTTTGTGTATAAGCAATTAGAGAGGCTCTGAAAGATGTTATCTTTATGCAGAGTAGGTCATCTTACTCCTTGTCAGCCAACAAGAATAGAAACAGATCACATCAATCTAATCAGAGAACGAGTTCACAAAAGGCAAGATTTCCGCTTGCAAAGCTACTTCCTGGGTCTTTCCCACACCGAGGAGCTGGCCCTTCAAAGGTGCTGACTGAGACCTGGAGCATAATAACCCCCCCCCCCATTTATTAAATGGATGAAAAAGTAAAAGAATGTTGGGAATAAAGGTAAAGTGTAACTGTAATGGATAATTCAGAAAAATAAATATTTCCCAATATAAGTAGATTCAAGGAAAAGGGAGATGGAAGGTTAAAAAAAGACAAATGTTTCTGGACTATGTTTAGTTGTACGAGCAGGATCAGACACTGGGAGCAGGCTTGAGGTATTTGTTGTTGTTGTTATTGTTATTGTTATTTCAGAGAGGAAGGGCGAGGGAGAGAGAGAGATAGAAACATCAATGATGAGAGAGAATTATTGATCAGCTGTCTTCTGCACACCTCCTACTGGGGATTGAGCCTGCAACCCGGGCAGGTGCCCTTGACCAGAATCAAACCCAGGACCCTTCAGTAGCAGGCTGACACTCTATCCACTGAGCCAAGCTAGCCAGGGCAGACTTGAGGTATTTGTAACTGAGACCCATAGAGGGAAAAGGTAGGGCAGATTATGAGTTCTACTTTAAGTTAGGAAACATTGGGTCATTTAAGACGACTCAAGTGCAGACTTATGGTAGACAAGTAAAAATATGGTATGTGGGTTGAGAGGTCTAGGCTGGAGGAGGGAAGGATATGAAAGCTATGTTTTAGCCCACAGGTTACAGAATTTGCAAATTTCCTAAGATGATATATGTTTGGGGTGGTATTTATGGATCTAGCAAGAGATAGCAAGAATTAGAACTCAAAAGTTCTGCCTCTAGGTCTGACTTAAGTTTTCTCCGAAGTTCAAAGAGACTTTGAATGAACAAGTAGAAGATATTTGTTCATTTTTCTGGTAGGACACTCTCAAGGGGCTATCCTTCCTAATTAGTTTCTTTCTAATCCCAGACTATTAAGCAAAGTAATAGGGAACATATTATTTTATAAAAGAAATAAGCTTGATGGGTTCTTTAATACTCCCTAATAAGCTTCTGGCTATTTTTATGGTTTTGCATTGGTTAATTCACAATCCTGATCAGTTAAATTATTCTTGCATTTGTCTTACTGCATATATACATATGGATAACATACATAATTCAGTCCCAGAATAAGCATGTATGTAGTCTGAGGACCATTCTGTTTAGAAAATTACCAAACCACACAGATCTCTTTAGAAATCCATGATTTTCTATTGTGGGTCAGTACACATTTCTTGGGAGAAATACCCTATCTAATAAAAGAGTAATATGCAAATTGACCATACCGCCTCTACACCCATAAGCCACACCCAGCAGCCAATCAGGAGCGACTATGCAAATTAACCCAACCAAGATGGCTGTGGCCACGGAAAGAGCAGAAGGCTTGGATTTCCCTGGCAATGGAGGAGCCAAGCTTTCCGCCTGCCCTGGCGGGGCCAGGCCTCTGCTCAAGGCTACAAAGTTTCAATTATAGAAGATAAATAAATCCCAGATCCCAGGGCCTCTGCTTGGGTCGTCGGGGGGCATGGCCAGCCTGCAAACCACCACAGGCCCCTTGCCCAGGCCGCCCCATGCCCCAAGCAAACCCCTACCCTGATCTAGGACACCCTTCAGGGCAGACCAGCTGGCCCCCACCCATGCACCAGGCCTCTATCCTATCTAATAAAAGAATAAATGCAAATCGACCATCGCTCCAACACACAAGATGGCTGCCCCATGTGGTCAAAGATGATTGCCTCCATGTGGACACAAGATGGCCGCCACAAGATGGCCAGCAGGGGAGGGCAGTTGGGAGGGACCAGTCCTGCAAGGGAGGGCAGTTGGAGGTGATCAAGCCTGCAGGGGAGGGCAGTTAGGGGTGACCAGGCCATCAGGGAAGGGAAGTTGGGGGCGACCGGGCCTGCAGGGAAGGGCAGTTGGGGGGGACCCAGACCTGCAGGGGAGAGCAGTTGGGGGGAACCAGGCCTGCAGGGGAGGGCAGTTAGGGGCAAACAGGCTGGCAGGGGAACAGTTAGGCATCAATCAGGCTGGCAGGGGAGTGGTTAGGGGGTGATCAGGCTGGCAGGCAGAAGGGGTTAGGGGCAATCAGGAAGGCAGGCAGGTGAGCAGTTGGGAACCAGCAGTCCTGGATTGTGAGAGGGATTTCCTTGGATCGGGCCTAAACGGGCAGTCGGACATCCCTCAAGGGGTCCCAGATTGGAGAGGGTGCAGGCTGGGCTGAAGGACACACACCCCTGTGCACAAATTCATGCACCAGGCCTCTAGTTCTAGATAATCTCAGTGATAGCTCAGGACTACATTTCTGGGTGGTGATAGAGCAGGACTCCAAGTATTTGTGGTTTCCACTGAGCCTCCAGCATGAATTATGGCATATGTTCCAGGAGCCCTTTAGGATCCTAGAGTCTGTGATAGATGTTTCTAGTAGTCATGAAAATATTGAACAAACATCAAGGAAAGATGTTTTACAACCTGAAGCTAATGCAGAGGGTCGTTAACATTCTTATTAGAGACAGTACAAATGATTTAGCCAAGACCTTTGACAAGGGTATACACCTATCTGTGAATAACAGGTGTCTGTTTATTACTCAGGTTATTAATTAGAAGAAGAATGAAGATGGGAGGGAGTACTAAAGAGTGTCTAAATGAAGAGAGCATGAGTTAAGAGATTGCAATGACTCAGTCATAGATAGGATATTTAGTTGCCCAGTTCAGATAGTGGGCACAGGTTCAACAAGAGACTAGCCTCAGGTCACCTGTTGCTCTACCTCCAAGCTTGAATTGCATTTCTCCCAGAATTTTACTTATTGTAAACTCTAGGAACAACTTATTTTATTTCTACTGTTGTCACACAACCTTACCACTATTTTGGGTGCCTGATGAAAGTCTATGTTTTTCTCTATTTTACTAGCACTATTACTGAGTTCTTTCTAATAATATTGGGATAGTGTAACTATTACAGGAATCACTTGTGTCTCAGGTTGAGTCTTGCTTTGGTAAAGTGAGTAAAAAAAGCTGGGTAATTATCAGGCAGTACTTTTTTAAAGTAAAATAATACTTATTTTGAAAACTATGAAGTTAATCAATTTACCCTAATCAACAACTTCAGGAACAAATCAAACAATGCCAGAATGTTTGACAAGTGTACAAGAAGAAAACACACACAAGAACCATGTATTGCCTTTCTTAATTGATGTGTAACCCACTGACCCTCTTTGGAGCCTGTTCACAGCTAGGCTTTATATAAAGCTGTGCACATACTATGTATGGAGCATGAATCCTGTTTTCATTGTCTCCTGTTCCATCTCTTATTTATCTCACTCAGAGTTGGGAGGTTGAGTCAGTATCCTTGTCTTTTTCTTGTTGACGGTAGTTTCTTCATTCTTATAACACTGTAGCACATTCTTTAACCCGTCTTCCCACTTTTCTGTGGTTGAATGATTAGAAATATCCATAATAACCTTCATGTCTACTTAGGAACTTTTTGAATTTTTATTGTGATATGTCAGATGTATTTCCAACAGCTTTAAATGCATTAGCTAATTTAATACTCATGAGAGTTCAGTTCAGCTTTTTTACATGGAGATAAGAACTGGCTGTCCCCACAGTGAGTGAATGGCACAGCTGGGGTTGAGGCACAGCTAGTCTTTTCTCGGAATTTCCTGTAGTTAAGCCCTCACACTTTGATGCACCTGCAAATCACCAGGGAACTCTATTACGGTGCACACTCTGATTCTGGGGGGTGGAGTGATTCTGCATTTTTAACAAGTTTCCTGGAGGAGATGTAGCTGGTCTTGGATCAACTCTGAGTGGTTAAGGCCCAGACTGAATTCTTCCTTCCTTGAGAAAGGGAAGGGGTGTGTGTGGGGGCAGGAGGGGGGAGGGTGTAGGATGTTGAGGGTGAGAAAATTTGCCTCACACCATCTAAATTTTGCAAGTGTCTCCTTTACTCTATGCCAGTGGTCAGCAAACTGCGGCTCCCGAGCCACATGTGGATCTTTGGCCCCTTGAGTGTGGCTCTTCCACAAAATACCACGGCCTGGGCGAGTCTATTTTGAAGAAGTGGTGTTTGAAGAAGTTTAAGTGTAAAAAATTTGGCTCTCAAAAGAAATTTCAATCGTTGTACTGTTGATATTTGGCTCTGTTGTCTAATGAGTTTGCCGACCACTGCTCTATCCCGTTGCATTATTTGAATCCCAAGGGCAAATAAATTCGCTTTTTCCCCTTTTTCCTGTGCCTCCATTTCAACAGACGGCCCCTGTGGACAACCACAGGGAGGGCTTTCTCTGTTGCAGAGGGTCTGATGCAGGCCACTGCCCCTCTGTTTTTTAGCAAACACCCCTGGATGATGAGTTGCTATTGGGTAAGAGCAAAACTTTTGATCTTCTTAGAAAGTCATTCTATTGTTTGCTTCAAAAATGCCCTGAGGCTGCCAGTTTCCCTAGTTGAGGCTTTAAACATATGATGGCCATTTATCTATTTTCAGTCCTTTCAAATTCCTTCTCATTCTTGTGATTTGGGACAGGGGAAGAGGGCAGCACCTGAATGGCCGGCACTTGCCATTCATTATCCAATACATCTCTATTAAGTCAAAGAATTTTTTCCCCAATTGTTTCTCTCCTTCTAGGGATAAAAACCCTTTCACCCATTATGCTTCTGATCATTTTGCTGCCCTTTTCTGAAACTTCACTTTGTTGGCTCTGCTTTCTTTGAGGCAAAGATGATCAAAGCAGCTCTAAGCATGACAGCAATTTTTACAATAAATAGCATTTTCTGGGTTATTTTTCATTCCCATTCTAATGCAGCTCACTCACCTTGCTTGTTCTTTAAACTGTCCCTGTGCATTTTCTGTGGCTTTATATCAAACAAAAAAGTCACTTCAGATTATATCAGAGTACTTGCCACATCAAAATTCACCTTAATGTTGAGGTTGGAGAGATTCAGTAAATAGTGTTTTCCACAATGGTTTTCGTTCTCTTTTCCTACCCACCCACCACTCCCCGCCCCCCCCCCCCCCCGCCCTGAGTTTTTTGAGAGCAGAGTGGTCTTCCTTGGCCAGAAGTAAATTTGAGATTTGAGAATTTAAGAGTTTTTCAAACCTACATCAAATTATATCCATTTCCATCAATAACAGTGTTCCCCACAGCCTATGTTAATTCTCACTTTCTGCACCTCCCCAACAAATAATCAGTCATCTATTGGTTGCATTTATTTCTGCTTTTCCAACTCCAACTTGTTCTTGTTGTAACTACTTGAATACTCACCATGTAGGGAACAATTCCTATCAATGGCTAAAATTTACTTATTATATGCAAGGCACATTTTAAGAATATCAAATGTCAACTCATTAGACCCTCTGTAGAACACTGTAGGTAGGTACAATCTTATTCTATTTTACAGATGAGAAAATCAAGGCACAGAGAGGCCCAGTGACTTGGCCATGGTTACACAGCAAGTGAGCAGAGGAGGCACTCTGGATCTGGAGCTTGAACTTTTCAACACACTTCCTCCTTACTGTGTAATAGATAATGCATTCAATACTTTGTAGACATTACCTTATTCAGTAGCAGCATGCCTCGTTTGAAGAACTTCATGCTTCCATTCCTCATTCAAAACCAACTGTATCATAGTCTTTTAGGAAGACCTTGCTGATTAAAATGAAGGAGCAAGCAGAGCTCAGAGATTCTAGCTACAAACCATAAGGTGAATGGCATGTTTGTCACATTTGGGGTTTACGGGTTTACGTTTTCCAGCTTCTAATCTATACTGACACTGGGCCTCTTGAGAGCAGGGTTATTTGTGAATCAGATCTGTCAGGCTCCCTGAGAAAGGTTTGGGCACTCTTGTCTCAACGGTTCAGGAATTGACTCAAAGCCACATACAATGTGAGAGGCGATGAGTTTGGAAGGTTGGATGTAGGAACTCTAAATGAGCTCCATCCTCATGGCCAGTCCTCTGGAAGACTGCTCTGCATCAAGTTCTTTCTCTTTTCTCCACACTTTGGGAAATCCTCTCCTTGCTTGTGCCTGGTGAATTCTGCAGCTTCCGCTGGCCAAACGTTGTTCTTAGAGAGGAGAGAGCCTGATTCTGGTCTCCATGTGACAGTTGATTGTGTAGAGCTGAGGGTAGAGCTCATTCCTTTCCCCCTCCACAGTCATTTTATGCCTATAATTCAGCACATTGTCACCACAAGGATTAAGAGATTCCCATTGGTCCATCCAAGAAATCAATTCTATTGACTTTGCCTCCTGTGACCTAGTACCCTGGCACTCCCAGTCTTCTTTCTATTCTGAAACTCTTGTGGGTGACAGGGAAGGGTGTCAGACCCCAGTAGCCAACGTCAAATCCCTGGTGAGTGTGGAGCTAATAGAGACATCTCAGCTTACTCTGTCATACCCCAACATGCCCCTTAGTGTTTTGGGGGGAAATACTTAAATTGTAAGGTTGTCAGTTAATGAGATTTGACAGTTAAAATGCCGAACACAATGCATAAACATAGTAATCATCTCATGGTGGAGTGTTGGGTTCTAGGAATCCAAATGCTAGTACAGAATCATGTCAATAAATGTTTAAAGTAAAGTAGCAATAATAATGATGGTACGTGCATCCGTGCAGTAAATTTGTTTACTGGCCATGCTGTATAAAGTGTGCTTACAGATCATCATCTTCCAAACGCACATCAGCTGAATGCCACTGACACAGTAGAAAATGGAATCACTAGGAACTCTTTTGGTTACAATACAGGTTTATTTTAAGTTTTATTATAACAAAGACGTGACAGAAGACAGTGATTTCTGTTGGTTCAGCAGCTCAATGATGTGAGGGCTCAAGTCAGCACGTCTGCAATTCTATTTATCTCCTCGTGCTCACAAAATGGCTGCAGCATCGCCAAGAAATAAGTCCTGCATTCCAGGTAGGAAACACGGGGCAGCACCGGGTACTTCCCTTTTCAAGGAGGAAACGCCTCCTCACTTACATGTCACTGACTAAACTGAGATCAATGCCCACCCCTGGATTAGGAGCGGCCTCGCGTTTCCTAAAACCCAAAGATCTCTTCTGATTCCTAAGCAAATGTGGGCTGAGCTTCTGCCTGTTAGCAAGAGCTGGCTTTTAGAAAGGCAGTAAGAGTGTCTGACACACAAGGACTAGTTAGGCTAGAAGTGAAATGAATAAGAGTGTCAGGTCCTTTTCTTCCAGTTCCTAATGGAGGCACGTAGTAAAAATCTTTGCTCCTCTGCTCTCTTACCTGTAAATTAGATATAGTAACAGTCTATTCCTATCATAAGGATGAAGCGGGAAATAGGCGCATGCAGAGACGTTTTGAAGATTATACAGCACTGTGAAAAAGCAAATTATTATGTTTAGGGTATTTTTTTTTTATTTGGGGGGATATTAGAGAAGCATAAAGGTGTCTCTTCCCTAATGGAAGTCATAACTGGGTAGGAAACCCAAGCTGTTCAGATGCAAAATTTGAAATCATGTAAGGTTTAACTACCAGCTCAAGACAATCGCAAAGTTATTACAAGTAGTATAAAGAGACAGTAAAATGTAATGGTTAAGGCTATGGGATTTGTAGGTGCACACACCTGAGTTGAAGCCCCAATTCCAGCACATGGCGGTTGTGTAATCCTGGGCAGTTATTCACTGATCATTGGAGTCTCGCTTTTCTCATCCGTAAAACAGAGAAAAGAACCTCACAATAATTTTCCAGTGTTAAATCACATGTAATATATACAAAATACTTCTCATGGAGGCATACAAGATGAACTCAGTAACTGTTAACTAACAAATAGTTAAGCCATCTACTAGAATGGTCTCTTTCTCCAACCTGTCCTCCAGTCCTTCTGGAACCAGACGCCCCCGTGTCCCTGGGAAATGAAGGCCTTTAACATATTGGAAAGGTCCTGAAAGATCTCAGCCCTGACACAATCCCCCGAAGCTGTAGATTAACCTTTTTCCCAGGATGGTTATTGGCAATTTACCCTCAGTCTTTACTTCCTGTCTCTTAACTGCTTTTGGATTTGTGATGAGACTGTGCTTCCAGCCCCGAGGTTGCAAATGAACTCATTCCTCTCTTTGCCGGAATCTTGGCCTCTTGTTACACTGAGTGAAAATGACTGAAACCTGATTTTCCCCTGGCCTGGAGGAGAAGAGGCAATGAGAGATGACAAAATGTTAGGAGATCTATCAGGAAAAGAGAGACCCTGCATGAATGCTCCCCTCTATCTTGTGTGCAGCTCCAGTTTTACCCCATGAACACAGTTCAGAACTTGAGGAGAAGAGGAAGAAGGTGGTCAGTCTACCTTGTGGATTTGGGGCATCTTTTTTCTATCTTTTTTTTAGTTTTTATTTTATTTTATTGATTTTTAGAAAGAGAAGAAGGAAGAAGGAGAGAGAGAGAGAGAAATATCTGCCTTCTGCATGCCCCTTACCGGGGATCAAACCCACAACCCGGGCATGTTCCCTGACCTGGAATTGGAGGCACATTGGCACATCCAGGATGATGCCCAACCAACTGAGCCACACCAGCCAGGGCGATTCTATTTTTTTTAAAAAAAGTATTTAACATGTGAAGGCTGTTATGTGGAGACTAGTCTGGGGCTGTTTTGGATTGTCAGGAATGTAAACAAGGATTGAACCGCCACAGTAACATCCTATAATTTACATTCCAATTGCAGGAGGGTTGGACACAGGGAAGGGATTTTAACCCTTGACAGGTTAGAGAGAAGGCTGTGCAGATCCTTCTCTGCTGTGAAACTGGAGAGAAGTTTAGGTAATGTCTGTTGCTGTCATTCTTGGCATCCCTCGCCTGCAGCCACCACGCTTCCTAACCTTAGTGCATTCTGCCCTCCCTACCTCCCAGGCCACACTGGCCAGATGGGCAAGAGGACAGCACCTCAGACGTGTTGGATGGTGGAGTCTGCAGAGACCTGTGGTGATGGGCTTGGGATGGGCCAGTAGCCCTCAGAGGCTCATCAAGATGCAACCCCCTCTCCCTGGTCCCAACAACTTGTCTGTACAATTAAGCTTTGGAGGATTGGATTTCCTGGCTTCCCTCTTGATGCTATTGTTCTTTTCTGAGCCATCATCTGTTTAACTGTTTGCACCTGCTCTTTCCCACGGATTCCCTCCAGCAAAGGCTGAAAACAACCTCAGCTCTTCAGCATCAAGCTCAAGCCTCCTGCAGTGGGTGGTCACCTCGGCCCAGAAAGCTCAGGTGCTGCCATCCACACACCAACCTGAGCCTTAATGAGACCCTTGGTCAAGGCTGCTGACCTGCCAGCTGCTCTCCTCAGGGGCCAGTCCCAGAATCATAGCAGCTGCTTCTGCTCAGTCTCCCCCAAAGTTCGCTTTGTGACCAATCCACCTGAAACACGAATAGTATCTTTTTCTTTATTTTTAAAAAAATACATATTTTATTGATTTTACAGAGAGGAAGGGAGGGCGAGAGAGAGTTAGAAACATTGATGAGAGAGAAACATCTATCAGCTGCCTCCTGCATGCCCCCTACTGGGAATCGAGCCCACAACCCAGGTACATGCCCTGGACCAGAATCCAAACCGGGACCCTTCAGTCCACTGAGCCAAACCGGTTAGGGCAATAAGATCTTTTTCTACATGAACTTTCAGACACCATCTAGGTCTGCTTCCCACGTTGGGACACCAAGCCCCTGGAGGTGCGCAGTAGTGGCCTCGTGCACAGCTGGTGGAGTAGACCTAACCGGGTTCAGATCCTGACTCTGTGTCACGGGGCACTTCCTCCTCGGAGCACCCAGCTCCTCATCTGCAGATGGCGATAACAAAACCTCACAGTGAGATCACTGGAGTAACACACCCAGTACCATGCCTGGCGCGTGGCAAGTGACAATAAGTACCCATAATACTGTGATAATGATTGATGAAGGTAAACCTTTATTTTTATAAAATCTCGTGCCTACAAGTAGTGATACTTGACTGCAATTTGGAGCATAGTTTAAGATATTAAAACCAACATGGATGCTTTATGAAGCAAAAGTAGAATACAACTTTCACATAATTTTTAAAGATAAAACAGGTGACTTCCAAAAACTTCCATGCTTGTTGTGAGCTGCCTCGGGCCCCCCTCTGATAGCCTTGGGGTAGGAGCTCTCTTCTCTGCTGTTTGAAGTATTTCAAAGCCTTGAGTAATAAACAATAAAGCTGAAGTCTGAAAGGGAAGGATACAGGAGACATATCTGCGGGGAGCGATCAATGTGCCAGCCAAGGATAGTTAATAAGGTGATTTAGATTATTCTCGGCCCTATTCGCAATACACCTGAATTTCCCACATCAGCTGGCTCCACTCCTGCCTACCCAACAAATGCTCCCATCACGGCCCTGGGGAAAACACTGATCGAGCTGTAATCTGGAGTGGAGGCCGATTTGGAGGCGTTGTGGCTGAGATAATTTTCTGAAACACTTTGCACCCCAGTTTTCTCATCTGGAAAATGGGTTTATAATTCTGACCTCAGAGAGCTGTAGGGGAACTGGACCTTGTCGCCAAGTTAGCTAGTATATTTCCCAGCCTTTCCCAACATCACTCTTCCTGCCACCCTGACCCAGCCACCTCTACCTCTGACCCGGGACACTGCTGGGTCCCTCTTTCTGTGGTCCCTACACTGCAGCCCCTGCCTCCACAAACCATAGAGCAGCCAGAACGGTCTTTGGAGAAATAGATTCCACCTGGAACACTGGGTGAAAGGAGCGAGAAGGCGGGCAAGTCAGTGATGGGCGGAGCTCCCACTGCACACCTGATACCAATTTGGTGGACTCCATCCCCACCTCCGTATGGGTCTGGCCTTGGAGGGTTCCATGGCTGTGACTGACAGTCCTCCCTCTGCCCAAAGACCTGCAGGGAAGCCCAGCCTCATCCATGCCTTGTTCTTACTACACAGGACTTGACTGGGAGAATCGCATTAAAGCCAAGCATGAGATTTGCATACTGGTGTTGGCCAAGGAACCACCTCCCTAAGCAGGAAACTGCACAGCCCATAGTTGCTGTAGGTATCCAAAGTGTCAGGCCTCTGCTACCCAGCGAGGCTGCAAACCAGCCTTTTCATCATAAAGGAATGAGCTGCCAATGATTTTCATAGCTTGATTAACGCTCTTCGGACCAATCTCCATTGGGTGTAGAAGTGGAGCCCTAGGAAGATGGATGTTTCCTATTACTTGATGTAATGACTGTGAGGCCAGTAATGAAACCTTTACAGCCTGAGTTTACAGGGGAAAAACCAACAAACACAGATCAATACCTGAGTTATAGTTCCAATGCATTGATAAATGGGTGACAGGCTGCGGGCTGGCCTCACGTGGGGAAGGAGAGCAGGGAAGAGGAGTTGGCCATGTTGAGGGGGGAACTGGAGACAAGAAGAAAACAAAGAAAAAGGACAGAACTAGTTTTGGACTAATGGGCCCCCAGGGCATGCTCACGAGGTCTTGGAATCTGGGAGTGGACTTGGAAGGAGGGAGACGCACAGCCCCGTTCTGTTGCCTCCAGAAAAGAGGACATGGATGAACCAGCCGGAGGTGACCCCATTTGATTGTTACACTCATCATGAAAATAAACAGCCCCTCATAACACTATTCCCCCTCTGCTAATTAAAACCTCATCCCCACTGTATCTGTTCCTAGTTCTCATTAGGGTTTTCCTGTGGTGACACAGACATCCTTCTGGTCCTGTGTCCTAGGATCAGATCCCTGGCGAGGAGGGATGGCACCTGTGCTCCGTGTTGGCCTCTGTTCTTCAGAAGCAACCCTCCAGCAAGGTGACACCAGCTTCTGGCCGGGCAGCCAAGAAAGTCTCAGCTCTGACAGTGGCCCATTCATCTTTGCAGACAGTGTTCCTGGGCACGGCGTGAGGCGCAGGGTGGAAGCGCGCACTGGATGGGAGTGACAGTGGGACAACAACCCTCATTTTATTGTTTCTCAGAGTTATTAAAGGAAGAGATAATAACTGTCATTATTATAAATGTAATAGGCCCCCACTATTTACATCGCCTGGGATAGCCCGTCACCGTAAACACTGTGGAAGCAATTACCAGCCAACCGACCATATTGATCTGTGTTTTTTTCCTTCCTCCCCAGAGACCGCCACCTGCTCTGAACCCTGGTTCATGGAGGTTACCCCTATGTCTTCATTGAAAGACAAGTCATCATTTGGGCCTGGCACCCCTGCCCCCAAGTCAGAACGCAGACCATCGCACGGAGTCTGGGGGCTCATTGTATAAGATGTGCACTTCCCGAGTGGAAATCCCACAGAAGCACTGCGGATAGAATCTGAGCAAGGAGCGTTCGGGACCTGTGCTTCAAATACAAGGTATGGCACCACAGCTCCCCTGGAGCAGAGCTGGGGGCGGATTCTCTGGGGAGCACATTTCCCCAGTTCTGCTGAGTCAGGAGGGGCAGGTGAGTCAGCAGTAGGCACTGGAAGTTTTTAAAATCACCGTTTACTCTGGATGAGGAAGTGGGGCCAGGACCCAAGGACCCAGTTGGGTGTCTAACTAGGGCAGGCAAGGGGAACTGGACACAAGGCTGTGCCTCCTGATCACTGTTCACATCGGGCTATTTTATTTGTTTTAGGTCAATTTGGCCAATGCTCGGTGCCCAGGCTGCTCCCTGAGTGTTAGCTGCTTCTGGTTCCAAGTTCTAGGGCCCTGCCGTGGTGAGGGCCTGTCTCTAAACCCAAGGCTCCTCTTTTGCTTCCTGTGATGTCAGTGTGGAGTGCACACACGTGCCCGCTCCCCCGTGATGTTAGTGTGGAGTGCACACATGTGCCCGCTCCCCCATGATGTCAGTGTGGAGTGCACACACGTGCCCGCTCTCCCCTGATGTCAGTGTGGAGTGCACACACATGCCCGCTCCCCCGTGATGTTAGTGTGGAGTGCACACACGTGCCCGCTCCCCCTGTGATGTTAGTGTGGAGTGCACACACGTGCCCGCTCCCCCGTGATGTTAGTGTGGAGTGCAAACACGTGCCCGCTCCCCCTGTGATGTTAGTGTGGAGTGCACACATGTGCCCGCTCCCCCATGATGTCAGTGTGGAGTGCACACACGTGCCCGCTCTCCCGTGATGTCAGTGTGGAGTGCACACACGTGCCCGCTCCCCCGTGATGTTAGTGTGGAGTGCACACACGTGCCCGCTCCCCCTGTGATGTTAGTGTGGAGTGCACACACGTGCCCGCTCCCCCGTGCTGTTAGTGTGGAGTGCAAACACGTGCCCGCTCCCCCGTGATGATAGTGTGGAGTGCAAACACGTGCCCGCTCCCCCGTGATGTCAGTGTGGAGTGCAAACACGTGCCCGCTCCCCCGTGATGATAGTGTGGAGTGCACACACGTGCCCGCTCTCCCGTGATGTCAGTGTGGAGTGCACACACGTGCCCGCTCCCCCGTGATGATAGTGTGGAGTGCACACACGTGCCCGCTCCCCCGTGATGTTAGTGTGGAGTGCACACACGTGCCCACTCCCCCGTGATGTTAGTGTGGAGTGCAAACACGTGCCCGCTCCCCCGTGCTGTTAGTGTGGAGTGCAAACACGTGCCCGCTCTCCCGTGATGTCAGTGTGGAGTGCACACACGTGCCCGCTCCCCCGTGATGTCAGTGTGGAGTGCAAACACGTGCCCGCTCCCCCGTGATGTCAGTGTGGAGTGCAAACACGTGCCCGCTCCCCCGTGATGTCAGTGTGGAGTGCAAACACGTGCCCGCTCCCCCGTGATGTTAGTGTGGCGTGCACACACGTGCCCGCTCCCCCATGATGATAGTGTGGAGTGCACACACGTGCCCGCTCCCCCATGATGATAGTGTGGAGTGCAAACACATGCCCGCTCCCCTGTGATGATAGTGTGGAGTGCACACATGTGCCCACTCCCCTGTGATGTTAGTGTGGAGTGCACACACGTGCCCACTCCCCCGTGATGTTAGTGTGGAGTGCACACACGTGCCCGCTCCCCCGGGATGATAGTGTGGAGTGCAAACATGTGCCCGCTCCCCCGTGATGATAGTGTGGAGTGCACACACGTGCCCGCTCCCCCGTGATGATAGTGTGGAGTCAAACACGTGCCCGCTCCCCCGTGATGATAGTGTGGAGTGCAAACACGTGCCCGCTCCCCCGTGATGTCAGTGTGGAGTGCAAACACGTGCCTATAGCGGAAACACCCATCTATGCGCCTTGGCCCCTTCCTGCCTCCTGGAACACTGTGGGCCTGGCCAGGAAGGGGCCAAGGGGATGAGTTTACAGATGGGCTGGAAATGGGCTCCCAGCTCTGCGAGTGTGGAAGAATTCTCACATCTCTGTGAGTCCCATTTTCCTCATCTCTCTCTTGGGGTAGAAATTCCTCTCTCATAGGCTTGTGTGCGAACCAAAGGACCGGCAGTGAAAGCGCCCACTAGTACAGGAGGAATACTTGATTGTTGCCTAAACAAGATGCAGTCTTGAGTGCTACCTCTCTGCACTAGAAGTTTTGAATTGCTAGCGCCCAAAGGGAAAGAGAACCAACACTGAACCCATGCTCTGGACTATACCAGATGCCTCCTTGTCTGTCATTACATCACGGTCCCCTGAGTTAAGTAGAATTAGCTCCATTTAACAGACGAAGAAACTGAAGTGCAGGGAAAATAAGGAACTTGCCCAGGGTTGATTGCAGATGGAGATGGGACTCAAGAATCCTGGCTCTGCTTCCAAAGCCCTTGGCCTTTCCTTCTCACCAGGCTGCCTCCCAGGAGACTGAAGGTTAACCAGGAAAGAGTCCAGACTGCACAAGTAGTAGAGTTCTTCCACAGCTCTGGGCACGGGACACGCGGCTGGGGAATCACACGGCACATGCCAGTGTGGCCACCCCACCACCTCGCTGCGCAATAATGAGAAACACCTGCTGCAAAACAAAGCAAAGCAGACAGCCTCACTGTGGGCTGGAAATAGCTGCAATGAACAGCGTCGTTCTGGTGGCCAGAGCACACAGGCAGAACATGAAGGGACCACACGGCACAGCCAGGGCCTGGGCAGAGAAACCCAGGGGGGCGTGGTTCCTAAACACCTCCAGCCTTGGACCTGGTAAAGAAGAAAAATGAGAAAAAAGCTCAAGGATCTGTTGAGCTTTTAATGTGTCACATATAGCCCTACATCCTCCCTATGCTGTCCTTTATTTGCCACTGAAAGTAATCCTGTGAGATGGCTCTTACTCCCATTCTGCAGTGGAGAGTTAGAGACTAGAGTTGAGAGCTAAGCAAAGGAATGCAGCAGAAGTGGGCAAGGGCAGAGCCCAGAGGAACAAAGGGAGGGAGAGCTGTCACTATGCAGGTGCTAATTCTTCTTCCTGGAGGTACTGCCCATCTCCCCAACCCCATTTCGCCAAGACTGCTCAACCTTTGAGAATCAGATAAATCATCACTTCTCTGAAGCCTTCCCCACCTCCGCTGTTAGACCTTGTAATTGGAGGATCTGACATAATAAACCTAGCATACAGGCTGCACATTATGGATGGCAGACACATCAGTGACATTTAGACTAAAGGTCTAAAGCAGTGCTGTCCAACAGAACTCTGCAGCAGTGGAGATGTGCCTTCATCTGTGCTACCCACTGTAGTAGCCACTAGCCACATGTAGCTATGGCCACCGTAATGGACAACCCACGTCTGGAGCCCTGGGCTTTCTCCACTTTCACCATTGCTGCCATCAGCCCATTCATTAACCGTGAAGACCTGTGGGGCAAAGAGACCCAGCTGATTCTATACTTGGGTGAATCCAGCCACACTCCTCAGAGCATGAAGTATCTTCTGGGAACTTTTATTTTCATTAGGCATTGGTCCAGGATAGCCACCAGAATAGCAATTTTTAAAAAGTTTAAGAATTTGGTTCACCACAGGCCCCAAATCCCTCTCTCACAGTAAGGGAGGCTTATGCAGCTCTTCAAAAGCCCATTTTGGGTCTAGTTTGCTTCCCAGCTCAGCACCATGGGAAGTCGACTAGAGACCAACCTCAGGCATCAGCAGCCTGGTGGAGATTTGGGGTCGAGATTAGGGTAGAGAATGGGCAACACCCAGACTTTAGGCATCTCATTGGGAGCACCTTAGTATCTTCTAGGGTTCAAACACAAGGGTGCATCAATAGCTACTTCAGGAATTGGTGTATCAGGAACCCATTGCTATTCATTTAGAAGAAACCATTCTTCCCTGCAGAGCACCTGGGTTTGACCCTCCAGTTGTCCAAGCATCCGGAATGGCAGGAGATGGAGCGGTGCCTGGAGCTTTGGCACTCTATTGGCATAGAGGAGTCCTAGGACCAATCTAGCTTCCCGATCTCCCACATGTTTAGGGAGGAGAGTGCTGTGGAGCCTTGGCCCCTGGGTGATGTGAGGCCCCCTAGCGGGAAATGTCATCATTACTGCATTTTCCAGTTAAGGCTGAGCTGCCATAGAGACACCAGCTTGAAGCAGGAGGTACAGCTCCCACTCTGACCCAAGAGCTCACTCTTGGAGCAACCTTACAAAGGAGCTTTCTGGGAAATGAAGAAGATGTAATTGTGGTTTTCACCCAACATTGAGGAACCCTGAAGATGTTAGTGGTTTATTTGAATATTAAACATGGGGCAAGGGATTGTGGGAAGCTGACAGTCCTTCAGGTGGGTCTGGGACACCAGACACAGCAGGGTCTTTCATTCTCTGACCGCTGTCTCTTCACCCCACCCCACCCCCATTTGGATCAGTTACATATTCCAGCAAGGAGAACTCTTTGTTCTCCTTTCTTTCCTACTCCAGCTCCCCTTTCCTCAGGAGCCGCAAAGGCACATTTCCCTTCCAGCCTGGGTAACACAGATTCGCTAAATCAGGGAGCTGCCTGGAAAGGAATGCTTAGTGACTGATGGCCTCTGGTTGCTAGGCTGAGTGGCTGACTTCTGCGCGGAGCGCTCAGGATTCTCCATGGAGTGGCTCAGAATGGAACAAATCACTTGGCTCAGAGTAATGGGTTTCTGTGCTATTAGTCGAGGAAGCTCTGTATCGCGAAAAAAAGCACTTTTACTGGTTGTCAGGAGCTCTCTAGACCTTCTTCTATCGCTGCCCGCACATCTGAAGAGCTGTGGCCTCTCAGGGCCTAAGTTCCCTAATTGATAGAATAAGGGCATTGGACCAGATCCCATGCTTGTCAAACTATATTCCTCAAAGGTCCTCATAGGAATGGTGGTGGGCGGGATGCTGGAATCCCACCTCTGCCTCCACTAGATACCTATGCCTTTATCTCTTTTATTGGTGTACATCTCTGCATAAGAATTGGTTTGGAGAAAATATTTGGTGGCTAAAAATAATGCTTTGACTAGCTGATCCCTGAGGTGCCCCTTTAACTCTATAATTTTAAGGTAGCACCTGCTAATTGGATCTGATCATAAACCCAGGTCAGAGACTAACAGCTTGTGGTAAGGAGTCCTGAGGCTGTATTTCAACTCATTTTAGCAATTTGCTCACTTATTTACATTTGACATTTGGGGTTAAATCTGTAACTGTTTTTTTGTGTATGAGCATTTTTTAAAGCTAATTCTCTGAGCTCTGGGGGACTGTAATGGGGGAGTATGTCTCTTGTCTCATTGCACCTCTGAGATGGCTGTAGAATGGTGGTCAGGTCTGTGAGGAAGGCTGAGATTCTGCCTTTGCCCAATTCTTATGGAGACTTCTGATGCCTTTGCCCATTCTTGTGGGAGGGATTGCCACACAGAAAGTCAGAGCGACTTTCATGCACAGGTCACATGAGATTTTGTACCTTAGGCCCAACATAATGACTCGTGAAGCACTCACTTGCTCCAGAAGGTCAACAGGAAGGATAGATTCAATGTCTTTGCCATAAATACTCATCCTATGTGCTAAAACTTCAGTTCACCTCTGCTATTTGAGTTTGTGCTCTGGGAATCACACTGGAAAACCTGCTCTTGGAGAGAGAGCTAGAGAATTCCTTGATCCCCAATGTTGTTTTAGTTTTTCTTTTCAATTCAACTTCATTGAGGTATAATTGGTCTACAATAAAACAGACTTGTTCAGTGTACAGTTGTACAATTTTGAGCAGCATATATGTGTAAATACCCCCCTCAGTTAAGATACAGAGCATTCCCACCACCCATCATTCATTCTTACCCACTATGTCATATGGTTGGTAGGCCAGTGCAGCATTGTGGGTAAGAGTGAGTTGTAGGCTTTTGAAGATGCTCTATGTCTTGATTGGGTTTGGGTACGTGATACATTTATTAAAATCCACGCAACTAAACAATATGTGTCCAATTTACAGTTGAAAAAATTGAAGCTTAGAAAGATTGCATACATTTCGCAATGCCACACCCTTCTTAAGTGGTTCACTCTAGAGCTGAACCAAGGACCACTGGATTGTGATCCCATGTTCTTAGCTGCCATAAACCATGCTATTCTGCCTCCCTTCATCACCATACTTACAGATAGAGGTAATGCAGGCCTGGAACTAGCAATCTGGTCTAACCTTCTCATTGTACAAATGAGACCTTGAGAGGTAAGATGATTTATGCAGCAAATCAGTGGTGGCGTCCAGACCAGAGCCCACACTCAGTATGTTCTCAGTCCAGTGAAGGTGCTAAGGACGATGATGTCAATACCTTCATACCAATCATATCCTACAGGACCCCCCTCACAAGCAGACCTCTGTGTGTCTTATTTCATTACATTGACGATTCCTGTGCATGGGGAGTGTTTTACAGTCATGCTTCTCAAACAGAACCAGACGTACAAGTGAATCATGTGGGGATCTGATTAAAGTACAGATTCTGATTTAGAAAGCCTTGCAAATCCCAAAACATTTTGGAAGAATTCAAAAACAAAATTAAGTAGATTTACTTTAGACATTTCCTTCATTTTCCTCTCCCCCTAAAGATGAAACACACACACACACACACACACACACACACACACACACACACACACGGATGCAACACCATGCATGCACAGATGCACATACCAGCTTTCATCACAGATCTCCATGAGCTGCTGATAGCAACCTTAACTTGATCATCAAAAGCCTTGACTGTAAGACAAATTCCTGGACATGGATTGATTAGTCACGCCCACAAACCTCTACTGAATGTTTTATCGGCTTACATTCTCTAGCTGGAATTAGATATCACAGGGTTGAATATTTTGATTGACTTTGCATCTGGGTCAGTCCAAATTGCAGGTCTCAGGGAATGGTTATGCTATGCTAAGAGGTTTGCATCTTGTACTGCCAGAACTACTTTTGGCTAGTGATTGATAGATCCAAAATCAAATCCAATTGCTCATCCTTTCTGCTCAGAAGGATTTTGGATTTATTGATCTCTGTCCAAGCTCATCTGGGAAGAACAATGCTGCTACAATGGAGAGAGTGCCGCTTGGGGTCCTGCATTATGCTGCCTTTGTTTCTCCTGCCAACTCAGACCAAGGCTTTATCTGCAGCACTTTGGAAAGCAGGTGAGCATGATTCCTTGCCTCAGACAAACCTGATTCGCCATTCCACTGCTCATCCTTTGCTGGCATATTCATTTAGGCACATTGCAGGCATACAGAGGCAGGCTGACCCAGTTTGCTCTACATGTGTTGTGAATCCAGTGAATTGTATATCAACTAATTTCATAATTTATTTATTAATGAGTTTAATTAAAATCCAGGCGCTGCAGCTCTTCTTCAGAGCATCAGGGTTAGTGAGAGGCAGAGCCTTCGAGAATGTCATTTTTCATACCCATGATCTTTCCCTCCCTAAAACTTACACTCTTCTTTTTCACATGGAAAAAGAACTATCTCACAAATGAGAAAGTATGAGATAACAACAACAACAAAACAAAACATAGTGCCTGGCCAGTGTTCTAAATGGTTAGTGTCGACCTATGAACCAGGAGGTCAGGGCACATGCCCAGTTTGCAGGCCCAGTCCTCAGTAGGGGGCATGCAGGAGGCAGATAATCAGTGATTCTCATTGATGTTTCTATGCCTTTCTCCCTTTATCTCTCTGAATCCAATAAAAACATATTTAAAAAAAGCATAGCTACATTACTGAAATACTAATAATTCTTTATATCCTGGTGTATAATATTAGGGAACAAATATTGACAGATCACACCGGTGCCACTGAACAGAATAGTTTTGAGAACACATATTCCAAGTTTAGAAGGAAGTCCAGTTCAGGTTTTTCTTCCTGTGCCCTCAGTACCTCCTGCTAGAACTCTTTACTGCCAAATGGTCAGGGCCCCATGAGGTCTCTGTTCAGTAGAGAAGATGCACTCTTACCCACCCTGGTCCCCAGAGCCTGGCCTTGCATTTTGGTTCCTTCAGTAAAAGTTGCATCTTGCCAGCTGCCAGCAGCAACAAGCAAAGTTCAGTGTTGCTTCTTCCAGACAGTCTGCCCTAAGCAACTACCCCGTTGTCCCCAAAGTCCTTCTCTACTGCTCATTTGGGGAACAAATCATCACCCTTCTTTCTGCCACTTTACCACAAGTATAGGAATAGCCCTCTCGCTTGCTCTATGCTTGGGCTTCCCAGAAGGACAACTGACATAAGAATTTGAATGCAAACACTTTATGTAGGAAATGAATTCAGGAAGCACTGGAGGAGGAGTGAGGGAGTGAGACAGAAACAGGAGGGAACCTGACAAAGGGCATGTTGTCAAGAACGGTATTGCCCTAGCCCAGTGGTTCTCAACCTTCCTAATGCCGCAGCCCTTTAATACATTTCCTCATGTTGTGGTGACCCCCAACCATAAAATTATTTTCGTTGTTACTTCATAACTGTAATTTTGCTACTGTTATGAATCAGAATGTAAATATCTGTCTTTTCCGATGGTCTAGGTGACCCTGCTAGTGGTTCTCAACCTGTGGGTAGGAAGATTGAGAACCACTGCCCTAGCCAGTTTGGCTCAGTAAATAGAGCGTCGGTCTGTGGACAGAAGGGTCCTGGGTTTGATTCCAGTCAAGGGCACATGCCTGGGTTGTGGGCTGGATCCCCAGTAGGGGGTGTGCAGGAGGCAGCCAATCAATGATTTCCTCTCATCATTGATGTTTCTATATCTCTTTCCCTCTCCCTTCCTCTCTGAAATCAATAAAAATATATTTTTTAAAAAAAGAAGGGTATGGCTGGGGGCAATCAGGCTCAATCCCAATTAAAGAGACAACTCAGAGCATCCTCAACTGTCCCACCTAGGAACGAATTTACCCTCGAGGAGTGAATTTATCCATCATTTCTTGAGGCTTCTCCTTGGCCTTTGTTGTAAGTCCTCTCTTGAATGGCCTGAGAGAAAGCCCTCAGGTGAATAACCACAGGCACTTGCCAGGGGATCCCACAGACACTATAGAAATTTTGGGCCAAGGAGATGTGAGGCAGACACTGATAGCCTAGATTAACCTAATGGTATTTGCTAGGCCAACTTTCTTTTTGGTTTCTGAGTCCCTGGGACCTAAAGAAGCTCCCTCTCACCCACTTTAATTGCTTCCTTCCTGTCTAATCTGTGTCCCCAGAACAAAGGGATCTCTGGCTCCTGAGAGAGAAATTTCACCATCCAGTCCTTGTTTTCTTTTGTCTCTCACCTCCATAGGTCCTCAGAATTAAGTCTCTTCCCAGAGGGACATTGAGTGTGTCACAAAAATTTCTTTTGGAGTGAGCACACCCATAGCCACAGGAGTGTGTTTTGTCCCTGTATCATGAGAAAACAGTTAAAAAGTTATCTGGAGGAGAAACCAAGATGGCGGCATAGGTAGGCACCTAAACTGCTGCCTCGCACAACAATTTCAAAACTACAACTAAAAGACAGAACGGACATCATCCAGAACCACAGGAAGGCTGGCTGAGTGGAAATTCTACAACTAGAAGGAAAGAGGAAAGCTTACGGAGAATCAGAGGAGCAGCAAAGGAGGGCTGAGGTATGGAGACGCGCGCAGAGAGGAAGGGCGGCTGAGTGCCTGGCTGACTTTCTCTGGCGGGAGGGGGAAGGAAGCCCCCAACTGCACTGAACCCCAGTTCCGACTGCACTGAACCCCAGTTCCGGGCGAAACCCCGGGGACCCAGGCTCATACAGGGGGAGTCTGGACTGTCAGGTAGAGAGAAAGGCACAAGGAGACTCGGGGGAGCTGCGGCGGGCAGGGGTCTGGAGGCACGTGCGCGCGACTGCTCGCAGAGAAGACTGAATGCAGAGGTTGCTGCAGGCTTTCCCTAGCGGAAGGGAGTCAGAAGCTCCTGACTGCACTGAACCCCAGTTCTGAATGCACTGAACCCCAGTTCCAGGCGGGCCCCTGGGGACCCACGCTCTTACGGGGGGAATCTGGACTGTCAGGCGGAAACT